>NC_137794.1:11319437-11919437 GCF_963383645.1 Muscardinus avellanarius
AAAATAGGTACTTGGAGTGTAGCCTGGAGGTAGAAGGGTTTCCGGGAATCCCAGTACGAAAGAAAGAAAGAAAAAAGAAAGAAAGAAAGAAGAGAGAAAGAAAGAAAGAAAGAAAGAAAGAAAGAAAGAAAGAAAGAAAGAAAGAAAGGAAGGAAGGAAGGAAGAGAATAGGTATGGGGTGTAACTTGAAGGTAGAATGCCCCTGGGTTCATTCCCCAGTACAGCAATAAATAAATAATAAATAAATAAATAAATAAATAAACCAGGCGTGTTGGCGCACACTTGTAATCCCTGCACTTGGGAGGCTGAGACAGGAGGATCGCACAGGTTCAAAGCCATCCTCAGCTACTTAGGCTCTCAGCAACTTAGTGAGATCTTGTTTCTAAATAAAGTATAAAATAGGTCTGGGAGTATAGTCTGGAGGTAGAAAAGCCCCTGGGTTCCACCCCCAGTACCACCAAAAATAAATGAATGAATGAATGAATGAATGAATAAATAATAAAAATAGGGCTGGGGTAGAGCTTACGGGTAGAATATCTCTGGGTTCAGTCTCTGGCAATACACACACACACACACACACACACACACACACACACGATTTTAAAGCACTGAAATTATACAGAATATTTTATGACTGCAATGAAACTATGCGAGACATCCATATTATGAAAGATATCTAGAAAATTCACAAAGATTTTGAAATGAAGCTGCACACTGAGAAATAACCCCTGGCCAAAGAAGAAACCACAAGGGATATCAGCAAATACTTTGACTGAGTCACAATGAAGTTCAGTGTGACAAGATGACTGGGCTGCAGCCAAGTCAATAATCAAATGGAAGCCCACAGGTTTACCTGCTCAGGTTAGACCACTAGCCTATTTATTCCCAAGAATGTGTTTCAATGTGGAATTTTATTTTCTAGTAAATTTGCTTAAAATGTATCTCTGCAAATTAGGAAATATTTGTTAAAACAAAATAAAACAAAAAAGGTGTAAATGAAACTAAATAAAAAGCACCCACTGAATACATCACTGGAGGACACTAATATCTAAATTCCAGAGGAAAACACATTTAGTGTGGAAAACTGGAGAAAAGGTTCTAGCCCTGGAACTGGCCTGAGATGGCGTGGAGATTGGACCTTTTTATTTTGTGGATTAGGCCATCGAGGTCCACAAGGAGCAACTGATTTGCCTCATATCACAGAAATACTAGGAAGAGTTAGAACTAGACCCCAGGCTCCTGACTGTCACATTATGATTTTATCACAAATTTAGAGACAGACCCAGACTTTCCCCAGGACTTAGCGCCAAGGAGAGGCTCCTTTCCAGTGGAGTTCCCAGCTATTGAGTTGGGCTGGAGTAGCTGAGCTGCTGCAGGGTGGGGTGGACACAGGCCAGCAGGAGGCTCTACAGCAGAAGCCTGCCTGAAAGTAAAACCTTTATAATGGAAAGCCAGAAACGGGAGCCACAGACATGGTGTTTTGGCCCCAACGACCTGCCCTTGAGGCTGGTGCTACCCTTCGGCTGTTTCAGCAATGGCAGCAGGTAGTTTTCCTTTTTATTTATATCTAGTTGGTGTTTTTTGTTTTTTTTTTTCTTCTGAAATTTGCACCCAAGAGTCCTGAATATGCCAGGTGTCTACTTTGCAAGAAGGCTAGTAGCATACCAGACATGTAGTTTTATTTTGGACAAAGTAAAAATAAATAAATAAAAGATTCTAGGAAACTCATCAGGACCATGTTTGAGAGGTGAAGTGATAAAAATATATAAAGAGCTTTTCATATGTTCATATTTCATTTTTCTCCCCAGAAATCTGGGTTCCCAAATTATCAGTATAATTGTTTTTCTCTGACATCTCTCTTGCATTCTTAGAAGGTAAGTTACTTCCAAGGAAATTGTTAAGAAAATAAGTAAATACGTCATACTGGAGGAAGGTCGATGAAGTCTGAATCATCTGTAAAACAAGAAGAGTGTCCTGTTCCCTTGAGCAAAGAGTAGAAATAGTCACTGAAGTCTTCAGCCCTATGCACTTTTCTCTGCTGTGACACCTTATCCCTCCACCCCGTCTCAAATCTGCAGTTTTCCCATGTCCAGTTTATAAGTGAAATTGAGATAAAGAGCTCGCTTACCTCGCCCGCCTAGAGTCTCACAGCCAGTGCGTGAAATGTTAGGATCTGAACTCCATTCATATCCTATATTTTTACTTTTATGCTAGAGGTACTCATATCCTGTCTGAGCTCAGTCCCAATAAGCTTCCTAGGGACTCAGACCACAATACTTTTGATTGAGATGTTGGCTCTTAAGCTGCTTTCATTAATATTCTATGATGAACCGGGCGTGGTGGCGCACACTTGTAATCACAGCATTCAGGAGGCTGAGACTGGACGATCGTGGTTCGCGGACAGCCTCAGCTACTTAGTGAGGCCCTTTGCAAGTTAGTGAGACCATTTCAAAATAAAAAATAAAAAACAAAAAAAAGTAGGGCAGGGGTTATAGCTCGGAGGTTGAATGCCCCTGGGCCTCATCCCTACACCCGAGGGGGAAAAAAAAAAGAAGATTCCATGATGAAAGCTGTGCTGGTGGCACCTGCTTATAATCTCAGGGTTTGGGAGGCTGAAACAGGAGAATCACAGGTTCAAAGACAGCCTCGGCTTCTTATTGAGGCCCTTCGCAACTTACTGAGACTCTGTTTCAAAATAAAGGATAAAACAAAACAAAACCGGGCTGGAGGTGTAGCTTGGAGGTAGAATGGGTTCAATACCCAGTACCGCAAAAAAAAAAAAAAAAAAAAAAATCCATGATAAAGGCTGTAAAAACTGTTGTTATTCAACACACACCACAAGCAGAGAGCTAAGTTTTGTTCAGAAACATTTTTTACTCTCCTCTCTTCTGATTTAAAAAAAAAAATTATATATATATATATGATTGAACCAGGGGTGTTTTACCCCCAGCCCTATTTTATTTTGAAACAGGATCACACTAAGTTGTGAGGACCTCACCAAACTTTCTGATTTCTTTTTAAGCCACATTTTTTGTAGTTTGAGGGCTAACAGATGTGTAAAATGCCCTCATCATAGGGGTATAGTACAGTGGGGTGTGTGTGTGTGTGTGTGTGTGTGTGTGTGTGTGTGTGTGTTTGGTACTGGGGGTGGAACTCAGGGGCTTTTCTACCTCCGGGCTACACTCCCAGACCTATTTTATATTTTATTTGGAAACAGGGTCTCACTAAGTTGCTGAGAGCCTCACTAAGCTGCTGAGGCTGGCTTCAAACCTGTGGCATCCTCCTGTCTCAGCCTCCCAAGCGCGGGGATTACAGGATTACAAGCGTGTACCACCACGCCCGGCTAGAACAGGGATTTTTACACATGCCGGGACTCATCACCCAGACCACGACATAAAACACCTGTGGCCCCCAGGAAGTGTGTCTTGTAGTCAGCGCTTCTTCACCACTGCCCAGAGGTGCCCACCGGGACCTCAGTGTCACTGAGCTCTAGCTGTGCTTAGGAGTCAAAACAGCCACGGGCGCCTGGCTCTCACTCCCCTGGGCAGGTGCGAATCATCCATGTGCTGCCTGTAGTGAGTCCCTTTGTATCATTGTTACTTAGTTCATTTTTTCTTCCTCACTGCATCTTCCATACTTCACTTAGTAATGGTAAGTCATTTCCTAGATGTTTAAACAGGAGGTTAGAGTCAGATAGAAAATGTCTTCTAAAAAGCTCACTTAATGTCTGGAGCGGATGTAGTTGAGTTATGCGGGTTGGGTTGTAATCCCAGAAGGATGTACCCATCGTAATGGGTTTATCTGGGTGTGGCGGGGAGGACCTGGGGGTGAGGCCTTGGGGATCATATAAAGGGTTCTTCATCTCCTTGCTCTCCCTTCCAGCCTGCACGTTGTGAGGACAGCCTATGTGCTTCTCAGCCTGAGATCTGCAGCCCCCAGATCACATGGACTGAGCCCCAACCCATAGACTATGACTGCAAGAATGCTGACGGATACACAGGGCTGGGTACTGCGCAGCCCGTCTCAGCCTCGGCTCACAGAGAGAGCACAGCAGTCCTTTCCCGGCTCAGGTCACCCCCAAGGTCTCTTTTAGTCCAGTCCTGCTGCGCTGTCATAGCCTACCTTCAGAGGCGGCGGTATGTGGCGGTGGGGCTTTGCGACGTGAGGGTGCAGCCCACTAGGATGGATCAAGGGCTTGTCCGAGAGCCACGAGAGGCCATCAGGGGACGCCCCTCAGCAGGAACAGCATCTGCCACTACCTTGACCTTGGATTCCAGCCTCCGAAATGGGCGCGGAGATACCCGCTGTGCAAGTCAAGTCAAGGGTGTTCTCCCATAGCAGCCTGGATGGAGACAACCGCCTCTAACTCACACTTTTCTGTGTGTTTATAAGGAACGTTTACACAAAAGCAAAATGGAGAGGAGACAGCAACTGGAATAGCTCACAGCTGACCTCTGGGGAGGGCAGGGGCCGCACACTCAGCCGAAAGCTCGTGAACAGTGTCTGAATGGCGTGCAGAGAAGGGCCCCATTGCTAGCTGCACCTCCCTTGGGCTTCCTTCCCTCCCGTCATCACAAGAGGTTTGAAGGTTATGTCCCAAGAAACCTCCCATCAACTCCTCAGACACAGCCTAACCCACACCACAGCGCTGGCTCCACTTCCTTTTTCTTATTGTACTGCTTGACCTTTTGTGTGTGTGTGTGTGTGTGTGTACTGGAGGTTGAGCCCAGAGGTCGTCGTTCTTGTTCTTTTTATTTTGTGGTGGTGTGTATGTTCCTGGGGATGGAACCCAGGGGCATTCTGCTTCAAAGCTACACCCCCAGCCCTATATTTTATTTATTTATTTATTTATTTATTTATTTATTTATTTATATTTTTGGTGGTACTGGGGATGGAACCTTTCTCCCTCCGGGCAACACTCCCAGACCTATTTTATATTTTATTTGGAAACAGGGTCTCTTAAGTCAGTGAGGCTGGCTTCGAACCTATGCGATCCTCCAGGCTTTGCCTCCCAAGTGCGAGGATTACAATCATGTGCCACCATGCGTGGCTTCTTTTATTTTGAAACACGGTCTCACTGAATTGCAAAGGGTGTAAGTAGCTGAGGCTGTCTGCGAACCGCGATCTGGCATTCTACTTCTGATCTATAGCCCCAACCCTATTTCATTCTTTTGAGACAGGGTCTCACTAGGTTGCTGAGGGACCCGGCTAAGTTACTGAGGCTAGCCTGGAACCTGTGATCGTCCGTTCTCAGTCCCCCAAGTAGTAGGATTACAGGAATGTGCTGCCATGCCTGGCTCACACTCCTGATGTCGGTGTCTCTTGGTTTGATGTCTTTGCTTTGCTACCTTCATTTCGGAACAGAAGGGCTTCCAAGCAATCTGAGCTGAGCCAGGTGACCCAGGAATCTGCAACAAGGAGGAAACCTCTAACAATGCAGGAGGGTGACTAACAGGAAATCGGACTTCAGAAGCAAGTCAAGTACAAGTCAAGTAAATAACCAATGTGTTCAAAGTAAGGGTTTGAAAGTCTGGGCTTGGCCACAGGTATCTCTACTATAAAGAAAGTGCCTTTTAGTGTTTATAGTTCAGTTCCTAAAACTCTGAGTTCTCAAGCTATGTTCAGATGGTAAACTGCCTTCTTGGGGTAGGAGGCCCATCACATGGTTTCAAATTTAGTTAATAAGAAAATCTAGCACATCACATTGGAGTTGAAAGCAATCGTTAATCCCAGGACTTGGGAAGTTGAAAACAGGAGGATCGTAGGCTCAATAGCAGCCTCAGTAACACAGCAAGGCCCCCAGCAACTCAGTGAGACCCTGTTTAAAAAGAAAATAAAAGAAAAGGAAAAGAAAAGAAAGAGAGAAAGAAAGAAAGGGGTTGGGGGTATAGCTCAGAAGTAGAATGCCTCCAAGTTCAATTTTCAGTAACACACACACAAACTGTAATCTGAAACATTAAATGGATGTCTGTATTTTAAATACAGGTGATTTATAGCCTTGTTATTTATGTGGGTACAGCCCAGCAGCTGCCAGCACTACTTGGGAACGTGTTAGAAATGCAAAAATATGAGCCAGATGTGGTGGTGTTCACTTGTTGGGGTTTTTCCTTTTTTTTTTTTTTTTTTTTGGTGGTACTGGGGTGGAACCTAGGGGCTTTTCTACCTCCTAGCTATACTACCAGACCTATTTTATACTTTATTTAGAAACAGGGTCTCACTAAGTTGCTGAGAGCCTAAGTAGCTGAGGCTGGCTTCGAACCTGCGCGATTCTCCTGTCTCAGCCTCCCAAGCGCAGGGATTACAAGTGTGCGCCAACACGCCTGGCCACTTGCTGAGAATTTGAGACAGGAGGATCTCAGGTTGAGGCCAGCCTCAGCAACTTTATGAGGCTCTTCAAAATAAAAATACCCCTAGGTTTAATCCCTAGTACTACCACCCCCAAAATGTAAAACAAAACACCACGGGCCTCACCTAGACCGCCTGAGCCAGGTAAGACCCAGGAGCTCTGTAAGCAGATGGGTTTGCCGAACACTGCAGGAGTCGCCCGCCTGCTTCATGTGAAGAAGTCAGCTCTGAGAAGTGTGTTGCCCCGAGGAAGCGCTTTATTCCGTGAAGGGGCTGGGTTTGCCGCAGACGCCAAGACATGATCCCAAGACATGGCCTGAAAACAGCTCCCTGCAGAACCTGCTGCTCAATGGTCTGTCTCCAGCTTAGACCAGGGGGTGCACACAAAACTCCAGTTACTCAGGTTCCCCATAACGCCATAAGCCCAGCATTTGGAAGGAAACTTTGTGCACACATATGTCACCATCACTGTGAAATCCATTATGTGAGACTACATGCACCAGTAAAAGTATAAAAAGAAAAGACAATCGCTTCCAGGGGCACAGTGGCGCAGCAGCCCACTGTAGGCCCTCCTCCCCCAAAGGGTGGACAGCGAGGCGCTAATGCAGACGGGACCTCTCATTACCTCTACTACTAGGTTCCTTCTACGCCGTCTGAAGGTTGCAATGACTAAAAAATAATTTTGTGGAGTCTGGGCCAATAAATAAAAATCTTCACTACTCCCTGTTTAGTCACAGAACTCATATTCAAGAGTTTTGTTTTTTAAAAAAATGCTAATTATAAGCCGGGCGTGGTGGCAGACGCTTTTAATCATAGGACTTGGGAGGCTGAGACCGGAGGATCACAAGTTTGCGGCCAGCCTCAGCTACTTAAGTGAGGCCCTCAGCTACTTAAGTGAGACCCTGTTTCAAAAGAAGAAATAAAAAAAATAGGGCTGGCAGTATGGCTCAGATGTAGAATGTCCTTGGGTTTGATCCCCAGTTCTACAAAAAAGCTAATTATATCTTTTTATTTCCTCATACTTCAATAACTTTATCTGCCTTTTTACAACCTGATTTACATAAGTAATTTGCAAAGGAAAAGCGGACATTCTTTAAACCTCCAAAATGCATACATGAAGTATAAAGAAACCCTTGTATTTAAACATCACACAGTGTTAGCTGAAGCAGCTTTATTACAATCTCAAAATTAGCATTACAGTTTAAACATTTGTGCCTGTAAAGGTTTGCATAATCTATAATACACAGACATGGTTATTTCAGAAGCCGTTAATAAGGACTTTTAACTAATTGGGGGGAAAAAAAAACCCCGCAACCCAAAGCTGTAACAAAAATGAACTGAAAATTATTTACAATTGAACATTCAGGAGTCTGATTCACAAAACTTAGTGCATTTCATGATTTATTTAAGGTAAGCAATATGCAAAATATTTCCCCAGTAAGTCCTGGAGCGATGGACTTTTCGAAGAAAGACCATCAGTAAGGTTACTGGAAACTAAGAGAAAGCAACGAAACCAAACTTCAGCAACTGCATTCGATGTGAAACGTAAGTGAACAGTAACGATCAGGCACGGAGCCAAACAGAAGAGCTGACGCCATGTTTGACAGCACTGCTGGTGTGCAGAAAGAAAATGGCACCCCCCTTTTTAGCTAAGACCAAAACAAAAAACATCCCCGTATCTCTGCATGTGAACTCTGGGCGATACTCTCCAATGTAAAAAATGCCCTAACCAGCAAATTTAAACACATAAACAAGAAAGTTCCTTTAACAACAGCCATCAGACTTCAATTTTCTGTTTGCTGTTTCTCCAGTACCAGGGACTGAACCCAGGGGTTATTCTGTCTCCAAGCTACACTCCCACCCAGCCCTATTTTTATTCTTTATTTTGAAACAGGGTCTCACTAAGCTGTGAAAAGCCTCACCAAGTAGCTGAGGGTGGCTCCGAGCCTGCGATCCTCCTGTGTTGGCCTCCCGAGTACTAGGATTACAAGGCTGTGCCAGCATGCCTGGCTTCCATGGGTCTGTTCAGTGGTGAAAGCTTGGGGCAAGCTGATCAAGGGGCTAGCTGCTCTAACTGCAAAGGAAACATCATGAACAATAAGGTGCAAGGAGCTCAACATTAGCCGTGAAATTAGTGGGTTCCACTCTATATATATATATATATATATATATATGTACAACAAAGGAAAAGACCGGGGGGGAAAAAAAAAGAAGAAAGAAAATTAACAAGAGAAAGTATTTTGAAAGTGATGAATTTCAGTGAATCAGGTCCCAGGTAGTCTTTAAAAGAACAAACATTTACAGTAAATACTTTCAACTCTGGAATGCAGGTACAGTACAATTACCAGTATGTTAATTTACAAAACTACTCAGACAGGAGTTGTTCCAAAGTAAGAATTAAAAAATGTACAAGCCCCGTCACAATGCCTTTAGATACAATGTTATTAAAATACATTGTTAATCATAAAAATACTTTCCTATGTACAAGGGCGCTGTATAAAGGCTAGATCTACCTCCCGGAGGGGCCTCCAACTCAGTTTCCTGCCCAGTTTATCGTTTGGTCTTCAGGCCGCACACATGGCTGAGAGCCCAGGCCCCTGCAGTTGCGTTTTCAGTAAAAGGTAACGCACTTTTCTTTCTGAAGAATGTCTAGTTGGAAGAGTCAGTTTTACTTCCGCTGTACTTTGCTTTCCGAAATCCTGATCCTAGTAACTCTGGGCATTCGCACAGTTCATTTGCAATCTGGTTACACTTCAAAATAAGGCTGTAGTTCATTTCCTCAGTTATTACACTGTCTTGCTTGTAGCCAGGATGGTTTGCAACAAACTCTCTCATCCACCTGGCAACTGTCATTAATTCTCCTGGAAAAAAAGACAATACAATAAACATGTTTTAAAAGTAAGTTGTGGCTATAAAGAAATCAAATCACAGTGTGGTGGCACATGCCTGTAATCCCTGTACTTTGGCGGCTGAGAATGGAGGATCACAGGACGGAAGGCCAGCTGTGGCAACTTAGTAAGACTCTCAGAAATTTAGCAAAACTCTCTTTCAAAAAAATAAAAAGGGATGGGGTGTTGCTTGAAGGTGGAAGGCCCTGGCTTCAATCCCAAGTACCAAGAAAAGGGAAAAATGAAATCCATATGATGTCAGTATAGCCACCTAGCAGGGGTTGGGAACGACGTGTCTTTCAGTACTGGAGAATTCCTGCTAGGGGAAGGACTGTAAGTGGCAGGTGGGCAATGTGAAGATCTCCATCTAGTTTCTCTGGCACCTGTCAGAGCTGGCTCACGGGACAAGAGTCAGCACTCGTGCACAGACCACGGGCCTTCCCCCTTGCCCAGAGGGTTAATACTACTTAGGCCACTGCTGTGAGATGCCTGGTGGGAAGGCAGGGTCCTTAGAGCAATCTCTGACCCCAGAGGTAGAGAGAAGACCAGTAAGCACAGCGAATGAAAAGGGAAGCCGAGCCATGCACCAGCCGGGGGTGATCAGCGTCTGCGCTGGTCCTGTTGCTCCAGAGGTGCAGCACAGATGCCACCAACATCAGTAAGAGCCGGCGGCTCGGGTACCAGGCACCGCATGGGGCCCTGCACATGCCTCTCCACAAAGCTAACAAAGATGGGGCCTGGGGTGTCCACTGCGGAGGCGGGCTGGGGAACCCGAGGGGCTCTGCAGGCTGTTTGACCTCCAGAGCTACTCGGCCTGCGAAAGCCTGATGCTCTACAGTGAACGCAGAGGGACACAAGTCACACAGGGGCCACACAGGCGCCGCATCTAAGATGTGCCATAGTTTACAAGCAGTAAGAAAAACAGAACAAAACACCTCCACTAAAGTGTGACCACCAGATTATAAAACGTATCTAACTACAGATTCCTTAAAATGTGAGAAAGGCTGGGCGTGGTGGCACACGCTTGTAATCCCCGCACTTGGGAGGCTGACACAGGAGGACCGTGCAGGTTTGAAGCCAGCCTCAGCTACTTAGTGAGGCTCTCAGCAACTTAGTGAAACCCTGTTTCCAAATAAAATATAAAATGGGTCTGTGAGTATAGCCTGGAGGTAGAAAGCCTCTGGGTTCCACCCCCAGTACCACCAAAAAAAAAAAAAAAAAAGAAAAAAAAAAAGTGAGAAAGTACGCATGGGCATGGCATGCTTAAAAGGCTCCTTTAAGAACTGGATGCTGTTAAGTTTACTGTTCTGCCTGCATTATGAGATTCAGAAAAGGGGGTAGAAAGCCACTATACCAGACGCTCTCTTCTTAATTAGCTTCAGGTAATTCAGAATACTACATCTGGTGTCCACGTCCACTTCCATGTTTTCAAGGTAAGAGTTCAGAATCGGGATGAGTCCAGGAAACACGCCTTCCTACAAGAAGCAGGGCGTTAGGAGCTCCCCGCCAGCAAGCGCGGCGGCAGGTGCTGGGCAGGCAGGCCTACCTTCCCGTTGATGATGGTGTCGATGCTCATGAGGGTGTACTCCTCCACGGCCAGCTCCGAGCCGTGCGGGGCCTTGCCACGGCCGTCCACCACGGCGTTGCCACCTGCCGAGGAGAGGGGGGCTATGGCGGCTGGCTGCAGCATAAACCCACCCTCGCGGCCCAAGAGTATAATACCTTTGCAGATATCTTTCCTGAAATAAAACCTTCCCTGTAAGACAGCATCTCGCTTCTGGGCTTCTTTCATGTTCTCATCAACCTAAGGGAGAAAGAGAACCAGGAAAAGTGAAAACTTCCTGCAAAGAGGCTGCAGGGCCCTCCACCCTGAGAGGCCTTCCCTCCTGACCTTCCTGGTGGACAAGAACAGGCCTGAGTCACTCACCAGGGATAGGTCTGTGCTTTTAAACCATAATGGGAGATTAAGATATTCACGAGGACATCTGTATTTCAAAGCCCTTTGTGACTGTGGTGGCTGATCCTGGAGGGCAGGTGGCTGGTCCCCTCCTGGGCTCCCTCAGGTACCTGGGAGCATCCAAGGTCCTCTTGGGAAGCCCCAAGGTCCCTTCCATGGTGTTTGTTGGGCTGAGGCTAATTAACCCACTTCGTCGTCTGGTAGTCTAATGCCATCATCCTCTTCCCCTGCAATGCAGGGGTTACCCCTTCCCTTCCTGTCCTAATTTTAACACTGTGATCCAAACTGGATTACTGGGAGGATGATACCAATTGATGGGACTATATTGAACCATTTTCTCCAACAGAAAGCCCCTAAAAATAAAGTTTAGGCTTAAGAAAAAAAGAGCATAGCCAGGCATGGTGGTGCACGCTTGTAATCCCAGCATTTGGGAGACTGAGGAGGATTGCGCAGGTCTGAAGCCAGCCTCAGCTACACAGTGAGGGCCTTTGCAACTCAGTGAGACCCTGTTTCAAAAATGAAGAATAAAAAACAGGGCTGGGGGTGTCACTTGGAGGTAGAATGCCCTTGGGTTCCATCCCCAGTAACACACACACACACACATACACACAGAGCAGGAGGAGGAAGGAGCAGGGGAAGGCTGGAACTAAACTATATACAAACACACTTAGAGCGGTCCACGCCCTTCACTAAACACATCTTTACCTTTGACAGTGGAATGAGAAAATCCAGCTTGTATGAAAGGATCACCCTGGTGAGCAGCACCACAAATACCACGTAGGCAGAGTTCTCGAAGTCTGTTAGCTGCACCTGGATGAGCGGACACGGAGACTTCAGAGACCAACGCCAGCCCCGGCCCCTCCGCAGACCCCAGCGTTCCCCAACATCTCCGCCCTCCCATCCGGGACTAAGAGCCTTCAACCACACCTATGCTCAGAAACTACCCCTCCATGGCCTTTGGACTTGCTTTTGACCAGCACATTCTGGATTTCTATTGCTTTACAATAAATTTAAAAGGCATGTGCCACCATGTCCATCTGACTTTAAGAGCTTCTGACGGAGGTCCAGGGGGTGAGGAGCAGGCAGAGCTCTCCAGCCAGCCCCGGTGGGTGTAGCGTCTCACCTCCATAGGCCGGAATTCCACTCTCCACCCAATATCCGAGTTTGGAGGCGGCGGCTTAAATCTCATTGTCTGCCAATTTGTGGACTGAATGTTCTACAAGAGAGAAAGCAGAGGATAAAATCAACTTTCCATATATTCAGGATTATATTAAGATGACTTGATGCGTAATTAGTAAAGAACATTGTCCAGGTCCAATACTTTTCGATTTACAAACACAAAATGGTACAATTTATGATTTTCTTGAGTGTGAACTGTTAGGTAAACAAAACAGCAAAGTGCTCAGTGAAAGTTAGGAGATATGTCCGCAGCACTGAAATGATTGACCAGGTTAATTTTTGTGCTGCCTATGTTTGAATTTATCATTACGAGGTGAGTAAGAAATAATTAAACACAAAAAGGCAGAATCAAAGAAACAACTAGTAAGAGTCATAAAATAAGAGTGCTTTAAATCAATTTTTAGTTTTTCTTAGTTCTTTACTCCATGAGGAAAAGCTTATGAGATTTCTTTTGTCGTTAACTCCTCAGGAACACGTCTCCTGATTCACAAAGGGGATGCATTCAAGACAGAGAAGATACCTCAAAATGGTCAGACTCATTGGCATCGTCCAGGTGTATTTTCTCTTCAAAAAGAGTCAGTGGGTCTCTAATAAAGAGATGGGCAACGTGCTGGGCCAGGAGATGGTCAAGGCCTGCAAAGACAGGTCACACGGATGACTACCAAGCACGAGCCACCTCTCCTGCGTCCGCAGCCTGAAGAGCGGCCGACGAGCCGGGGCGTGGCTGGACGTCACGGTGCTCACCTGCCAGGGTCTGTCCTAGGGCTCTACTCGCTACTCACACAGCCCTGCTGGGCACTGGTGTGGACCTAGATATAGAGCTTCAAAGTAAGTTCCTTTTGCTAAAAGTCAAGAAGATCGCACAAGCATTTGGAACTTGAAACTTTAGGAACAAGCAGCCTCATAAGAAAAGTTAGAGACTTCACACTAAAAACAGAAACCAGACCAGGAGTCAGGAAAAGCTTCCAAGCGTTTTGAAGACAAAAGGCATGCAACCAAAGCTGGAAATGTGGCAGGATGCTCACCTTCCTGCAACAGCTGCTGGTAGATTGCTTTATCTATGGTCAAATCGATGTCATTGTATTTCTCACCACACTTAGATAAGTAGCTGTCTATTGAATCATATCGGGATTTACTAATTCTGTAATTATTGTTCTTCAGTGGCTAAAATATAAAAAATCAGAATGAATGCCATAAAAAGGACCTAGAAATTAACACCCTGAACTAACTACATAAACATCCATTTTACATATAACATAATATAAAAATGTTCACTTTACTTAGACAACATGTAACAGTTTATGAATAAGACCAGAGCAGTAAAAGAGCCCTGGCAGAGAAGATGAGAATCACCCTGGGGCTCCTTTAGGAAAGCCCATTTCCCAGCTCAGTGCTGGATTCATTCATGGGGTGCAGGAGGGACCTGGGTGTGTATTTGTAAAGATCCCCATAGGGTCGGTGCCACACACCCTGCTGAAGGCTGGCTGGAGTTCACTGTGCAGACAGGAGGCACTGACCGGCCCTACTGGGCAAAGCCTGACCCTTTTCTATGGAAAAACCATCTCTGACAACAAATGACATATCCACAGCAGAAGGCATCTTCTATAAAGCACTCCTGCAGCACCGAGAAGCCAGCATTAGTACTGACTTCCCAAATAGGGAGAACGGACACCACTATTTTTATTTTTTTAATTAATTAATTTTTTTTTTGGTGGTACTGGGGTTCCCAGAAACCCTTCTACCTCGGGGCTACACTCCCAGACCTATTTTTATACATTTTTATTTGGAAACAGGGTCTCTTAAGCCAGCAGGGCTGGCTTCGAGCCTGCGTGATCCTCCTGTCTCCGCCTCCCAAGCGTGGGGATGACAAGCGTGCCCACCCCGCCCGGCTACACCGCTATTTTAAAAGAAGCCAACATAAACACAGATTTCAATGAATGATAAAAAAAAAAAACTGTCTCCTCCTATCAGAAAGAAAAATCACTTTCCCTATGTATTTATCCCAAAACAAAGATGGATTTTTAACCTGTATAATATTTCCATACATGAATAACCCACTCAAGATAAAAATTTTAGGAAGACTTAAAAATGGCAAGTGGCTGTGATAAACCGATTTCACCTGCTTGATTTTAAAGGGCTACTGAGGAAAGCCACCCCACCTCCAGTCCTCTCTCCTCCCGAGTTCTGTCATCCACAGACGCAGAGATCACTCCCCAGCGACAGTCGATGTCCGATACGTAGCCCCGGTAAAAAGGAGACGCAGCGCTCAAAGCCATCTGAAAGCAAACACAAGTTAGCATCTGCAGGCGCAGCGTGTCACACATCGAAAAGAGCCCTATGCACTCATTTTTCTGGTTAAAAAGAACCTGTTTATGTAATCCATACTGAGTTCTACCCTATGTACCTGTGACTGCCCCCCCACCCCTCCCACCCCCGGTAGAATGTCCCAGCTCTAGTTTTTATTATTCTTTATTTTGAAACAAGGTCTCACTAAGTTACAGAGGGCCTCACTAAGTAGCTGAGGCTGTCCAAGAACTGTGATGCTCCTGTCTCAGCCTCCCACATACAGGGACTCCAAGTGTGCGCCACCACGCCCAGCTGACTGCTTTTTTTTATAAGTGAAACAGACTAGTAACAACCCAAATCCATCGATTCAATTCATGTAAACCATCCACATGGTTTACATGGTGGGATGGTTTACACTCCACAGCCTGACACTTAACATGTATGTGTCTTCCTAGCAACAGGAGAGCCTACAGCTTAACTCTAAACCTGCAAACTGTTTAGTTAATTTGGGTCTCACTAAGTTGCGGAGGGCCTCTCTAAGTATTAGGCCTCACTGAGTAAGGACAGCTGAGGCTGTCCACAAACCACGACCCTCCAGTCTCAGCCTCCCAATGCTGGGATTACAAGCGTGCACCACCATGTCCGGCTAGGAAAGAAATCTTAACCAGATTTAAATAGCATACCATCAGCAAACTCTGGATATGCATTCTTTTTTTTTTTTTTTTGCCCCATTTTATTAGCCTTATTTTTTATTCTTTTTTTTTTTGAAACGGGGTCTCACTAAGTTGCAGAGGGCCTAAGTAGCTGAGGCTGGCTGCAAACCTGTGATCCTCCTGTCTCAGCCTCCCAAGTACAGAGATTATAAGCATGTACCACCATGCCCGGCTATGCAGTCTTATTTTATACAAAGCTGTATTTAAAATAAGATGTAATTTCTACTTACAACAATCGGACAGATAGTGGCCAGCTGGTCATAAAGGTATCTGGCCTCAGATATGCTGCAGGCCTGGAATGTTACCTGTTTAAGAATACAAATTATTAACAACAGAAAAAACTGCTAGCATCTTCCCTAAGCAGGAAGGTGGCTGGAGAAAAGGGGCAAGGTCATGGCCACTTCCACGATAACTGAAACAGACTAATGCAGAGAGTTTTGCTTAAATGCTGCCTTGGGGAAATCTAACTAGAAAATGGCATCTGATCACGTCTCACTGCACATGGACAATGCATGTAAATAACCACAGTCCTAAGTAAAATAAGACTAACAAGTCAGGAATGGCAAGCAGATAGCATAGTGTAGTTCAGCAACCATTTCTTCTTTTCACTTCTTTCCTTCTATAGCTTTCATCACTTCTACTGAAATTTTCCTACTAAAGGGATTTGGAGTTATTAATGAGAGTTTTCAAAGTATACTGGTGTATGATTTGAAAACTAGAGGATGGCTTAGAAGGGAGCAAGACTAAGAAGAAGACACAGTTAAAACACTGAAGCTGAAAGAGAAAAACTCAAGAAGCACTTGTGAATGCAGGCCCCAGTTACCACCGGGGAGGAAAACGATGGGAGAAAAAACAACAGGTGACCTTGGCGCTGGCTTGGGTGTCCCAGGACATGGCCATGGCATGACCGGCTCAGGGATCCAAGGGGCTGACAGACAAGGGGCCCTGGAAGTGGCTCTGTCTGAAGTGCCAGGCGGAATATGGCTCACGCTGTAAACCCAGTACTTGGGAGGCTAAGGCAAGGAGATCAAAGGTTCGAGGCCAGCCTCAGCAACTTAGCAAGACCTTGTTTCAGAATAAAAATACAAAAGAATGAGGATGTAGTTTGGAAGCAGAATGTTCCTGGGTTTGGTCTATAGTGCCCCCCAAATAAACAAATAATATAAAAAAAACCCAAACTAGACAAATTTGGGGGGAATAGTGCAAGTTCTGAAGATGGAGAGACTACGTGGAAAACCTCACATGAGGGGCAAATGAGACACTGGAAAGTTAGGTTGATTGGCACAAATCCTCTAAAATAATTACTGAACAGAAACCAAAAATAGCTCTGCCTTCTTCCGTGGGGAAGGAGAGTGGTAGCGGGCAGGAATTCCACTTGTTCATATTAGCACATGGGATAGCACTGCAAACTGAGTACGGTTTAATGTTCTCCATTACTAATATTCAATAATAACAACTTAAGTTTAGTGTTGGTGACGGAAATAATTTACATAAGACTTGGAATAATAGCAGCTAAATGAGTGTGTTTACTCTTAACCTTCTAAACCTGCTCTAGTGGTTTTAACTGCGTCTCCACTTGGCTTCAAAACAGCAGACCACGTTGTGTGACACTCACAAGAATATCTCCTGAATTATAGCTACACTTCATGTCAATGTCACGACTACAGAAAAACACCAATTTAGTGTCATTACCTTCCCAGAAAGTTTTTAAATTTTTATGTCAATGCTTAAGTTGGCACTATATTTCAATTCAAAGATTAACTATCCCTTACAGCTTAATTCAATATGGAGAAGAGCTGTACTATAGATATCAAGGAAACAGTTTAAAAGGTTAAAACTGACAATTAGGTCACTGATAATCACTAGAACAAAGGAATGAAAACTTGGAAATCAATTGGTGTGTAGTATGGATTAAAAACATAAAGTAAGAAGATGAGAACGGCAAGCAGAGTAATTATGTATTTATCTGTTGTAACCCCACTGCTGAAATGTAAGTTCCAGGTGGATCTGTTTTGCATTCACCTACTTTGTGCTCAACAAGTATTAGATTAATAGAGTATACTGAAGGGAAGAGAAGATACTTTTTTTATTTTAAAGACACTATGATAAACATTTAAAATATTTCATAGATACTAGGATAAACATTAAAGGAAGAGCTTTGACAAGATATTTAAAATTTGTCTAGTACTCAGTTTTAAAACCATATGATTTTACTGGGCGTGGTGGCGCATGCTTGTAATCCCCACGCTTGGGAGGCTGAGGCAGGAGGATCGCACAGGTTTGAAGCCAGCCTCAGCTACTTAGTGAGGCTCTCAGCAACTTAGTGAGACCCTGTTTCCAAATAAAATATAAAAAAGGTCTGGGAGTATAGCCTGGAGGTAGAAAGCCTCTGGGTTCCACCTCCAGTACCACCACCAAAAAAAAAAAAAAAAAAAAAAGATTTTATTATGTGGGAAAAGACTACCATGTTGTGAACTTACTGCTTATTCAATGATTCCTAGAGGCCCCCAAAGAGGAAAGAATTTGAATATATCTAAAATGCTTTTTTTGTTTTGTACACTGAGGCTTCTATTAATTTTAAAAAATTACTTTTGGAGCCGGTCATGGTGGCACACTCTTGCAATCCCAGTGCTTGAGAGGCTGAAACAGAAGGATCGCAGGTTTGTAGCCAGACTCAACTACTTAGTGAGGCCCTCTGCAACTTAGTGAGACCCTGTTTCAAAGTAATTTAAAAAATATAGTGCTGGGGGTATAGCTTGGAGGTAGAATGTCCCTAGGTTCAACCAGTGCTATCCCCCCAAAATTAAAAAAATAATTTTAAAAATTAATTTTAAAGCCAGGCATGGTGGTTCACACCTGTAACTCAGTACTTGGAAGGTTAAGAAAGGAGGAGCCCAGGTTGAGGTCAGCCTCAGCAACTCAACCTGAGCCTGTTTAGAAATAAAAAAATAAAAAGAGCTACAGCTTGGAGATACAATGTCCCTGGATGCAATTCCTGAACTTGCCACCACACACAAATTACCTGTGAATCTATTTTTTTTTTTTTTTGCTTTACTATAATAAAGCTTCTACTATTTCATGTAAGAGTTACAAAGCAGGGGTTTCTGTAGCTCTTTGTAGGATTCATCTCATTTGCCACATACTTTACATTATCTTTGTTCGTTAAGTACATTACTGAAACTAGACATATCATTAAGAAACAAATATTAGCCAGGCATGGTGGCACACGCTTGTAATCCCAGCATTTGGGAGGCTGAGACCAGAGGATCGCAGTTCACAGACAGCCTCAGCTACTTAGTGAGGCCCTCCGCAACTCAGTGAGACCCTGTTTCAAAATAAAAGAATAAAAAATACGGCAGGGGCTGGGCGTGGTGGCGCATGCTTGTAATCCCCACGCTTGGGAGGCAGAGACAGGAGAATCATGCAGGTCTGAAGCCAGCTGTGCTGGCGCAGGAGATTCTGTTTCCAAATAAAAAGTATAAAATAGGTCTGGAAGTGTAGCCCAGAGGTAGAAGGGTTTCCAGGAACCCTAGTACCACCAAAAAAAAAAAAAAAAAATAGGGCAGGGGGTGTCTCGGAGATCAAATGCCCCTGGGTTCCATCCCCAGACCCACAAAAAAAAAAAAAGAAAGAAAGAAAGAAAGAAAAAATATTAACCTCTTGACAAAGCTTAAATTGGAGAGATTATATATCATCATAAACAATATCGCCTACCATTAGGACTCATTTACTCATACAAATACAGTGTTTCAGAAGAATACCCCTTGGAACTATAGTAGAGCACTTGCACTGTCCTTGGTTGAACACTCTGGTTTAATATTAAACCAAAAAAAAAAAAAAAAATCACTTGGTACCCTGGAAGCACTTACACAATTTTAAAGCCAGCACTGTAAGTGCTGGAGCTTAATGGTTCACTCTAGAAATGTTTATAATTAAGATAGAAAAGCAGATATGCAGTTAAAACTCAAAGGATCTCTATTTTTAAATTAAGTGTGACCATTTATAAGGAAACTTGCTGGCCTTTTTGTTTGAAAGCCATATATCTTATACTATCTACAAATGGCAGGAAAATAAAGGAAAAAACTCCATGCTTGGACATGTTATTTAAACAAAATCAGCATGGGAAAATCTGACTCGGACATTCCATTTGGATTACACATGGTTTTAAGGATAAACAGGCTGGAGGTGCATATGTGAGAAGACGCGCGTCTGTACCGCGCTGAAGACGGGCCCTGCGCGGGGCCAGGCTTTGCTCCCGATCCCCAGGGACTACTCAGCTGAAGCCATTACAACTGGAGAAGATCTGCGTGGACAGCAGGGTACATCCTCACCTCTTCCCTTAATTTGAAATTCTCAACTTGAAAGTTCATGTTTTGTACAACTTGTACTCCTGTTACACCGTGATTTTACTCAAATTAAGGCTTAAAACAAATTATTTCTGTTCATATATGCAAGGAAATAAACATCAGCTTAGTGTAAGATCTAGAAGGGGCGTTAACATACGCCCTCCTTTCAACTGGAAACAGTCTAAAGAAGCGAAGGGCCTGCAGGACGCGGCGCCGAGGCGGAGGCAGTGCCCACGCCGCCTGCAGGCCCTGGTGCAGTGGGCTCCACTCCCCCGCGACGTGAAGGGTGAGCCCGAGCACAATCACTGCCAGGGGCATCAGTAATTCAATCAAACCCAGAAAACATTTTAAACCAGAAAACAGAGAAGGGCAATTTTACCTCCCGTGTAACTTAGCCAGGGCCAATGCAAACACAGGCTGCTAAATATTTACTCTTTTTATACTGCTAGATGACTTTGTACAAATATAAAAATTTTATGTCCAAACAACCTTTCCCCAGGATCACAAATTTACTAGAGTATTTCCCTCACGGCTCATTTTCAGAAATAAGAAATCTGAGCACGTTTAACCACCTCACTAGCCTGCCACTAGATGGCAGTAAAAATAGGCATGTAAGGAGAATGGAGACTATGGATTCTCTACGTTTGCAGTTAATTAACAACTATATACCTTTGAGGTGAACTATAGACTCTGGAATTCTTTGTCTGGAGACAGTTTCAAATAAATTCTCTAAAATAATGTCTCTGCTTTTCAGAAAGGCACACAGTTGCCATTTCAACTGGATTAAGATGTGATTTTAAAAACAAGAAACACACATATGAAGAGAATAAGTGGGCCAGGAGGCTGCCCTCCCTCTGGCTGTGTGAACAATACCTGAAGACAGCAGTTTCCCATCCCAAACCCCATGGCATCCATGTAAATGTGATCTGCTTTAGAGGCCTTAGCTGCCTCGTCATCCTCAGGAAAGGTTTCTATAAATGGCGATGGCGTGTTCTTGTCCTTAAATACTGTGTTTTAATTAGGAGGAAAAAAGAAAAGAAATGGTGAGAAAAGTCAAGGAAAAAACAACTCAACACATCTCTCCACCCTCCTCTCTGTAGACTTACTTGGTACATTGATGACAACCTTTTCTCCTCTCCTATGCCGGATATTTCTTGTTAGGGTGCTAAAACAGACAACCAGATGTCATAAATTGGTTACCTAAGGTCCACCACGTAAAAGAAGACCATATACAGACAATCAGAATGAAATACTACCTCAAACTAACCTCTAAGACAACGCTACAGAAAACGCGTACGTGTCAAGACAGTCTGCGGGGCTTTCTGAAAGAAGGCTTGCCTGCTGATCCCTCGGCGCTTGCTTGGCAGGGCCGCTCTCTCCCTGCTGGCCCCTGTGCTTCTGAGGCTCTCTGTCCCCCGGCATCTCTGAGCCCCACATTTCACTCCTCCCTTCCCCATTCCACAGCAGTTAACACTTCTCCTCCAGACCCGTGCTGTGGAACACAGCAGCACCTGGCTCTCCATGGCCGCCAACCAAGGGTTTGAAATGGGGCTGGCCCTAATTTAAAAATGCTATGAGAGTAAAACACTAGTTTTTTTAAAACGTAGAACAAAAGGGAAAGTAAGAATTTTATCAATAATTTAGAAATATTACTACACATTGAAATAATATTTTGGATATAGTAGGTTAAGTAAAACATATTGTAAAATTATGCTCAATTTTTAATTTTACTGTGGCTACTAGAAAATTCACGATTACACTTGTGGCCTGCGCTGCACTTCTTCTGGACAGTGCTGTGGTCGAGTCAGCGTAAAGCCCCTCTCTGCAGCCTGTGGTGGTGCCCTCAGTCAGAGGTCCTTGCCTTTCTCCAAGGGGGTCTCTGGTGCTACCATCTTTTGACACCTGTCACAGGCTATCTTTTCTTGCAGATGACCAATTTTATTTCTCGTTAAACACATGACAACACTTGAAGTTGGGTATTATGTTTATAAATCTTCATGACCCCCCAAAAAAGACTATATACACTTAGCAGGTGTGGACATGCTAAAGGGGTGGACAATGAGAAGTGACGGTGCCCCTAACTCTAGGTCAGGGGCCAAGCTTGGTCTAGGGTATATGAATAGCACTCAAGGTGCAAAGTCAAGGCCCGGAGGACTGTGCAGTCCCCGAGGCAGCTTAAAACCCAAGAATGAAACCACAAAGGGCTGGGGTGGGCTCAGTGTGTGTGAAGACCAGGGATGGATTCCCAGCACCCTGCCCCCTCCTGCACAAAGAAAGAAAGATGTCATTACTAACTAACAGACCTACAAGTTTATTAACAAAGCAAGAGCGTCCCCACCACCTTACACACACCGGTGCTGTACACGCCTCACCTCACTGCCATGCTATATGGAATGAGGAGATCAGATACCGGTGGGAACTTAGAAAGGGGGGAAATAGCCGGGCGTGGTGGCGCACGCTTGTCATCCCCGCGCCTGAGAGGTGGAGACAGGAGGATCGCGCAGGTTTGAAGCCAGCTGTGCTGACTTAGGAGACCCTGTTTCCAAATAAAAAAAGTAGCCGGGCGTGGTGGCGCACGCTTGTAATCCCCGCGCTTGGGAGGCAGAGACAGGAGGATCGCGCAGGTTCGAAGCCAGCCGCGCGCGCTGGCTTAGGAGACCCTATTTCCAAATAAAAATGTAAAAATGGGTCTGGGAGTGTAGCCCAGAGGTAGAAGGGCTTCCAGGAACCCCAGTACCACCAAAAAAAAAAAAAAAGTATAAAATAGGTCTGGGAGTGTAGCCCAGAGGTAGAAGGGCTTCCAGGAACCCCAGTACCACCAAAAAAAAAAAAAAAAAAAAGTATAAAATAGGTCTGGGAGTGTAGCCCAGAGGTAGGAGGGTTTCCAGGAACCCCAGTACCACAAAAAAGAAAGAACGAAAGAAAGAACAAAAGAAAGAAAGAAAGAAAGAAAGAAAGGAGAAAGAAAGAAAATAGTAGGAATAAATAAGGAGAAACTTCCCAAAAGAGATGATTATAGAGAACTGCGGCTGAGAAGAATCTGCTCGTTAAAGAGGACAGTGGCTAAACAAATGACATTAAGATGACATAGGAAATGAATAAATCAAATCTGGATGCAAGAAGCAACCATCAGGGAGCCTCGGGCTCCCGGGGCACGAGCGTATGGGCGCCGTCTTCCACCGTTACTTAGGAAAGGAGCCAGAATTCAGTCAATGCTCCAAGAGGACTCCCGGGCCAAATGACCCTTTCTCAAGACGGCAGAGAGCTGAGTGGGCTATTCAACAGAGCCATGCTCACCTGAAGCGAGGGTGCTTGTTTATTGCTTCATCTGGAAAGAAGAGGGACTTGGAAGCTCCTCCTTCGACTGGGTTGGGTTTGTACTCGGGCAGTGTGAACCCAGGACAGCCTAATCTGCAACAAATGGAAGAACTAAACAGATGGGATTGGTTTCCAGGAACTCACTGCCCATAATCTTGCCATGATTTCCATGTGTTAAAAACATCTCACTTCCAACATCCCCTTCAGAGCACAGGTTTTGTGTGTACAAGCCGGAAGTATTGGGACTCTTTACAGCCACCTCCTGGGCTTTGTCCTTTGCGTTAGGATCTTCCTCTGCGAGCCCAGAGATTACCATCAGCCTCATGCACTCACCATCTACACAGCATGAGCTCAGGGTCCTCTGAGAACTGGGCAGAGTGACTTCCTGGGTGATGTGTTGTCATGGGTTACAGGTGTTCCCCTGCTCGGCTTTTCTGCTGCACTTCTTCACTAGCTATATACTCTCAAGTTACCTTTTGAGCCTGCATTCCACCACCACTGCCCCACACTCTTGGCAGGCCTCCTGTGAACCTGCATGGGGTCTCCTGGTCTCTGCCTCTGCAGGGCCCCCTCAGAAATCCCTCAAGGTTAGGCAGTGTCTCTGGTGTCCCCAACTACCCCAGAGAGCCCTTGTGATGGGGAATGTGCTGGTATTGGAAAATTGCTTTGGTATTAATTTCAAAATGTAAAGAATAGTAAGGGCCTGGGTGCTGCCAGGCACTGAGGCAGCTTGTCATAATGCAGAGTTCCCCTCACCAAAAGTTATTAGCAAGTATACAAAAGAGTTGTAGCCTAGAGCCTTCAGATTTTAAACACAAGTTTACATAATAAATAACTTCTGGCAGATAGGCTAGAATTCCCAAGGACATGGAGGACGGCACAGGCCTTCCTCATGGAGGGCAGATACCAAGGGACTCCAGGCTTGGTTAACACATCGAGGTCTAACAAGGACTTGCATGAGATAACGGGTGGGCCACACCTAGTTGTTCAGGAGCAGAGAGAAAGACTATTGGTTAAGCAAGATGGGGAGAAAACGAATCTATAAAAACTGTTCTATGTTCAAAAAAACTTCAGTGCCTTATTTTCAAGGCACTCCACTACTTCGTCCCTCTGATCTAGTGCTTTAATAATTCTGTCCCTGCCGGGTGTGGCGGCACACACTTGTAATCCCAGCAATTGGGAGGCTGACACAGGAGGATCGCACAGGTTCGAAGCCAGCCTCAGCTACTTAGTGAGGCTCTCAGCAACTTAGTGAGACCCTGTTTCCAAATAAAGTATAAAATAGGTCTGGGAGGATAGCCCGGAGGTAGAAAAGCACATGTTCCACCCTCAGTACCACATACACACACACAAATCTGTCCCTTCTTTCTGCCTTTGTAATAAAAATTGCTTAAGTTTGCAGCAGTATAGCTCTGGCTATTTCCCCCCCTAAAATTAGCTAAGAACAAGAACCCACTGGCGGCTTGGCTCTCCATCTCACTCGTTACACCTCAAAGTCTGAAATCCAACCCTCTTATCTTACTTAACCTCAAGAAAGGCTCTAATTCCAGCAGAGAAAATTGAGGCTCCAAGTTTGTCCCTAGGTAAAGCTCAAATTCTACCTGATTTGCATTAGGCCACCCATTCTTCCAAGTAGTGGGAATTGTAAGGTCAACATTAAGTGGTCAAGGGGACAAAGACTAACCAAAGGAGAGAGGCTTGAGACCAATGGCTTGAGGGCCAAGACCAGACCACATTTTGTTCTCAACCCCACCTTCCATAGAGTGAAGTACCCTCTAACTGCAGGAGTTGCTGCTCTTATCTGGGAAGCATTTCCCAGCTCTGAGGGACCCTGGGCTTTCCTGCAGCTGTGTGCATCATTTACTATGAGCCTGCAACTTTAGAAGAAGTTCTTTAGGACAGTGACGGACTCAGTCTAGGGGACTCCTTGCTAACCGGCAGGGTAGAGGAAGAGCTTGGGAATGCACCTGTGCCAGAGTTGGCACTCAGTTCAGATACCTGAAGCAGATGGCACTGCCTTCTGCTAGGTCACTGTGTCCAGCAGCACTTTCTTCAATGAAGGAAATGTTTAAGATCTGTGCTGTCCAAACCAGTGTGGCAGCCACCAGCCACAGTGGCTGAAATGAGGCCCGTGTGACCGAGCAGCTGGAATGTTCATTTCATTTTAAGTTTAATTTAAACAATCACACGACTGCCGTGCTGGACTAATTCCACAGTACAGAGCTTTGCCTCTTTGCAGAGAGATCATTTTGTTTAAACTTAAAACATTCCTTTCTTGCTTTATCCTGTAATATAATAAAACTTTTTCATTTACTGTCCATGTAAGGGGAGGTTTCTATGAACTAATCCAATGAAAATTATTCTTGTTTTGTTTGTAAGTCCAAGAATATCCTCCCATTCTAATACATATGACTAGGTTAAAAAAATTACAGATTTGTAGACTAAAACCTATGTCTCAATTATCCCTTTGCAGTGACATAAGAAGCTAAACCTAGCCGGGTGTGTTGGCGCATGCTTGTAATCCCAGAAGTTGGGAGGCTAAGACAGGAGGATCCGAGTTTGTGGACAGCCTCAGCTACTTAGTGAGGCCCTCCACAATTTAGTGAGACCCTGTTTCAAAATAAAGAATAAAAAATAGGGCTGGGGGGTAGTTTGGAGGTAAAATGTCACTGGGTTCAATTCCCAGTACCCAATTAAAAAAAAAAAAAGCTACATCCTTTTTAGAAGGGCAAACGCCCCCCACCCCCCAAATAGAGCCATTCTCAATTAAGGTAAGAGACATGATAGGGTTTAACAAAATACTTTATTTTGTGGCCTGGAAAAAATAGCCACCACCTATCATCCCAACTACTTGGAAAGCTGATGCAAAAACCTCGTAAGTTCAAGACTCAGTCTCAAAAATGTCTGGGGATGTAGTTTAGTGGTAGAGCACCCTGGGCTACCGCAGAGTAAACAAAGAGTTACATATCCTTAAATTTTCAAATGTAAAACAAAATAGTTGTATTTTGCCACCTTTTAATCTGATCTATGGCAAGAGCCCTGACATCTTTTCTCCCCCATCCACTGGCTGATTTTGCCTCTTTGACCAATCCACTGTATTCCTCCCCATCACCCTCGCACAGGCCACCTGTCTATTCCCAGCTGGGCCCCTTGACTCTGCTTCCACAGTAACTCCCAAGTCACAGCCCTGGTGAGGGATCCCCCACCCCCCTCCCCAAGGCCTCCTCATACTTTCAGGATAACAATCAAAATCCTTGGTTAGGTGCGCACCTATAATCCCAGTACTTGGGAGGCTGAGATAGGAGGATCACAGGCTCATGGGCAGCCTCAGCAACTTAGTGAGGTCCTCTGCAACTTAGGGAGAAAATGATTCCAAATAATCAAAAAAAAGGGCTGGGGATATGGCCCAGAGGTAGAATGCTCCTGGGTTTAATCCCCAGTACCCCCCAAAGTTTTTGGTTACCTGAATCTGGCACACCAACCCCCTGCCCAGCCTCCACCCACACGTGCACTTCATCCGCAGGCTCCTGGCCACACCAGCTACCTTGCTTTCTTCTGGTTCCCAGTAGGCTTGGGCTTTCCTGGCTTGTCTCAGGACCTGGGTATATGTCCTTCCCTCTCCCTGGGACATTCCCCTGCTCCTCACTACTGTGAAACCCCTCCTAGAGCTCTGAGGATCACTCCATCCATCCTCCTAAAGAAGCCTTCCCTCCTCCACCCCAGAGGCCACCGGCAGCCACACCACACTTGGGCTCTATGTCTCCCCTCACACCCATCACATGTGTGGGGTCTGGTCATTGTCTTGCCCCATTCCCACAGAGCAAAGCCTGTTCCCACTCGTGACGGCATGCCCATACTCATGGAGCAGGCGCTCAGGGCCTAAACCAAAGGCATCAGGCCGGAGGACAATGCCAACACACACCAGAACACCTTCACCCAGCTGGGCATTTTTAATTCTGGTGGAAAAGAGGATGCCATGGAATGAAAGAATCACCAAAAAAAAATAAAAGATAAGATACTTCTCAGCTGGGCATGGTGGTGCACACTTGTAATCCCAGCACTCGGGAGGCTGAGACAGGAGGATCACGGTTCGCAGACAGCCTCAGCTACTTAGTGAGGCACTCTGCAACTCAGTGAGACTCTGTTTCAAAATAAAGAATAAAAAATAGGGCAGGGGTATAGCTCAGAAGTAGAATGCCCCAGGTTCCATCCCCAGTTCTGCAAAAAAAAAAAAAAAAAAAAAAAAAGAAAAGAAAGAAAAAGAAAAAGAGATACTTCTCTAAGCAGTTTTGTTTGTTTTGAAACAGGATCTTGCTAAATTGCCCAAGGTAGCCTTAAACCTGCACTCCTAGCTGGGCGTAGTGGTGCACGCTTGTAATCCCAGCATTTGGGAGGCTGAGACGGGTAGATCATGGTTCACAGACAACCTCAGCTACTCAGTGAGGCCCTTTGCAACTAGTGAGACTCTGTTTCAAAATAAAGGATAAAAAATAGGGCAGGGGGTATAGCTTGGTAGAACTCAAATGCCCCTGAGTTCTATCCCCAGACCTGCAAAAAAACCCTGCACTCCTCCCGCCTCAACCTCCCAATCAGCTGGGGTTACAGGTGTGTGCTCTGCATCTATCCTTTAGGTATTTGATGACTGACTTAAGTTACAACTTCTGTATTTAAAGTAACAATGGAGATCTGAAAAAAAAAAAAATTTTCCCTGCTGGACAAAATGCAGGCCGGTGCCTGAAGTCTTAGCAAGGCTGGAAGAGCACTGGAGTCTAGGCATTCGAGACTCCATCTCAAAAACAGACAGACAGACAAAAAGAAATAAATAAAGAAATAAAACACAAAATTCTCATTTAAATGTCCTTCTCAGAGCAGTTGTACATCTCAGAATGCCTGTGTTCATTACAGACATTATCAAAAGAAAAAAAAAGGTCAAAAAAAAAAAAACAGTTCAAAGTGTTCTAGGCTATGGAAACTAACCCCCAAGCTCTTTTAAACTTTGAGAAGAGCATACTTTCACAATCAGACCGATATCTAACACAGATAAGTGAGGTTTATGATTAGACAGAACTGCATTCTTACACAGAGGTGCTATGCTTAACAGGCAGAGTATTCAGGTACCTTTTCTAAGGTGAGAACATAATTTCACTATTTATATTTACCTTTAGGTATTTCTGGTGGTGACTAGATTTTATGACAAACCCTACATCTTCTCAGCACAGCATCCCCTAGCGGCTCCTCCTGTTCACAGCTGACAGGTACCCCAGTACAGTGGGGCCCAGGCGGCCCTGATGTGCTCCAGTACCTCTGTGATAGGCTTTCAGTTTAGATGGAGTGCATTAAGCATCCTACCTATTAAACACTGTAAAAATGCAGTTCTAAAGCTGGGTGTGGTGGAGCATGTCTGTAATCTCAGTAACCTGAGAGGTTGAGACAGGAGGATCGCAGGTTCGAGGCCAGGCTCAGCAACTTAGCAAGACTGTCACCTGCTTAGCAAGACCCTGTTTCAAATTTTAGAAAGGGGAATGGGACTGGGAGTGTGACTCAGAGGTAGAATACCCCTGGGTTCAATCCCCAAGACGTACATACGTACACACACACACACACACACACACACACACACACACCCAGAGTTCTACCCAATCATGAAGTCGACGTGTCTGTGCTGGTACTGTCAGGCTGTAAAAGTATGCTCATCTCCTCAGAGCTGAGAACACTTGGTTTCCAGAGCCAGAGCACCTTGATACATGCTAGCGGGCAAATGCTCGTTTTTCAAAGTGCATGAGAGAGCAGCCACGACAGTCAGTCACAGGGCCTCAGACCTGCTCGGCAGACACGTGCTTCCTCACGCTGCCAGTCACGGTGCTGTTCCTACGCTCTCTCCTCCCGAGCTCCCACGTGGGGCACAGGCTCAGCATGGCCGCCACCATGCAACTGCTGCGCGGCTCTAAGAAGTCTACCAAATGCAGCACCTAAGTACGAGCCGTCTGTGAAGTATGAGAATTAGAGGGGGAAGGACTCAGGTGGCGACTTGTTCTCTTAATAACTTACAATTCCGATGCACCTGCTAGGTCGCATCACCATAGGAACTAACCTGGGAAATGACGTTATTGTGCACAGAGCCTGGTTTTCCTCTAATACGGAAGTAGCCTCCTGCCGGCGTTTTCTCATGTTGTCCTCGACTGTGTTGAACTCGGACATGGTTCCTCCATAGGGCTGTCCAGGCGTCCCCTCAATCATGTAACTCCCATACTCTGGTCTCCAAAGGGTAGGATGGCTATGGAAAAACAGCTTTAGTTCCATCTTGTTCTTTTGCTGTGGTCTACTTTTTTAGAAGTTTTTAAGTTTTCAATTTAACAAAGCTAAAAAGTCCTTTAAAAGGATGTTAATTTTCTATAACTCTTCAACTACCTGAGGATTAAAAGGCATTTATAAAATATTTATAAGTAGCCAAAAACATACACAGGGAACTCGTTCACTGGGACAGTTAGTCCTCTCTGCAGGAAGGCCTTGAGGGCCTGCGTTCAGTGCTGGGCCTAAGCTTGTTATGGCTTCCCTGCACTGGGGGAGGAGATGGGCAAGAAAATGCCCGCCCTCGCCCCCCTGTGCTCTTAAATAAAGAAATATTTTAAAGATATCATGACAGCCAAACAAACCCACCTGCATGCCTCATCTGGCACCACGGTGTGTGACCCCAATTGTTTCAGCAATGCGTTTCTTTAATAAAATGCTTAAAAATAGCAAACAGACCTTACATTTAGCTGGCTGTGCTGTTTGGCTATATTAACGTACTTAATCTTAGCACCTCAGAAGTAAGTATTGTTATTATCTCCACTTCACAGATGAAGAGGCTGAGGCACAGACAGATTAAGTAGCAAGTAGCTTGCCCAAGGTCAGCTCAGCTATTCAGGAGAGGAATATTTGAACCTGGCAACCTGGAACCAGAGCCTGTGTTCTTAACTGCTATGCTATCCTGTCCTTTTTAAATTTGAGAAAAGATTGTCTTAGCTCTAGCAGTTACAGAAACACTAAATCAAGCCTTCAGTGCATCAACTTACTTTGGGTTTGTCCTTTCCCCCTTCTCTTGTAGAGTTTCAAGAACATCTTCTCCGGACAGGACCAACTGGACTTTCTTATTTTCATGATCAAAAGATACCAACATGTATTCCACCTATTGAGAAGAAAGGTGAGGAAGATTAACATTTTCCAGACTTGTGCTCAGCACGACCTTTAGAAACAAAGGCAGGGAAACGTGAATGTTGGAAAGGATTCACAGTAACTAGAGCCAGTCACATTTGCCTACAGTACACATCTAATAAGGGCACATTTGCATAAAATGTGAACTTGCAGAAGACGATCGGTCCAGAGTGACGCTGTGTGAGAATAGAGAACTCATTCATCTATTCTCTCTTCCCCCATTCTACTCAGGATCTCCGAGAAAGGCCAAGATGCCCACTTTGACAAAATCTCCTTCACAATAAATGCGCTTCAAAGCCGACACACTCTAAACTGGCATTTTAAAATTTACTTCTCGACAGGTTTACGACAGCTCAGCTCGTCTGGAGTCTGGTCCAGGCAGGCTGATTGCACTCACTGCAGATTTTGTCAGAGTCCCACTACAAGTCCCACAGTGTGGAAAAGCTAATTTAGGGGTTCTGATAATTTAGTTTATCACAAAAAACATAAGAACATGTCTCTGCCCTGAAATGGCATAAAATATACAATGCAGGGGGGAGAGGGCACATCGATAACAATACTTGGTGGAATTCTGGTAAAATCTGAGTTACATACTAAAGTAAGTCTTTTCTGGACAGAGTTCAACTAAACTTGGTTTTGTTCTCCATGACATCTTAGGCTTTAAGACATGATAGCTGCTCTGATTAGGAATCACTATCTGTGACTGCACATAAAACACACAGAAGAATAGAACTGAATTATTCAGGCAAACCCTGGAAAGTCGTACCCTTTGTACAAGGCACCAAAAGGCAGTGACTGGGGAAGAGAGGTGGCATCTAGGCCCCCAAGGCCAACCGGCCCGCGATGCTAGGTTTGCTCTTCCAGGGATGTACACTCGGGCCTGCTGCACCTATTCCTTTCTTGGGTACCTGCTCAGTCTCAGAAGGCATCTGAGTCAGCCATCCCATCACAGGAACAGTGATGTTTAAGAGACTAATTTGCCCTTCAGCTAAGAAATACAATTATAAAAGGGAAAATGTTGGTAACCACAGGAAATAGCATGGCAGGTTTAAGGAAACAAAAAATTCAATTTGCTTTCTTAGTCATCTTGTCTCATTGATGAACTTCAGGTTCGCATCAGAATTTTTTGGTTCAAGAAATGAGTCAGAAGGCTTGACGGACTTAAGTGAATCAGAAATGCGAGCTGTGCACCAGCACAATCACTCAGTGTCAACTGAGTGAAAATAACATGCTGCAGAATCGACAGTGGCTCCCCGCATTTCCCATGAGCTGCAGCTCTGACTCCTGGACCGCTACACCTGGCAGAACATGAAGCTTGTCAAGGCTCAGGGTGAGTACGTGGAAAGATCCAGATGGGAAAGGGGTTCGTCTTTAAATGGGCTGATGAGAAAGAGTGTGCCACGGACTTTCCACATGTGGACCCTGATCATGAGCGCCATCATGTAAAAGTAGATCTGAAGACCCATTTCACAGGAGGACAGAGACGGGGGTGGGGGGGAGTTGGCTTCCCAAGACCACAATGTCAGGCAGGGATCTGAACCTATTCCTGTCGGATCCAAGGTCCAGTACACTTTGTTGCTAAGGACCATAGAGGACACCAATCTTAGTAAGGAATATTAAAATTATTTCAAGCTACGAGGCAGTGAAAAATTATAGTACTGGCTTAAAAACTCTCAAATGGATTATGTCTGTTTTATAAAGTGGGTCTCATGTTATATCACAGAAGCTGTAGCCATAGATTTAAGTGGGTAAATCAGCCCATCCTTAAGGCCCGGGATGGAGCCACGTGCTCATCTGCATAGCTTCCTAATTCTTCCAGCTGGAAAGAACCGACTTTAGTACTTCATTCTTCATCACTGGCTGCAACACATTTGCCTGGCATCATGTGTTATCAGTTTTCTTAACCAGATAACATGCTTCCTAGAGGAAGAATAAAGAGACAATTCCTAGCTTATTCCATCTCTACATCTATTTCCAGAACAAGCAATAGTTCTTATAGCCATTAGAGAGACTCATGCAGAACTTCTGTTGTTTCCTAGTCTTTTAAAAAAATGAAATCCTTATTTTCCAAAATCATCATGATAAAAGCATGAAGATTGCAAAAAGACAAAAAAGACAAAATACTCACACTTATTCTGAGTTTTAATATCAGCCAATTGGATGCCATTTAAAATGTTAACAAGATAGGCTCTCCTTAATACAAAATAATCATCCTCTCATCTCATACTTACCAAATAGGAAAGAACACAGACTTAGTTTTCGATAAGGTCTAAGTTCCGCTGGAAACTTTAGAATTTCCTGAACATATATGCAGATAAAGGCCTTCTAAAGCGCTTGTCCTCTCTGGTCACCCTGATCTTTCTGCTTTGCACTTCAAAGTGGTTCTTTAATTTCTTACTTTTTGTTTTTTCTCTCCCTTTGCCATTAACACATTCTATTTATTCCCAATTCTAGTTCATACAAGCACTCAAATTAACCGAATCTTTAAAAACCAAACTAGAGCTGAAACAGGGTGACTCAGTAACCCAGATAGAGTGATAACAAATCGTGACTCAGGAAAACAATGCTTTCTTAAGGCAGAACATCTAAAGCCACAAGGATTTACTTTATTTTTCTGGGTTTTGGCCCTATTCTATAAATCCTTTTTGCAGCCAACAGAGAAAACAGACAAAAATAAAAAATATAATGAAAGGGCATACAGAGGCTCTTCTATGCCACAATTCCAAGGATTGAAAACAAACATTTGTCCTCCTTTTTTTTTTTTTTTAATCTTTTTGCATGTGTGGTACCAAGGATTGAACCCAAGGTGGTTCTACATCCGAGATATACCCCCAGCCCTATTTTATGTTTTATGTTTGAATAGGGCCTAAGTTGCTGAGGCCGGCCACGAACCTACAATCTTTCTTGTCTCAGCCACTCAAATACTGGGTTTACAGGTGTGTGCCCTGAGTCCAGCTCAGTGGTCCTCCTTTCTGAGGGTTTGCTTTCCATGGTTTCGGTTACTCATAGGCTCAAAATTATAATATTTGTCTAGATTCTTTTGAGAGGGACCAGCCAAATAACTTTTATTTCATTGTATTTTTCTAAATTTTATTATTAGCCATAATAAATATTTATTATGCCTAATTTATGAATTAAACTTTGTTTTTAAATTAAACTTTATTAGACCGGGCATGGTGGTGCACACTTGTGATCCCAGCGCTTGGGAGGCTGAGACAGGAGGATCGCACAGGTTCAAAGCCAGCCTCGGCTACTAGTAAGGCTCTCAGTAACTTAGTGAGACCGTTTCCAAATAAAATATAAAACAGGTCTGGGAGTATAGGCCGGAGGTAGAAAAGACCCTGGGTTCCACCCCCAGTACCACACAAAAAGAAATTAAACTTTATTAAGGACATATGTGTACAGGAAAAACAGTATATATAGGATTCAATACTACCAAGGTTTCAAGTCTCCACTGGGGGGGTCTTCGGACATAACCCTCCAAGAGAAGGGGGATTACTACACTGACTCCCTGACTAGCCATAAACCCAGAATTCCAACAACATCTCTTATGTACATTATAGACATGTACAATTCCAATTCTGAAAACATATACCCAAGCAGCATTATAAATGGATTGCAGAGTGACTAATCTAACTTCATGTAATTAACGTACCATCATGGAAGTAGCAGGAAAAAACAGCCAAACAAACCCCACCATGACCGGCTCTACTCTCCACTGCACAGACGGCAACTCCCTTCAGGGACTTAGAGGAACTGCTTTAAAAAGCCATCAGCTCTCCTCTAGCGTGGGGGAGAATGGGCCCAATAAAGGCCAGCCCGGGAAGATGGGCATGCTGGGCAGGCTCCCAGCACCCTAACTCAGGTTTAGGGTTGGAGGCCAGCTCCTCCGTGCCTGCCGCCGGCTCTCTCCCTGGCCTACACAAGAGTTTGGATTTGCCTTCTACAATCAGCTACTGCTCCCAGACACCAGCGTTCTCTTTACAACTCCGAAAGTCCACAGCACTCTGAGGGTCTGAGGTTCTAGTCAAAGGGGAGGACTAACCAGAGCCAACACAATGCCTTGCTGCCCCCCCCCCCCAGTATTCTGTCTTTGCGTCCTTCAACAAAGCTCTGTGCTGAGTAGGTGCTGGGAATACTGTGAAAAGCCAGACAGATATGACTCCTGTTTTCAAAATTACACGGTAGCTGAGGAGACAGCCAATAACATGAGATGGCTGGATTATCCGGACAAGGGCTTGAAATGAACCAACAGAGCTGTGTGTATGTAAGAGCAGGGACTAACCTGGTCTAGGCAATCAGAAGGCTTCCCAGAGGAAGTGGCATTTAATTTATGCTGATGTCTGGAACGGGGCCAACCAGGCAAAGATGCGGGTCTACAGATCCTTCAACATAAATTCCATCTTCAACAGGGTACCCAGCATACCCACTACCCTGTAGAGCTGCTGTCAGGTCCATCAGGGATGCAGTGAGTGGACCCACCCTGGGAAGCTCTTGGGACAAGAGCCCCATCAATGGTACAAGGCCTTCTAAGGTGCAGGTCCAGGACCTTAACATTAGCAGGAAAATGTTAATGAGCATGTATGAGCACTCTCAACCATCAAGCTGGATGGTACTATTTAGCATGATACCCGAACTTGGAGCACCTCAATATACAAGCCACAGTGATGCTAACTGAATCTTTATTTTTATTTTTTTGCGGGTTTGGGGATGGAACCCAGGGGCATTCGACCTCCGGGCTACACCCCCTGCCCTATTTTTTATTCTTTATTTTGAAACAGGGTCTCACTGAGTTGCAGAGGACCTCAGTAAGTAGCTGAAGCTGTCTGCGAACCACGATCCTCCAGGTCTCAGCCTTCCGAATGCTGGGAACAAAAGCGTGCGCTACCATGCCCGGCTCTAACTGAATTTTTAAATCACCCACAGTCACATAGGGAAGACCCACATGCCACGATCTAAAGGACAGCTGGCTTTAAAACAGTGGAAAACTAAGCCGGGTGTGGAGGTGTGTGCTTGTAATTCCAGCATTCAAGAGACTGAGACAGGAAGACAGCAGTTCACGGACAGCCTCAGCTACTACTTAGTGAGGCTCTTTGCAACTCAATGAGACCCTGTTTCAAAAAAAAAGAATAAAAAATAGGGCTGGGGGTGTAGCTCCGAGGTAGAATGTTCCTGGGTTCCATCCCTAGTACCACAAAACAAAACAAAACAAAACATTCAGTGGAAATCTGAGTAAGAAATTTTAGTACAGACGAAATAAAACTTGATATGGCTCAGAATGTGGCTTAAGGTGGACTCTCATGTTAGACTTAGCTATTTGTAACGGCATAACAAATATCATGGTCATATTTGAGCAGGTTGAGGGACCAGTAAATACAAAGTAGAAACTGTGATGTGCTTTGTTTCTATGTGGAGCTGGGGCGGGGCGGGGGGGGGGCAACAGTTTAAACTATTGACTGTTGAAATGTTAAACTACCTTATGTCCCAAAAAGGCAATGTTTACGTTTAGTCCAAAATTACATCAAATTCTTAAAACATTCACTGATTTTAAGAATAGGCTTTTCCCCCTCCTTTAAAATGTCATTTCGTTCCACAAAATTACACATGATATGCTCTTCTCAGGAAAGTTTAGAATTTTTAGAAATCAAAATAAACATGGCCTGGCCCTGACCTGGTTTTCTGTTAGACTGGACTTTAGCTTAGAACAGGCGGCTTTGTATTTATAACAGGTTAATCTCAATTTAACACTACATAAAAATCAGACTTTCCCATATGGTTAGATGGTGTTAACTTCCTTGAATCACTACATTGGCACACACAGAGAAAACATTCTTCACATGCCTAGATTAGTAATATGAGGCCCATGTGAAAAATCTCAAGACTTTAAAAAGACAAAACAGAAGCTGGAGAGAACTTGGTGACTCTCATCAAGGGGGAAAACGCTCACCTCTGAAGAAGTAAATCAAGAAGTTGTTATGGAAGCCACTAGGAAAATGTGGTTATTTTTATTTTAAATTCATTAACATAAACAAAAATTTAAAAATTCTGTTCTCTAGTCCTTGCTGGAATAGTGCAGAGTGGAATATTTCTATACTGCAGAAAGTTTTACCAGACAGCACTGGACTAAAACCCGAAGGAAATCACAACCCTGGGATTAACTTGACCTGGACACTAATGCATTTAGCCCCATGCACTTGTGATGGACAAAGAGAATCCTTGAAGAAACTTGCTCTTCTATGCCTTACAGATGACACGAGACTTTCCAGGGCCTCTGAATTTACATTGGCTATTTTTAAAATCATTAGACTATACTTCTGCATATGTCGTTTTTAAATTTTCTGATATGTGTAACGCTCATGAAAGCACTCCTTCCTTATTTCTGGACCTAACCAGTTAGTTTCTCACAAATTGGCCTCAGAAAAGGTAGGACATCAAATTGCTTTGTGTGATCACCAAAAGAACACGAACATTATACAATTTAGAAACTTAATTAAAACCTTCCTCTCATTTCATTAAGGCAGCATCAGGGCTCCTACTCAGGAACTGTACCAGGATGTGACCGCAGATCCTTCTAACACAGTAATTCTAAACTGCTTCCAACACTTTAGGAAGATTTAGACTCTTAGATAAACTCCTTCCCTGCCGTATTTGGAGTCATGTTAAAGGGTGAAAACCTCACAGGGGTAGTCCGAGCTCCTGACCTGGGGCTCTGGGCTGGGCCAGCTACCTGCTGCCCTGGGCTGAGGTCAGAGCAGGCTGCATAGCTCTCAAGTGAGGTCAGCCTGGTTTTCTTATAAAGGCTCATCCTGCATCTGCCTTTTCACAGAGCTCGCCTGCCAGCAGAAGATTAGCTGGGAAGGCTGCGGTTGCATTACTACACTTGTTAGCATTTGTTCCATGGACCGAGAAATTTACCAAGTATATTCAATGGTGTCATTCTGAGAGTGCTGGCATTTCACTGACAATCTCTGGCCATCTGGAAATGAAAAGTGTTGAAGTCAGCATCTATGGTTCCAAGATGCACTCACAGTATCATTAAAAGAAAAAAAAAAAAGGTCACTTCCTTCACTAGCAGAATCCCTTCCTCTATTCTTTCTTCTCCTTCCCACCCAAGTCTCATCTCTGGTTGGAGCCTATGAGAACTGTCCCAGCGCTGCCCCTCCTCGCCTGTCTGGGCAGATGCTGCAGTGCAGTCAGCGTGAATCTTAGGAAGTTCTGGTGCTTCCATTTTTTTAGTAAAATGCAGACAATAGCTACTCTGAGGAGCGGTGCACAGAAGAGTGCACGTAAGATGCCTGACACAGTACAAGCACCTAGCGCCGCACAAATATTGTTGGTTATTATGCACTAGCTCTAGGGCAGTGAAAACTGACAGGAAGAATACTGTCTTGTGTTTTTCAAAGGTTGGTTACAACACCTTAGTGCTCCACGGAGGGCTGCAATCAATATTACGAAAGAATTTTTTTAATAGAGTGGAATAGAAATATGAGGCTATGTTGCTCACAAGAAGGGAAGTACCGTTACACACCCCCGTTGCAGAGCACTTGTTTTAGGTGTGCTTGTCTCAGTCAAAAGTGAAAGTTACTAAGGAGTAGGGTACAGCCATTTTGTCAGGCAACCCAGGGTCCTTCCCAGAGCAGAACAAGTTACTCCCCTCCCTGAAACTCTGACAGGGCTGCAGTCAGCAAGACCTGACACTCCTCCAAGGGCAGTGCAGGCCTCTGCCTTGTCCCGGCCCTCTGCACCAGGCTGCAGCTGCACTGGCCCATTTCTCCAGAAGCGCCCCTGCAGCACTGCCGCTCCCTCGGCCTCAGGGAGCGGCCACTCAAGGGCCACCTAAGGCCACCTCCAGACTCCACCACACTGTGACTCCTCCCCGCCTCACACACTAGCACCAAACAAAACATGCGGCTTTCTCTGCAGCGCCAATAAGATCAAGAGTGCACTGTCTTGTTAGCCAGGTATGCGCTCTTCAAACCGTGTTATTTAAAACAAAAATCTTTCTAAAATTGATTACATCCTCTTCTGAAATCAATAAAGATACTGAGCACCTTCTCGCTTTTTATTAGGGTATCAGGCTTCATTAGCAGTTTCACTTCTTTAGACATAACTGAACAAGACTTAGAGGCACACGAGGTGGTCATATCTAGACCTGCTTTTTTGCAGGAACAGCGGCTTTCAGAATTGGTTCCTCTTATTTTTGCCTCAAATAATCCCTTTTAGTTCATCATGAGCTGAGAAACACGGAGGCCAAGCCTGTAAGAACTACGTATAAAGGAAGCGATCTCTGGGTAAGAGCCTGAAATATGCTTCTTGGAGTGACATGCATGAACTCCAGGCTTAGAGGACTTTTATTTCCTAGTTCTCATTCTATTCGAGCAGCAAAGTCAACAGATCATAACCCTTAGTACTGACACCACCACAGCAGGCCAGAGCCCTCCCATGCTCAGCACAAGCAGGCAAGGCTGTTGAAAAGTGTGTTGGAAGCCTGGTGTGGTGGCGCATGCTTGTAATCCTAGTACTTGGGAGGCTGAGACAGGAGGATCCTGTTTCTCGGACAGCCTCAGTTAATTAGGGAGGCCCTTTGCACTCAGTGAGACCCTGCTTCAAAATAAAGAATAAAAAATAGGGCTGGGGGTGTACCTCAGAGGTAGAATGCCCCTGGGTTCCATACCCAGCAGTACACTTAAAAAAAAAAAAAGTGTGCTGGAAAATAACACTGCTTTCTTTCTTTTTTTTCTTGAGGTACTAGGATGGGGTGTTCTACCTCTAAACTACACCCTCAGCCCTATTTTTTATTCTTTATTCTGAAACAGGGTCTCACTAAGTTGTAGAGGGCTCACTAAGTAGTGGAGGCTGGCTGCAAACCTGCGATCGTCCTGTCTGTCTCAACCTCCCAAGAACCAGTATTACAAGCATGCGTCACCACGCCTGGCATACTACAGCTTCTAAGCACCTGCTCTGTATGCATATGTGAACCCTTAGAGAGGAAAATGAGTGGACACATCCATATAATCTCTGTTGATTTGTTTGAGTCTTACAGTTCTCAGAGAATATACTTTATGGAGATTATTTTTAATGTCAACTCTCAAGTGTTTTAAGGTAACTGCTGCAATCCCTAACTCTTTTTAAGTACTTCTGAGAGGTGCCAGCCAGCTTTCACAGATTCTTCAAGACTTTGTGAAATTCTAGAAACCCTAGCTCACATATCTTGTGCTTAATCCAAATGGGGCAGAATCACATCCCAGATTCTTAATCATTTCCAGGAAAAAGGTTAAGGAAATCTCTCAACCTACGGTTTTGTCTAAATTTGCTAAATCAGCATCAGTTCAAAATGAAAGGAGTTAATTGAACCCAAAGAAGAGGAAGAACAACAACACAGCCACGGGCAGAAAGGGGACCAAGATGATGGCCAGTCTCTGTGAACAGCTGAGCAATCAGAAACATCTGCTTTGGGGGTTTTCTTAGTAAACTTATTGCAAAGTTCAACCACCAAATCCTGACCATAACAGACACACACAAAGAAAACAAAACAGTTCTGTGAAGACGTTCAATCGAGTAGAACCATGTCCATGTGAACTCTCTAAGGACCCATCAATCCAGACAGCCAAGTTTTCTGGTTACCTATAAAGTTGTATCAGAAATAAAGTCTTAGGGCTGGGATACAGTTCAGTGGTAGAGTGCTTGCCTAGCATTTGCAAGGCCGTAGGCTCAATCCTGAGCACCACAAAACAACAACAATAAAAATGAGTCTACTTCTATGCTTCCTGTCTTCTTAACGTCTAAGAAGCATAACCTTTAAGTAGAGCTTCAGGATCGTCATTCTAACACACTCAATCCATCCCACCATCACCCTGTATCAATCACAGTGACAACTTAGTAGCCACAGAAACCTAAATGACCCAAACCATACGCTTTTACAGTGCACATCTATTTCCTTCTAAAAATTATAATCAGGATTTCAAGGACTCTATGAGCCACAAAAACATGCATGGACTTGTGACTTATTTTAGCCAGTTTTTGTTCTTTCCTAAGTCTTTTCTAAGTTCAGGATATGCTATTGGTGTCTGCCCAGCCGACAGACCCAGGGCTCCGGGTCAGCACGCATCCTCCCATTCCTCCCCACAGCTGCCCCCTCCTCCAGCACTCGCGCCTTCCGCTCTGCTCTCCACGCTGTTCTTCCTCGGGACCCCACAGTCCTACTCCTCAAGAGTCTGTTTATTAGAGTGTGAGGCACAGCTGACTTCTCTCTCGGGGCTATCTGGGCCACCAAACCATAGCAGCTCAGATGTTGCTCTAGCTCCCTCTTCTCACTGTCTACCTGGTATTTCTACTGTGTGAGTAGAAGACTCAAAGGGCTTTTACCCCAGAATATTCCGGCCAGCTTCCTCAGCAACTACCCCTACAGAGATTCTTACGGAGTCAGCTACACTGGAAACCCAAGTGAGACATCCACTCCTCCGTAGGTCCTCAAGTCTTTTTTTAACGTGCTCAATTCTTACCTAAAGCCTTAGGCTAGCCCCTTCTTTCTCCCCTAGCAAAGACTACATCCTGTAGCATGGGCTTCTTGTCTCCAGTGGCTCCTCCTAACCCATTTTTCACACCAAGACCACAACTAACTAGAAGAAATATCCTTGTATCATTTTTGTACTTACATTACCATGTCTTCCAGTAAAGCCTATTATAAAGTACCTTAAACAGCCTGGATTCCTGACTTTCTGGCCTCAAACTCTAGCCATTTCCCACTCCCTGCTTGACTGCATCTCAAGGCAGCACTACTCAGGGCAACTCAACTCTGGGCACCATCAGTCTTAGACCACACGTGACCTTTCCTTGTCCTTTCAACCTTTCTTCAAGATCCTACCAGAAGTGCGGATCTTCAGGAATGGAGCAAACTCCTCCTCTCTCCCTTCCTTTCGCCACTGCTTCTGTTCCCCATACCCAGCCACTGAATTCTTCAAGAGCAGAGAGCTTCTCCTAGTTCTTTCATTTCATGACTTAGCATAGGAATTGCTCAATATATAGAAGATGCTTAATATATACTTCTTAATTTAAAAGTCACCCATCATGGAAATAAAGTGTTTAGTGTTTTAACAAATGCAAATAAAACTAAAGTATCAGCTTTTCTGAAGTATGCCACCTTGCTTATTATAGGAAAGTCGTAAGGCTCAAACAAATTCAAGTAGTTAAAGACAAACTGTTTTAGAAACCCAGTATCTATGGCATTATACTTAGATTACTTTTTCAGTACCCATTTAAGCATGTCATTTCAGGGAAAATGCTGAAACCCAATAAGTGACAAGCTAGGAAATAGATTATACCAATTCTCATATATATATATATATATATATATATATATATATAAAATCTCCTGATTTTTGTGAATTGTATGGAGTTTACAGCATTCTGAAGCAGTTAAAAATTATTAACAACACTTGCCTAGCATGTGCAAGGCTCTGAGGTCAATGTATAGCATCATAAAAATATGTGCATAAATTAATACATAAATAAGAGAACTAAAAAATTGTTGAAAGAAATATATCTGTAAGCATACATTCAAAATCAAATAATAGGGCTTTTTGATTAGTCTTACAGATGAGGAAATTGTAGCCTAAAGAATTAAAGTTTTTTGGTAGCCAGGTGTGGTGGCATACGCTTGTACTAAAAAACTTTAATTCTTTAGGATATATATATATATATATATATATATATATATATATATATATTTCCCGATTTTTGTGAATTGTATGGAGTTTAGAGCATTCTGAAGCAGTTAAAAATTACTAACAATACTTGCCTAGCATGTGCAAGGCTCTGACTAAAAAAAAAGATATGAAGGACCTGTACACTGAAAGCTACAAAATACTGCTGAGAGAATTAAAGAAGATGCAAATAAGGAGAGATTTACTTGTTCGTGAGTAAGAAGACTCAATATTGTTAAGATATCAATTCTTTTCAAATTAGTCTATAGATTCAACGCAATTTCATTAGAGGCCTGCCTGCCTGCCTGCCTTCCTGTCTGTCTTTATTTGTAGAAATTGATAACCTGGTTCTAAAATTCATGTGGAAATGTTAAAAGTATCTAGAAGAGCCAAACCAGTTTAAAAGAGAACAAAGTTAAAACGTTAACACTCCTTGATCTCTTAACTTCTTAGAAAGCTACAGCAATCAAAAGAGTGTACTACTGGCATAAAATATACAAATAGGTCATGAATAGTGCAGAGTCCAAAAACAGAATCATATATAGACAACTGATACCAGACAAAGGCATAAAGGCAGTAAAACTTTGAAAGTGAAGAAGAGATAGTCTTTTAAACAGAAAGTACCAGAGCACCATGCAAAAAAGCAAACAAAACCCTTAACACATATTTTGCATATTATACAAAAATAAATATAACTCACAATGGATCACAGGCCTAATGTAAAATCGAAAATTAGAATACGTCTAGAAAAAAAAACATAGGAGAAAACATTGTAACCGTGGATTAGGCAAAGATTTCTTAGATTACATACCAAAAGCCATAAAAGAACACATGGACAACAAAATTATTTCCTGTTCTTCAAAAAATACTGTTAAAAGAATAAAAACAGTAGGAAAAATATTTGCAAATCTTGTTTGATATGACTTAGAGCCAGAATATACACACAGTACTCAAAACTGAGTAGTTTGAAAACAAATGATTTTAACACAGTTTACAAAAAAGATACACAAATGGCAAATATATACATGAAAAGGTAACCAACATCATTGGTCTTTAGGAAAATGCAAATGAAAAATACAATGAAATACCACCACACACCTAAGAGAATGGCTAAAACTAAAGAGACAGCCCATACTGAATGTTAGCAGAGGTGTCAATGGACTAGAAGTGACACACTCTGCTTATAAGAACGCAATGGTAAAAGCACTTTGGAAAAGGTTGGTAGTTTCTTAAAAAGTTAAAATAAGTCGGGCATGGTGGCACATGCCTGTAATCCTGGTACTTGGAAGGCTGAGACAGGAGAGCAGACATTTGAGGACATCCTCAGCAACTCAGTGAGAACCTGTTTCCAAATAAAAAAATAAAGTAGGTCTGGAGCTATAGCTCAGAGCTAGAATGCCTCTAGATTCAACACACACACACACACACACACACACACACACACACACACACACACACACACACACAGAGTTAAAATACACTGCTTGTAGGTAATAAGGCAAAATCTAAGTCCATATGAAGACTTGTACACTAATGTTCAAAGATGATTTGTTTATAATAGCTAAAAAACATGTAACATGAATGGTGAATAAATTGTGGTATATCCAAGTAATATAATATTACTGAGCCACTAAAGACTAAACTACTGATACAACAATATGGGTGATCACATGGAGTTAAAGTCAGACTAAGCTGGGCATGGTGACATACACACAGTCCTAGCCACCTTGGAGGCTGAAGCAGGAAGACTGCTTGAGCTGAGGAGTTTGGAGTCAGCTGGGCAACACAGTGAGGCTGTGCTTCTTTACAGAAAGAAGTCAAACTGGAAATATATGACGTAAGATTCCCAAGATATAAAAATCTAGAAAATGCAGACTAAGCTACAATGACAAAGAAGACTTGTAGTTGCTGAGGAGAGGGCAGGGAGAAGGAGGAATTATAAAGGAGCACCAGAACATTTTTGCAGATGATGGATATCTTCATTATCTTGACTGGTGATGGTTTTACCGCTATATACATATGTCAAAACTTAATAAGAGCTGGCGATGTAGCTCAGTGGTAGATCATAGGTTTAGCATGTGCAAATATCTGGGTTCAATTCCCAGCACCAAAAAAAAAATATGTATCAAACATTTAAATAAAGGTAGTTTATTGCCTATTAATTACATCTCAATCAAATTGTTAAAAACCAGCCAGGCGTGGCGACACACACTTATGATCCCAACATTTGGGAGGCTGAGACAGGAGGATTGTGGTTGGCGGACAGCCTCAGCTACTTAGTGAGGCTCTTTGCAACTCAGTGAGACCCTATTTCAAAATAAAGAATAAAAAATAGGGCTGAGGGTATAGCTTGGAGGTAGAGAGCCCCTAGGTTCCATCTCCAGTAGCACACACACAAAAAAATTGTTAAAAACTACTTGGTTATATCCTGAACATACAGAATACAAATACAAAGCAAGCTTATTAATGTCAATAATGCCCCCATTCAGTTTCCTTACTTTAATGATATATCCAGATGCTTGAAGTCTGTTCAGAAACACAACTTCTGATGTTAGCTCAATATTCTTTTTGTGATAACTTTTCTCAAGCTATGGGGTCTTACCAAACTGTATGCTTCAAAATGGAACAACACACAGGAGTACCAACAAATGCACACACTGCTGAACACTTCTTCCTTCTGTTTGCCCTGTTTTTCTTCTTTCCTTTTTAGTGTGCTGCACAGGCCTGGCAGGCAGCTACTCAGTAGCTACACTCCCAAATCCTGCTAAAGCCGCCTTCTGCATGGACACGGTGGAGTTCTAGATACTGATTTGTAAATCTGGATCCTTCTACCAGAGGAGCCAAGTGTACATTTTCTTCCATTGTATCATCCTCAAAACTTCTACTTATGCAAAACTAAACTCTCTATAGCTATTCACTGCACTAGCCCTACCAAATTGCACGTAAATCTTCACACATCGTCCAACAGCATCTCATCTTTTCTCTTGTGTTACCCTCTTCTTTGGCCTGGAATGCCTTCTCACCTCCTTTTCATGGAATTAATAACCACATACTCTGCAAGGCAATTTCTCAAAGGTAGTACCTAGAGAAGAATCACAAATACCTGAAATGTGTCTGTCTGTCTGTCTGTCTGTCTGTCTCTCTCTTTCTCTCCCTCCCCTGCACCCACATGCACACAGCTGCCATGGGCACAGGAAAACTTTTGGAGTCTTGTAGAAATGCTATATATGGTCTGGATTTATATTTACATTATTTACATTTGACTATGGTGGCAGACACCTAGTTGTATATACTGGTTAAAAAGTCATTGAGCTGTATATTTTAAACAGATACACACTAATTTTGTATACAAACAATAGTTAAAAAGAATTGGTTTAAAAAGAAAATTCACATAAAACTATATCAGACACACACACACACACACACACACGAAACAAACAAAAAAGTAAGAATGAAGTTAACACCAGAGTAATATTCAAACTCACCCTGGGTTTGTTCCCAGCAGGGAGACAGAATGGGGATATTGGAGGTCTCTACATCAATTCCTGAGATTTACAGAGTCAGTTACCTGGTTTCCTAACCTTCAAAAGAGGAACTTCTTGGTAAGAAAAGATGAGTTTGGAAAAAACACCAGGAGGCTCCCATCAATGTTTGGCTCATTTTTCTTTCTTTTCTTTTCTCTTTAGTTTTGGGGATTGAATCCAGGGGCATTCGACCCCAGCTACACCCCTATCCCTTTTTAAAATAATTTAGAAACTGGGTCTGAGTTGTTGAGAGTCTCACTCAGGCTGGCCTTGAATGTGCAGTCCTCCTGTCTCAGCCTCTCAACAAACACACGCTGCCCTAAGTGGCTCTGTTTTATTGATTTCCTCGATTTTACCAATCATTAGATGCAGGCCAATAAATGCGGGTAACAATCAAGGTCCGGTAACAGCCAAATCAAGGTCCGGTAACAGCCAAAGGAGATAGAAAGATGCAACAACTTTGCTCTTTGTACAACGGGACACACAATGATCTACAAAAGAAATCGGAATCACTGTGCTATTAAGAAATAGTCTATGCTCAGTATCTTATTCTAAGAAGTCAAATAATCCACTTTGAAATGAAATCTAGATTGTGAAATGCAATTCAGAAATTCCATCAAAAATTACTAAGCTAATGGAATAAAACTGTATCTGTACAAATTCAGTTACTCTGAAAAACCTACATATAACAAATACCTCATTTCCCAATGACCATGGCTACACAAATGAGATATACTGGAGCTATTTAAATTTCCAAGTAGATTTTAAGATATCACTTACCACTCCACTAACATAGCCTCATTTAATCTCAATATAATCTTATAAGGGGGGCACTACTGTCCCCAGTTCACAGATGACAAAGCGGAATCTGTCCAAAACTACACAAAATCTTCAATTAGGTGTAGATGACTATGCTTTTGTCAATTCCAGGTTTTTTTTTTTTTTGGTGGTACTGGGGTTCCTGGAAGAACTCCGGGCTACACTCCCAGACCTATTTTATATTTTTATTTGGAAACAGGGTCTCTTATGCCAGCACGGCTGGCTTCCTGCGCCATCCTCCTGTCTCCGCCTCCCAAGTGCGGGGATTACAAGCGTGCGCCACCACGCCCCGCTCAATTGCAGGTTTAATTCAAGACTCCATTGTTTTTGTTTTAGAATCACACCCTTCTTTATTAAAAAGTTATATGCATTTTATAGTTAATTAAGAATTCAAAAACAGGCAAATTTGAAATTCAAACTCAACTGATGATAAACTATCCCTTAATAAATCCCATCTCAAGTTTAATTTATCACTCAAAAGTATTAAAGACACTGCATTTTCCTCTCCAAGTTCACATGGACTTTTCTGCTAACTAGAGGGTAATTTATTTATTTATTTAATTTTTTTTGGTGGTACTGGGGGTGGAACCCAGAGGCTACTTCCAGGCTATGCTCCCAGACCCATTTTATATTTTATTTGGAAACAGGGTCTCACTAAGTTGCTGAGAGCCTCACTAAGTAGCTGAGGCTGGCTTCGAACCTGCGATATCCTCCTGTCTTAGCCTCCCAAGCGTGGGTATTACAAGCGTGCGCCGCCACGCCCGGCTACTAGAGGGTAATTTATATTCTCACCTTTAAGAATCACACTGCACTGGGTTAAAAAAAAGAACTAGAAAAATAATGTATGCTCTTTAAATTTTGTTTTGTCTTTTTTACTAGGAGAGAAAGCCACTGGCATTCTACCTCCAAACTACACCCCCATACCTGTTTTTAATTTTTTGTTGTGCACCAGGGATTGCTAAATTGCTGAGGCTGGCTTCAAACTTGCGGATCCTCTTATCTCATCCTCTCAAGTACTAGGATTCCAGGGATGGGACAACACACCCAGCAACAATGTGCTTTTTTGTAAGTGTTGTTTCCTGACACCTGTACACTTTGAACTCTGTAAAAAGAGATGATGAAATCTTAGGCATTGAAAATAATCCAAAACCTAGTATAATGTGTTTAAGAAATGGACTTGGAGTCAGACAGATTTCAGGTTCTGATAAGGTCTCTGCCACTGTATACCTGAAAAGGCCTGACAAGCAGCTAAACCCAGTGTAATCAGGCAAAATCAAGAGGGATATTTGTCACCACATTTGCACCAGATTTCCTAGATCAGTCCTTTTAATGTGCATACACCAAGTTATAAACAAAATCTTTAAATGAAAATTACATGTGGGCTCTGCAAACAGAAAGCTTACGCTTACTTTTCAGCATTTCTAGCAGGATCAGAGAACTCAGGAATATCTTCCTCACCTCTGTCCATCATTCCGTTTCCCAGGGCAAAATGAGGTATTTTCCTGGCACCCAGGAGTTAACTTTAATTTCCCACAGAAACATCCTAATAAATAGTGGCTAGGATCTGGACTGGTCATATTAAAAGTGAAACAGGCATCTTCAGGCTGATCTGGGAATTATCTATTTATAAGGTTTTCACAGGAAAATACTTTTGAGTTCCTAAAAGACAATAGGTCTTCATAATTAACAAACCCTATCACCAGTGACTGGTTGGAACCTCCAAGTGGATCCAAAAAAGATATTCTGGCTTGAAATATGTACATTAAAGATCTTATTCAAATTGTATTTATTAACCTGGGCATGTTGGCACACACTTGTAATCCCAGCATTCAGGAGACTGAGACAGGAGGATGGCGTTTTGTGGACAGCTTCAGCTACTTAGTGAGGCCCTTTACAACTCAGTGAGACCCTGTTTCAAAATAAAGAATAAAAAATAGGGCTGGGGGTGTAGCCCAGAGGTACAATACCCTTGAGTCCATCCCCAGTACTGAAAACAACAACAACAAAAAAAAACCCGAATTGTATTTATTAGACAGGCATGGTGGTGCACGCCTGTAATCCCAGACCTTGGAAGGCTGAGACAGGAGGATCAAATTCCAGGGCAGCCTCAGCAAGTAGTAGAACTCTCATCAAACTAGCAAGACTCTGTTTCCAAATAAAAAACTAAAAAATAGGGATGGGAGGTAGAATGACCCTGGTTTTAAGTCTCAGTACCATACACACACACAAATGTACTTAATTAAACTGTAAACACTGTTTTTTGTTGTTACTTGAACCCAGGGCCATTCTACCTCTGAGCTACACTCCCAGACCCTTTATTTTTTAGAAACAAAGTCTCACTAAATTGTTGAGGCTGGCCTTGAACATGTGATCCTCCTGTCTTAGCCTCCCAAGTACTGGGATTACAGGCTCCCACCACTGCGCCTGGCTGATGCTGGAAGGAATTAGATTCCAAACCTCTCATTTTCCAAAACAGGAAACTGTGCCTCAATATCACAGTCTGTGGACCTTAGGCTAGAACACACATGAAACCCCAAATCTAGTTTTTTCTCTTGTAAAGATATAAATACTGTCTTAGTAAGTGGTAGGCTCTCTTCCAAAAATGCCTACAACCAGTTTTCAGCGGCTTTCCCCTTTCTTTTTGCATTCCCCTTTGAGTACAACACTGAACCATGCAAAGCAGTATCTGGCCCCGTGCCCATACAGCCCAACATATCACGTACAAAACACCACTTCCTATCTGGCAGGGCCATCTTCATCTCCAGGGGCCACACCGCTCACCACACCTTTCTCTACTTTATCTGCTCAGCCTGTTTCTCAGTTATTGCCCTTCTGCTTGACAGACAAGGCTGCCCGCTATCTGACCCACTAGGCTTCTGTTCAGCATATGCAGCAGTGAGTTCCTGCCCTGTGCAAAGATTCAAGCCAACCTCTGGCCCTTACAAGGCTCACTTCATCAAGAAGACTTCTATCACAATTCTGAGGTTCTGGCTTTCAAACTCTGTTAACTGTGAACCATAGTAAGAACTGATTCACATGCAGCACTCCTCCATTCACACACATTTTCAAACAGGTAACTCCAAAGTTTGACATGCTTGTGATTTTCCTGCCACAGCCTCCTGAGTAGCTGGGATTACAAGCGTGTACCACCACATTCTATAAGTCTTCATTTTTAAAAAATGTCCTGGTTGACAGAAAGATATTCCCACTTCAGTGTCTGCTGTAACACTGTTCACAACAGCGGAGATCTACAAAGAACCTAAGTATTCATCCACAGAAGAATGGATAAAGAAAATGTGGTGTGCAAATGATAGAATATGACTTGGCCTTAGTAGCCTTAAAAAAGGAAATCCTACAAGAGATAACAATGGATGAACCCATGAACCCTGAGGATAAAATAAACCTGTCACAAAGGTTTTTTTGAAGGACAAATAATTTATTATTCCCTTACACAAAATATCTAAAATGTTTGATTGATAACCAAAAGCAGAACAGTGGTTGTCAGGGGCTAGGATAAAGAAAAACAAAGAGTTGCTAACCAACAAGCATAAAGTCTTGACTACGCAAGATAAACACATTCTAGAGATCTATACAGCATTGTTCCATAGTTAACAGTACTGAACTACACATCTAAAATTTTGTCAAGACAGTGAATCTCACGTTAGGCATTCTTACCATTAAAAAAAGAGAGAGTTCTGAGCCAGGCATGGTGGCGCACACTTGTAATCCTATACGTGGGAGGCTGAGACAGGAGGATCATGGTTTGCGGACAGCCTCAGCTACTTAGTGAGGCCTTCTGCAACTTAGTGAGACCCTGTTTCAAAATAAAGAATAAAAAATAGGATGGGGGTGTAGCTTGGAGGTCGGATGCCCCTGGGTTCCCTCCCCAGTAATGCAAAAAACAAAAAAGAGTTCTGGTTGCAATTTTTTAAATTTATTTCTCAATCCACTACAGATTGTGACTTGTAGTTTGAAAAATAATGCTCTTCCACATAAAAGGGTGATTACTTTGGTATGATGATGGAGGGACAGAGGCATCAATAAATACTTAGGCATGAGATCCCCCAGGGAATGTCATTCTCTCTCATTCATTCTCTCTCATTCATATCCCCCCCTTATCCAAAATAATGTAGAAGCAGCACAATGGAGAATCAGTATCTGCTTCCCATAGGCCCAGAGGGATCCAATGGGTATCACTAAAGTACCATTTAGGGAGTGTAAGGTAGGGTGGCACTTTTCCCCCCTAACCTCCCGAGCAGTCTTCACAATCTTAATTCTTCTTGTATGTCAGGCTGCCTATTTCCAGCTGGACTCAAAGGCAGAAATGCTATTCTTGAAAATTTTATACTCCAAACAGAGACATAATTGAGGAAGAACTGAATACAGTAAGTGAGCAGAAGCTGGGCGTGGTGGCGCACACTTGTAATCCCAGTACTTGGGAGGCTGAGACTGGAGGATCACAGGTTCGCGACCAGCTTCAGTTACTTAGTGCAGCCCTCTGCAACTTAGTGAGACCCTGTTTCAAAAATAAAAAATAAAAAAATAGGGCTAGGGGTGTAGCTCAGAGGTAGTATGCCCCTGGGCTCAATCCTCAGTAACACAAACACAGTGATTTCATTTAAGGTAATTTTTCTACCTCAAGTTTCTGTTGTCTCCATTCCAAAGAATGCTAATTTGTTAGTGAGGTGGTCGGAGGACAAAGGAAGGTATAGGAAAGAAAAAAAAAAATCTAACAGGATGGAGAAGATAGGTCATAAAATAATAGCTAAATGCTGGTTAAGGAGATAGCATCTCTAGTTTTTAGAAATTTATTTGTAGCTTTGTATTTCATTTATGAAGCATAATATTTGGAAAAAGAACTTAGAGATGCAATTTCAACAGTCAATAATGAGTTTTCTGAGCATATCTTTGGCACAATTTAGCGTAAGAGCAGTACTATCCAGTCAACTTGAAGTCAAACTTCTTAACAGATCTGACCAGTATCACCTTTTCAAGAAGTGCTATTAACCCTGAAATGTTGGGCCCAATTTTCTCCTCTATAAAAGCAAATACAAGTACATAGCATAGTCATTCTTTTTCATCCCCTTTCATCCTCTGGGGTGATGAAGGGAGGCAAACCTATTACTAGCCCTCTCCATGAACACCTGTCCAAGTGGAGATAGAAATGCCATATTGAAGGCTCTACTCTCCTCTCTTTAGTTTACTCAACAACTACATGACACTTAAGACACTTAAAACAGGTCGTTCTAAAGGCTCTTCCTTCCAACAGGAGAAATATGTTTCAAAATTCCTGCATGAATGGAGACAGGAGAGGTGAGTTCTCTAGAGTGCCCTGCTGTGCTCCAACTGCACTAAGTCTCCTGTTAATGCAGCTCTATCTGGGACAGAGACTATCAAAGGCGTTTACTGAGCCTCTCCCTTTTTAAGGTAGTCCTACTTAAATGGCAAAACAGGCACACTCAAAAAAATTGAACTTTTAGTTGCTCAAGAATGATTAGTAGTCGGGCGTGGTGGAGCACACTTGCAATCCCAGCATTTTGGGAGGCTGAAACAGGAGGATCAAGGTTCATGGACAGCCTCAGCTACTACTTAGTGATGCCCTTTGCAACTCAGTGAGACCCTATTTCAAAATAGAGATTAAAGCCAGGTGTGGTGGTGCACGCTTGTAATCCCAGCATTTGGGAGGCTGAGACCTGTGGATTGTGGTTAGAGGACAGCCTCTGCTACTTAGTGAGGCCCTTCACAACTCAGTGAGACCCTGTTTCAAAATAAAGATTAAAAAACAGGGCTGGGGGTGTAGCTCAGAAGTCAAATGCCTCTGGGTTCCACCCCCAGACATACCAAAAAAATAATAACAATAAAAAAAAATTAAGAAACAGGGCTGGGGGTGTAGCTTGGAGGTAGAATGCCCCTGGGTTCCATCCCCAGTACCCCCCCCCCACCACACACACAAGAATGATTAGTAATCTTACCACGGGCTTTTAACTGATGCCACAAGTACCTGATACCAACCATACCAGGCACAAAGCTATGCCCTAAGAGAACAAGCAGCATAGTACCCTTGTCTTCCTGGGGTTGACATTTTCCTGTGATACAGAATACAGTGAATATAAAAATGCTCATGCAGTAAAGAAATAATGAACTTTATGTCAACACTGAAGAACTGTCATCACGTTTTGTTCACTGCCTTTCAATCCCAAGTGTGAAAGACCAATTTTGTTGAGTGTGAATTACTACTCATTACTTCTCCAAGTTAAAACAGCACAGCTCCTTCGGATGTAAGAGGCAGAATTATCTACCAACCTTAGAAAAACTTAACTTTTTACAAGGAGGTATTCTGCCCTGATAGAGCGGCACTTTGAAAGTTAGGCAGCGAGTGATAACACTGCCCAGAAGATAAACTACAGGAGTGGCCACCCATCTAATACAAATGCCCCAAACATGAAAAACAGACAGACTTCTCAAGAAGTCATTTAATTACATGCACTGTATATTAATGTGTGTTTTTTTTTAAAGAAATGAAGGCACAAAAAGTTTTGGTCGAAAAGACTAACAGTTTTAACACTGTGAGACTTCACAGATTACATTTCTAGGTAGAACAGAAGCCTAAGCACCGACTGATAAAGCTTTAGGTGCAGGGATCCAGGCTGGAAAAGCACCAAGGAATCCTGACTTTGACGCTGTAAGCGTTTCTACTTACACTTAAGCAAGAGCAGGGAAGTGTTCTTTAGGAAAACCAAGCTGTAATTTATTTCTGTTTCAATTTACAGAAGAGGAGAGGCGAGTGATAAGTTTTTAAGAAAAACACCTGGATGAGGGAGGGTCTCAGCGAACGTCTGAAGATCTGATTTCTGACAGCGAGAGGCCTACTAGGACAACTTAGTCCTGCTTACAGTTAGTAGCAAAGGAGAATTTTGAGATGGGATGGTGGACGGCGGGAGCCGTAAGTTGCAGATACACTGGACTTTAGCACACACACTTTTTCGTGCACACACCCTCCCGGCATCCAATCATTTGTTGAATGAAGGGGAAACCCCAAACGAATGAATGAACGCGGGGCAGAGAGAAAGGCTGGGATGGGAACCTGGCCGGGGGGATCAAGCAGGACCTCCACGTCCCGACGGCCCTTCCGGGGAGGCCAGGGGCAGCGTCCCGGACCCCGAGCGCAGGGCAAGGCGCCCCCCGCGATGGGCCGCGGCCGGGGGCGCGGGTCCGGCCTGGCCGAACAAAGGCGCGCGGTGGCTGGCAGGGCGGCCGGCCGGGCGCTCACCTCGTCGCCCCACTTGAGCACGTCCTTGTGCCGGTCCTTGACGGCGTGGTAGATGTGCAGGAACTGGAGGATCCCGTGCCGCCGCACGTGGTCAGCGTGGCGCCTGGTCTCCTCCCAGCTCAGCGGCGACCCCTGAGACAGCAGCCCCATGGCCGCCCCCTCCTCCGCCTCGAGCCCACGCCCCCGAGCCGGACCTTCAGCCGCCCGCAGCCGGCGGCCGCTGCTCCACCCGGAGGCGCCCTCGGGCCGCAGGCGGCGGAGCGGGAGTCCGGTCCGGTCCGGTCCGGCGCGGTCCCGCCGCCCAGGTGACAGCCGCGGGGCCGGAGCGCCGCGCGGACGCAGGCGGCGGGCGGCAGGGCGGTCTCTCTCGGCGGCTCCCGGCCCAGCGGCCGCGCCCGCTCCGGCGCCCGCCGGCCCCTGCTCCGCCGCGGCTCCCGCTGCTCCGCACCGGTGTCGTGCACGGGCTTCTTCCTACTTGTGACCAAAACCTGCGCCGCCGCCGAGCATGCCCAGTGTCGCGTCCGCCGGCTCGCCGCTCCCGGGTGTGATCCGGCGCTCCGGATTTTATAGACTGCGGGGGGGCGTGGCTAAATGGTGGGGCGTGGCTACAGGGCGGGGGCGGGCCGAGAGCTGAGGGGCCGGGCCGCGAGGGGCGTGGCCAGAGGCGGAGCCAAAGGGCGGTGCACTCGGGAGGCGGGACGCGGCGGGAGTGGTGAGTGGACTCAGGCCTCCTATTAAGCAGAGAAGATATGGAGAAATACGTTTTTTCTGACCCGGAGATAAAAATTCCGGTTGGATAAGAAAGTTGTTTGAAAAATATTAACTTGGGAAGTGAGATGAAACAGGTGTTCAACTCCAGGCCCCACCCCGTGCGGACCGTGAGACCTTTATCCTGTATGTAATTAGCTCAAGCCTACCTTTAAAGGTGTTTGAAAGGATGTGCATAGTGTACATGTGCAGAATTGATGGTCAATAAGTAGATCTGGTTTATTACAAGGAATCAATTTGTCTACAAGGATATATATATATATATATATATATGTGTGTGTGTGTGTGTGTGTGTGTGTGTGTGTGTATATGTATATAGGCATTATCTGTGCATTCTCTAAATTAGCTATTTGAGCCAGGCATGGTGACGCATGTTGTAATCCCAGCATTTGGAAGGCTGAGACGGGAGGATTGCGGTTTGTGGACAGCCTCAGCTAATACTTAGTGAGGCCTTTTGCAACTCAGTGAGACCCTGTTTCAAAATAAAGAATAAAGCCGGGCGTGGTGGCGCATGCTTGTAATCCCTGCGCTTGGGAGGCTGAGACAGGAGGATCTCATGGATTCGAAGCCAGCCTCAGCTACTTAGTGAGGCTTTCAGCTACTTAGTGAGGCTTTCAGCAACTTAGTGAGACCCTGTTTCCAAATAAAATATAAAATAGGTCTGGGAGTATAGCCCAGAGGTAAAAAGCCTCTGGGTTCCACCCCCAGTACCACCAAAAAAAAGAATTAAAAAATAGGGCTGGGGATGTCGCTCAGAGATAGAATGCCCATGGGTTCCATTCCCAGTACTGCTAAAAAAAATAATAATAAAATAACTATTTGATGACATGCTCTCTGAACTCTGGAGGGCACAGACACCATCACCGTAGCAAAAGAGTTTTGTGAAAATCTCCAGCTAGACTATGTGAAGGAACCATTGCCAAAAGTGTATCTGCCATTCCAACCCAAAACTCATCTAACAAGCAATCACAGTGATGTTCGGGTGAGCTTACCATGGGTGTTGGAGCTCCTACAAACAACCGGAATTGCCCTATCCTGATAGGAAAGGGAAGGAAAGAGCTACTTGTCCCTAAGTGATTGTTCAATAATTAATATGTGTTGACAGAGCAGTAGCATGACAGGTTGGGGAAAGTAAAAACAACCTGATAATACATGTACTAGGCTACAAAGTATGTATTTAATATGACTTCATTCTCTTGACTGGACAGTTTACACTGAGTAAACGCTTATTAATTGTTGAAGGAGTATTTGATAATAGGGGCTCTCTCCCACGGCCTTCACATTGGATATGCCATCACAGAGCCTGGGGACGTGGATACTGAAGGCCTGGCTGTGATTCCTGATTCAGATGTGTGTATAAGCATGGGTGAGCATGGATGTATGGGAGGTGATGTTTGAAGCTCAGGAGATGATGTTTCAATCCCTAGTGCTCAAGTGGGATAAAAAACTATGCCTCATTCTAATTTTTCCCCAGCCTACTCAACAACTTCAGCTACTGCACTCACCCATCCTTGTGACCTCCCCACCAGACCTGCTTAGGCCTGTATAGTGGTGCCTCTCCCTCCCTCCCTCCCTCCCTCCCTCCCTCCCTCCCTCTCTGTCTCTGTCTCTGTCTCTCTCTCTCTCTCTCTCTCTCTCTCTCTCTCTGTCACTCTCTGTCTCTCTCTCTCTCTGTCTGTCTCTGTCTCTGTCTCTGTCTCTCTCTCTCTCTGTCACTCTCTGTCTCTCTCTCTGTCTGTCTGTCTGTCTGTCTCTCTCTCTCTCTCTCTCTCTCTCTGCTTGGAATCTTCCAATCAGCGCATTTCTGCTCATCCTTTGAGTCCATTAGCCCTCTCTGTATTTTGGGTGAATTTGTATGTGACTCTATTTTTACATTATGACAGACTCTTTTTTTACTTTTTATTTTATTTTATGTGTGTGGGGTGTGTGTGTGTGTGTGTGTGTGTGTGTGTGTGTGTGTGGTGCCGGGGATTGAACCCAGGAGCATTCCACTTCTGAGCTACACCTCCAGCCCTATTTTATTTTTGAAACAGGGTCTCAGTAGCTTGCTAAGAGTCTCAGTACTTGCTAAGGCTGTTCACAAACCTGCTATGCTCCTGTCCCAAACTCCCAAGTACTGGGATTACAAGCATTCACCACCGTGCCCGGCATGATAGAATCATTTAAAAAAAATATCTGTGCACTAAGCAAGGAATGGTGGAGCATACGTGTAATCCCAGCCATTCAGGAGGCTGAGGCAGGAGGATCAACAAGTTCGAGGCTAGCCTGGGCAACTTAGTGAGACTGTCTCAAAATAAAAAATATAAGAGGGCTGGGGATATAGCTCAGTGGTAGAGTTCCCTGGGTTCAGACCCCAGTCGCAAACACACACACACACACACACACACACACACACACACATACACACCTCTAGATAGTGACTTTTTTAGGGATAAAGATAACTTATGCTTTTCATGCTTTTAATTCTAAAAAAGTACTTGGTCTAGAGCAAGTGCTTAATACATGTTAGCTACCCTATGGTTGTGGTAGAGGGAGGGAAACAGTGGTTCATGTGTTGATTAAGGCCTCCAAAAGAGCATCTGATTATTCTTATAATTTTACCTCACATTTTCCTAGATCTACATCGTTCAACATGATATCCACGAGCCACAAGCGGCTACTGAGCATTTGAAATGTGGTTACCATGACTTAAAAATAACATTTTACCTTTAAGTGATCAAAATATAAATTTGAAAACGAATAGCCCACTTGGTCATTGGAACACATGTAAGTAATTCTGTAACAAGTTGGGAATGTTCTGAATACACTGGATTTTCAACTGTACCTAAGATGCAAATCAAGTATTTCCAATGAAAATTTAGTGTTTCTGATGTGCTGAGGGTAATCCACAGATTTGAAGACAGTGCAAAAAAAAGTATTACACTAATGTTATATTGGTTACTTGATCACATGTTGAATTTCATTAAGATATAGCATATTATTTAAACTAATTTACTGGTTTCTTTTTAAATCTTAAAGTTGGCCACCAAAAAAATCCAAGGTTACATATGTGGTTCCATGCTGTGGAAACAGCGGTGATGTAGACCTTTATTTACACTTTGCAAAGTTTCCCATATACCTGCTGTTTCCTCCCTGTGATACCAAGAAGCTGCTGATCTCTTGGGAGACTTAGCATTAATGAGGAAGCAGTCACTTTTGTGGTTCAATAAAACACTATTTTTTGGGAGTATAGCCAAAGTCCAGCACAATCCTAAGAGTTAACATAATTTTTAATTACTCCACCCCAGATTCTGGTTCACATTCACAGGAAGGAGCCTCACCCACCCTATCCCTGAATTCCAAACTTGCACCCTAAGCTAGGGTCTCAGAGCCCTTGCAAAACCCCAAACTAAAGCCGGGCATGGTGGCACACGTTTGTAATCCCCGCGCTTAGAAGGCTGAGACAGGAGGATCGCACAGGTTAGAAGCCAGCCTCAGCTAGTGAGACTCTGTTTCCAAATAAAGTATAAAATAGGTCTGGAAATATATTCCGGAGGTAGAGAAGCCCCTGGGTTCCACCCCCAGTACCACAAAAGACCCACCAAACTAGATACAGGCTTTGTGGCAGCACAGACAGGCCAAATTTGTTGTTGTTTTTGTTGTTTTTGCGGTACTGGGGATGGATCCCAGGGGCATTCTACCTCCAAGCTACACCCCCAGCCCTAGTTATTATTCTTTACTTTGAAACAGGGTCTCACTGAGTTGCAAACGGCCTCACTAGTAGCTGAGGCTGTCCTCGAACCGCAATCCTCCTGTCTCAGCTTCCCAAATGCTGGGATTGCATGCCTGCACCACCACGCCCCACTCTCAGCTAGGCCAAATTTAAGTCATGATCTCCGGGGTGCCTTTAGCTATTTCCTAAGAGGAAAAAAGAAAAAAAACAAAAAAAACACCCACCATGATCAACGGTGGGTGTGATTATGTTCAAGTTCTTCCTCTCTGGCACGCTTTGCATTTGTACTTCTCCTGGATTTCATTCTGTAGCTTGCACCCGGGGCTGGGTTTGGAGGCCAGAGTGCAGCTGACAGCCCCCTGGGGCTTTAACCATCACTCCTGGGAGAAGCAGCAGTTCAGCTCTTACAGAATCAACCTACTCTGGGCCACGATCACAGGCGGATTCCTGCTCATTTCTTCCATGAAAAAGAAAAAATAAATAAATAAACAGGACTCGGCGCACCGGGACCCTTCCTGCCCGGCGGGGTTCGCAGCATCGCGCCCCAGCTCCCAGCGCCCAAGCGAGGCAAGCCCCGCCCCCGGGGCCGCCGGGAAAACCCGGGCGCGGAGCCGCGGGCGGCCGCACTGCGCACGCGCGGAGCCTGCCGCGGGGGCGGGGCCGCACGCCGCGCCGTTGTTGTGGTTCCGCCCCCGCCACGTGACCGCGCGGCCGCGGTGCCGCCTCACCGTGACTCAGCACTTTGTGCGCGCTCGGCGCGGAGGTCAGTCCGGGAGGCTGGTCCATCCGGGCGAAGTCTAGGTTGTCACTGCAAGCCCAGCCTCCCGGCCAGGCGGAAAGGGTCCTTCCTCCGCCATCGGTCGTGTCTTCGCGTCTTCACGGAGACCAAAGGAGGAAGGCAATACCTAGGGCCTCCGCGGAGGCCCCCCAGTCGACCTTCAGGATGGAGTCTATGGCGCACCTGCTTGGCCAGCTCTTTCTCCGGAAACCCTGGGAACAGTCGTGGTTGTTGCTCCATTTTCTTTCTTTCTTTCTTTCTTTCTTTCTTTCTTTCTTTCTTTCGCGGGTTTGGGGATGGAACCCAGGAGCATTCGACCTCCAAGCTACAACCCCTGCCCTATTTTTTATTCTTTATTTTGAAACCGGGTCTCACTAAGTTGCGGAGGGCCTCGCTAAGTAGCTGAGGCTGGCCGCGAACCGCCATCCTTAAGGTCTCCAGCCTCCCTAATGCTGGGATTACACGTGCGCGCCACCACGCCCACCTTGTTGCTGCATTTTCTAGTAGAGGCCACTGAGACTCAGTAAATACCAAGCACAGCCAGTGGCTACCCAGGGACTGAATTCCTCCTGTGGTTTCAAAGCCCTTGGGCTTTCTTTGGGTGAAGCTGATGGCCGCAGGCCGTGGAATTCTTCCAGGTCTTAAAATCCCTCCTCCTTTGACGGGCCTTTTCCCCCAAATCCTTCCTCCTTTGACATGCCTTTTCCCTCAAAGTCTGTGACTTCAGCCTGCCAAATGCTGCACACTTTTCTTAGTTGATAGAAACACAGTTTTTGTTTGTAGTGCTAGGGATTGAACCCAGGAGCATTCCACCTCCAAGCTACACCCTAGCCCTATTTTTTGTTGTTGATGTTTATTTTGAAACAGGGCCTTAAGTTGCTGAGGGTGTCCCTAAATTGGTGAGGCTGACAGGGAAGATCCTCTTGTCTCAGCATCCCAAGTACTAGGATTATAGGTGTGTGCCATCTCACCTAGAGAAAGTTATTTCCTAAGGTCAGTGTATAAGGTAGTAAAATGCAGATGATATTCAAGGAATTGTCTCTCTACAGTTAAATTTATACTTGGAATTCGATCATAACCAAGGTCTCCCCGTGCCTTCTGATAGAAGAGTAGTCCCTGAAAGATGTGTTTTTTTCCTTCAACTCATAGAATAACTTGTTGTGTTAATCTAAGCAAAGCTGTGCATATCATCAGGCCATCCCTCCCTCTTCACCTGTTCAAATGAGATTCTGGAGAAAAAGAGTTTTCCCTTTCAGCCTGAATATTCACTGATGTCAATACTACTAAGAGTTGAGGATGTTAACAAATTTTCTTGTGGGGTGTGTGTGTGTGTGCGCGCCCATACGCGTGCGTGCGTGTATGCTGGGCATTGAACCCAGAGGCATTCTACCTCTGACCTACACCCACTAAGTTGCTGAGAACTTCATTAAGTTACTGAAGTTGGCTTTGAATCTGCAATCCTCCTTTCTCAGCCTCCCAAGTACTGAGGTTACGGGCATGCGCCACCACACCCAACTCAATAGGCAGTATTTCTCACATACACTGCCAAGATGTGCTATGGTCATTTTAAGTAAGAAATGCAAAGAAGCTCTTTTAACTTGTTAAACAATTTTCAGTTTATATGGATTTATAAAAACTATAAACATGCTCATTTTTATGTACTTACAAAAGACCTGTGCTGTCAAGTAAACCCCCCGTTTTCTAACATGGAGAAAGTTGGGTGTATTAAAGATAGAAGTCAGCAGGGCGTGGTGGCGCACGCTTGTAATCCCAGCACTTAGGCTGAGACAGGAGGATCACACAGATTCAAAGCCAGCCTCAGCTACTTAGGCTCTCAGCAACTTAGTGAGACCCTGCTTACAAATAAAATATAAAATAGGTCTGGGAGTATAGCCCAGATGTAGAAAGCCCCTAGGTTCCACCCCCAGTACTAAAAAAAAAAAATACACCCCAAGATAGAAACTAACAGAGTTTAAAGATATGTGAGCAAGAAAGGATGTTTTTGGAAGAAAGATATCTCAGGAAATAGGACTTAATAGGATCCAGATCACATGGGCAATGGTGAGCTTCCTGGCCAGAAAAGCATCATCATCTGCTTAGGAGATGCTAAAGACACTACGGGGCCAAGAAGATGTGTTGGAATGAGAAGGGAGAAGGGTGGAAGCTGAGTCCAACAGACTTGCTCTTTCCACTGGAATATGGTTAACAATATTTGTGTGTGTGTGTGTGTGTGTGTGTGTGTGTGTGTGTGTGTGTGTTACTGGGGTTTGAACTAGGGGCATTTACCTCTAGGCTACATCTCCATCCCTATTTTTTGTTTTGAAACAGGGTCTTTCCGATAACTCAAAAGTAAAGAACACAATGAAGCAAGCCCTCATGTACCCATTATCCATTTTGGGGATCACTGAATGGCTAATCTTGTTTCAGTTATTTTCCCTCCTGTCATTAGTTTAAAGCACATCTCACTGAAGAAGGATCTTAGTTATTAGCTTTGAGGATTGAAGAAAGCGACTGTAAAGGATGGTTTCAGCAATGGAGATGGGGACCCAGAAGATGGAAAGGAATGAGCAATAGAGTAATCCTTTAGCAGAAGTCAATTTCCTTCATCTTTGTTATGGTTTGGGTCTGGAATGACCCCCAAAAGCTCATGTGCTGGAGGTTGGTCACCAATGCAGCAGTATTCAGAGGTGAGGCTTTGGGGGAGTGACTCGTTCAGGAGGGTTTTACCTTCATTAGAGGACAGACCCATTGATGGAGTCCTTGCTGAATGGACCATGGGTGGTGGTGGAAACTGTAGGAGCTGGGGCCTGCTTGAAGGCAGTGGGTCCTTGGGGGAATGCCCTTGGTGACTATTATCTTGTCCCCAGGCCCTTCCTCCCTTTCTCTCTCTACTTCCCATCTGACATAATGTGAGCCACTTTGCTTCAATAAAACATTGCTTCGATAAGACATTTTCCACTGCATGCTCACAGCTGTGATGAACCTAGAAGCAATGAAGCCAGGTGAGCATGGACTGAAGCCACTGAAACCATGAGCCAAACTTAAGTTTTCTTCTTTTTAAGTTTTTTTTTTTTCAGGTATTTTGTCACAGCAACAGAAAACCAACTATCACAATCCTGAAAATGGAGACTGTAGATGTTAGTTAGCCTGTTGTTTTCTTACTCCAATTTATTTATCTAGTCTAAATTATAGGACTTTGAATTCTAAAATAAACTTTAAAAACCAACAAAAAATTTATGCTTGTCACATATGCTATAAATTGTTTCACAATGGGTGAATTATTTGTTAAACCAACTGTCACAAGTAAGGTCTTAAAGGTATGTATTTCTCCCTTAAAGGACTTCTCATCTTAGTCTTCATCCCGTCCCCCTCACTTCACCCACCTAAATTCACATAGATGTATGGAAACATGACTGTAGATAGTTAACAGCGAACAACTGACCTTTGTCTTGCAGCAACCTATTGTGCACGGATGATGAGATGTAAAAAAGTACTGATCACAGTTACATCTGTAGAAAGCAACTGCACTAAATACTGAGAAATGTTGCTTTCTTAAGACCAATTCCTAAAAGGAAATAGAAAATTACATAATGGTACTTCCCTAAGTTATTTTCCACACTTTACCCTCACTGCTATTTTGTCACACCTAGGTGGGAAAAACAATTCAACTCATCTGAAAGCAATTTATCCTACAGTGCACAGGACAGCTCCACAACAAAGGATTTTCCAGCTCACAATGTCAATGCTACCAAGTATCAATTTAAAAAATCTTGGTTTAGATGTATTAAAATGTACTTTTAAGTATTCTGCTGGTGACTTCATTAAATATTGGCAGGTTTCCATGGTCATCAAAATGATTGAGACGCAATGAACATAGACAATGGTTGGCACCATTTTATTTGTTTGCTTCTCTCTCCATCTCCCCCACCCTCCTTATCCCTCCCTCTCTCACACATACATTGCCCTTCACAAAGACTGTTGAGCGAAGGAGGTAGGCACCAGGTTAGCAGATTGTTCTGTTCATCTTTCATCTGGACAAGGAGGAGGAATTAAGAAATTATTCTGTATGTATTACATCAGGAAGGTTTATATTTATTCCCCACACAAACCAAATAAGGCAGAGCTTCCCAAAGAGCATGCCCCAGAATAGTAATGTACCCTGAATAGTTATAGGGTACCAAAATGTGGGTTCCCTCCACCCTCCACCTGTGCTGGGATGACAGCACAGAGCTGATGTGGTGGTCTGAGCCCCCTGATCTTGACACAGGAAGCACTGTGGGTGGCATGAAAATGCCCTAGTTTGGATGAAGTGAAAAGACTCATTTTTAAGGTGTACTATGTTATGTAAATGGTTGGGAAAGGCTACAATTGACGTATTACCACATCTTAGAAAGGAGGAAGCTGAAGCTCCCAGGTTAGGGAGCACATGAACAGGCCACATTTGTAAACAGCAGAACCGCGATTTGACCCAGGTCTGTTTGCCTTCAAAGTCCAAGTTTATTCCACTCTCTTCACATTCGTAAAAGCAAAACTGAAATTGCAATAGGTGTCATGTCTTGTAGAATGCTTTCACAGAGTAAAGGGGGAAATGAGAGGTGAGGGAATATGCCCAGTGCTTTACAAAATTGAGAATCTAACCATTAGCTGGGTGTGGTGGCACACATCTGAAATCCCAGTACACGGGAAACTGAGGCAGGAGGACTGCAGGTTTGAGGACAGCCTCAGCAATTAGTGAGATTCTTACCAACCTAGGGAGACTTTGTTTCAAAATAAAAACATAATAGGGTTAGGAGTATAGCTGCAAGGCAGAATGCCTCTGGGTTCAATCAAAGTACTCCCCTACACATACACACACACACACACACACACACACACATGTGCGTGAATCTTACCTGTTTTTTATGGTACTGGAGATTGAACCTGTGGGCATTCTACCTCTGGGGTACATGGGTACACCTCCAGCCCTTTTTATTTTTTTTATTTTACAACGGGCTTCTCCTGAAACTGGCCTGAAACCTGCAATCATCCTGCCTCAGTCTCCCAACTACTGGGATTACAGGTGTGTGCCACTGTGCCCAGCTATATTTAATCTTCTAATGCAGACTTAGACAGCCTTGGTTTATAAAATGAATTTTATTTTCTCTTTCATAATTTTCTTGGTATACCCCCCATACTTCTAAGATCTAAATCTGTTCTTAGAAAACTTAAAGAACTCAGTTCTTAGAGAAATATTGATGCTAAAACCCCACTTAATCCCAGGTCTTTTGATTGAGTGATGGTAGAATTAATACAATACAGATTCTCAAAATAAGATTGTCGGGGTACTTCCGGGAAGATGGCGACCGAGAAAAGCAGGGCTTAAGAGCCCCGCTAACAACAAATCTCCATTACCACAAAATCAGTGCCTTTCATAGCCAGAAAACACCATCACCAGAGAAACAAAAAAAATCACCAGGCTCTAGAGAGAAAGCGGACTGAGAACAGAGCTCAGAGCCACGAGGAGATACACCGGCCTCACGCCCAAGGACGCGGCAGCAGCGCCATACTGCCGGCGGCATCGGCAAGGTCACCGGACAGCTACAGCAAGCCGACATGAGCCGCTGCGGAACAGCCAGGCAGGATTTCTTGGCGCAGAGAGCATCTAAAGCTCCCAGTGGCTGAGCTCAGCACACGCTGCAAGGATTCAGAGTGGAAATCAAAACCAAGAAGAAATACGCCAGCCTCATGGCCGAGGGCGTAGCAGCGGCGCCATATTGCCACGAGCGGCAGCAGCAGCGAATTCACCGAGACCAGTACAGCTACATCTGCGTACTCAAGAACAGTGAGTCAAATTGCGGGCCACAGAGGAGAAATTCCAGTACTGTACTCCCTGGGACTTGACCCAGTGGGGGAGTGGCGGTGGCAGAGATATCACACCATAGGAGAACGTGCAACCTGGCACCCCCCATAGTCTAAAGCAGCCTTTATCGACTCTCTGGGTCGGAGACTCTATGATACAACCCAGTAAAGGAGTAGTGGGGTCTGAGATACTACTGACTCAAGATCCAGAGCACCTTAAGTGAAGTCATAGTGACCCAAGGGAAGAACCCAGAGAAGGCACAAACTCCCGAAATCATGGGAAAGAGGAATAACAATGGAGCAATGAATGCCCACAACCCCACAATATCAGAACCCGATAAAACAGAAAATCAGAGATTTCTAGAAGATCAAATCAGGAAAATAACTGTAGAAATAATAGAGGTGCTTCGAAAAGAACTCAGAGAGAGCCAAAAAGAGATAAAGGATGCAATTAATGAAGTAAAGGCCTCAATTCAAAGCACAAACAACCGATTAGACCACATGGAGAACAGAATCTCGCTCTTAGAAGATGATCATTCCAAAAATGAACGCATAGTTTCTAATCTAGAAAAAAATATCCGACAACAGGAATCTGACATTGAAGAAATATGGGTCCATTTTAAGAGAGCTAACCTAAGAATAATTGAAATAGAGGAGGGAAAAGAAAGTGAAACCAAAGGGATCAACAATCTCTTCAAGGAAGTAATAGCAGAAAATTTTCCAAACATAGAGCAAGAGGTTGATACACAGGTCCAGGAAACTTATAGAACTCCCTTTAGACAGGATCGGAGAAGAGGATCCCCACGCCACATAATTGTCAAAATGACCAATGTGGAAGCCAAGCAGAGAATCTTAAAGGCAACAAAAACAAAGGGCCAAGTGACATTCAGAGGCAAACCGATTAGAATCACTCCAGACTTCCCAAACCAAGTCATGAGAGCCAGAAGGGCTTGGAGTAACATATTCCCAATTCTGAAAGAAAACAACTTCCAGCCAAAAATTTCCTACCCAGCAAAACTTTCTATCAAATTAGATGGAGAAATAAGAAGCTTCCACGACAAACAGAAACTGAAGGAATTTATGTCTTCAAAACCAGCACTAGAGAAAATACTCAAAGAGATTAACTACAAAGAGAAATAGGTAACACACACCAGAACCAGAGAAACAAGAGTTTCCATCCAACAGACAACTAAGATTGGTTATCTGTGGAGATTCATTATTTATGTTAGTCTTTTACCTATCTCTAAATGGTATTGTTTGCCTTTACTGTTGTTAATTTTTAGGATTTCTAGTTGGAATATTAATATACCTTCAGATATAGCAATTGGAAATATTTTATCCCATTCTATTAGTAACTTTTAACTCTGTTTACATTGTTTTTGGATATACAATTTTTTTTTTATTTTTTAGGGAGTTTGTATACTCTTCTGTTGCCTGTGCCATTGAAATCATATCCAAGAAATCACTGCCAATTTCAATGTTGTGAGGTTTTATGACCCAGATTTTCTCCTAAAAGTTTATAGTCTTAAGATTTATATTTAGGTCTTTTATCTATTTTTAGTTAATATTTGTATTTGGGATTAGGTAAGGGTCCAATTTTATTCTTTTCCATGTAATTATTATTTTTCAACAATATTTAGTTAAAAGATTATTATTTCCTCCACCAAATGTTCGTGGAAACCTTGTCAAAAATAACTTGACAATATAGGGAAGAATTTAGCTCTAGGCTTTTATTTGACTCCAATGGTTTATATATCTGCCTTTAGAATAGTACTACACTGTTTCAATTATTGTAGCTTTATATGGTTTGAAATCAGAAAATATATATCTTCTAGCTTTGTTCTTTTTCAAGATCGATGTGGGTATCTAGAGTCCATATTCCATATTAGGATAGATTTTTTTTCCTGAAAAATAAATATATAAATATATGATAGTTTCACCTAAAAAAAATATTCTCTGGTAAGAAAGAAAGTAAAAAGAAATATTGAAATGTTATCTTTAAGTCATCAAAAGCTTGGTATCAGACAAATGAAACTGTTATGTGAGATTATCATTTTTAATTTTGGATAAATTGCTATAATACTAGATGTCAACCACTAAGCCAAGCATGGGAGGGAGGGATGGGGAGAGAATGAGGTGGGGATCGGGTGGGGCTGACTGGGCAATGTGTGCATGTATGTCTATAAAAGTTTGTATCCCACTATGATGTATGAATACAGTGCACCAATAAAAATAAAAAATAAAAAAACTTAAAAAAAAAGATTGTCGGGTTTACTAGGGTCAACCCTCTGCAAAAGAAAACTTTTAAACTTGATATTTTTATTTTTTATCTTTTAATTTCTCTATATACACAACTTGATTTCTTAGCCCATAATTTTTGGATTTGAGAATAATATTACATCTGCTGATGGATAGCGGTATGGAGAAGGACCTAAAGGTAGATCAGAAGTTGAATCACCGGTAATTGAAGTAGCAGGCTTGGGAGATGAAAGTAATGTAGGAGCCAGTATAGCTAGAAGACCCACAAGTTATTGTTTTTTAAAGAATATTTTCTTTAAGTATGATCCTTACAGTAAATCCATCAAAGTAATAAAGGCCATTTCTTTTTAGTACCATATCACCCTGTAAAAAATTTGAAAACTCTGTCCAGAGATAATCTTTTAAGCACACACTACAGCAATTTTTTTTCTATCCAGGAAAAAAAACTAACTTTTGTGAGAAATGATGAACTATTTCCACATACAGGAAACTAATCTTTGTTTACATTGTCCTTAGTAAGGTCAGAGGTACAAACCTGTAGTTGCAGTCATGTGTGATGGGGAAATTTGGTTTTTCTGAGTCATAATTTGATTGCAATGGTGACAGCAATTGCTAAAACCTTGAATGTGAGAATTTGTTTTCAAAAATAGATTATGATTGAGGCCATACTTGGCACTATCTTTCTGTTTTGATTGTGCAAAACAATTAAATCTTTGTGTGTGTGTGTGTGTGTGTGTTGTTGTTGTTGTTGCTGCTGCTGCTGCTGCTATTGTTGTTTTTGTAGTACTGGGGATAAACCCAGGGACGTTCTACCTCCGGGCTATACTCCCAGATGTATTTTATACTTTATCTGGAAACAGGGTCTCATTAAGTTGCTGAGAACCTCACTCAGTAGCTGAGGCTGGCTTTGAACCTGTGCGATCCTCCTGTCTCAGCCTCCCAAGCGCTGGGATGACAAGAGCGCGCCACTACGCCTGGCCAAGTAAATCTCTTATAGGGCTGGGAATATAGCTCATTGGTATTTACTGAGCATGCTCAAGGCCCTGGGTCCAATCTCCAGCAGTGGAAAAAAGAGAAAAATAAAAGGAAATTTTAAAGATGTTTTAAAATATTTAATAACTTGGACTAAATATGTTCATAAATTAGCTGTGGAATTAGTACCAATGTTGATCTGGGCAATAGAGACCTCAGTTTGGATGTTTGGCAGTATTTAAAACAGCATAACTGGGCGTGGTGGTACCCACTTGTAATCCCAGTACTTGGGAGGGCGAGACAGAAGGATGGCAGGTTGGCGGCCAGCCTCACTACTTAGGCCCTCTGCAACTTAGTGAGACCCTGTTTCAAAATAAAGAATAAAAATAGGGCTGGGGGTGTAGCTCAGAGGTAGAATGCCCCTGGGTTTAACCTCCAGTACTAAAAAAAATATAGCATCAGTATAACTGGGGTGATTTTCTGCCAATCAGATCCTTCTTGTGCGTGCTTATTTGGCAGGTACTTTCTAGGTACCACTCTGTGGGTCCTGTTCTCGGTGTTCAGCATAGTAGGTGAGTGAAAAGGCAACACTTCTGCTTTCATGGAGCTTTCCTTCTAGAAGACAACAACAAACAAACAAACAAACCCTGATCGTTCCAGATGCCATGTTGAAGCAAGTCCTCGAGAGCAGCTATTGTTAGCCCGCGGCAGACAGTCTCCTGGTTCTTTAAGTACCGGGATTGTGATTTTGCAGGCCAAACAGAGCTGCCAGCTCATAGAGAATTTCCCCTTGCTTTAGCTGCAGATGGAGTAGGACAGCTGAAATAGAAACCACCACCACCCGCCACCATTTCTTTAAGGCATATAACTTCCTTTTTGAATGCGGAGTGAGATCAACCAAGTGTGAACTGTCATTGAAAGACCGCTCGCTGCCCTAGGCCTCTTTGATAGTTCCTAGTTTCTGTTATGAGTCTACAGAGTCTTCAGAACATAATATTTAACTAATTTCTAAAATGTGAATGGGTTGTGAGGTATGTATATATATTGGGCGGGAGTACTGGAGATGTAACCCAGAGGCATTCTACCCTCAAGCTACATCCCCAGCCTGATTTTATTTCTTATTTGGAAACAGGGTCTCACTAAGTGGCTGAAAGCCTTGCTAAGTTGCCAAGGCTGGCTTTGAACCTGTGATCCTCCTGTCTCAGTCTTCCAAGTACTGGGATTAGAAGAGTGCGGCACCATGCCTGGCTGTGAGGGATTTATAATGGGATTTATTCAGTAAGCCAAAATAGTGTCGATATATCAAAGAATACTTGACTTATTATTTATTTATTTATTTATTTATTTATTTATTTATTTATTGTGGTACTGGGGATGTAACCCAGGGGCATTCTACCTCTGAGCTATACCCCCAGCCCTATTTTTTATTATTTATTTATTTATTTATTTATTTTGCGGGTTTGGGGATGGAACCCAGGGGCATTTGACCTTTGAGCTACACCCCCTGCCCTATTTTTTATACTTTGTTTTGAAACTGAGTCTCACTGAGTTGCAGAGGGCCTCACTAAGTATTCTGAGGCTGCCCATGAACCGCGATCCTCCAGATCTCAGCCTCCCGAATGCTGGGATGACAAGTGTGCGCCACCACGCCCGGCTTTTATTTTTTATTTTGAAACAGGTCCTACTGAGTTGCAAAGGGCCTCACTAAGTAGCTGAGGCTGGCTGCGAACTGTGATCCTCCTGTCTCAGCCTCCCAAATGCTGGGATCACAAGTTGTGCCACCATACCCTGCTTGATGGATATTTTAAATTGACTTGTTACATGGTTTTTACTTTTTTTTTCAAAATTTACTTGGGATAAAAACAGTAGTTAATAGCATGGCTTTGATAATATTACACCATAATATTTTGCAAGAAGACCATAATAATAATTCCTAGCACAGGATGGTGGAAGACATATAGAATGTAAAACAAGAGAAAAAAAATACTCCTGTTTTTCAGAAATTTGGAACATTTGATTATACCAAATCTATTAGAATAAGTAATTTAAGTCATGTATGGTGGCACATACCTGTAACCCTGGTACTTATGAGGCTGAAAAAGGAGGATGGAAGTATCAAAGCCAGTTTAAAACAAAAAAAAAAAAAAGAAGGGCTGGGGGTGTAGCTCAGAGGCAGAATGCCCCTGGGTTCAATCCCTAGTACCAAAAAGATAAATTTAATCTATATTAATTATATTATGTTCCAAGTTGCTTATAAATCATGGTTTTTTTCTCATAAAAATAATATAAATTCTGCTTGCCCGGCGTGGTGGCACACACTTGTAATCCCTGCGCTTGGGAGGTGGAAACACAAGGATTGCACAGGTTTGAAACCAGCCGCACTAGCTTAAGAGACCCAACACCAAATAAAATATAAAATAGATCTTGGGGTCTTGGGAGTGTAGCCCGGAGGTAGATGGGTTCCATCCCTGGTACCACCAAAAAAAAAAAATTATATATATATATATATATATATATATATATATATACATACACACACACACACACACACACATATATATATACATTCTGCTAAAAAATAATGGAATCCTTAATTAAAGGTTTCCTCTCTATCCTTATATTTTCCATTTGGAAAAGGGAGATTCAGGGTTATTACATTTTAAGTATAGTAATATGTTCAAAGGTTTCCAAATTTTTGTTTTCAAGTTACGGCCAGTTTCTGTAGTTCAGGGCTGTTTTATACTGAGATGATTATAAGGTCATTTACTTAAAAGGTAAGAAGAAATGCCGAACGTAAGTCTGCAAATATTTACCTCAACATTTAAAGTGTGTTAACAGTTCAATTCAGGTAACATAACATGTTGTTGCATGATTAATGAAAGCTGGGTTTCTTTAACTGTTCTTAGGAGGAATAATGTTGAAATAATACAGAAACAATGGCCATTGTGCTTTGTTTTCTCAGAGGCTTATAGTTTTAGTAATCGCCTTAGTACTACATTCCAGAGCTTCAAAGGAATAACAAAAACTGGTGTAGAGATTATGAAAATTTACCAGAAAAGAAAAAAGATAAGAGAGAGTGGAAGAGAAAGGGAAGGAGAGAGCGAAGAGAAGGGAAGCCAGCTTGGGTCATTGGTGTGGATTCCTTTCTTAGCTCATTCATTGTTTCAAAATACTAGCATGCTAGTGATGGGTCTTTGGGCAAACAAGTTAACCTCTTAGCCCAATTTCTGGAGAAAAATATCTTTAAAATAGTCAGAAGAAATTAAACCAGAAAGAATAACCATTCCAGCTTTGTCTCAATTACTGTGAGGCTTAAACAACTTAACATATAGGGACATGCTTTGGCAAAATTCTCTACAGAAGAAAGATCTCTACAGATAACTATCAAAGGCACAGATCCACTTCCTATCTTATTTCTGAAGGCCTATTTGAGGTATTTCAAGCAGCCCCCATCTGCAGCTCAGGCCTAGCAGCAAGAAAGAAGATGAGCAACATTCTAATCTTCTGAGAAAGCGTGTTAGACTATCTCACCGCCCAAATTGAGTGCATGAAGGTATAGGAGCAACAGAACAATGTCTCTTTGATGAATGCCTATGGTAAAATAACAAAAAGTACTGCTTTGCATACTTAAGACATAATATCTCACTGGGAAAAAGTTGGGTAGATGATTCATTCTACCAAACAGGAAAAGATCAAGGAGGCTAATTCATCCAGTTCAATGCTTATTTATGCAAAGCCTCTTTTGAATGTTTATAGACCTGAATCAAGTAAGTATGGTCACTGTTCCATTCACTAAGACCCAGTGTGCCCCTCCCTGGGTTCAGTGCATTCTCACATGAATTGTGAAATGTGCAATAACTTCTTCATTTTGCAGTTGAAAAAGTAACATTTGAAGACTTAAGCATATATTCAAAGGCTTACCCATCTAATAAGTGGTGGGATCTGAATTCCAGTCCAGTGTTCCTTGCTCTGCTCCTACTCCACATCCAGCTCTCGAGACATTCCTCTGCCCCAACCAAGCCGGAACGGGGGCAGGGAGCACAGGGCGCCTCTGCAGAGTCAGCAGGAGGGTGCAATTAAGGGAAAAGATATAACAAAGGGACTGGGAAATAGGAATCGAAGTAATGAATATTTATTAAGTGCTCACAAGTGTCAGGTGCTGGGACAAAATAGTGAATGAAAGAAATGCAGGATAGTCGTCACAATTTCCAGTCTTGATGGGTGGCAAGAGACCAGCGTAAGTACAGAGCCACATGAATTAATGCGCAGCTTTAAATTATGACATTCTTAGGAGAGTAGAAGAGTGCTGTAACCAAGAATAGGGGGAGGAAATCTGATTTCAATGGGGGAAAGTGTTGCTTCAGGAAAGATCTCTGAGAAAACGATGTTTAAAGTAATAACATGTTCACAATGTTATGTTTGAATATTCAAATACTTGTACATTGATTCTAGAATAACACAACTATGAATTAACTTTTGACGGAAATTATACTTAAAAATAGAAAATGCTTGTTACTAGTCCAGGGGCATTCTACTTCTGAGCTACACCCCCAGACCTATTTTTTATTCTTTCTTTTGAAACAGGATCTCGCTGAGTAGCTGAGGCTGGCTGCGAACTGTGATCCTTCTGTCTCAGCCTCCAAAATGCTGGGTTTATAAGCATGTGCCACCATTCTCAGCTTCCTACAGTTTGTATTTTTTTTATTTTTATTTATTTATTTTTTTGGTGGTACTGGGGGTGGAACCCAGAGGCTTTCTACCTCCGGGCTATACTCCCAGACCTTTTTTTCATATATTTTATTTGAAAACAGGGTCTCACTAAGTTGCTGAAACCTCACTAAGTAGCTGAGGCTGGCTTCGAACCCGTGCGATCCTCCTGTCTCAGCCTCCCAAGCGCGGGGATTGCAATTTACTTTTAAAAACTGTAGGAAGCCGGGCGTGGTGGTGCAGGCTTGTAATCCCCGCCCTTGGGAGGCTGAAACAGGAGGATCACACGGGTTCGAAGCCAGCCTCAGCGACTTAGTGAGGCTTACAGCAACTTAGTGAGACCCTGTTTCCAAATAAAATATATGAAAAAAAGGTCTGGGAGTATAGCCCGGAGGTAGAAAGCCTCTGGGTTCCACCCCCAGTACCACCACCAAAAAAAAAAAAAAAGTAAATTGCAGCTGCATCTCATCTCTAAAACTTACTGATGCAACCAAATAATCGTTTATGTCCAGCCAAATATTATATACATATATATATTTTGCAGTACTGAGGATTGAACCCAGGTGCATTTTACCTCTGAGCTACACCCTTAGACCTTTTTTTTTTTTTTCTTTATTTTGAAACAGGGTCTCACTGAGTTGCAAACAGCTTTACTAAGTAGCTGAGGCTATCTATGATCCGCAGTCCTCTTGTCTCAGCCTCCCAAATGCTGGGATTACAAGTATGTGCCGCCATACCCAGCTTAGCCAAATATTATTAAATAATCTACAAACTGGGGTGGTGGCCCAAACCTGTGATCCAGAAGATTGCAGGTTCAAGGACAGCCTCAAAAATGTAGTAGGACTCTCAGCAACCTACTAAGACATTGTTTCAAAACAAAAAATAAGCCAGGTGTAATGGCGGATGCTTGTAATCTCAATACTTTGAAGACTTAGACAGGAGGATCATAGGTTCGTGGCCAGCTTCAGCTACTTTGGCCCTCTGCAACTTAGTGAGATCCTGTTTCAAAATAAGGAATAAAAAATAGAGCTGGGAGTGTAGCTTGGAGGTAGGATGCCCCTGGTTTCAATCCCTAGTACATCCAAAAAATAAAAAATAGAAGTAAATAAATAGATATATAAGGAATAAAGGTATAACTCAGAGGTAGAGTGCTCCTGGGTTCAACCCCCAGTAAACCACACACACACAGATTACAAAACAGTTTTTCATGAAGAAAGAAATTGATGAAATTTTGACAACCTTTAACAATGACCAAATAAAACATTTCTAACAATTTTTCCCCTTTGCATTTTGAGTATAAATTATTTTTCTTTTTTTTCCCTTTCTTTTCTTTCTTTCTTTTTCTTTTTTTTTTTTTTTTTTTTTGGGTGGTACTGGGGATGGAACCCAGGGGACTTCTATCTCTGGGCTACACGCCTAGACCTATTTATATTTTATTTGGAAACAGGGTCTCTTAAACCGGTTGAGGCTGGCTTCGAACCTGTGCGATCTTCCTGTCTCAGCCTGCCAAGCATGGGGATTACAAACGTGCATCACCATGCCTGGTCCCTCATGTTATTTTATTTTATTTTATTTTATTTTATTTTATTTTATTTTATTTTATTTTTGCGGGTCTGGGGATGGAACCCAGAGGCATTCGACCTCCGAGCTACACCCCCTGCCCAATTTTTTATTCTTTATTTTTGAAACAGGGTCTCACTGAGTTGCGAAGGGCCTCACTAAGTAGCTGAGGCTGTCTGCAAACCGCGATCCTCCTGTCTCAGCCTCCTAAATGCTGGGATTACAAGTGTGTGCCACCACGCCTGGCCCTCATGTTATTTTAAAGCAAATTACAAACATCATATTATACTTTGTTGTAAATATTTCAATATAAATCTTTATAACACAAGGACTTTTTGCAGAAATATAATTTCAGTGCTGTTATCTCACTTAAAAGTTAGTTAAAATTCCTTAATTATTTCTTAAATGTGTAGTGGTCACTTTTTCTAATATTTCTACAAAAAATTTGAGGAGATTGAAATGACTAGTCTGTATATGTGGAGGCACTGCCCTGCAGAGCTGGGGCTGAGACCTCTGAGGAGCTGCCCTGGCTGCTGAAGGGCGTACTGAGGCACAGTATGTTTTTATTTTTTTATTTTTTAGATCTTTAGAACCTAGTTAACAATTCCTTAATTATGTTAAATTCTCTGTTAACAACAACCATGTGTCTCTGCCTTTTGACTGGATTCCTACTCGTACACTCCTCTCCCCCACTGTGCTGATGTTACTCTAGGTTAACATAAATATACTTTTAATTTTCAGCTTTCTCTCTTCTTCGTCTGTATTTTTTTTTAATAAAAAAAAAATAGGGTTAACCCAACGTGGTGGTGCCTGCCTATAATTCCAGTACTTGGGAGGCTGAGACAGAAGGACGGCAGTTCAAGGCCAGACTCTCAGCATCTTAGGGAGATGTATTTTAAAAACAAAATGCTCTGGGGTGTAGTTTGGAGGTAAAATGCTCCTGGGTTCACTCCTCAACACCACACACACACACACACACACACACACACACACACACACACACACCTGCGATCCTCCCTGGTCTGTCAGCCGAGTGTTAGTGGCACACACTTGTAATCTAGTACTTGGGAGGCTGAGACACAAGGATACAAGGATCACATATTCTTGGCCAACCTCAGCTACTTGGGCCCTAAATAATAAAAAAATTGGGCTGGGAGTGTAGCTCGGAGATAGAATGCCCCTGGGTTCAATCCCCAGCACAACACACACACACACACACACACACACACACACACACACACTGGGATCTGTATTTTCACGTCTTTTTCAGATAATTTTTTTGTAACTTAGCCAGTATTAACTTTTTTTTTTTCAGGGCTGGGGATTGAATCCAGGGGCATTCTGCCTTTCAGCTTATACACCCAGCCTAATTAATTAATTAATTTATATAGTAGTATTGAAGATTGAACCCAGGGGCATCCTACCTCTGAGCAATGCTCCCAGCCTTATTTTTTTGTCCTTTATCTTGAAACAGGGTCTCACTATATTGCAGAGGCCTCACTAAGTAGCTGAGGGTGGCCATGAACCTGCAATCCTCCTGTTTCAGCCTCCAAAATACTAGGATTATGAGCCTGCACCACCACACCTGGCTAATTTCTTATTTTCTGAGACTGGCTATGAACATGTAGTCTTCTTGGACCTCTTGGCCTGTGCCACCATACCCGGCTCTTAACAGTTTTATTGAAATAATTCATACACCATAAACTGCACATATTTATATTTTTATAATAAGAAAAGTGCAACCATATTTATTAAACTTGAAGTGAGGTGGGTAGAAAGAGAGGGGAAAGCACATTTTTTTCATAAACTGCACATAATTAAACAGTTTGGTAAGTTTTAACATGTACACTCATAATCAAGATAATGGTCATATTCATCTACCCCTCAAATTTTTTCATGTTCTTTTGTAATCCTGTACCCTTCCCTGTCCTTTTCCCATGCCCAGGCCTTCACTCATTTCTATCACTGTAGATAAGTTGTATTTTCTAGAATTTTATGTAAATGGATCAAATAGCACATACTGGTTTTTGTTGATATTATTCAGCACACTAATGTGCACGCATGTCGTGGCATGTATGTTGCTTAGTAGTATTCCATTACATGAATGCACTGCTGTGTTCACCTATTAATGGACATTTGGAATGTTCCCAGATGGGGTTACTATAAATAAATTTGCTGTGAAAATTCATGTACAAGCCTTGCATAGATATATGCTTTCCTTGTCCTTGAATAACAGTGCGGAATGGAATGGCTGGATCATGTGGTGGGTATATGTTTACAGTTTTAAGAAACAGTCACACTATTTTTTAAAGCAATCAGATCAGATCATTTTCACTCCAACCAGCGGTATCGGAGAGCTCCGGTTCTACGTCCTTGGCAGCACTTGGTACTGTTAGTGTGTGGTGGAGGTTCCTTAAGGTTTCCATTTGTATTGCTGTAATGACTAATAGTGTTTAGCGTATTTTCGTGCTGTTATTTGCCGTCTGTCTTCTTTGGTTAAGGGGTCTTCTCAAGACAATGTCATATTTTGAGTTGTATCTTCAAGTCTCAACAGGTTTGAAAGAATTCAGGTCAAAGTGTGGTTTTAGACCACAGTGGAATTAAATTAGAAATTAGTAACAGAATGACACCTAGAAACACCCCAAACACTTGGATCCAGTGTTGCTGTTAAGATATGAGATTGCTCCTTTTTCTGGAAGCTTTTAAAATTCCCCCTTCCTCTTTGATCTTCTCAAATTTACAATACTATGTATTATAAATCTTTGATTTATTATTTACAATACTATGATTTTGATTGATTATTTATAATATGTATCACAATATGTATTATAAATAATCTCTCTTATTTGGCACTTGGTCCCTTTCATCTGAATTCTTTCACTTTCTTAAATTCAGAGATATTTGTTTCATTTTTAAAACATACTTTTCTCCTTTTATTTTCTTTTGGACTTCTATTTTCAGGATGTGAGGATATATACTTTTATCTTTAATAGTTTTATTTCTGTATTTATCTCTTTATCCTTTTTTACTGGCCTTCTGGGAGATTTCCTCAGGCTGCTTTTTAATTTTATAATTTATTCCTTAGCTATATTCAACTTGTTATATACCACATGTAGTATCTTTTCAAGTATTATTTGTTTGAATACTCGATCTTTCTATTAGGTTGTTATAACCGTGTGTGCGTGTGTGTGTGTGTGTGTGTAAAAGGGGGTGGAGAGACAGACAGAAAGAAAGAAAGAAAGGAAGAGAGACAGACATGTCAGCGGCATCTTACCTCCATGCTATACACCCAGCCATTTAATTTTTGTTAGGTTGCTGAGTCTCACTAAACTGCTGGGGTTGCTCTTGGACCTGTCATCCTCTGTGTCAGCCTTCTATTACAGGTTTGCACCACCACGCCCAGCTATGACTTTCTTCTTCCTGACACCAATGTCTTTTTTACAATATTGTTTGGGTTTATTTTATTTATTTATTTATTCTGGTGGTACTGGGAGTGGAACCCAGAGGCTTTACTCCAAGACCTATTTTATATTTGGAAACAGGGTCTCACTAAGTTGCCGAGAGCCTCACTAAGTAGCCGAGGCTGGCTTCGAACCCGTGAGATCCTCCTGTCTCAGCCTCTCAAGCGCGGGGATTACAAGCGTGCGCCACCACGCCCGGCTGTTGTTTGGGTTTATTTTACACTCTCAATCTGTGCAGTGTCTCTGTTCAATACAGTATGTGTTGTTCAGGGTGTGGTTTTTCTTTTATGGTGTTTCAAGTCTCAGGTATTTTAGGCTGTAAGCTGCTGTCTCGCTGTAGTTATCAGCACTGCGGTGAGATTCTAAAGACCAGGCAGTAGTTTATGACTTCTTTGGGACTTGAAGAGGACTTAAGAGGTAAGCCCGGGGAGCCCATCGATAGCAGTGCAATCAGCAACCCCTTGGCTGCCCCTATTCGGTCCCCCTTCTAAAGCTTAGGTTTTCCTCTAGGCCATTACGTGGGAGATGGCACTTACCAGGTGTTTTGCAGGGTGAGTGAGACTGGAGGAGTGAGTACTCAGGCAGCTGACACCTTCCGTCCTTAGTGTGGGCCATTATCCTCACTCACAGTTGTCATGGGGCCGGCAGTGGTCCAAAGGAAATATGGGTGGGAGAGAGGCCCAGAGGAACTGACACCTCTGTCTTTACCTATAGTAAAAGGAGATAACGAAAATACTCTGTCTTCAGTTGACAACTGAAATACTACCACTGTCTACTTCTGCATGTCTCCCAGTCAGAGTTTATGACCGCCATCAGTCTCCCCAGGGTTTCTCAGGTTTTTAAATTTCTATATCCTTCTCTCTAATGTAGTTTCCCCAGGCATGGTCCCCCGAGGGGATCTGTGGCCTTTGCCTGGTCAAAATCTTATCTGTATTTTGGGGGTATTGGAAAGGGATAGTTCTATTGAGCTTTCGAGTTTAACTGTGAGAAAATCTTGCAGCAAAGTGCAATAAAAAGAGGAAAGAAAAGAAACTCAGTTACTAGTCTAGGTAAGCAGTAACAGAGATCTGGATTAGCAGTTTGTATGTTAACACGAGAAGGGTTAGCCGGGCGTGGTGGCGCACGCTTGTCATCCCAGCATTCGGGAGGTTGAGACAAGAGGATCACGGTTCGCGGACAGCCTCAGCTACTTAGTGAGGCCCTTTGCAACTCAGTGAGACCCGGTTTCAAAATAAAGAATAAAAAATAGGGCAGGGGTGTAGCTCAGAGGTAGAATGCTCCTGGGTTCCATCCCCAGTACTGCAAAAAAAAAAAAAAAAAAAAAAAAGAGTTTTTTGTTGTTGTTGTTGTTGTTCTTGTATGAATGATTTCTTTGTTAGTTTTTTCCAAGGTTGAAGAAAATGGGTTTTTCCCTAAATATTTAGCAATATTTTTTTCCAGAGTGAATTGCAAACTAAGCACTGGCATAAATTCAAGCTGTTATGGTGAAAAAAGAAACTAAACAAGGCCAGATTGGAAAGCAAATTGTTATTATTTAAAACTTATGGACCACCATGAATATGCCAAGGCCTATTTAGAAAAATACAGAGATGCCATCCCTTTTAACAGCCAACATTTTCAGGAAATATATACCACATTTCTCTGTGTTCTTTGCTGTACACACTGCCAATAATTAAACTTGTTTAGTTTGAAGAATTTCGTCTTCGTAGTTTTCTTTTCCTCAATTGCTCTAGAACCCTTTAAAAAAAAATAGACTACGAACAAATGTTATCATTTATTTGTATGCTAATATATGATAAATAACGATAATATACATGATTATATGTATATTATTGGCTTGAAAGTCAAGAGTTAAAATGCTGTTTCTACTTTGTAATTTTCCATAAAGTAGGATGGCTGGAGTATTTTTTTATTCCTTTGCAACTGTTCACTGTTTTTGCCTCTTCATAAGGATGATAACTGGCTTGTCTCTATTTTTTTATTTTTAATTTTTGTGGTGCTGGGGATTCAACCCAGGGCCTTGCACATGGTAAGCAGGTGCTCTACCACTGAATATATTTTATTTTGAGGCAGGGTCTTATTAAGTTGTCCAGGCTAGCCTCAGATTTGGAATCCTCCTGTCTCAGCCTCCAAAGTAGATGGTATTACAAGCATTACAACATCACTCTTGGCTTGGTCTCCATTTTTATTTCAGGCTAAAATCAAGACAATCAGTTTGAACTATAACATGCAAGATTTATGTTAACTGCAAACTTATAAAAAATATTCAGTCTTAAGACAAATAAAATGTTGACTTTATTATTTTTTTTCTGTTTTTAACCTGTCACACTACCAAAACAAAGACATGTAAGACTAATTTGGTGATATTCAGTAAGAAATTCTTACAGAATACTAGGAGAACACACTTCTCACTGACCATGAAGGATTTGTCTAGACAGCTGCAGCTAGCTGTCCACCCTGGGCCCTCCCTAGGACTTCCCCTGCGGTCTGGGCTCATCCCTCCCACCCCTGCTGAAGGCGCTCACTGCGCTCACTGCGGCTCCTCTGCAGTCTGCACTGCAGCTCAGGAAGAGCAGGCGAGGGAGGCCGAGGCTGAGACGCCGCTAAGCGCCGCGCAAGGGCGCCAAGTGTGAAGTTCATGCCTGGGGTTTGGTTGCTACTTTCTGCTTCTCAGACTGCTCAGCGATGCTCCTTTAAGGGCTGGGAAGGCTGAGCAGGATTAGAGGGAAAGGGCAGAGTGCGAGCCAGGTAGTTACGCAAAGACAGTGACGGCAAAGCAAGCCAGAAGCTCAGGCCGGGGCTAACTCCTTAGGAGGATCAGAGGAAATCTGGGCATGCGGACGCCTGGGAGTGAGATACAGAAGGGACAGAAGAACAACTCCAGATGCAGTAAAAGAAACTGTGTGAGCCGGGCATAGTGGCGCACGCTGGTAATCCCAGCATTCGGGAGGCTGAGACAGGAGGATCGCAGTTCATAGACAGCTTCAGCTACTTAGTGAGGCCCTTTGCAACTCTGTGAGACCCTGTTAATAAATAAAGAATAAAAAAACTAGGGCAGGGGGTATAGCTTGGAGGCTAATGCACCTGAGTTCGATCCCCAGGCCCACAAAAATCAATCAATCAATCAATCAAATTTATTTTGGTCCAAGTCAACCTCTTCTTCCCTCCCGAGTTTCCTTCCAGACTCCGGAAGAGCGAGCACAGCCTCTAGGAGCCTCCCCTGTGGCCTTGGGCTTCTTGGTCCACTGATTTCCGCCAAGCCCCATGAATGATCCCGGCTAGAGAAGAGTGAGTCTGGGGCTCACTGAAGTTCATTTCTTCCTATGCCATTTTAGGGGAGTCCATTGTCTTCCTTTTCATGGGGAATCATTCAGTATTTTTTTTCCCTAGGAACTGTTTTTTTTTGTGATAAAACCCAATAGCTGGAGATTACTGGAGACAAATTGGTTATTTCAACACAGCTAGATTTATTTTATTCTCTCCTTGGTCTCCCCGTCGAGTGGTTGTGTTGAACCCACTGTTGCTGTTACACAACCAGGCCTGTTTTGCCAGCTGTGCGGCATGCCAACCACTGAGAAAGACCTTTGCAAGGTAGTTTATTCCTGAGGCAGCCAGATATGGAGAAAAAGAGCAAGTCTCAAATCTGCCTCCCCAGGGGGGCAGGGTGTAGGGGTAATTATGGGATAAAAAAAAAGTTTAAGGTGATAGAAAGTGAGAGAAAGCAAAGCAATCAGTGATCTATGTTATATAATTCATAGATTCTCTTCTTTTTTTTTTTTTTTTTTTGCAGATCTGGGGATGGAACCCAGGGGCATTCGACCTCTGAGCTACACTCCCTGCCCTATTTTTTATTCTTTATTTTGAAACCGGGTCTTACTAAGTTGCGGAAGGCCTCACTAAGTAGCTGAGGCTGTCTGCGAACTGCGATCCTCCGGTCTCAGCCTCCCGAATGCTGGGATTGCAAGCGTGCACCACCACGCCCGGCAATTCATAGCTTCTTATAAGACACGTGTTCAGGAAATGGTGAGTTAGCATGACCCAAGACTAGAGACTTTGGTACCTTCACGTTGAAAAGTTTGCCCATAAGACACCTGTGCAGGCCCATATGAAGAGTCAGTGGTTTCAACAAAAGTGGCCTTCAAGTTCCTGGGAAGTAATCTAGAGAACTATTGTCATCATGACCCAGAAAAGTTATCTACAGCAAAGCTGGTGGGAGCCCAATTATATATTGCTCAGCTCTGTGACGTCCAAAGCTGGTGATTTTTTTTTTCCAGTACTGGGGATGGAACCTTAGGCATTCTACCTCAAGATACACCCCCAGTTCTACTTTTTTATTCTTTATTTTGAAACAGGGTCTCATTGAGTCGGAAAGGGCCTCACTAGGTAGCTGAGGCTGTCTTCGAATCGCCATCCTTGTGTCTCAGTGTCTCAAATGCTGGGATGACAAGTGTGTGCCACCACGCCCAGCTTTCAAACTGGTGATTATTAAAGTCAACTGAAAGCAAATGATGAAAAGCAAATGAAGCTAGAAAGTTATTCAGGGCCAGGTAGGCAGGTGCATGTCTGTAATCCCAGTACTTGGAAGGCTGAGGGTAGGAGGTTCACAGGTTCAAGGCCAGCCTCAGCAACTTAGTGAGGCCTTCAGCAACTTTAGTGAGACCCTGTTTCAAACTACAGAAGTGTAGCTTAGAGTTAGAATGCCCTTGTGTTCAATCCCAGTACCAAAAACACATGCGGATGTGCCTGCGAACACACACACACACACACACACACACACACACACACACACACACACAAGCTATATTCAGGTTTTTCTCAGTTTCATCATCAAAGATGCATACATGGTGAACAAGGATCATTTGCAAGTACACTAGGAAGCTCTATTACGCAAAATGAAACCAGCGACGATATGTAATAAACACGACGAAGAAGGATCATTTTCAAGCACACTGTTACTTGATGCCCTCACAACAGAGGAAGAATTCCTGTTCTAAAAGAATTCCTGTCCTGTGAGTAACCGTACTTGGAATGCCTTCCATAAAGATCAGGTTTATGCCTTGTACAAATTTCATCGCCTTTAGTTTTTTCAGTGAAAGGACGAAAAGTATAAGATTATGATGAAAGTGCCTTACAAATAAATATATCTCTGATATATAGAAATTTGAGAAAAATATACTAGCTTTGTTTTTTCTTTCATTCTTTTTTCTATTTTATTTGTAAGCAGCATAGGAGAAAACATTGAAAGCTGCATGCCAATAAAATTAAACTTGAATGTGTGTGTAAGTGGTTATTATACCTTCTAATTTTATGTATTTGTTTTTCCCTTTTATTCTATTTATTTATTTATTTGGTCTGGGATGGAACCCAGAGGCATTTGGCCTCCGAGCTACACTCCCTGCCCAATTTTTTATTCTTTGTTTTGAAACAGGGTCTCACTGAATTGCGGAGGGCCTCACTAAGTAGCTGAGGTTGTCCTTAAACCATGATCCTCCAGTCTCAGCCTTCCAAATGCTGGGATTACAAGCGTGCGCCACCACACCCGGCTTCCCTTTTAGTCTTTTTTTTTTTTTTTTTTTTTGCAGATCTGGGGATGGAACTCAGGGGCATTTGACCTCTGATCTACACCCCCTGCCTTATTTTTTATTCTTTATTTTGAAACCGGGTCTCACTGAGTTGCAGAGGGCCTCACTAAGTAGCTGAGGCTGTCCGCGAACCGCGATCCTCCAGGTCTCAGCCTCCCGAATGCTGGGATTACAAGCGTGCGCCACCACGCCCGCCCGGCTCCTTTTAGTCTTGAATGTCACAAAATTTAAGATTTGTGAGAGAGTCTTTTCTTGTTGTTTCTCTTTTTTTTTTTTTGGTACTGGGGATGGGACCTGGATCCTCCTGTCTCAGCCTCCCAAATGCTGGTATTACAAGCATGCATCACCACGCCCGGCTCTCTTGCTGTCTTGATGTTAGTATAGATAACAAATTATTCATTCATTCATTCAAATAAAGTTACTATGCTGCTGCAGATAGCAGAAAGAAACTGACACAGACCTCATGCTCTGTAAGGAACCCAATGCCCCCAGAATACTCTTACCTGTTGTGATTAAATAGCACCTCTCAAGAAAAGAAGAAAAAACCTTTATTTTGTGAATGTGTAGCAAATGTATGACTTCTTATATTTGTGGTTTTATTAAACTTGAAGTAGGAGTCAGCCTCTGGATTTGTTTTTGCGTGGTGCTGGGGTTGAACCCAGGCCGTCTGTGGTTGGTGGGTATTTGGGATGCCTCTTCTTCTTCCCCTGGATCGGCAGCTGTGTGCGGTGGGACCTGGCAGCGCCTGAGGTCAGGTGACTGCGCACCCTTTCCTATCCTGTTACTTCTCTGTTCTTGATGTGTGGGGCATCGACAGGAATGAACTGAGACGCTGTGACAGACACACCTGGAAGTGCAAGAGAATAACACTCGCCGGGCGTGGTGGTGCACACTTGTGATCCCAGCATTTGGGGGGCTGAGACAGGAGGATCACGGTTCACGGACAGCCTCAGCTACTTAGTGAGGCCCTTTGCAACTCAGTGAGACCCGGTTTCAAAATAAAGAATACAGCTGAGAGTGGTGGCGTACGCTGGTAATCCTCGTGCTGGAAGGCTGAGACAGGAGGATTGCACGGGTTTGAAGCCAGCTTCAGCTACTTAGTGAGGCTCTCAGCAACTTAGTGAGAGCCTGTTTCCAAATAAAATATAAAAAAAGGTCTGGGAGTATAGCCTGGAGGTAGAAAGCCTCTGGGTTCCATCCCCAGTACCAAAAAAAAAAAAAAAAAAAAAAAAAAAAACCATAAAAAGACTAAAAAATAGGTTGTGGGTGTAGCTTGGAGGTAGAGTGCCCTTAGGTTCCATCCCCAGTACTGCAAGAAAAATAAAATAAAGAAAAAATAAAGAATACAAAATAGGGCTGGGGGTGTAGCTCAGAGGTAGAATGCCCTTGGGTTTCATCTCCAGTACCAAAAAGAGAGAGAGAGAGAGAGAGAGAGAGAGAGAGAGAGAGAGAGAGAGAGAGATTAACACTCGTTGGAGCCATCACTGACCGGGAGATGGGAGGTCAGGTATGATATGAATCTGTATTTCCTTCAGTCTTAGGAAGGAAGAACAGTTCTTAGTTGCATTTATGTGAAATTGAAGAACCTGATGGGTCTCTGAGGTTTTGTTTTAAATAGCTTGGTAGTTAGTGGACTATAGATTGGAAATTGAGAAGAGTAGGGAGAGGATGAGTTTGTCTTTGTATGTGTTACATTGGAGGAACTTGTGGGACCAAGAGCTGGGTCTTCAATAGACAGTTGAGAATTATGACTCTGGAACAAAGGAGAGAGGTTATTTAGTTATTTGTTTACTGTGGAAGCAATTTAAAGTCATTTATATGCTCCAATTTGGATCAAAATAATAATAATATTTTGAAATTTACATTCTGGAGAATGATCAAGAAATCTGCCTTTCGTTAGATCTATTGCTATTCTGTTAGTTATAGGACTTAATCTGTACCCGGCAGAGTCATAAGTAAAATTTTGCCTTTATGGTATTTTTATTATAGAATATGAATTTAGAAGATGTCTTTCTACTTCATACTAAGGCAACGTTTCATTTCTCTCTGGTTCCTGGTTCAGCTGTTATCCTTTGAGCGCTTTATCTGGCAACACCCTTGGCTTGCCAGACACTCCCCTTCCCCAGGTGAGGCCTCTTTCTTTTCAGGCTTGAACGGTCATCACATCTGTGGCTACCCTACTCCAGGGCTTTCTCAGCATTCGGAGCTTCCGCTTCTCACCCTTCAAACAATAAAGGGGCTTCGCATATGACAACCACTTAATATTTTGAAGGATGGATGAATGAATGTAACTAGAAGTAACTGAGAAAGTTGCAAAAGAGAGAAACAATTTCCTAATATTAGCTGCAAGATCTAGTTAGTTCTGAGCCCAATCTTGGAGATTTTTGTGAGCGATTATGGTTACGGATTTCATTTGTTCTGGACAGTTTCCACAATCTGAAAACACTAAATAATGATCCCAAGCACTCCACAGCAGAGGGGAAAAAAAATAAACAAAATATTTTTGCATCATCTGACTTCATCTGTGTGACATTTTCTTGCTGGCAGTTAAGATAAGATTTAAGCGTTCTGATTTCAAGTTCTGTTTTGCATGATGCCAGAAGAGTAGATTCCTAATAAGTCCTCCTATCTCCAGGGTTTTAAAATTTACTTTCTTTATGAGTAATAAATATTCCAACAGCACATCTATTAGGCAGGAAAAGTATGTCGGAGCTATGTGAAGAAGTGGTTGTAATTTGCCATAGTGATACCAACCCTCATAGCCTGGTAAAAATTCTTAATTTCTTAATGTTGAAAATATTTACAAGTCATATATATATATATATATATATATATATATATATATATATAATTTTTTTTTTTTTTTTGGTGGTACTGGGGTTCCTGGAAGCCCTTCTACCTCCAGGCTACACTCCCAGACCTATTTTATACTTTTTTTTTTGGAAACAGGGTCTCTTAAGCCAGCGCAGCTGGCTTGGAACCTGCGTCATCCTCCTGTCTCTGCCTCCCAAGCACGGGGATTACAAGCGTGTGCCACCACCTCTGGCATACAAGTCATATTTTTGTTTTTTTGGGTTTTTTTATTTTTGCGGGTCTGGAGTGGAACCCAGGGGCATTCGACCTCTGAGCTACACCCCCTGCCCTATTTTTTATTCTTTATTTTGAAACCAGGTCTCACTGAGTTGCAGAGAGTCTCACTAAGTAGCTGAGGCTGTCCGCGAACCGCGATCATCCGGTCTCAGTCTCCCAAATGCTGGGATTACAAGCGTGCACCACCACGCCCGGCTCAAGTCATATTTTTGAATATACAATTTTGCTTGTCTGTCTGATTTTCGAGTGGCAAGTGGAAGATGCTTTAGACTTAGAATACTTGACTTAATGGACTTATTTTAATTCTGGTGTCCTTAACTGTGGGATGCAATGTTATACGTGATCTTGGTGGGTGAATGACAAAGAAACATGACATTATCAAGTGTTACCGTTATTATTAGGCCTATGAAAATAGGTACATAATCGCAGAAGTTAAATACTGGAAATAACATCATTTTCTGAGTTAGACTGATACAAATAGTATTACTGACTCTACTTCTAATTGCTTAACTTATCTCAGCCTCAGTCCACTGTAAAATATACAGAAAAATTCCCACCTAATAACAAATACCCTCCAGTATAGTGAGGATTGAATGAAATATTAAGTCTATCAAATAGTAGATACCCCTGAGCCAGGCGTGGTGGCACACGCTTGCAATCCCAGCGTTCAGGAGGCTGAGACTGGAGGATCGAGGTTCGTGGACAGCCTCAGCTACTTAGTGAGGCACTCTGCAACTCAGTGAGACTCTGTTTCAAAATAAAGAAAAAAAATAGGGCAGGGAGTGTATCTTGGAGGTCGAATGCCCCTGCGTTCCATCCTTAGACTCCCCCCCCCACACACACAAATAATAAATGAAGTAGATACCCAATACATGTTAGTTTTCTTCTCTGTTTCTGTCTTTATAAAATTATGATTAGGATTTTTAATGTCTTGATTAGATTGTTTTTTAACCTTAGACTTCAAAAAGTTTTTTATTTGTGTGTGTGGTACTGGGGATAAAACCCAGAAGCATTCAACCTCTGAGTGATACCCTCAGCCCTATTTTTTATTCTTTATTTTGAAAGGGGGTCTCACTGAGTTGCAAAGGGCCTCACTAAGTAGCTGAGGCTGTCCACAAACTGCGATCTTCCTGTGTCAGCCTCCTGAATGCTGGGATTACAAGCATGTGCCACCACATCCGGTTCAAAAAGTTTTTTCAAGAAAATAATCATTTAAACTTAAAACTGGAAAATTGGACTTATGGTTTGGCATATTACTGAACAATAATTACAGTCAAGTTCAGTTGAAAGACTATCCAATGTAATCAGAAAAACCTAGATTCTTAGTTCTGGACTCACACATTCCTATCTCTATCATTCCAGATGACCTGTGGCAACCCCTACAACATCGGGTGAGGAAACAGGCTTGTGCCAACTCGTGAGCAACTGTTGGCAGGAGCACAAGAAGCAAGGAAGGAGGAGAAACGCTGAATAGTAACAGTCGACAGGGAATCCATTTCCAGCTTTCATTCCAAGTAGAAAGCAACTCTTAAAATAGGTTTAAAATCATACAGACCCATAGTCACAGCATGAGAAATGGCGATCCGCAGAGATGGTGCCGTGACTCGGCTCCTGCAGGGACAGTGACATCACTCAGCAGTTGATCGCCATGGCTAGGATTTTTGCAGCTGGTACTGGACAAAATCTCCAGTCAGCTGTTAAAAACTCAGTCTTAAAAGAGTACGTGTGAACAAGATGATAAGCGAAGGCAACTCCCTTAAATCACTCCCTAAGGACCCCAAAGAAACATGCAGCTATCCAAAACGATTGAGTGCAGTGAGTATATCATGAATCATATGGAGAAATCAAGCTGGACCTAAGCTAGTCCCTTCACTCTGCTAAGAACACCGAGGAGGAGAAGGCAGAGATGATACAAGGACGCAGGGAAGCAAGGCATGGTGGTGCACCCCTGTATCGTCAGTCCTCGGGGAGGCCGTGCTTGTCCTTTGTGCAAGCCCTTGGACAGGGGACACTCAGCCACGTATCCCTTTGGTTCCTCTGGGCCTCCCCTCTCATTCCAGCTACAACTGCGGTGATGAGTTCCTTGTAGGTGTCAACAACTTTCACACAGATGCCACAAGTGAGTGCCCCACCCAGCCACCCTAGGCTGGCTTCTTGCTTCATGTTTTGAGACTTTGGTGATTTCTGCAAGATGGAAGTGCCGTAATTGGGGAGGTAGAGGGAATGTACAAGAGGGGGTTGTTAACACTGTTCCACGAGACAACCCTTGACTAATGGGAGAAAGAGACCCAATGCATAAATGCTCTGCACCCTTCAGCCCTCCCCATGGAGGTTCTGAGTCACATTTTATAAAGATTGTCAAAGGGTCATGGACAATAAAGCAACTGATTGTCTAAAGTTCTGCTTTGGAGGGAATCACCACAAGACAGACTTGTACAACTCTATGCAGCAGGCCCAACAGTAACCCCTGGCCTATGAGCCGCAGATTCTATTTTATTTTCTTCACTATTTTCTTTCTTTCTCTCTTTCTTTCTCTCTCTCCTTCTTTCTTTCTCTCTCTCCTTTCTTTCTTCCTTCCTTCCTTTCTTTCTTCCTTCCTTCCTTTCTTTCTTTCTTTCTTTCTTTCTTTCTTTCTTTCTTTCTTTCTTTCTTTCTTTCTTTCTTTCTTTCTTTCTTTTGGTGGTACTGGGGTTCCTGGAAACTCTTCTACCTCCGGGCTACACCCCCAGACCTAATATATATATATTTTGTGTGTGTAGTACTGGGGTTCCTGGAAGCCCTTCTACCTCCGGGCTACACTCCCAGACCTATTTTATATTTTTATTTGGAAACAGGGTCTCTTAAGCCAGCGCGGCTGGCTTCGAACCTGCGCGATCCTCCTGCCTCCGCCTCCCAAGCACGGGGATTACAAGCGTGCGCCACCACACCTGGCTTGCAGATTCTGATTTAAACGGACCCATTTGGATACTTCACATGATCTATAACCACCAAAACATTTATGAATTCCAGTGTTTTCTCTATAAAAGGGAAGTAAAAGAATTTTAAACTGTATTTCAGTTTAAAATCTCATATCCATTATCATATAAATACTTGCTTTTGGTTAAAAATAATTTATGAAGATCTCTAGACTAATGACAACGGGCAATGAACATTCTAGACTGAGTTGCTGATACTAGAGAGGGCTCTTTCCTAATTTATCTGTATCTGGGCAGCAGAATTATTACCTTTTCTGGGCTTCCTCACTGCCCCCATCTTTCCAGAAGTTTGTGCCAACTCTGACCCCTTGGCCTGTCTTCTTGTGTTCCATTTTAAGAACCATTCATTCTGTATAGATCTTTGAAATTTCTGGAACTTGTGCTATTCAGATAAACCAACTCCAGTCCACTCCCCCTACCCAGTCCCTGGCTGGAGTCTCTTCTCTGCCAGTCCTTCTGTAGGCACTATGCTGTGACATCAAAAAGGATGTGCAATTAATTTATTGCTCCATTGGGATTTTATCTTATAATCATTTGCAGAATAGCCTGCCATTCACAGATTGAAGAAAGCATTAAAGAACTTGTTTTCCTACAGCATCACTAGTACATTTTTATCTATTTATATTAAAATATATTCAATAGAATTATATTATTGTCATTAGTTAAAATTTCTTAGTTTCTTCATTTGATGCTATTGATGAATATTCATTTGATGCTATTTGATGAATATTTTCATACCTGGAGTCAAACTAGTATATAGAAAATTGTAGCTACTTTCTATAAAACACACTATCAGAACATTGAGTCTCCTGTCACATTTTTGGAACTGTGAAATGGAAAGTGGAGTTCAGAACCACATTTTGTTACTGACTATATAACCTTGGGTCATGACTTCCTTTCTCTGGCACCCAGCTTCTACTTTTTACAATTTTTTTGCAGTGCTGGAAATTGAACCCAGGGGCCTCCTACCTTTGAACTATACCCCCAGACCGGTTTTTATTCTCTATTTTGAAACAGGGTCTCACTAAGTAGCTAAGGGTCACTGTGAACCTGCAATCCTCCTGTCTCAGTCTCTTAAGTACTGGGATTACATGCCGCCACTACACCTGGCTTCCATCTTCCACTTTTATAATATGTAACTACTGGACTAGATGCATCATTTTCTTTAAAATTCTATGAGTATCACCTTTCTGCATTTGACCTTCAGTGGCCTGGGTTACCTGATTACATACTACAGTTAAGAGATCAGCATTAATATGTCTTTCTTTCTTCCTTTATCAGTTATCCTTCACGTGTGTGTGTGTGTGTGTGTGTGTGTGTGTGTGTGTGTGTGTGTAGTACTGGGGATGGGACCCAGGGGCTTTCTACCTCTGGGCTACACTCCCAGACCCCAGACCTATTGTTTTAGAAACAGGGTCTCACTAGTTGCTGAGAGCCTCACTAAATAGCTGAGGCTGGCTTCGAATTTACAGTCCTCCTGTCTCAGCCTACCAAGTGCTGGGATTACAAGCGTGTGCCACCACTTCTGGTTCTATCCTTTGCATTTTTAAAAAGTTATACCAGAAGCTAGTCATGGTAGCGTGTGCTTGTAATCCCAGCATTCAGGAGGCTGAGACAGGAGGATTGAGGCTCATGGACAGCCTCCGCTACTTAGTGAGGTCCATTGCAACTCAGTGAGACCCTGTTTCAAAACAAAGAATAAAAAATAGGGCTGGGGGTATAGCTCAGAGGTAAAATGTCCCTGGGTTTCATCCCCAGTACTGAAAAAAAAAAAAAAAAGAATGCATTTCTTCTGGTGAGATGTCCATATGTCCATGAGAACAAGAGCAGGGTAGATGCTAACGGAGGGGCAGAGACGGCAGTGTCTGATTTCCCTCAGGTGAGAAGCTTACGCCAGGCTCCATGCCTTGTATGTAAGGCACAGAGTTAGAGTACAGACGTGTGACGGTTGGCTTAAGGACACCTGGTTAATGAGTCCATTCAGGAGGATACGGTGTCGGGTTAAGTTCCTCCCGTGGCCTCGTCCGGCTTCCCAGCAGCCTCTGCTGTGTCCTCACCTGGCTTTTTCTCCGAGCTTCAGTACAAACCCTGGTGCCTCTGTGTGCTGACAAGGACTCCAGTCAGGCTGGGTTAGGGTCCCACCCTAAAGCCACGCTCTAATTTAGTCATCCCCTAAAGGCTTTTTTTTTGGGGGGGGGTGATACTGGGGGTGGAACCCAGAGGCTTTCTACCTCTGAGCTATATTCCCAGACCTATTTTATACTTTATTTGGAAACAGGGTCTCACTAATTTGCTGAGAGCCTCACTAAGTAGCTGAAACTGGCTTCGAACCTGTGCGATCCTCCTGTCTCAGCCTCCCGAGCGCGGGGATTACAAGCATGCGCCACCACGCCCGGCTCTGATTTTATTTCTTATTTGGAAACAGAGTCTCACCAGGTTGCTGAAAGCCTCACTAATTGCTGAGGCTGGCTTTGAACTTGTGATTCTCCTGTCCCAGCTACCACGCCCAATTTATTCTATACATTTTGAAGCTCTAATATGAGAGAAAAACCCATTTAGGATTATTTCTTCCTGATTATTTTATCTTTGTGAAATGTCTCTTTGGCTTGAGGTCTACTCTGATATGAATGTAGCTACACAAACTTTCTTACACTTGTCTTGAGCAAGCTGCGTTGTCTTCCTTCAACATATTTGTGCTTTTTTTTTTTTTTTTTTTTTGTGGTACTGGGGGTGGAACCCAGAGGCTTTCTATCTCCGGGCTATACTCCCAGATCTGTTTTATATTTTATTTGGAAACAGGGTCTCACTAAGTTGCTGAGAGCCTCACTAAGTAGCTGAGGCTGGCTTCGAACCTGTGTGATCCTCCTGTCTCAGCCTCCGAGCAATACCCTCAGCCTATTTTTTATTCTTTATTTTGAAACAGGTGTCACTGAGTTGCAAAGGGCTTCACTAAATAGCTGTGGCTGGCCACGAACTGTGATCCTCCTGTCTCAGACTCCCAAAGGTTGGGATTACAAGCATACACCTTCACGCTTGGTTTCCACCTAGATTTTTGTGGGTTTTTTTTTTTTTTTTTTTGTGGTACTGGGGATGGAACCCAGGAGCATTCTACCTCCAAGCTACACCCCTAGCCTTATATTTTATTCTTTTTTTTTTTTTGGTGGTACTGGGGTTCCTGGAAACCCTTATACCTCCAGGCTACACTCACAGACCTATTTTATATTTTTATTTGGAAACAGGGTCTCTTAAGCTAGCAAGGCTGGCTTCTAACCTGCGGGATCCTCCTGTCTCCGCCTCCAAGCATGGGGATTACAAGCATGCGCCACCACGCCCGGCATTTATTATTTATTCTTTATTTTGAAATAGGGTCTCACTGAGTTGCAAAGGGCCTCACTAAGTAGCTGAGGCTGGCTGCAAACCCAGATCCTCCTGTCTCAGCCTCCGGAATGCTGGGATTGCAAGTGAGGAGGTAGAAAGGAAATAGGCAGATAGGGAAAAGGCCTTGGTAGAAAAAAGCTAGTTTCCTGAGGGGCAAATGCCTGAAACTCCAAAGGCTCAGAGATAAGAAGGCCAGAGCTTCACAAAGCCATCCTGAGTTTCCTAATCAACAAACCCACCGAGCAAGTCTGGCATTCCTGAAAGGAGACCCTTCAAAGGACTTGCAAATGCCCTATGCAAATTCTCCTTGGAATCCCAAAAGTCACCCTAACCACAAATGGACTTGCAAGCGGTCAGGCATCGGCCAGTCAGATGGCAAAGGGGGGACTTTCCTGCTCGGGACCCCCTCCCCTTTTGGGGAGCTGTTCTCTCTCTCTCGCAGGTCGTGTTGGCCCTGAGAGAAGGCAGAGTGCATCTGAGGGCACGTGGCTTGGGCGACTCTCGAGTAGTGACCTGAAGGCCTCTGCTGGACATCATGGCTGACCGGGCCCCTAGGGGTGACCTGCACCTCTTTTCTGGCAGATCACGTGGACTCTGGGAGAAAGTAGTTTGCAACTGATGGACACTTGGCTCGGGCGACACTCGGGTAGTGGCCCTGAAGGCAGCTACTGGACCCTGGAGTTCCGACCGCCCCTATGGGGTGTTCGGCCACTTTTCTCTATTGCCTTCTGGCAGATCGTGCGGACTCTGGAAGAAAGCAGCCTGTACCTGAAGGCAATTCAGCTTGGGCTACTCTCAAGTATTGTCCTGAAGGCAGCTGCTGGACCCAGAGTCCCAGCCCCTTTGGGGGTGTTCAGCCACGCTTGCCCCATTCCCTGCTGCTTCCAATAAACCTTTTACTCCCCTTCCTGAGGTCTGCGGGTGTCATTCTTCGCTCTCCATAGACAAGAACTCGCCGGGGTTTTCTCACAAAAAACCCCCGTTTCACAAGCATGCACCACTACGCCTGGCATCCCCTAGATGTTTTAAAGGATGTAACAGATTCAGTTGTAAGGGCAGAGCCACCAGAGAAAGCCCCTTCTAGAGCCAGGCCTCATGGTGCCAGGAGTGTAGTACAACTCTCAAGACTCCAGAACTGTGGCATTCTAGTTGCCGTACAGGATGGGGCAAGGCTGCCTGCCCCTAGCTTTGGGAACTCTCCCACCCAGCCTGCCCAGGCGGCAACACTTGGAGTCGAAGGAAATTATATGCCTGCTTTATGACATTAGTCAGTTTCAGACAGTCAAGGGGCTCATTCAAAAGACATAAGGGAGCTGGATGTGGTGGCACAGGCTTGTAATCCCAGCTTTTGGGAGTCTGAGACAGGAGGATTGCATGTTCAAGTACAGCCTCAGCTACTACTTAAGTGAGGCTCTCTGCAACTCAGTGACACCCTGTTTCAAAATAAAGAATAAAAAATAGAGTTAGGGTTGTAGCACGGAGGTAGAATGTCCCTGGGTTCCATCCTCAGTAGTGCAAAAAAAGAAAAAAGAAAAAGAAAAGAAAACATAAGGTACTTTAAATAACAGCACAGATAAAACCGGGTGTGGTGGTGCACGCTTGTAATCCCAGCATTTTGGAGGCTGAGACAGGAGGATCACAGTTCACGGACAGCCTTAGTTATTTAGTGAGGCCCTTTGCAACTTGGTGAGACCCTGTTTCAAAATAAAGAATAAAATATAGGTCTGGGGTTGCAGCTCAAAGGTAGAATGACTCTGGGTTCCATCCTTGGTACCGCAAAAAATAAATAAATAAATAAATAAATAAATAAATAAATAAAAAGGTCTGGGGAGTGTAGCTCAGAGGTAAAGGTAGAATGCCCTTGAGTTCAATCCCCAGTATTAAAAAAGAAAACAAAAGCCAGGCGTGGTGGCGCAGGCTTGTAATCCCCGTGCTTGGGAGGCTGAGACAGGAGGATCACACGGGTTCGAAGCCAGCCTCGGCTACTAAGTGAGGATCTCAGTAACTTAGTGAGACCCTGTTTCCAAATAAAATATAAAAAAGGTCTGGGAGTATAGCCCGGAGGTAGAAAGCCTCTGGGTTCCACCCCCAGTACCACCAAAAAACAAAACAAAAAATAAAAAAGAAAACAAAACAAAGTTAAATCTGTAAGGAGGCAATATGGAGGCGGCAGAGTAGGATGTGGAAAAAAATATATGAAGAGCTGTGTGTGTGTGTGTGTGTGTGTGTGTGTGTGTGTGTAACACATGCAACCTCACTATGATGTGTAACTAAAATGCTCCAAAACAACATATATATAAATATATTATATATATATATTATATATATTTATATATATGTTGTTTTAATCCCAGTCTTTGGGAGGATGAGACAGGAGGATCACAGGTTCAAGGCCAGTGTGGCAATTTAGTGAAATCCTGTTTCAAAATAAAAAAGACTAGCTGGGCGTGGTGGCGCACACTTGTAATCCCGTGCTTGGGAGGTGGAGGCAGGAGGATCGTGCAGGTTTGAAGCCAGGCTCGCTGGCTTAAGAGACCCTGTTTCCAAATTAAAATATAAAATAGGCCTGGGGGTGTAGCCCTAAGGGCTTTCAGGAACCCCAGTAACACCAAAAAATAATAATAAAAAATTTAAAAAGACTAGAGTTGTAACTCACTGGTAAAATGGTCCTAGGTTCAACACCTACTACTACTACTACACACACACACACACACACACACACACACACACACACACAAAGACTTCATGTTTTCCTTGTTCAATTTGAATTTTGAATTTACTTGGATCACAAACAGAAAGTTATCCCTTTCTGCTTGTCTATTTCTCCATTATGGAATAGGAATGACTATCCTAAGCTGGCCCCACTATTGTATGTTGGAAGCATGAGACCTGTTCATTTCACAAGCTCACAGCTAGAGAGGAATGTGCCTCAGGGTGAATCATACTTTGATTCAGATATGCTATCTGATTCAGCTTGGACTCTGAACCTTGGCCTTTGGAGTTGGTACTGGAATGCTTTAAAGTTTTAGGCAATTAAGGTGGAATTTTACATGTGAGAAGTACGGGAATTGGGGGGACCCAGGACAGAATGCTATCACTCAAAGCAGTCCTCAGATGAAAGTATCTCTCAAAGTTTATATGTTGGAAAGTTAATCCCCCATGCAAGAGTGTTGGGAGGTGGAGTCTTCAGGAAATGAAGATGTCAGGAGGGTTCTGCCCTTTGGAATGGACTGACACCATTTAGTGGGAGTGGGTTAGCAACTGAGGGAGTGCTTCCTGGCTGAATGGGTTCAGCCCATTTCTCTCTCTCTCTCTCTCTCTCTCTCTCTCTCTCTCTCTCTCTCTCTCTCTCTCTGCTGGTGGATCTTCCTGTCTGTCTGTCTGTCTGTTGGTCGGTCTCTCGTACATATTCTTTCTTGCCTTCTACCTTCTGCCACGGGATGATGCAGCAAGAAGACCCTTTTCAACAGATGCAGGCTCCTTGACTTTGGATTCCCAGTCTCCAGAACTGTAAAAAATCACTATCTGGGTGTATTCATTTCGAGTCACCCCCCCCCCATGCCACTTTGGCATGGGGCTGTATTTCTATTTTCTGTATTTCTATCTTTCTAATAAACTTCTTTGAATCTTCAAAAAAATCACTATCTGTTTTGCATACATTAATTAGTCTTTGGTATTTTCCTAGCACAAAACTACTAGGATACCTAGTAAACAAGATGTGTCAACCATTTTTTACTAGTATTATTGTGTTGCTCAATCAGGAAAGGGTTTAAACTTTTACTACTTAATGTCAGCCCCACCTAGTGAAATTAAAGAAAGGATAGCATATTAAGACATTGTGTCAGATCCATTAAGTAAGGATAATCTGGTGTTAATGACTTCAATCTTGATAAGTATAAACTAGATCTTTCAAAAACAAGATGTGTCAACCGGTTTTTACTAGCATATATGGCTATATTTAACTTTTTTCATGGATATGGGCGTGTGTTTTGAAGACTTTCCCACAGATAGTGTGATCATCTACGGGCTGAGACCTTTGTTTTTTGTTTTGTTTTGTTTTTATAGTACTGGTGATTGGACCCAGGGCCTCACACAGGCCTCACGCATGCTAGGCAAGTGGTCTACCACTGAACTACATCCCCAGCCTTGGCCCGGACCTTTAGAGGGATGGAAAGGGGAGGAAGCAGGGATGGATGTGTGAAGCTCTGACTGGGTGATTTCCAGCTATAAGCCCTCTCCTTCCTTCCCTCCCCAGAGAGTTCATTTGCCATTTCTTCAAGTCTCTCCCTGTTTGGAGTGTGGTTCAGGACTCCGTAACTTAAATGTGGCCGCCTACTGAATGGGGGGCACGATAAAAGTTTCTAGGTAGGTAGTTTTGATGTTAGGCTTGTTTCTGTGATTTTGGTTGGTCTGTGTTTTTGGATTGACTGTAGTTATTGACATAAGAGAAATAGGTTGGACAGGTTTTGAGACCTCATGAAATGGGTGAATCTTAGGGGAAATTTTAACCCAAAAGAGAATTCTGGGTATAATTGAGGAGATACACACAAAAGCCAAGTTACATAGACTGAACAAAGATGGCTGGTGATTGTGACAGGTTGCCTGCCTCTTGTTAGGCGCAAGACTCAATTGGAATGAATTATGCACCAGGCTAGGCAGAAGATTAACTAGAGACTCTGCCCACCTGCAGGCACAGCCTTGGCATGGCTGGTGGAACCGAGCCAGGTGAAGGCTGAATGGCAGGCAATAGCTAGGCGCAGCAGGGTGGGCAAGGATTCAGAAGACTAACTTGATATTATTAAGAAAATAATTTCATGACTCTGGTTATTTGTGGAGAAATTGCTAAGTGAAAAACCTTATAAATACCTTATGAAGCTATCCCTAATCTTTCCCACGTTCTGTGGAAGCAAGTATTTTTTTTACCTATTTTACCAACAGGCAGCTGTAGGTCAATGAAGTAAATGACTAATTCAGGCAGAAAAGTGTCAGAACTGGGCTTTGATCCAGGTTACTTTGAATCCAAAGTATAAAAACTGCTTAATTTTTACCTAGAGTTTCTTTCATAATGGGCATTCAGAAAATGCTACAACTAGAAAATCAGCATGTAAATATCTACCCCTGCATAGTTTTGTGTCTATCTAGGGACTTTGGATGTAAAATAAATCTAATTTTACATTCTTCTGAAATATTCCTGTAACTAACTTCCTTCCTTTATCTCTGTCTCTTTCTTTCTTTCCTTCTTTCTTGTGGTACTAGGGATGGAACCCAGTGGCATTCTACCTCTGAGCTACACCCCCAGCTCTATTTTTTTATTCTTTATTTTGAAAAAGGGTCTCACTGACTTGCAAAGGTCTCACTAAGTAGCTGAGGCTGTCTGCAAACCATGATCCTCCTGTCTCAGCTTCCTGAAGACTAGGATTATAAGTGTGCGCCACCACACCTGGCTGAGATACACTTGAGAAGCCCTTGTTCCCCGCCGCCAGGATAGGGCATAACAGTTGTGTTACGGATTGGGAGAGTATGGTTGTGGGGAAATTGTTCCCCAGGGACCCCTGCTAGGGTCCCGGAAAACTTTCTCCCAACCCATAACAAATCCTGAAACGACCAAAAACAGAAAATTACCACGGGTTCTTGTCCTAAGCTAAGAATAAATATGCATAGCTTGGACAGTTGCTGAAGATTTAAAGAAGTTTATTGGAAAGATAGAAATACAGAAAATAGAAATACAGCCCCATGCCAAAATGGCATGGGGGGTGACTCGAAATGAATACACCAAAGGGATCGCATGTGGACTGGACTTTTATACCCATGACCTCCATCTTGACCATCCTTGAAGTGGATAATAGGTAAGAATACTTTAGCTGGGCATGGTGGGGCTTGTTGTAATTCCAGCATTTGGGAGGTTGAGACAGGAGGATCAAGGTTCCAGGACAGCCTCAGCTACTTAATGAGGCCCTTTGCAACTCAGTGAGACCCTGTTTCAAAAAAAAAAAAAAAAAGAAAAAAAAGAGCAGAAGGTGTATCTCAGAGGTCAAATGCCCCTGGGTTCCATCCCCAGAGCCTAAAAAAAAAAAAAAAAAAAAGTACCCAGTACAGTTTGAAGCATAAATAAGTAGCTCAAATACTGCCTATCAACTTTCTTGCATATGTAAGACTTTTCAGTCAAACACTGCACTTTCCTGGTCTGTTTGATTCTGCTCAAATGTATCCACAACTATCTCTCTGGACTAGGCACCCTAGAGACAGAGTCAGACTGAGTCACTTTTAATGGTTGATATGTCAATAATTCTCCAAATAATGAAGCCTTATGGAATCCCTGTAAGTTTTTCTACACTAAGCAGGATTAAAAAGATTAAACAAATTCCTGCCAGAGTCATCAAGGGATAATGTTAAGCAAGCACCTGAACATAAGTTTTCTCACCTATCAAAACTGGCATTTAGCTGGGTGTGGTGTCACACTGTTGTAATCTCAGCATTTGGGAGGCGGAGGGAGGATCGCATTTGTCTACAGCCTCACTGAGATGTTTCAAAATAAGGAAGAAGAAGCCAGGCGCGGTAACACTTGTTACGCTTGTAATCCCAGCACTTGGAAGGCTGAGACAGGAAGATAGCACAGGTTCAAAGCCAGCCTCAGCTACTTAGTGAGGCTCTCAGCAACTTAGTGAGACCCTGTTTCCAAATAAAAAATAGAAAAAGGTCTGGGAGTATAGCCTGGAGGTAGAAAGCCTCTAAGTTCCACCCTCAGTACCACCAAAAACAAAACAAAACAAAACAAAAAAAAATAAATAAGGAGGAAAAAATAGGGCTGGGGGTGTAGCTTGGAGGCACAATGCCCCTGGGTTCCATCTCCAGTACCACAAAAACAAAAACAGGAAAAAAAAAACCTGGCATTTAATTAATGAAATAGTTTCTTGGCTTTTTCGGTATGACTGCAATTCAATAATACTAGATAAAGATCCCAATTGCTTCAATGGAGGAAATTTAAGAAAACAAAACATGAAGAAAAGCCGGGCGTGGTGACACACGCTTGTAATCCCTGTGTTTGAGAGGCCGAGACAGGAGGATCACACAGGTTTGAAGCCAGCCTCAGCTGCTTAGTGAGACCCTGTTTCCAAATACAGTATAAAATAGGTCTGGGAGGATAGCCTAGAGGTAGAAAAGCCCCTGAGTTCCAACCCCAGTACCACAAAAATAAATAAATAACAAAAAAAGATAACATTTCTTTCATTTTATCAGTGGTAGCTTTGTAAACTAGCCAAAAGAGAAGCCATCTTGCTAAAATAACCATATAAATATAAAAGGTTCTGTAAGTGAATAGGCCTGATTAAGCAAGATACCACAGACATGTTGATTGCTCTGTTCAGGCTTTCATTCTCTTTGACCCAAGTGTTGCAAACGTGCCAGTGAATCTCAGGCGCTGCCTGCATCGATCTCCCTGCCCTATTTTTTATTCCTTATTTTGAAACAGGGTCTCACTAAGTTGCAGAGGGCCTCACTAAGTAGCTGAGGTTGTCCACGAACCGCCATCCTCTGGTCTCGGCCTCCCGAATGTTGGGATTACAAGCTTACATCACCACGCCTGGTCTGGCTGCATACTATACTATTCTTCAGTTTTCAAGTGTCAAATACTACTGGCACTTCAAACTCTTTATTTTGACCTTCAAACTCTTATTTCTTTTCTTTTCTTTTTTTTTTTTTTGCTGTACTGAGGTGAAACCCAGGGGCATTCTACCTCTTAGTGAAGGGTCCGGGAGAATTGCCCACCAACCCAAATATTGAAGGACTCACAAGAGATGTAAAATGCAAGCGAGGTTTATTGTGCTGCAGCTCTGTCCCGGCTAGCCAGGGGTCAAGACCAAGACACTTTGGCCGAGGTTCGACCCCTCCCCACTCCACGCTCTGAATTTTATAACCCTAGGAGGGAGTGGTTACATACGAGGGAGTGGTTACACACCTCAGAGCCCGCCAAAAGTTCGAGCCCGCCAACCTTAGAATACAACCAATCAGATACAAGGACAAACAAGTACAACCAATAATTTTAAAACACGCATCCACACACGTCAGAGCCTGCTCTGCCTTTCCCACCCACCTTGGCTGGGCCAGGCTTATCTCTGCACTGAATAATCTGCCTGGAGAGCAGATTAGCCTGGCCTTGTTTGCTGATCTAGCTCAGAGATATGGGGATGGGGTCCCATTTACAAAGACCTTGGCCGGCAAGCTGGAGATTAGAGGCTTTGACCTTGTGGGTCCCCTACCCTCGTCCTTGAATCCTGCAACCTGGGCAGCTGGGCTTATGGATCTTCATTCTATTTCCAATCCTACCTTACTTCTATATCTTAACTCTATATTTTAATACCTTATTTCTAATCCTAATATGGAAGAAGACTTCTCTAGTTAACCTCTCATACTGGGGGGAAAGCGCTTCTTCCAGCCTGCTTTCTAGCACCCCTACATTAGGAGCTGTTTTTTCTTTTCTTTCTTTCCTTCCTTCCTTCCTTCCTTCTTTCCTTTTTTTTTTTTGAACATAGTTTTAAAGAACTATGTCCTGTTTTAACTCCATAAACCCCAAACTCTATATCTGAGTTAAGAGACTCAGAGAGGCAATGATGAGTTAGCAACAGACAAAAGCCTGAACAAATTATCCCAGTCACATTAAGCAAGTTCAATATTTACTCAGCAGACAGAAGTAAATATTACTTTCTTTGCGGCACTGGTGATTGAACCCAGGGGCATTCTACTTCCAAGCTACACCCCCAGCCCTATTTTTTATTCTTTACTTTGAAACAGAGTCTCGCTGAATTGCAAAGGGTCTCACTAAGTAGCTGAGGCTGTCTGTGAACCCGGATCCTCCTGTCTCAGCCTCCAGAGTGCTGAGATTATAAGCATGCACCACCATGCCTGGCCTTTTTAATTTTTTCTCTTTTTCAGCAACTCGAAGTGTACCAGTATTGGGAATGACCTAGGAAGATTTGGGAAAGCTCTGATTATTAATATATTTCAAAAGAAAATAATTGGTATATTTCAAAATAGTTGTGTCAAAATGGCGGCAGACATGGGTAAAGAAAGGACTTAATTTCTGCCTAAAACAGGCAGCTATTCCAATGTAAATTAACCTAGCTCAAAGCAATTAACCAGTCAATAGAGGAGCTCTAGGACTTCTGCTTTCTAAAGAGATCTACAATATGATCTAGAGAGGATAGGGCAGGGTTTGACCTTGCCCTTCAGGAAAGGAGACACCTCACCACATCTTGCTAGGGGAGATACCTTACAGGGTTAAAGGGAGGTACCTTACAGGGACGGTTCACTACTCACTAGTCAGAGTCACGCAAACAAGATGGAGGTCATGGGTATAAAAAGTCCTGTCCACGTGTAAGCCCTTTGGTGTACTCATTTTGAGTCATCCCTTCATGCCAGTCTAGTATGGAGCGGTTCCTGTTCTCTGTATTTCCATCTTTTAATAAACTTCTTTAAATCTTCAGCAACGGTCCAAACTATGCATATTTATTCTTAGCTTAGGACAAGAATCCACGTTTTTTTCTTCTGTTTGGGGTCTTTTGGGGTTTTGTTATGGGTTGGGGGAAAGTGTGTCCGGGACCCTAGCAGGGATCCCCGGGAAACGGTTTCCACAAACCATATTCTCCCAATCTGTAGTAGGCATCTAAAGTTTTGGGATAGACGTATGGGTGGATGAATGAATAGTGATACAGTTTTTAAGGTATGTGGACAAATAAGATATCCATTATCTTTGATATTACTTCTTTGGCAAAATTAAAAATTGCTGCTGGTTTAGGAGCAGGAATTGCCTTAAACGCAGCCTCAGTGGCTAATTTAACTACCTCAGTGACTCCAGTGGCCAGTGACACTAGACTAAATTGAGACTCATTGGTACACATGGTTTTAGATCACAGACTGGCTCTTGATTATTTGCTAGCTGACCAAGGAGGAGTTTATGCTACATGTATATAAACTCCTCAGGAACAGTAAAAACTAGAACTGAGGACATTCCAAGACAACCTAAGTGGCTACAAAAAGGAGCTGCAAAATCTCTGTCACCCAAATATGGGAACAGATCCTGAAGGGTCCAAGAATCGCCCACCAACCCAAATATCGAAGGACTCACAAGAGATGTAAAAATACAAGCGAGGTTTATTGTCCCGGCTAGCCAGGGGTCGAGACCAAGACACTATGGCCGAGGTTCGACCCCTCCCCACTCCACGCTCTGGATTTTATAACCCTAGAAGGGAGTGGTTACACATGAGGGAGTGGTTACACACCTCAGAGCCCGCCAACCTTAGAATACAACCAATCAGGTACAAGGACAAACAAGTACAACCAATAATTTTAAAACATGCATCCACACACGTCAGAGCCTGCTCTGCCTTTCCCACCCACCTTGGCTGGGCCAGGCTTATCTCTGCACTGAAGAACAGATTATCTCTGCACTGGAGAGCAGATTAGGCTGGCCTTGTTTGCTGATCTAGCTCAGAGATATGGGGATGGGGTCCCATTTACAAAGACCTTGGACGGCAAGCTGGAGATTAGAGGCTTTGACCTTGTGGGTCCCCTACCCTTGTCCTTGGATGGATCTTGATTTTATTTCCAATCCTACCTTCTATCTTAACTATATTTTAATACCTTATTTCTAATCCTAATATGGAAGAAGACTACCTTCTATCTTAACTATATTTTAATACCTTATTTCTAATCCTAATATGGAAGAAGACTTCTCTAGTTAACTTCTCATACTGGGGGGAAAGCGCTTCTTCCAGCCTGCTTTCCAGCACCCCTACAATCCAAAATATGTTTCCATCCGTTACCTTGTGGCTGCTGCCCTTTTGGGGCCCTTTAATCATGTTAATTGTCATTCTCATCTTCGGTCCATGTCTTCTTAAGATGCTAACCCAGTTCATCTCTTCTCCTTTAGAAAGATTCAAGCTACAAACGGTCCTTCAAATGGAGCCTCTCACGAATTTCCAGACCCCAGTCTACCATGGCCGTCTAGATTGCCCACCTCCGATGGGGTCCTAACTGCCGCTGCCCCACGACGCCCCCTTACAGCAGGAAGTCGCTAAGAGCGGTCATCGCCCCGTTTCCCTAACGGCAGTTAGGGTTTCCTATTCGGAAGGGGGGATTGAGGAGATAGAAAGGAAATAGGCAGATAGGGAAAAGGCCTTGGTAGAAAAAAGTTAATTTCCTGAGTTTCCTGAGGGGCAACAAATGCCTGAAATTCCAAAGGCTCAGGAGATAAGAAGGCCAAAGCTTCACAAGGCCATCCTGAGTTTCCTAATCAACAAACCCACCGAGCAAGTCTGGCATTCCAGAAAGGAGACCCTTCAAAGGACTTGCAAATGTCCTATGCAAATTCTCCTTGGAGTCACCCTAACCACAAATGGACTTGCAAGCGGTCAGGCATCGGCCAGTCAGATGGCAAAAGCGGGGACTTCCCGCTAGGGACCCCCTCCCCCTTTGGGGAGCTGTTCTCTCTCTTGCAGGTCGTGTTGGCCCTGAGAGAAGGCAGAGTGCATCTGAGGGCACATGGCTCGGTCGACTCTCGAGTAGTGACCTGAAGGCCTCTGCTGGACATCATGGCTGACCGGGCCCCTAGGGGTGACCTGCACCTCTTTTCTGGCAGATCACGTGGACTCTGGGAGAAAGTAGTTTGCAACTGATGGGCACTTGGCTCGGGCGACACTCGGGTAGTGACCCTGAAGGCAGCTACTGGACCCCGGAGTTCCGACCGCCCCTATGGGGTGTTCGGCCACTTTTCTCTATTCCCTTCTGGCAGATCCTGTGGACTCTGGATGAAAGCAGCCTGCACCAGAAGGCAATTCGGCTTGGGCTACTCTCAAGTATTGTCCTGAAGGCAGCTGCTGGACCCAGAGTTCCAGACCCTTTGGGGGTGTTCAGCCACCCTTGCCCCATTCCCTGCTGCTTCCAATAAACCTTTTACTCCCCTTCCTGAGGTCTGCGGGTGTCATTCTTCGCTCTCCGTAGACAAGAACTCGCCGGGGTTTTCTCGTAAGAAACCCCCGTTTCAATAGGGGCGTGGAATATTTGATATGGAGCTTCATTTGATTTGTTTATTGATTTGAAGAACAGAGCATAATGGCCTCTCTTGTTAGCTTTGCACTTTGCCCACATTTTAACTGGCAGACATTGTTCTTCTGATGATTTATTGGTTGCTGTCCTGCAGTCACTAAGCCTCTGGTCACCCATCAGATGACTAATTTTTTTTTTTTTTTTTTTTTTTTTTTTTTTGCGGTACTGGGAATGGAATCCAGGGGCTTTCTACTTCCAGGCTGTACTCCCAGACCTATTTTATGTTGTTTTTTATATTTTATTTGGAAACAGGATTTCACTAAGTTGCTGAGAACCTCACTAAGTAGCTGAGGCTGGCTTCGAACCTGTGTGATCCTCCTGTCTCAGCCTCCTAAGTACAGGGATTATAAGTGTGCACCACCATCCTTGGCTTCAGATTACTATTTTTAGGACTAAAATTGTATTTTTTCTGTGTGCCTTTCTTATAATTAATTCCTTATGATTTTAAGTTTCAGGAAATGAAACTAGTTATTTGTTAGTTAAATCAAACAAATGTATTTCTTTATTTTTTGTGTTACTGGGGATGGAACCTAGGTGCATTCTATCTCTGACCTACAGCCCCAGCCCTATTTTTTTTTGTTTTTTGTTTTGTTTTTGTGGCACTGAGGGTGGAACCCAGAGGCTTTCTACCTCCGGGCTATACTCCCAGACCTATTTTTGGAAAACAGGGTCTCACTAAGTTGCTGAGAGCCTCACTAAGTAGCTGAGGCTGGCTTCAAACCTGTGTGATCCTCCTGTCTCAGCCTCCCAAGTGCGGGGATTACAAGCGTGCGCCACCACGCCCGGCTTCCCAGCCCTATTTTTTATTCTTTATTTTGAAACAGGGTCTCATGGAGTTGCAAAGAGCCTCACTAAGTAGCTGAGGCTTCAAACCTGCGCAATCCTACTGTCTCAGCCTCCCAAATCTGAGATTACAAGCATGCACCACCACACCCAGCTCGAATTTATTTTTTTAACTCCACATCATAGTAATCATCAAGATATATCAGAATTTTTAGCGGGGCGTGGTGGCGCATGCTTGTAATCCCAGCATTCGGGAGGCTGAGACCGGAGGATCGCGGTTCGCAGCCAGCCTCAGCTACTTAGTGAGGCCCTCCGCAACTCAGTGAGACCCGGTTTCAAAATAAAGAATAAAAAATAGGGCAGGGGGGGGTAGCTCAGTAGCTCAGAGGTCGAATGCCCCTGGGTTCCATCCCCAGTACTGCAAAAAAAAAAAAAAAAATCAGAATTTTGAATGTTGCTCCATGAATTTAGGTTACTGACCCCAGGAGCAACCCTGAACCAATAGTAGGTATAGGATTGGTAGACAGATACCCCAGCTTCTTAGCCCTTGGTTGGAACAACTCTGAGGTGTGATCTGTACTCAAGAAAATTCTGAGCTGGACATGGTGGCGCATGCTTGTAATCCCAGCATTTGGGAGGCTGAGACTGGAGGATCGCGGTTCTTGGACAGCCTCAGCTATTTAGTGAGGACCTCTGCAATTTAGTGAGACCCTGTTTCAAAATAAAGAATAAAAAATAGGGCAGGGGGTGTAGATAGGAGGTTGAAGGTGACAGGGTTCCATCCCCAGACCCGGAAAAAAAAAAAAAAAAGAAAAGTCTACACTTCAGAAGTTTTCGTTATTGGCTTGTTTGTTTGGATTATTTAAATGCATCGAGTTTTTTGTGTTGTACTGGGAATGGAGCCCAGGGGCATTTTATCTTCAAGCTACAGCCCCCAGTTCTATTTTTTTGTTCTTTATTTTGAAACAGGGTCTTACTGAGTTACAAAAGGCCTCACTAAGTAGCTGAGGCTGTCTGCGAACCGCCATCCTCATGCCTCAGCTTTCCAAATGCTGGGATTATAAGTGTGTGCCACCACGCCCAGCTGAGAGAGTTTATTATTATTATTATTATTATTATTATTAGTAGTAGTAGTAGTAGTAGTAGAGATTTCACTCTAGAATAAGATTCTGTTCTCTTTAGCTGGCACCTCTGGCCTTTTCCTGACACTTAACAGGTGGACTCTCTCCATCCTCCTCTCTAATATGAACCTTACCTCTTAACCTTGACTGTTGGAACTAGAGCATATGTTTTCAGACACTGTAAATATGTAAAAGTAAATAGAGTGTTGACAGTGCAGAGGCAGTGTCTAGACCAAAGGCTGCCTGTCCCAGTACCAAATCCTACCTTCTTGCTAACAAATGCAAGTGATGGCAAAATGTGGTTTATGGCATCTACTGTGTCAAGAAAGAGAAAGGAGTTCATTGGTTATATAATCTCTTGCCATCTGTCCCACAGAAAAACAAAAATTACTAATATTTAGCAGTAAATGGAAGCCGGGTGTGGTGGCACACCCTTGTAATCCTAGCATTTGGGAGGCTGAGACAGGAGAATTGTGGTTCACAGACAGCCTCAGCTGCTTGCTGAGGCCCTTTGAAACTAGTGCGACCCTGTTTCAAAATAAAGAATAAAAAATAGGTCTGGGGGTATAGCTTGGAGGTAGAATGCCCCTGGGTTCCATCCCGGGTAACACACACACACACACACACACACACACACACACACAACAACAACAACAACAACAACAACCAAAAAAAAAACCAACAATAAAAAAACAGTAAAGAAAAGGTTCTGGTTGCTAATCACAAAAAACAGGAAGACTTGGGCTGTGAGAGTGGGGAATGCATGAGAGGTGGTGTAGAGGAAATAGAGAAAATAAAACTAGCGAAGATGTGGAATGACAGATCCTTTACAGGATTATGAGTGCTTGGCCTTCTGTCATTCATTTTTTAGCAAATGTTCACTGAGCACTCACCACCAGCAGGTACTGTTCTAAGTGCTTGGACTATCTGAGTGGATAACACAAGAATGCCTGCCCTGTGGAGATTGCATTTATTTATTTATTTATTTATTTATTTATTTATTTATTTATTTTGTGGTACTAGGATGGAGCCCAGGGGCATTCTACCTCTGAGCAACACCCCAGCTTGATCTTCAAAAAAATCCATCTGTTTACTAATCAACAAACCCAGGAGCCAGTCTGACACTCCTGAAAGGAAATTCTTCAAAGGACTTGCAAATACCCTATGCAAATCCTGAGAGCTGCTTCCCAGAATTCCCAGAATCCCAAAGTCACCCTAACCAAAAAGAGGACTTGCAAACATCGGGCAAAGGCCTTAGCCAGCAAATTGGGCTTTTCCCTCTCGGGACCCCCTTCCCTTTTGGGGAGCTGTTCTCTCTCTCGCAGGTCGTGTTAGCCCTGAGAGAAGGCAGAGTACAACTGATGGCACGTGGCCCGGGCTACTCTCGGGTAGTGACCTGAAGGTCTCTGCTGGACCTCAAGGCTGACCAGGGCCCCTAGGGGTGACTTACGGAGTACTCTTTCCTGGCAGGTCACGTGGACTCTGGGAGAAAGTAGTTTGCAACTGACGGCACTTGGCTCAGGCGACACTGGGGTAGTGACCTAAAGGCAACTAGTGGACATCAGAGACAGCCTGAGAGGTGTTCTGTCACTTTTCCTATTCCTTTCTGATAGATCACGTGGACTCTTGAAGAAAGCCTCCTGTCATTGAAGGTATTAGGCTTGGGCTACTCCCAAGTAATGTCCTGAAGGCAGCGGTGAGACATCAGAGACCCGACACCCCTTTGGGGTGTTCAGAAATCTTCCTTATTCCCTGCTGCTTCCAATAAACCTTTTACTCCCCTTGTTGAGGTCTGCGGGTGTCATTCTTCGCTCACCGTAGACAAGAACCCTGTATGGAGATGCTGAGTTTCTTCTCAAGAAACTCTGTTTCATCTATGATGAAACTCCAGGTTTCTTCTCAGGTAACACCCTTTTCATCTTATGGGGGCTCAGAAGAATCCCCTGTTTCACAAGTTCCAGGATTACAAGTGTGGCTGGAGATTGCATTTTATTTATTTATTTATTTATTTATTTATTTATTTATTTATTTATTTTTGGTGGTACTGGGGTTCCTGGAAGCCCTTCTACCTCCGGGCTATACTCCCAGACCTATTTTATATTTTATTTGCAAACAGGGTCTCACTAAGTTGCTGAGAGCCTCACTAAGTAGCCGAGGTTGGCTTTGAATCTGTGTGATCTTCCTGTCTCAGCCTCCCAAGTACTGGAATTACAAACGTGTGCCTTCATTTCCGGCTCAGTTTACTTTATATTAGTTTATATTAAACTGGGCATGGTGCACAAACTTGTAATCCCAGCATTTGGGAAGCTGAGACAGGAGGATCGCAGTTCACAGACAGCCTCAACAACTTAGTGAGGTCCTTTGTAACTCAGTGAGACCCTGTTTCAAAATAAAGAATAAATAAAAAATAGGGCTGAGGGTGTAGCTCATAGGTAGAATGCCCCTCGGTTCCATCCCTAGTACTTAAAAAAAAAAACAGCTTAAAGTTGTTCATATAAATTCATTCAATGTCCTATGTATTAGATTTACTTGAATTAAACCTTGTATTGATTAGAAGTAAATATAGTATAAATTTATACTGGAAATATTTTTTATAAGTATTGTAGCACCAAGTGCTACAATTTTCACGAGAAAAAAAAAAGAGTATATGCAGAAATGGGCCAGAATTATATGGGGCAGCCGGGCGTGGTGGCGCACGCTTGTAATCCCAGCATTCAGAAGGCTGAGACCGGAGGACCGCGGTTCGCAGACAGCCTCAGGTACTTACTTAGTGAGGCCCTCTGCAACTCAGTGAGACCCTGTTTCAAAATAAAGAATAAAAAATAGGGCAGGGGGTGTAGCTCAGAGGTCGAATGCCCCTGGGTTCCATCCCCAGACCCGCAAAAAAAAAAAAAAAAAAAAAAAAATTACAAGTTTAACCAGAAAATACATATTTCAACAACTGAAAATGATCGATGTTCTAACATCGACATTAATAGAGAATATAGCAATAATTAAACTCAGACTTAACTAAGGAATCTCTTTTGAACTGTGAAGAAAAAAAGCAGAAGAAAGGGAAATAGACATTTCAAAATCTAGTAAGGAAGAGGATAAGGAGAAAATGCTATTATACATTTTAATACTCTGTTGTGTGGTCACCAATTTTCTTTTCTTTTCTTTCTTTCTTTTTTTTTTTTTTTTGGTGGGTCTGGGGATGGAACCCAGGGGCATTTGATCTCCGAGCTACACCCCAGCCCACCCCTGCCCTATTTTTTATTCTTTGTTTTGAAACCGGGTCTCACTGAGTTGCAGAGGGCCGCACTAAGTAGCTGAGGCTGTCTGCGAACCGCGATCCTCAGGTCTCAGCCTCACAAATGCTGGGATTACAAGCGTGCGCCACCACGCCCGGCTACCAATTTTCAATAAAAAAATAATTCTTTTTTTTCTTGTGGTACTGGGGATGGAACCCAGGGACATTCTGCCTCCGAGGTACACACCCAGCCCTATTTTTTATTCTTTATTTTGAAACAGGGTCTCACTGAGTTGCAAAGGGCCTCACTAAGTAGTAGTTGAGGCTATCTGCGAACCATGATCCTCCTGACTCAGCCTCCCAAATGCTGGGATCACAAGTGTACGCCACCAATACCAGCAATAAAAAATAATTCTAGAGCCGGCCGTGTTGGAGCATGCTTGTAATCCCAGTACTTGGTAGGCTGAGACAGGAGGATTGCAGGTGAAAAGCCAGCCTCAGCAAGTAGACTCTCAGCAACCTAGAAATACTGTTTCAAAAGCCGGGCGTGGTGGCACACACTTGTAATCCCCGCGCTTGGGAGGCTGAGACAGGAGGATCGCACGGTTTTGAAGCCAGCCTCAGCTACTTAGTGAGGCCAGCAAATTAGTGAGACCCTGTTTCCAAATAAAATATAAAAAAAGGTCTGGGAGTATAGCCTGGAGGTAGAAAGCCTCTGGGTACCACCAAAAAAAAAAAAAAAATACTGTTTCAAAATAAAAATTAAGCCAGGCGTGGTGGTGCACACTTGTAATCCCAGCACTCAGGGCAGCTGCATCTACTTAGTGAGGCCCTTTGCAATTCAGTGAGAAGTCTGTTTCAAAAAATAAGGAATAAAAAGCCGGGCGTAGTGGCACATGCTTGTAATCCCTGCGCTTGGGAGGCTGAGACGGGAGGATCATGCAGGTTCGAAGCCAGCTTCACTGGCTTAAGAGACCCTGTTTCCAAATAAAATATAAAATGGGTCTGGGAGTGTAGTCTGGAGGTAGAGACCCCTGGGTTCCATCCCCAGTCCCCCCCCCCCCCAAAAAAAAGGAATAAAAAATAGGGCTGGGAGTGTAGCTTGGAGATAGAATTCCCCTGGGTTCTACCCCTAGTACTGCAAAAAACAAACAAAAAATATGTCTAAGGCTGGGGATGTGTCTCAATACTTACCTAGCATGCACAAAGCTCTGGGTCTAATTCCTAGCACTGAAGGAAAAGAAAAGAAAAACATAGAGCATAGCAAAGCAAAAGCAAAAATGACTCTTTGATTACCTTTGGTTTATTTAAGAATCTCTCTTGGTTCTTAAAAATTCTGTCCATTTAAGTCCTATAGAAATGTCATCTGAGCAGCTGGGTGTGGTAGTGCATGCTTGTAATTCCAGCATTTGGGAGCCTGAGACAGGAGGATCGAGGTTCTTGAACAACCTCAGCTACTTAGTGAGGCCTGTTGCAATTCAGTGAGACCTGTTTCAAAATAAAGAATAAGAAATAGGGCTGGGGGTGTAGCTTGGAGGTAGAATGCCCCTGGGTTCCATTCATCCCCGGTACTACCAAAAAAAAAAAAGGAAAAGAAAAGAAATGTCATCTGAAATGGTGTTATATGAGCCCATAATACACCAAAAAACTATTAAAAATGAAATGGTGTTAAGCAGTGTACAATGTAAGTGGCTTATAAAATCAGTATTGTATTTGGATTTTTCTAGAACTGATTCACATATTTTGCAAAGTATAATCTTATCAAAGTTTGGCAGTAGCCTTGATGATTTTTTATTTTTTATAGTGCTGGCGATCTTACTGTCTCAAGCTTGTGCTTAGTCATGGAACTGTACCCCTAGCCTTGAGAATTGTTTTTTAACAACAACCATAGTGATATCCCACAAAGAAAATGAGATGAACAAGGATGTAAATTTTGAAAAAGATTATGGGTGAATTTGTTTTCATTAAAAATAGGAAGTATTCCAGCTTGTAATGTCATCATTTGGGAGGCTAAAACAGGAGGATCACAGGTTCATGACCAGCCTCAGCCACTTAGTAAGACCCTTTGCAACTCAGTGAGACTCTTGTTTCAAAATAAAGAATAAAGAGTAGGGCTGGGGAGCTGGGCGTGGTGGCCCATGCTCCTAATCCCAGCATTTAAAGTGCTGAGTTAAGAGGTTCGCAGGTTTGTTGTCAGGCTCAGCTATTTAGTGGGTCCTTTGCAACTCAATGAGACCCTGTTTCAAAAATAATAATAATAAAAAAAAATAGGGCTGGGAGTGTAGCAAGGAGGTAGAATGCCCAGTACTGCAAAAAAAAAAAAAAAAAAAAAAGGGAAAGTAAACTGGGTGTGGCGACACAAGTTTGTAATCCCAGTATAATCCCTGTACTTGCTGAGACAGGAGGATCGCATTTTAGAAGCCAGTCTCAGCAATTTAGTGAGGATTTCTTCAATGAAATGAGACCCTGTTTCCAAATAAAAATAAAATAAGTCTGAGGGTATAGCTCCAATGAATGGACCTGGGTTCCAACCCCAGTGCCACCGGAAAAAAAAAAAAAAAAGGACGGGTGGGGGGTTGGGGGAGTGGGGGAGAAGTAAACTTGGTGTGGTGGTTCGAGGTAAGAATAAAACAAAACAAAACCCGAGTTCCATCCCCAATGCCAAAACAGAAACAAAACCAGAAAAACAAAAAAAATAAAAGTATAAGTTATGTTTTGGGATAAATAAATAAGACATCCCACTTAATAAAGTTGCAAGCTTTAATATACCTACTTTTCAATTTTTTTAATATTTTCACTAATGTTCTAGTGAAATACCCACAGAATACTTGAAACATGTAGATAAGGATGTCTTTTCCTTTTGTCTTCAGCTCCAACATGGCTCAGTATGATACTGCAATAGACTATTCTTCAATAATAAAAAGAAATGAAGCAGCCGGGCGTGGTGGCGCACCCTTGTAATCCCGGCATTTGGGAGGCTGAGACCTGAGGATCGCGGTTCGCGGACAGCCTCAGCTATTTGGTGAGGCCCTCTGCAACTCAGTGAGACCCTGTTTTATTTAATTAATTAATTAATTTATTTATTTATTTATTTATTGTGGGTCTGGGGATGAAACCCAGAGGCATTTAACTTCCGAGCTACACCCCCTGACCATTTTTTTTTTTTATTCTTTATTTTGAAATAGGGTCTCACTGAGTTGCAAGGGCCTTACTAAGTAGCTGAGGCTGTCCGCGAACCGTGATCCTCCGGTCTCAGCCTCCCGAATGCTGGGATTACAAGCGTGCGCCACCACGCCCAGCAGAGACCCTATTTTAAAATAAGGAATAAAAGTCTGGCGTGGTGGCGCACGCTTGTAATTCCCTGCGCTTGGGAGGCTGAGACAGGAGGATCGCACGGGTTCGAAGCCAGCCTCAGCTACTTAGTGAGGCTCTCAGCAACTTAGTGAGACCCTGTTTCCAAATAAAATATAAAAAAGGTCTGGGAGTATAGCCCGGAGGTAGAAAGCCTCTGGGTTCCACCCCTAGTACCACCCCCCCCCCAAAAAAAAAGAAATAAAAAAAATAGGGCTGAGGGTGTAGCTTGAAGGTGGAATGCCATTGGGTTCTATCTCCAGTACCACACACACACAAAAAAAAAGAATTAATAAAAAATCAAATAAAATAAGCTGACTCAAAAATTGTATGATTCCATTTACAACATTCAAAAACAGAAAAAGCTAAGGAACCAAAAAATGGTTCTTTGACGGGTGTAGGAAGAATTTTTATAGGGTGATTAAAGTGGGGTGTGTGTGTGTGTGTGTGTGTGTGTGTGTGTGTGACTGTGGATTGACCCCAGGGTCACTCTACCACTAAGCTACTACATTCCCAGCCCTTTTTGTTTTTGACACTTGTGAAGGAATCTCACTAAGTTGCCCAGAGTGGCCTGGAATTTATGATCATCTTGCCTCAGCATCATCAGTAGCTCAGATTAGAGGTGTGTGCCCCCACGCCTGGGCTGTTTGATATCTTGATTGTGGGTGTGATTACACAATTCAATACCTTTCTGAAATCACATAAGATTTTACACTAAAAGGAGTCACAGCTGGGCATGGTGGAGCATGACTGTAATCCCAGCTTTTGGGAGGCTGAGACAAGATTGAGCAAGTTCGAAGCCAGCCTCAGCTACTTAGTGAGGCCCTTTGCAACTCAGTGAGACCCTGTTTCAAAATAAAGATGAAAAAATAGGGCTAGAGGTGTTGCTCAAAGGTTGAATGCCTCTGGGTTCTATCCCGAGTACCACACACACACACACACAAAAAAAAAGGAGTCACTTTGTGTACCAGTATTGGGAATGGCCTAGGAAAATTTTGAGAAAGCTATGATTATTAATATATTTCAAAAGTTGGATGAGGGGCAAATCTGTGCAAGGACTTGGTTTCTGCCTAAAAGCTGGCAACTATTCCAATGTAAATTAACCTAGCTAAAGGTGATTAACAAGTCCATAGGAGAGGAGAACTAGGCATTTCTCTATCTAAAGACAGCTCTACATGATAAGCCAGCTAAAATGGTAGGAAAAGAAAGAAGACATCTTGCCACACCTTGCTGGGGGAGGTGCCTTACAGGGTTAAGGGGAGGTACCTTACAGGGACGTTCACTACGTCAAAATTACGTAAACAAGATGGAGGTCATGGGTATAAAAGTCCGGTCCACGTGCGATCCCTTTGGTGTATTCATTTCGAGTCATCCTCCCATGCCATTTTGGCATGGGGCTGTATCCCTATTTTCTGTATTTCTATCTTTCTAATTAACTTCTTTAAATCTTCAGCAACTGTCCAAGCTATGCATATTTATTCTTAGCTTAGGACAAGAACCCGCGGTAATTTTCTGTTTTTGGTCGTTTCAGGTTTTGTTATGGGTTGGGGGAAAGTGTGTCCGGGACCCTCGCAGGGGTTCCCGGGGAATGGTTTCCCCACAACCATACTCTCCCCAATCCATAACACTGTATTTCTCTCTAGGTACAGTGAGCCTTAAATGATATAGTTGGGTAGCATGTGAAAATTTTTGTTTGGTATTTACTTTTCTTTGTAAAAGAACACACACACACACACACACACACACACACACACACACACACATTAGAATAGAAAGATTCTAGGAGATTCTATGCAGTAAAATAGGCCCTGTAGAAATTGCTCACCGTCTGAATTCCTTATTGTCCTGTTTGCGAATTGAGGAGTTTCCCACTTGGCTCTGTTTCTTTTATGGCCCGTGATGTAGCAAACACCGTATCTGTTCATGGGATCTAAATGTTGCTTGCATATGTGACCCAAGATGTTAGCTGGCTTCTCTTCCATTTCCTGAGTCCACTTGAGCCTGAGCTGTTGAAGAGGTTTTTGAAAACACATGTTTTCTCAAGGTTGGGCGTAATTACCTCTTAGTAAATGCTTGGCTCCAGGACAACCGTGTTCAGAACACATGTCAGCGCAACGGCTTCTGGTCTTTGGAGGTTTTTGTCCACATCTCAATTATGTTCTTCATTATCCTCTTGGCAAGCTGGCTGGACTTCTAAAGCATATTATGGAGTTCACTAGGACTTCCTATACTCTGAGATATATTCTCCCCTCATTGACTAGCAGTAGTAAATAATTATTATACTATGTTTCCATAGTCTATTTCACAATTCCCTTTTATGAGTCTTGTTATGGAGGGCTACAAACACATGGGGTTGGGAGAAGTTTGAAGGTCTTGATACTCAAGTATGGTCCACCAGTCAGCTTGTTCGTTACCTGGAAGCTTGGGAGAAATGCAGAACTTTGGGCTCAACTCCACGCCCCAATTAAAGTGCTTATTTTAATGATAGCCCCTCATCCTACCCCAGGATTCTTGTTTACATGAACCCTTGAGCAGCAACCCTGCAGTTGTCCTCTGGCTTGATCCCTGGCCTGGTGCTCAGCTTTGCCACAGCAGTCCTGAAAAGACTGAAGTAAGGTTAATTTATCGCATTTTTGAACCTTACAACACTTCGTTATGTAATACCCGAATAAGATCATGCTTGTAAAAGATAATATGGACACAGGACAGTTTTGGTTCATGTTTATCATGTAAATAAATGTGTCTTAGCAAAAGTCTGATAAGCCACCAAAGATTCACAGGAACTATTAGGTAACATTTGCATTGCAGTGCTGAGACTTCCCTGCTTAAATGATTTCTGGTAAAAGGTCACTTCAGAGAACCAAACACAAGCAAAGACTTCTGGAGCAGCTGCTCTCCTCTTTACCCGGTAACATCCTCAGCCATGAGGGGAGGAAAACATTAATATCAAGATATAACATTTGGAGATATTCCTGGAACTAGCCCCAGGACAAGTTCGGCATTCACATGTAGGTTAAAGTTGAAAATTTAGAAAGAATTCTTGATGTCTCTATTCCAAGTAATAAGGTTTTTATAAATGATTTAAATCACTCAATTTTAGGCAACTGGCCAATTTAAGCAATCAGACATTTATCTGACCTTATTCCAGTTTCTCAAAACTTCAGGATTTTCCCCCTCATTTTTGGTTGTCTTAATTAAAAGCTATTTATACTATCACCCTAAGCTTTCTACTAAACTGTATTTACATTGAGCCCCTTTCTGATTTTGGGGAAGAAACAAAGGTTAGAGAGACATTGGTTCTGAGACTCTCGAACTCATCATGTTAAAGTGTTACATAACCCGGGCGTGGTGGCACACGCTTGTAATCTCCGCGCTTGGGAGGCTGAAACAGGAGGATCACGCAGGTTCGAAGCCAGCCTCAGCTGGCTTAAAAGACCCTGTTTCCAGATAAAATATAAAAATAGGTCTGGGAGTATAGCCCGGAGGTAGAAGGCCCATGGGTTCCATTCCAGTACCACCACCAAAAAAAAAAAAAGTGTTACAAACTGGGGTGTTGTTTTCTGAGTTTTCCACACCTTTGTGGGAAGATACTTACTGGAAAGGGGCATGAGATAACTTTCCTGGAGCGAAAATTAGAAATATCCTCTATCTTAAATTGGATGGTGGTATACAGAAAAATTCCTCAACTAGCCTGGTGTGGTGGCACATGCTTTTAATCCCAGCATTTGGGAGGCTGAGACAGGAGGATTTTGGTTTGTGGACAGCCTCAGCTGCTTAGTGAGGTCCTTTGCAACTCAGTGAGACTCTGTTTCAAAAAATAAAGAATAGAATGCCCTTGGGTTCCATCCCCAGTACCATAAAAAATAAAAAAATAAAAGAAAGGAAGAAAGAAGAGAGAAAAGAAAATTTCCTCAACTAGCCTGGTGTGGTGGCACATATTTGTAATCCCAGTACTTGGGAGGCTGAGACAGGAGGATTCAAGATTGTGGTCAGCTTCAGTACTGAAGTACCGAAGTGCGGCATCTGCACTTAGTGAGACTGTTTCAAAAATAAAGAATTAAAAATCAGGCTGGGAGCCGGGCGTGGTGGCGCACACTTGTAATCCCAGCATTCGGGAGGCTGAGACCTGGAGGATCGCAGATCGTGGACAGCCTCAGCTACTTAGTGAGGCCCTCTGCAACTCAGTGAGACCTGGTTTCAAAATAAAGAATAAAAAATAGGACAAGGGGTGTAGCTCGGAGGTCAAATGCCCCTGGGTTCCATCCCCAGACCCGCAAAAAAAAAAAAAAAAAAAAAATCAGGCTGGGGGTGTAGCTCAGAGGTAGAATGCCCCTGGGTTTCATTTCCAGCACCCAGCACCACACACAAAAAATCTTCAACTACACATTAATACATGTGCACCTTAAAAATATAAAATAATATATATATATATATATATATATATATATATGCACATACATACATATATACACACCTTAATGAAAGGTTGAACTGGGGTGTCGGGGCTTGGGGAGACTGCGAAGGAGGCAAAGCACCTACCAAGGTAAAAATCTGCTTTACTCTGAAAAAACTCGGTACCTTGGGAGTTCCGGGCGAGGTCAGTGAGTCGGGGGAAGGGACCAACGAGCCATCTGCCTGGAGAGTTGTGAGCAGTCCAGATCAGCCCGCTGAGTTGCCCACGTGGAGAAGTGGAAGTACGTCTGCTTTTAAGCTGGTATTTTGGGGGGTGGGACTAAGCGTGGGACTGCCGATTCTCTCACATCTGTGGTCTCACGACCTCTGGAGTATGTCCCTTGATGTTTGAAGTCTTGAGGCACCTGTATTCTTGCAATAGCTCCGCTTCCAGGGTTCCTCCTCCTGTCCCCGCTGAGAGATGATGAGGGGAAGGGGAGGGACCCGACATCACTTAATATATATTTTAAATTATATACTGTCTGGGACTCACAAAATAGTACCCCAAAGTATGGGATTCTGCCATGCTGAGTGGAGAAATAGTCTTAGTTCAAGGCCTCCAAACCTGCCTCCTCTGGTCCTTGGGTCCTGGTTCTCTCCTGCAGGTGCAGGAAAGGACTTGGATAGTTCCTTCTCTATTTTTGTATCTTCTCAAAAGAGTACAGTCACCTTCCATCCTCACCTGGAAACCTCATCTCTATCACCTGGACAAATTCTGTCACAAAGTAGTATGTCTCTTTCCAGACAATCATCTTACAATCTAATTTCTGTCTCCATGTCCCTTCTGTTCCCTAATAATCACGGCCTGTCCATTGAAATTGCCTGTACCTTTGACCTGCCTCTGCCCGATGAAGACGGTTGTGTACGCATCTAACCCTCACTGGGTTCATGGTAATCACTGTGCTATGATTTTCTGCTGGGCACATCAATAAATTAGGGTGTCTTTTCTCCTGTTAATCCACCTATTACCAGTTTCTGCCAGTGAACCTTCAGAGGGTGATGGAGAAGCTTGTATTTTCTCAACTTGAATCATGAGGAAGGAAATTAAAATAATAGCGGGCTCCTTGACCACTATAGTGTTAGTTCAGATTTCAACGATTTCCCCTCATTTAAGTTTTTTTTTTAAAGTTTTCATGTGAGAAAGTATATGTATTCAATATGAAGATCAGTACACATTTATTTATTTATTATTTATTTATTATTATTATTTTTTGGTGGTACTGGGAGTAGAACCCAGAGGCTTTCTACCTCTGGGCTATACTCCCAGACCCATTTTATATTTTATTTGGAAACAGGGTCTCACTAAGTTGCTGAGAGCCTCGCTAAGTAGCTGAGGCTGGCTTCGAACCCGTGCAATCCTCCTGTCTCAGCCTCCCAAGCGCGGGGATTACAAGCGTGCGCCACCACGCCTGGCTGATCAGTGCAAATTTAAAACCAATTTGTAATGTTCACTCATTTCTTATTTAAAAAAATACAACAGTTTGCGGACCTTGCTTCAGCATCCAGTTATTTCATTTTTCTCTAGTCATGCACTGTCAGCACTGCCGTGTGGGCGTGTGGGCCTGTACACCTGGATTCATGACTAAGTAAATATCCAGGTATGAATAAACCAGGTGACACACTTTTGAGATCGTGGACTTTGCTCCCATATCAAGTTGTCCTGGGTCAACAAGATAACTTCTGTGGGTTCTTGGCTTCCGTGGCAAAAAGAATTTCAACATGTACCAGTGAGAGATAAAGGCGGAATAAAGTAAGGATACAGTTCAGGGGAAATGCAGACCATCTCAAAGAGCGAGAGCGGCGCAGGGGTGGGGGGTAAGAGATGCCCCAGAGCTGCCCCTAAACGGCCCAGAGCTCCTCAGATCCAGACTTTTTAATAGGGTAACAAAAGGTGGAAGTTCCTTTAAAATAAGAATCCCAGGGAGCAGAGACATGAAGCTGGGGTGCAGGGCTTTTTAATAAAAGGCGTGACTTTCCTGGGGAATCTTCCTGGAGGCAAATGGAACTTTGACAAAAAGTGCAGCACTCTCAGGTTTAATCACCCCGGGAGTTTCCTGAGCCAGCCCATGATGATTCATAAGTTTGGGCCTGGATTTTTTTTAAGAATAACCAAGCTCTGTTATTAATCTGAATCTGAATGAAGATTTTAAATTTTAAAACCATATTTTGCTTTCCTTCCTTTCTACCTAAAATTTTACTTCTTTTATCCTATTTCATCAAAGTTAGTTTCTTTTCTGTCTCTCTTTCTTTCTTTTCCTTCCTTCCTTTCTTCTCTCCTTATCTTTTTCTCTCTTTCTTCTTGGGATTGAACCCTGGGGTATTCTACCTCTAAGCTACACTCTCAGCCCTTTTTATTTTTTATTTTAAATAGAGTCTTAGGAATTTGCTAAGGGTTGTGATAAGTCATCAAGGTTGGCCTCAAACCTATGATTCTCCAGTCTCAGCCCCCTAAGAGCTGGGGCTACAGGCATGCATCACCATCCCTGGCTCAAGTAAATTTCTAAACATTGGCTAGGTGTGGCTTTGAGTAGTCACAATGAATCAGCTCATGCTTAAAGGCTGTGTGAATGAATGACCTATTCCTTTGAAAGGAAAGTGATCACTGCCTACTTCCTCTCCCCAATCTCCCTTGCTTTCAGATAGATATGTATTATCTAATACAAATATAAACATCTGGAATGAATACATTCTCCGGCATTGAATATGTTTTCCTAACAGTAGTGCTGAGCTATAATAAGGCAGCAGATGCAAGGGGCACAAAAAATTTTAAAAAGTTTTCTGGTGCTGAGTCACTGTGATCTGGTGGTCATGTCATGTAAGGGATATGTTTAGAATGTACCTTTCACTTCCTTTCTTTTACTGAAGTTAGCCTAGAGGCATCAAGGCATCCCTCCAGGTTCACTTTTCAGTCACTAAAGCTCACAGTTCAGGAGCTTCTCCGTCTATAATAAAGTAGCAAAGCTCATGTGCCCTGTGTCTTTGGGGGAAGTCTGCTCGGCTGCCTGTGGGACTCTGGACTGGATTTGATGTGGGAGAGTTGGGAATAGATGCTTAGACATCTTGACACTGAATTGAGATTAATTAACAAAGGAGCATGTGTGTGTGTGTGTGTGTGTGTGTGTGTGTGTGTGTGTGTGGCGGGGGGTAAGGTGTATTTCTTAATCCCATCTACTAGATAGGACACTCAAAGTTGAATATAGTAGAAGTATTTCAAGTTGCTTTATAGAGAGAGAATTAAAAAAAAATAAATAATTAACATCTAGGAGCCAGACTCTCTTTCTGGATCTCAGTAAGAGCTTAGCATTGGGGAGGTGTAGATGCTCAGGAACAGTTGGTAGTGACCATGGATAGGCAAAGCGAAACCATCCCCTTTGTGCTCTGAAGATTCACTGGGATGGGATGAACTAACAGGTAGGTAGGTTTTAATGGGAGAAAGATACGCAAATTTACTAATATGCACAGGGAAAAAAATCACAGCATAGGAATCATATTCCTATATTAGTGGTGGCACACGCTTGTAATCCCAGCATTTGGGAGGTTGAGACAGGAGGATCATGGTTCGAGGACAGCCTCAGCTACTACTTAGTGAGGCCCTTTGCAACTCTGTGAGACTCTGTTTCCAAATAAAGAATAAAAAATAGGCCTGGGGTGTAGCTTGGAGGCAGAATTTTTTGTGGTACTAGGCACACACACACACACACACACACACACACACACACACAAATTTAAGAGCCTCCCCAAATGCCAGATGGTTGAGGCTGAACTATCTGAGCTACAGAGAAGAATGGAGGCTGAGATAGGAGGAGCTCAGGGTGTCTCCGAGGGTGGAGAAACTGTGCCGTGGGAGGGACGAGGGGAGGAAGGTACACCGCGGAAAGTTGTCCTATTATGTGGATAAAGTCTCTCAGGTAATATCTCTGAGCTGCACGCATGCGAAGATTAAATGTAAAATCTGACCAGGTGGGGTGTTCTGGACCAAGAAGCTTTCAGCCTCTTCTTTTCCAGTGGTTAATCTTTCTGGTTAATGGGATTTTATAATAATTACATTTCTTCTGGGAAGTGAGCTTCATAGAAATACCTCTGTGTACTTTGGTAAAGGGATTAAGAGCCTGGGCATGGGACATGGGACGTGGGACATGGGGGAGAAGGTAAAAGTAAAACCTAGATATTGCACGTTTTGTTCAAAATCACCATTGTCTGGGACTTGGGGTATTCTTTTCTGAGCCCCAACAACAGTAAGGCTCACCCAGCAATCCTGGTTTTTTTTTTTTTTTTTTTGTGGGCCTGGGGATAGAACCTAGGGACATCCTACCTCTGAGCTTCACCTCCAGCCCTATATTTAATTCTTTATTTTGAAACAGGGTCTCACTGAGTTGCAGAGGGTCTCACAAAGTAGCTGAGGCTGTCTGTGAACCACGATCCTCCTGTCTCAGCCTCCCGAATGCTTGGATTACAAGTGTGCGCCACCACACCCGGCTCTCCTGGTTGTTTGAGGTGGACGTGGCGGTGACTGTGGAGATAAAACCTGCAGCAGAGAATGCCGAAGACCATCGCTGTGGCCCGGGGCCTTGCAGGAGGAGGCGCTGGCAGGCCGGGCTCCTGGGAGTCCACTGGTGGAACCCACGCCCAGGAAAACACATTTTCATTGCACTCTGCTTGTTACCTTCGTCCTGGTAGCTGTTGTCTCGTTGAACTGCAGGTGTCTGCCTGTTCCATCAGACTGGGAGTTCCTTGAAGGAAGGAACCATATTGAATTCATCACTGTACCCCCAGTGTTTAGTAAGAATCTTCATTGTTTTTCAAGTAGCTGAAATATGATGAAAAATTTAGTATTCCTACTTCTGTTTTTGGACCCCTTGGTAAGGTTTTTGCTTCTACACTAAGGAGCTCATACACAGAGTAACCACTACGTATCATATGTAAGTTTTAGCTTGCTTTTTTTGTTCGTTTGTTTTTGTACTGGGGATTGAACCCAGGGACATTCTATCTCTGAGCTACACCCCAGCCCTATTTTATTTATTTATTTATTTATTTATTTATTTATTTATTTATTTATTTATTTGCAGGTCTGGGGATGAAACCCAGGGGCATTTGACCTCCGAGCTACAGCCCCTGCCCTATTTTTCTTCTTTATTTTTTGAAATAGGGTCTCACTAAGTTATAGAGGACCTCATTAAGTAGCTGAGGCTGTCCGCAAACCATGATCCTCTGGTCTCAGCCTCTCAAATGCTTTGAAACAAGGTCTCATTTGGTAGAGGAGAGTCTTACTACTTGCTGAGGCTTTTTTTTTTATTGGTGCACCACAGTCCCACATCATAATGTGGGTCATATTGACAATACTGAGTGTCCAGGTTAACAATATTATATTCACATGTGTACACATACTCGAATGTAGCTTTTCCATTAATAAATATCAGCCTTCTTCCCTACCCCTCCTTCCTCCTTCGCTGAGGTTTCCCCTCCATTATGTGGAGTCCCTCTAGTATCCCTAATACTCCCTAGCTTGAGCATATTAGAGAAAAGATATGTCCCTTCTCTTTCTTTGCCTGGCTGATCTCACTTAACGTAATGTTTTCTGGTGACAGAGGGGTGCGAACGCTGAGGCTATTTTTGAACCTGTGATCCTCCTACCTCAGCCTCCCAAGTACTGGGATTACAGGCATGCACACCCTGCCTGTTTGGGTTTTTTTTCTTCAATCAGATCACATTCCCCCAGTTCTTTCCTTTTAACTCTTAACTTAGTCTTCCATGACGGGTTAAAGTTTTATTTCCATGACCCCCTCTATTTTCTGCACAAATGTTAATGTTCCTCATGTTTTTCTGAATATCTTCCTAATGGCAGAGGTCATGAAAGCCTTCCTTGAGATCTGATTTCATATCAATAGCTCTTGTCAGATGCAGTGCTAAGGAATTTGTATTAGTTTGTAATGTTCCCTCCTTGCTTAAAAATATTCCTCTTTCGAGTTTATGTCAGTGTCCAATTATCACTTTATTTTCCACACAAAGCACATGGGGAAGCCTACATTTCCATCTCTACTTCCTCACCCACCATTCGCTTTCTCCCCCCCCCCCCTCTCTCTCTCTCTCTCTCTCTCTCTCTCTCTCTGGATTGAGCCCATGGGCAGTCTACTTCTGTGCTATACCTGTAGACCTATTTTATTTATTTATTTATTTATTTATTTATTTATTTAGTGTGGGGGGGTACTGGAGGTAGAACCCTGGGCTTTCCATCTCCAGCTACACTCCCAGGCCTATTTTATACTTTATTTGGAAACAGGGTCTCACTAAGTTGCTGAGAGCCTCCCTAAGTAGCTGAGGCTGGCTTCGAACCTGCGCGATCCTCCTGTCTCAGCCTCCCAAGGACTAGGATTAGAGGCATGTGCCACCACACCCGGTTATCTTTCCCTATTTAATGGCTCTCTGGGGGTTTATATGAACAGTGTTTTGGGGCTTTTTTTTTGTAAAATAATAATTAACCAAGACATGTAGATTTCTATGTAAGTGTTCTAAACTTCTATTTCTTTTTATGAATGTATATTGCTCCCTAAGATCCTATTTTCTACTTGAATTTTCCCCCCAAAAGTAGAATATATCTTCTTCATATGCAGAGAACATTAGATAATATTTGTTTAAGAGGGTAAAAATTAAAATATAATATTTAAAGCTGGGTGTAGGGGTGCACGCTTGTAATCCCAGCTTTTGGGAGGCTGAGACAGGAGGATTGTGGTTCTCAGACAGCCTCAGCTACTAGTGAGGCCCTTTGCAACTCAGTGAGACCCTGTTTCAAAATAAAGAATAAAAAATAGGGCTGTGGATGTTGCTCAGGGTTAGAATGCCCCTGGATTACATTCCCAATGATTATATATATATATATATATATATATATATATATATATATATATTTAGCTGGGTGTTGAGGTACACGTTTATAATCCCAGTACTTGGGAAGCTGAGACAGGAGGATTGAAGGTTTGTGGCCAGCCTCAGCTACTTAGTGAGGCTATCTGAAACTTAGTGAGACCCTGTTTCAAAATAAAGAATAGCCGGTTTGGTGGCACATGATTGTAATTCCAGTACTTGGGAGGCTGAAACAGGAGTATCTTGGTTTGTGGACAGCCTCAGTTACTTAGTGAGACACTTTGAAACTCAGTGAGACCCTGTTTCAAAATAAAGAATAAAAAAAATATGACTGAGGTTGAAGCTCGGAGGTAGAATGCCTCTGGGTTCCATCCCCAATATTGAAAAAACTAAAATAAAATAAAAAATAAAATAAAAAATAGGGCTAGGTGTGTAGCTCGGAGGGAGAATGCCCCTGGGTTCAATCCCCAGCAACACACACACACACACACACACACACACACACACACACACATTACCAAATAGTAGAGAATGTCAACAACATGATAAATTGGTTTCCAGTTTAAAATGGAATGTGCTGCCGGGAGTGGTGGCACACGCTTGTAATCCCCGCGCTTGGGAGGCTGAGACAGGAGGATCGCGCAGGTTCGAAGCCAGCCTCAGCTACTTAGTGAGGCTCTCAGCAACTGAGTGAGACCCTGTTTCCAAATAAAATATAAAATAGGTCTGGAGTATAGCCCGGAGGTTGAAAGCCTCTGGGTTCCACCCCCAGTACCACCAAAAAAAAAAAAAAAAAAAAGGAATGTGCTTCAATGCAACTGCTTCTATTTTATGCATCCAGGCTCATTAATACACACACACACACACACACACAAAAACCACAATGAATCTGCACCCTGTGACTCTGCAAATAAAACTTTGGTGGCCACCAGATTTTGGAGAGAAACTTTACATAAAAAATTTACAAAGCTTGAAGCCGGGCATGGTGGTGTAACTTAGTGCGACCCTGTTTCAAAATACAGAATAAAAGCGGGGTGTGGTGGCGCACGCTTGTAATCCCAGCATTCGGGAGGCTGAGACTGGAGGATCGCAGTTCGCAGTCAACCTCAGCTATTTAGTGAGGCTCTTTGCAACTCAGTGAGACCCTGTTTCAAAATAAAGAATAAAAATTAGGGCAGGAGGTGTAAATCGGAGGTAGAATGCCCCTTACTTCCATCCCCAGACCCGCAAATAAATAAATAAATAAATAAATAAATAAATAAATAAAGTATATAAAATAGGGCAGGGGTGTAGCTCGGAGGTAGAATGCCCGTGGGTTCCATCCCCAGACTCGCAAAACAAAACAAAATAAATAAATAAATAAATAAAATAAAAAATTACAAAGCTGGACTGAAAATTCCTGTAAGGCACAGTCAGAAGCTCTTCCTGAGCCGGGCGTGGTGGCGCACGCTTGTAATCCCCGCGCTTGGGAGGCTGAGACAGGAGGATCACGCAGGTTCGAAGCCAGCCACGGGTGCTGGCTTAGGAGACCCTGTTTCCAAATAATAGGTCTGGGAGTGTAGCCCGGAGGTAGAAGGGCTTCCAAAAACCCCAGTACCACCAAAGTAAAAAAAAATAAAGAAGCTCTTCCTGACCTGAAAAGTCTTGCTGGAAGTCGAAGAGGAGACACAGGAGGCTGCTCATCAGAATGCTGGGGAGACATTCTCCTGCTGTGAAGGCTAAAAATCAAAGGATAAATGTTAATGTAAAGCCGGGCATGGTGGCACACGCTTGTAATCCCAGCATTCGGGAGGCTGAGACAGGAAGATCGCGGTTCGGGGACAGCCTCAGCTACTTAGTGAAGCCCTCTGCAACTCAGTGAGACCCTGTTTCAAAAAAAAAAAAAAAAAGTGGGCAGGGGTTGTAGCTCGGAGGTCAAATGCCTCTGGGTTCCATCCCCAGACACACACACACACACACACACACACACACACACACACACACACAATGTTAATGTAATAGAGATAAGAAGACAAAGGAAGAAATATTTGTGTCTTCCAAAGCAAAAATAATTGGAAGAAAAAAAGATTATTCTATCAATAAAAGTATAAAGAGGATCATTGTATATTGATAACAGAATCTACAATGAGATGTAAAGTTCATGAACATTTATAAAATAAAGTAAATAGACAAAATATGTGGTCTCTTACAACTATAATTGTAAAGCCATTTGTCTCAAGCTTTGATAGAGACTGAAAACTAAAACAAGATTGAACTAGTAAACAGATATTGAACTTTGTACCTGAAAAGTAGAGTGTAACTTGCTGCCAAGGGCTGTTTGTAGCAGCTTATCGCATTCTGGTGATACAAAGGGAATTTTATTGTATAATAAAAATTAGAACATACAGAAGCCACACTTACGTGTTCAAAACTAACATATGCTAAGAAAAGTTTAAAAAAACAAAAATTCTCCAATCCATACATTCTAACAATTTGGGGGGGGGGTGCTGGGGATGGAACACAGGGGCATTCTACCTCTGAGCTACGCCCCTAGTCCTATTTTTAAAAATTTATTATTTATTTATTTACTTATTATGGTGCTGGGGATGAAATCCAAGGGGCCTTCTACCTCCGGGCTATACTCCCAGACCTATTTTCTATTTTATTTGGAAACAGGGTCTCACTAAGCTGCTGAGAGCTTCACTAAATATCTGAGGCTGGCTTCAAACCTGTGCCATTCTCCTGTCTCAGCCTCCCAAGTGCTGGGATTATAAGCGTGAGCCACCACGCCTGGCTATTTTTAATTTTTAATTTTTATTTTTTTTGAAGATTTAAAGAAGTTTATTAGAAAAATAGAAATACAGAAAATAGAAATACAGCTCCATACCAGACTGGCATGGAGAGGTGACTCGAAATGAATACACCTGCTATTTTTTATTTTGAAACGAAGTCTCACTAAGTTGCAGAAGGCCTCCCTAAGTAGCTGAGGCTGTCCCAAAACTGTGATCCTCCTTTCTTAGCTTCCCAAATGCTGGTATTACAAGCTTGCGCCACCATGCCTGGCAGTATCACTGTTGTTCTGAACCCATAGTATTATCATAGGAAACTGCAAGTAAACAATTATGTTTTTATTGTGAAAGACCAATATTATTTGTTCAAGATATATTTATTTATTTATTTATTTATTTTTGTGGTACTGGAGATGGAACCTAGGAGTCATTCTATCTCTGAGATACACCCCCAGCCCAAATTTTTATTATTTTGAAACAGTGTCTCACTGAGTTGCAGGGGGCCTAAGTAGCTGAGGCTGTCTGTGAACCTCAATCCTTCTGTCTCAGCCTCCCAAATGCTGGGATTACAAGTGTGTGCCACCAGGCTTGGCTCTCAACCCATGATTTTGAGAATTATTACTTAAAGGAAAAAAACAAGCATTTTTTTCTACCTTTCATATACAAACTATGCCACAGGTAACCAAATCATTGATCAAAGGAAATTTATTATAGGAATATTACTGCTAATAAATGCATGAAGAATGAGGATTAGTTTTCTCACTCCTATCAGTAGGTTTAGGCATAAATTTCTGACATCACAAAGAGACAACTGGGCATTACGTATCTGCTGATAAAGTCCCGTCACTGTTACTGATGATGTCTTTTGGTCAAAATATTTAATAATCCACTGCACATTAGTAACACAGGATGCTGGAAAGTCTGTGGGGCAAACCGACCCATCTCTTCACTCTAGACGTGTTGAGGAGGGGTGTGAGAGAAGGTGCTGCAGGAGCCGCGGTGCCCATCCTCCACCCTCCATGCCTCTTGGCCTGCCCAGCCGGCTGTGAGCGGTCAGCTGCCGACTCTGTGTGCCCAAGAGCTTTTTCCTCCAGAACCACAGAAGATCACTCTTCCCAGTATTGGGGGGGGGGCAGAAGTGCCAAGCAGTTAATAATTGGGGATAATCCAGAGGTGGGTATGTGTGTGTGTGTGTGTGTGTGTGTGTGTGTGTGTGTGTGTGTGCACGCACGCCCACTCAGACTTGTTAAGCATTTCCCTGAGCTTAATTTAAGTCCCTCCTGGAAGATGGTTCCGTAGCTCGCCCGGTTGGCTGCGTTTTCTTCCCACTGTCATTTTCTCTCTCCTTTAAGGTGTCCCCTGTGTCTCCCAAATAAACAGCATCTATTTGAGTTCTTGTCCTAGGGAGCATCTCTAGGAGAACCCAAACTAAGATAGGAAATTATAGACTAAAAGAGACTAAAGAGGCTTGCCAACCAAGGCAGAGCATGGAGCTGGGTCGAATACATGATTGTGTGTGTGTGTGTGTGTTTAGTATGGAGGATTGAAATTAGGGGCATTCTACTTCTGAGCTGCACCCTCAGCCCTATTTATTTTTTATTTTGAAACAGTGTCTCACTAAGTAGTGAAGGGTCTTACTAAATTGCTAAGGTTGGCCTTGAACCTGTGATCCACCTGTCTCAGCCTCCCAAGTACTGGGATTATAGGCATGTGCCACCACACCCAGCTACAACTTAAAAAAAAATTTTTTTTTTTTTTTTTTTGGTGGTACAGGGGATGGACATCAGGGGCATTCTACCTCTGAGCTAGGCCTTGGCCCTATTTTTCATTCTTTATTTTGAAACAGGGTCTCACTAAGTTGCAAAGGGCCTCACTAAGTGGCTGAGGCTGGCCGCGAACCACGATCCTTCTGTTTCAACCTCTGGAATGCTGGGATTAGAAATGTACATCACCATGCCCAGCTTCAGTTTAATTTCGTATAAGATCATCTGAGAAATTTGAGTGCCGACTGAATATTTGATCACAGGAATTATTGTCATTTTTAGTTGACGTAATATTATGATGCTTCTGTTTAAAATCAAGGGTAGCTGGGCGTGGTGGCTCATGCTTGTAATCCCAGCGCTTGGGAGGCTGAGACAGGAGGATCACACAGGTTCGAAGCCAGCCTCAGCTACTTAGTGAGGCTCTCAGCAACTTAGTGAGACCCTGTTTCCAAATAAAGTGTAAAATAGGTCTGGGAGTATAGCCCGGAGGTAGAAAAGCCCCTGAGTTCCACCCCCAATACCACCAAAATAAATAAATAAATTAATTAAAAATAAATAAATAAAGTCAAGAGTAAACATTGAATATTATGGATAAAATGTCAGGATGCCTGGAATTTTCTTTCAAATTAATATGGAGTGGAATCACAGTTGGTGATGAGTTGATAGTTATTAAATCCAGGCAGTGGGTATTTAAGAATTCACAATACAATTCTAAGTATGTTAGAAAATTTTATTGACCTTTTTTTTTTTTGTACTGGGAATGGAATCCAGAGGCGTTCTACCTCTAAGCTACACTCCTAGCCCTATTTTTATTATTTATTTATTTGTTTGTTTATTTATTTATTTATTTATTTATTTATTTATTTATATTGTGTGTGGTACTGGGGATGGAACCCAGGGGCATTCTACCATCAAGCTACATCTATATCCCCAGTCCTATTTTTTATTCTTTATTTTAAAACACACTCTCACTGAGTTGCAGAGCCTCACTAAGTAGCTGAGGCTGTGTGCGAAACCCGGTCCTCCAGTGTCAGCCTCCCGAATGCTGGGATTACAAGTGTAAACCTCCAAACCCAGCCACATTCGATTTTTAAAATATTTTGTGCTACCCAGGTATGGTGGTGCACACTTGTAATCCCAGCATTTGGGAGGATGAGATAGGAGGATTCTGCTCAACGACAGTCTCTGCTATGACTTAGTGAGGTCCTTTGCAACTCAGTAAAACCCTGTCTCAAAATAAAGTATGAAAGATAGGGCTGAGGGTGTAGCTCGGAGGTGGAATGCCTCTGAGTTCCATCCCTAGTACCACAAAAATAAGTAAATGAATAAATTAATTAAATGAAGGAATAAATACTTTGTGCTAGCACTGCCATGGATTGAATATTTCTTCATCTTGTGATTCCTCACCATCTGAGGCTGGAAATGATTTTTACATATATTAAGTTACATATATTTTTATTGCAATGATTGTATTTTTTTTCCCAAATGAGGAAATTTCTGGGATATTTTGATGATCTGGGGCAAGGCACAAGATATGGGACTGAAAACTTGAAAATGAGACTTCCTTAGAAAATTCTAAGATTGTGAGTGCTGAATTACTCAATCCTGTGTTTCTGAAATGTACAAGGTGACTACTTTTGTTGAAACCTAATCCACATGGTTGATAAAATAAAAGCTTTATTGGAAAAATATTTTAAATAAAAGTTTATTAGATGGGAGACAGTAGGGTATATATGAAGTCTTAAAAGCCTATAAACAAAAACTTGCAAATAATTCATTTAAAAATTTTCCATTTTAAAAAAATACAGAGCTGGGCATGGTGGTGCATGCCTGTCATCCCAGTACTAGGGAGGCTGAAACAGGATCTCAGGTTTGAGGACAGCCTCAGCAATGTAGCAAGACTCTCAGTTACATAGGGAGACCCTATTTCAAAAGAAACAAGAAAAGTTGGGTGTGGTGGCGCATGCTTGTAATCTCAGTACTTGGGAGGCTGACACAGGAGGATCATAGGTTTAAGAATAGCCTTAGTGCCGGGCGTGGTGGGCACGCTTATAATCCCTGCGCTTGGGAGGCAGAGACAGGAGGATCGTGCAGGTTCCAAAGCCAGCCTCGCTGGCTTAAGAGGCCCTGTTTCCAAATAAAAATATATAAAATAGGTCTGGGAGTGTAGCCCAGAGGTAGAAGGGTTTCCAGGAACCCCAGTACCACCAAAAACAAAAACAAAACAAAACAAAACAAAACAAAAACAGCCTTAGCAACAAATAGTGAGACTTTCATCAACCCTATTTCAAAATAAAACTAAAGAATTGGGCTGGAATGTAGCTTAGAGGTAGAGTGCCCCTGGGCTTAATTCCCAGTAATATCACCTCTCCAAAATATATGTATACAAATATAAATATAAGCATAAAAATATTAAAAATATGAACATATATGTATATATAGACAAAGAGAGGTATCTCTAGATGAGTTCTTTAAAAGTTCTATCAAAGCCGGGCATAATGGCGCACGCTTGTAATCCCCACGCTTGGGAGGCTGAAACAGGAGGATCGCGCAGGTTCGAAGCCGGCCTCAGCTACTTAGTGAGGCTCTCAGCAACTTAGTGAGATCCTGTTTCCAAATAAAGTATAAAATAGGTCTGGGAGTATAGCCCGGAGGTAGAAAGCCTCTGGGTTCCACCCCCAGTACCACACATACAAAATAAATAAATAAATAAAATAAAGAATAAAAAATAGGGCTGGGGGTGGAGCTCGGAGGTAGACTGCCCCTGGGTTCCATCCCCAGACCCGCCAAAAAAAAAAAAAAAAGTTCTGTCACTTCCTAGGAGTTCACTCTATTGCTGAGATTTCCTTTCTTACAGTATTTCCTAATACACGATAGTCCTTGGTTTCAAAATGTAAGGGAGAGAAACAGTTAATTTATATTACGATGTGACTTTGATTCCAAGAATTCTCATTAAGGAATACACTGGAATATTTTTGGAATGTCCTTCAGATCAGCAAAGTTTAAACTGGAAAGAGTAAAAAGTTAAACATTATGTATTTTTAAAAAGTCAACTATTTTTCCCTTCCCTGGTTCAAAAGGTAGTACCAAGGTCACTAAATAATGTAATACAGTAAATATTTTTCTTCATTGTTTATTTTATTTTATTTTATTTTATTGTGGGTCGGGGGATGGAGCCCAGGGGCATTCGACGTCCGAGCTATACCCCCTGCCCTGTATTTTATTCTTTATTTTGAAACAGGGTCTCACTGAGTTGCAGAGGACCTCACTAAGTAGCTGAGGCTGTCTGCGAACCACGATCCTCCGGTCTCAGCCTCCCGAATGCTGGGATTACAAGCGTGTGCCACCACGCCTGGCTTCTATTTTTTATTCTTTATTTTGAAACAGGATTTCATTCGCTGAGGTTGTCCTCAAACTGAGATCCTCCTGTCTCAGCCTCCCAAATGCTGGGATTACAAGCGTGTGCCACCATGCCCTTTTTATTTTTTAATTTCCTTCTACCTCCGGGCTACACTCCCAGACCTATTTTTACATTCTTATTTGAAAACAGGGTCTCCTAAGCCAGCACGCGCGGCTGGTTTCGAACCTGCGCGATCCTCCTGTCTCTGCCTCCCAAGCGCGGGGATTACAAGCGTGTGCCACCACGCCCGGCCTATTTTTTTTTTTTTTTAATTCTTTATTTTGAAACCGGGTCTCACTGAGTTGCAAGGGCCTCGCTAAGTAGCTGAGGCTGTCCGCGAACCGCCATCCTCTGGTTTCAGCCTCCCAAATGCTGGGATTACAAGCGTGAGCCACCACGCCCCACTTTCAATTTAGTATATTAAAAATCAATTAAGAAAAGTTTTCTTTCAACTAAGCTGATCCTAATTTCATCAAAGTGTACTTCCCTTTAACTCACCCATCTTTCACCCCTTTTTTTTTTTTTTTTTTTTTGCGGGTCTGGGGATGGAACCCAGGGGCATTCTACCTCCGAGCTACACCCCCTGCCCTATTTTATTTATTTATTTATTTATTTATTTATTTATTTTGTTGGTACGGGGGTTCCTGTAAGTCCTTCTACCTCCAGGTTACACTCCCAGACCTATTTTTATATTATTATTTGGAAACAGGGTCTCTTAAGCCAGCGCGGCTGGCTTCGAACCTGCATGATCCTCATGTCTCTGCCTCCCAAGAGCGGGGATTACAAGCGTGTGCCACCACGCCCAGCTTTATTTTTTATTTTGAAACTGGGTGTCACTGAGTTGCAAAGGGCCTCACTAAGTAGCTGAGGCTGTCTGCAAACCCTGATCCTCCCGTCTCAGCCTCCCAAGTGCTGGGATTACAAGCATGCGCCACCATGCCCAGCTGTATTTTTTATTTTGAAACTGGGTCTCACTGAATTGCAAAGGGTCTCACTAAGTAGCTAAGGCTGTCCTCGAACTGTGAGCCTCATGTCTCAGCCTCCCAATGCTGGGATTACAAGCATTTGCCACCATGCTTGGCATCCCTGCTCTTTTTTTTTTTATTCTATTTTGAAACAGGGTCTCACTAAGCTTTGGAGGGCCTCACTAAGTAGCTGAGGCTGGCTTCGAACCCCAATCGTCCTGTCTCAGCTTCCCAGATACTGGGATTACAAGTGTGTGCCATTTCACCATTTTTGTGTGTGTGTGTGTGGTACCGGGTGTGGAACCCAGAGGCTTTCTACCTATTTTATATTTTATTTGGAAATAGGGTCTCACTAAGTTGCTGAGAGCCTCACTAAGTAGCTGAGGCTGGCTCCGAACCTGTGCGATCCTCCTGTCTCAGCCTCCCAAGCGTGGGGATTACAAATGTGCCCCACCACACCCGGCTACCAATTTTTATAATAAAATTTTCAGCCTCTATGCTGAGTGGCTTCTTCACCTCCCTCTGCAGTTTCACCTGAGCCTGATCCAGGTGTACAAAAGCACATTCTCTCCAGACACTGGCAGGGCCCAGTGTGAGGGTACAGAAGTCTTCGCAAGGGAAAAGTCAACCCTCTGCCCACTCCACTGTCTGGTAAATTTGTCCCCACACTCCGTGCTCTTTTGGGCCCTTGCATGAGCTCTCAGGGGCCACGTAGTTCGCTATGGTTGGTGAGGAAGGCCAGAGCCTAGTAGCATGAAGGCCAGTCAGTGGCCTGGCGCTGAGCCAGGAGCTTGTGTTTCTCTTACTGGACCCTCTCAGCATCCCTGCTAGTGAAGAAATACCCATTTGTGCTTGAGGACATTGAGGCCGAGACAAGACACCGAGCTGCGTGCTGTCGGTCTGCCTGACCCCAACCCTTGTCTACACTCCTGCTGCGTGAATAAACTACATCATGGAAGGTCGCGAGGCAGGAAGCGGATCCCTGAGGAAATGGCCCACTGTCCACGCTGTGTTGACCAGGCCATGGGCATGCGGGCCCCGGGGGTGGAAGTCAAGGCTGTTTCCAAATACAGTAAGGCTGACACTGAACGGAGCTGGGGAAATAAGAGGTTTTCACAAACTTCACATTCCCTCTCAAGGCCGGCTCACGTTGGAACTTGTTTAATAGCAGAAATCGGGCATCTGGACCAGCCTTTAGGGCAAAATCATTTTTGTTGAAAAGACTGGCATTTCCTCTGTGGAAACAGTGTTTTTCAGAATCTAGGGTCTTCTCTTCTGTGTGTTCTCTGTGTAGAGTGAAGTGTGCTTGCCTGGCTAAGGATGTGTTCACCACGGCTCTCCGTGTCTGTTCTCTCTTTCCTTTCCACGTTGTTTAATGGCTCTTTTTTTCTTTGCTCTATCCACCTACTAAAGAAGCCAAGTAAGATGCCCACTTTTCTCGAGTTAAATATTTCAGGTATGAGTCAATGGCTCTGTTAGGCTGGAGAGTGTGGGCCCTGGTTATAATAAAACCAGGCAGCACATGAGCGATTCCAGACACGGAAGCCAACTTGCTCCTTTTCCACTTCCCAAAACATGTTCTTTGATACTTAGAAGTGAGGAGGTGGGCATTGGGCCTTTCATGACTTTTTGCTGGTCTCCAACTATCCTTTTCCTAGATACCAATTCAACAGGATCTAAACCAGGATCATCTGTTTACAAGATTGGAAAACAAACCAAAACTAGCTCCAAGAAGGGGATACCGATAATGGGGGGTCCTGGGAGATGTTCTGAAGCCCATTTTCAGGAAATGTATCCAGGTCTCCTGGGACTTGCCTTCTCTCACTGTCTCGGGGAGCTGCCCTCTGCTATTTCCGAGGACAGTTTCAGTCCTGCTCCCTTACACAAGGCTCAGGGTTATTAAAAATGGTATTTCTTTTGGCTGAGGTTACAAGTTGTTTCCAGGAATGCCATAAAATGCTTGCAATAAAAGTCCTGTTCCTTCAAATTCATTTTCAAAACACGCAATGAATCTACGCTGTATAATTTTTTCATGCAAGTGCAGGACTAGAGGCTGTTACATCAAGGTTGGATAATCAAGTAGGTAATGATAAGGTGCTAGAATTCCAAGGAATTGGGAGTTACTATATTGGGGGCAGGGACTCATCCTCCCACGAGGCCCGGGGCTTCAAGCCAGCGGGCCTCACAGTGCATTCTCCTCTATCCTCTCTGCCACTTCTTGCATCTTTATGAGCCCAAGTTTAGCCAGGGTAAGGTGGAGGCTAAGGTGTTTTTACCTACCTTTTCCTTCCCTTCCCTTTTGCAGTGCTGAGGATTAAACCTAGGGCTTCATACCTGGTGGGCAAGCACTCTCCTGCAGAGCTACCCAGCTCTGCTACTTACCCTCTTGACATCCAGGTGGTTATTTCTGAGACACACGACAACCAAAGTGTTGGGTGTGCTTTGAAAGTTTCAGGATCTCCTCCATTGTTATATCAAATATTTGACCAGAGGCTAGAATTAAGAAGGCCAGACTCAGATGGTAACTAAAGGGCATGGAATATAAACAGAGCTGAAGTGACAGGTCAAGATCAAGGACCTGCCGGGCGTGGTGGCGCACGCTTGTAATCCCCGCGATTGGGAGGCGGAGACAGGAGGATCGCGCAGGTTCGAAGCCAGCCGCGTGCGCTGGCTTAGGAGACCCTGTTTCCAAATTTAAAAAAATGTAAAAATAGGTTTGGGAGTGTAGCCCGGAGGTAGAAGGGCTTCCAGGAACCCCAGTACCACCAAAAAAAAAAAAAAAAAAAAAAAAAAAAATCAAGGACCTGAAAAGGTCACTTCTGTTGCTGTAACACCGGCCCTACTGCGCTATTCACACTACTATAGAAATTTCCAGGGGTGTGGTGAGCTGGCCCTGGCCACCCTCCCCCCTCATGCCATTTTGGCATGGGGCTGTAACTATTTTCTGTATTTCTATTTTCTGTATTTCTATCTTTTTAATAAACTTCTTTAAATCTTAAAAAAAAATAGAAAAGAAATTTCCAGAAGGCGGGTCTTGATGAGTCTGGTCCATTTTCAGAGTGTTTGGTCAAGGTGACATTTGGAGGTGTTGCCTTTGATGGGATTAGATAAAGAACATCCAGGGACAAAGATATTTGGACGTTCTTTTTTCTAGAAGAAGAAGGCAAAAGATTGCAGTAAACACTTGGGTGAATGAATCCCTTGGACCATGCTTGAAGGGAGGTTGTGCCCTGGTGGGTAGTCTGGTGGTTTTATTATTAATTCTAGACCATACATCTAGAGCTTTTAAATTTTAAGGTGAGAGTAGAACCATCATTTCTCATGCATTTGTACATGGCCCCAGAGAATGGGGTGGGGAAGAGGAAGATGCTACTTTTAATGTCCTCTGGAGGAGTCCCTAAGGTCCTCTTAGCTTTTCAACTCTTGGTCTAATTGAGATGTGTAAAGTACATTTTTTTGTTGTTGTGTTGGTTTGTTTGTTTTTGTGGTGCTGGGGATTGAACCCAAGGGCATGCTACCTGCAAGCTTCACTCTCAGCCCATTTTTATTTACTTGGAAACAAGGTCTCGCTTAATCGCTGAGCGCCTCATGAAGTTGCTGAGGCTCAAACCTGTGATCGTCTGTGTCAGCCTCTCAGGTACTGGGATTACAGGCATGCACCAACACGCTGACTTGTTGTTTTTCTAAATATATGATTGGTTAGTTGATTGATTGCTGAGAATGAAGACTATATGATCTTAATCCTTAAGAGCACAGAATTTAATGGGAAAAGCTGGGCGTGGTGACGCAGGTTTGTAATCCCAGCATTTGGGAGCTTGAGACTGTTGTATGCTGGTTTAGAGAAAAAGAGAGACTCGAGAGTCCAAGGGAATGCGTCAGTTGAAGCCTTTATTAGCTGGCCAGCAGTGGTACCCTCGGTCTAGAAATCTGACTGGAGAGGCCCACAGAGGCCAGGCAACAGTAGCCTTTTATAATAACAAGGGACCAATCAGATTAACCCAGTTACCATGCAAGCTACTGCAAACAAGCCAACTACAGAAGCCAATAAGCCCTGAGCAGGGAGCTGGGGCAGGAACACAGAGCCGTGGGCCATATATAGTGATTACTGAGGCCGACCAGAATGTTGCGGTCAGCTAGACAACAAGAACCACACGTCCCAATCCTCGCACCATCAACTCCGTAGTTACAAAATGGCTGAGAAAAACGAAATTAAGTTATTCAAGTCTTATAAGATAAGAGGATCATGGTTCGTGGACAGCCTCAGCTCCTTAGTGAGGCCCTCTGCAACTCAGTGAGAGCCTGTTTCAAAATAAAGAATGGAAAATAGGGCTTGGGGGTGTTGCTTGGGGGTAGAATGCCCCTGGGTTCCATCCCTAGTACCGCAAAAAAAAAAAAAAAAAGAAAAAAGAAAAGATAGATGGCTATTTATGATACTGTGTGATAAGAGCAACAGAATTCAAGTACAACACATGAAGAAGCCGGTCTCCGTGGCACATGCCTGTGATCTCCCGGTATTTGTGATAGGAGATTGTAGGTTTGTGATAGGAGATTGTAGGTTTGAACCCAGTGTTAGGTAACTTAGTGAGACCCTATTTGAAAATAAAAAATAAAAGGGTGGGTGCCCCTGGCTTTACTTCCCAGTATCACCACCAAAAATAATTGTTTTCCTGGGCTTTGTGTTCTATAGAATGTCTGTAGAAGCTCAGTACCTGAAGGCAATATGGGCCCAGTTCAACCCTCTGCCATCATCCCAAAACAGATCTGGGAGCCCAGCGCGGTGACATGTACTTGTGTTCCCAGCATTCGGGAGACTGAGACAGGAGGATCATGGTTCAAAGCCAGCCTCAGCTACTTAGAGAGGCCCTTTGCAACTCAGTGAGACCCTGTTTCAAAATAAAGAATAAAAAAAAATAGGGCTGGGGGGATAGCTCAGAGGTAGAATGCCCCTGGGTTCCATCCCCAGTACCACAAAAAAATAAAAAATAAAACATTAAAAATTAAAAAATAAAACAGATCTGGGTCTAAAGATCACACATTACCTCATTCGTGGAGCCATGCCAACGGTCTGAAATTTCACAGTGGCTCCCAAGTTCTTGTTCTGGTCCCTACAGGCCCATTAATTATTATCCATGCCATACTGCTCTGTCTTGGAACAGACACCTGACAGGAAATGTTAATATAGTTTATATTTGTCCCTCAAAGTTTTCTTTGAGACAGGTTTACTTCCAGTTTGGCTGTTGCCAGAAAACTCTCCCCTGGGGTCAGCAGGTTGGAAAGCTCAAAAGGCAGGAAACCAGAAATGAAAAGACTTGAGGATCAAGAAATGTGCAGTAAACACCCAGCACGTCATAATCATGGGCAATTCACGCGCAAACAATTGGCATCCGTCACGTGGACTGCAGTTACGTTGGATAAATAGACCCTCTCTTTCCTGGCAGTTCCTTTTCTGCTAGTATTTGGGGAAAAATAATGTGTGTGTGTGTGTGTGTGTGTGTGTGTGTGTGTGTGTGTGTGTTACTGGGTATTGAACCAGGGACATCGTACCTCTAACTTTTTTTATTTTTCCTTTTGAAAGAGAGTCTGGCTAAGTTACAGTGCATTGACCTCAAACTTGGATCCTCTGGTCTCAGCCTCCCAAGTGCTAGGATTATAGGTATGCACCACTGCCCCTGGCCAGGGAAAATGATTTTTTTTTTTTTCGGATCTGGGGATGGAACCCAGGGGGCATTCAACCTCCAAGCTATACTCCCTGCCCTATTTTTTATTCTTTATTTTGAAACAGGTTCTCACTGAGTTGCAGAGGGCCTCACAAAGTAGCTGAAGCTGTCGACGAACCACGATCCTCCGGTCTCAACCTCCCAAATACTGGGATTAGAAGCGTGTGCCACCATGCTCAGCAGAAAGAATTCTTACTGCATGAAAAAAGTAAAAATATGTTTTGTTAAAAAAATTAAAAATGCCGGGTGTGGTGGCACACGCTTGTAATCCTAGCCTTTGGGAGGCTGAGACAGGAGGATAGTGGTTCGCAGCCAGCCTCAGTTACTTAGTGAGGCCCTCTCCAACTTAGTGAGACCCTGTTTCAAAATAAAGAATAAAAGCCAGACGTGGTGGTGCACGCTTGTATTCCCAGCATTCGGGAGGCTGAGACCAGAGGATCGCGGTTCGGGAGCAACCTCAGCTACTTAGTGAGGCCCTCATTAACTCAGTGAGGCCGTTTCAAAATAAAGAATAAAAAATAGGGCAGGGAGTGTAGCTCGGAGGTCAAATGCCCCTGGGTTCCACCCCCTGACCCACAAAAAAAAAAAAAAAAAAAAAAAAGAATAAAAAATTGGGAAGAGAGCCGGGCATAGTGGCGCCTACTTGTAATCCCAGCATTTGGGAGGCTGAGACCGGAGGATCCCGGTTCGCGGACAGCCTCAGCTACTTAGTGAGGCCCTCTACAACTCAGTGAGACCCTGTTTCAAAATAAAGAATAAAAAATTGGTCAGGGGGTGTATCTTGGAGGTCAAATACCTCTGGGTTCCATCCACAGTTCCACCAAAAAAGAAAAGAATAAGAATAAGAATAAGAATAAGAATAAGAATAAGAAAAGGAGGAGGAGGAGGAGGAGGAGGAGGAGGAGGAGGAGAGGGAGGAGGAGGAGGAGGAGGAGGAAAAATAGGGCTGGGGATATAACTCGGAGGTAGAATGCCCCTGGGTCCCATCCCCAGCACTGCAAAAAGAAATTAAAAAAAGAAAAAAGAAAAAAAAAAAACAGAAAAAAGCTTTAGATAAAGCTTCTGAGCATTCAAAGGTCACCTATCTACTGGCAAAACTGAGTTTCAGTGGCTTAAATATAAGACTGATAAATACCACAGGTCTTCTTGTAGTTTTTCAATCAACTTTTATTTTGATGATTTTTCTAGAGTTTGGAAGAAATGGCATTTACCTCTTGTTTTTTATTCGCTCTTTATGTGAGTAAGCTACCGCAAAGAAGGTAAAATTATAAAGGCTCCTTACTGGGCCACTATTGCAGTGAAGTGGAAGAAAGGAACAGGGACAACCCAGGAGTTCATGGGCCAGCAACTGTGGTCTACATGCCAAACTCAATGGCTTTTTATTTAGTGAATAAAGTTTTATTGAAACACCACCACACCTAGGACTGCTTCTCACTGGGATGGAAGAGTTGAGTATTGACCACAGGGCCCAAAATATTTACTCCCCAGTCCTCAATGAAAACGTTTGCGGACTCTTTATTTACATTTCTGCATAGGGAATTAAAACTACAGAGCACCTTAAGACACCAACACCCTACGCATGGACCACAAGTAGTAACTTGCAATGAATCTCTTGGCATCATGATTTCTTTAACAAACCTGTGAGCTCAGTGATGAAAGCTTGGCATTAGTACCTATTGGTAAAAGCCAAGTAGGGTTTAAACTACTGAAAATCTCTAGTAATTATAAGAATGGGGATGCCAAAAATCTTACTATTGAGAATCAGAATCCCAGAACTGATAGAAAAGAAGGTATTGAATTACTGTTTAGTAGAGTTTTCAGAGGCTTAAAGCAGGGGATAATTTTATCCCTGGTTATCATCATGTTTTGCTGTTGGGATGAAGTTTCACACATATCTTTACATTGTCATCCTTGCCGTTTCCCTCCTCCTTTGCCTGCGTCACCAGACCTTGGCAGGGTGCACCCCAAATAGTGCTGGAGACCTTGTGACTGTCACAGGGTCCTCCCAGAGTCTCAGACACCAGTGCTCTGGAGAAAGCACCTGAGACCTTGTCCCAGGGACTGAGGTTTCTTTTCTTTCTTTCTTTCTTTCTTTCTTTCTTTCTTTCTTTCTTTCTTTCTTTCTTCCTTCCTTCCTTCCTTCCTTCCTTTCTTTCCTTCTTTCTTTCTTTCTTTTTTTTTTTTTTGGTGGTACTGGGGTTCCTGGAAGCCCTTCTACCTCTGGGCTACACTCCCAGACCTATTTTGTTTTTTGGAAACAGAGTTAAGCCAGCGCAGCTGGCTTCGAACCTGCGCGATCTCCACCTCCCAAGCGCAGGGATTACAAGCGTGCGCCACCATGCCCGGCTGGGACTGAGGTTTCTCTGCAGGATGCTGCTTCCATTTTCTTTCTCAGTCTATTTGATTTGGCCTGAGAGGCTCAGAGTCTCAACCTAGATAGTGTCTATCAGACCAATCCTTGTGGATGAATGCCTCAGTTGAACTGTCTGGCTGGCTCTGCAGAAAGTGCCACGCTGGAGTTCTCCCAGTCTGTTCTGACCTCATCGCTTCTCCCCTTAGGGCACAAATGCCCAGGCTCTACCACTAAGCCCTAGGGACATCTGCGTAATATGTTGGCTACACCCTTTTTGCTGAATCTGTCTTTCCACTACTTTCTGGGTTAACTTGTCTTGGAGCATGCCAGAAGCTGAAGGATCTGCTGGTCCTTTCTGTCCTAGAGAATAAATAAATTAGTACATACACAGCACTTAGTAGTATAAGTCTCCAATATATGTTAGCTAGTCATTTCATCAAGGTCTGAGGCAGTGATTAGGGCCTTTTCATTGATACACTGTGTTCAGACAGCTTCTGGAATGGATCATCTGCTTCTAAGAACAAAATTCAGACACAGGTTGCTGAAACATTATTCTTATATCTTTTGACTAGCCCTCAATTCCTTTTTCCAAATGAAGAAAAGCTTTAGAAATATGCTTTTAAGTAGAATGGGAAACTACTAGAATTATCCCGTACAAAATCAGGTCCAAAGGTAAAACATGTTTGCCAGCCTTATCTAAGTAATGAAGACGCTCTACCAATGGGCAGAATTTGATCAACCCTAAGTTCTCTTTAGCGATTAGCAAATATACCACCTGTTACTGGTTGGGCTGATATGTTGAAATTTTAACCCTTAGTACCTGTGAATCTTAATGTATTTGGAAATAGGTTCTTTATAGATATAATAAATTTAAGTGGAGGTGACTAGGTTGAGCCCAAATCCAATATGACTGGTATGCCCATAAAAAGAGGAAAATTTGGATACAGCCCCACCACAGAGAGAGGAAGACATAACCCAAAGACACAAAGACACACAGAAAGAAAGCAGAGACTGGAGTGATGCATGTTAAAGCCTAAGGACACCCAGAATGGCCAGTCACTTCCAGCCACATAGGAGAGAAGTATGAGATGGATTCTCCCTCAGAGCCCTCCAGAAGGAACCAAACTAACGGCACCTTCATGTTGAAGTTTTAGCTTCCAGAACTGTACACAAACACATTTCTCTTCTTTTAAGCTATCCAGTTAGTGGTGATTTCTTATGGTAGCTCCAGGAAATTTAATATACCACTCGTGGAATGAAGCGAAATAATAACTGAAATATTTTCTATAGCGTGTTCCCCTCTGCTCATTTTAATTAAACACCCTCTTCCTTACTATTTAGACAACTCAGCCGTGGGACACATTTAATAATCCTGGATGGCATGCACAGACTATTTCTGCTTTCCCTTTAATTTAGCTTTCATTCTGATAACCTGGGACTTTTAAAGTCAAATTGCAAGAGATCCATTGTTCTGATACTTTCCTCTTTCTCTGGTCTGAATTTAGGGCCACCGCCAAGGGCAGTCTGGCAAGCTGTCAGCAACTGATACTATGACTGAAAAACCCGATACGTCAGCTATTGTTCTACGGTATTGGCGTCTTTGGGTACTATGAGCTCATTACACAGAACAAAGTGCTGTACTGTCTAAACTCTCCTGCGTGTATGCCTGGTGTCCACGTAACTCCTATTTTCTTAGTCCGTGTCTGTTGGAGGGGAATTCTCTGATATCTTTGTTTTCTTTTAGAGCTTTTCCCCTTAATTGAGTCTGTATTTGATAACACAGCTATAAAAAGCTCCATGTACCTGGAATAGGAGAAGCACTGGTAACAGCCATGCTTCGACACTGCAGTGTCCCATGGGTCCACTGGAAAATCAAAGGGAGGGCATGTCACAGGAATAGGCACTATAATAGCCAGAATCTATGGAGGGATTCCCATGTTCAAAACGCTCCTCTAGGTGCTTGGCAGAGGATGACTCCGTTCCTTTCTTACAATACTACAAGGCAGGGGCCATTGATATCCTCCCTTTAGAGCCAAGAAGTTGATACAGTGATAATAAGTAAAATTTGCTAACGTCACAAAAATGAGATTATGAACTCAGATGGTGTGGTTGCATAGACTGTGTGTGTGTGTGTGTGTGTGTGTGTGCGTGCGCGCGTGCGTGAGCTTTTATACCTCCAAGCTATATCCCCAGACCCTTCTTTATTTTTTATTTTGAAACAGAGTCTCATTAATTTGTTGAGGACCTTGCTAAATTTCTGAGACTTGCCTCAAACCTGTGATCCTCCTATCACAGCCTCCCAATTACTGGGAAATACCACCATACTGGATCTGAATATCCTATTATTTTTCCACAAAAATCAATATTTTTATGTCTTATTTATTTATTTATTTTTATTTTTTATTTTTTTGGTGGTACTGGGGGTGGAACCCAGAGGCTTTCTACCTCTGGGCTATACTCCCAGACCTTTTTTATATTTTATTTTGGAAACAGGGTCTCACTAAGTTGCTGAGAGCTTCACTAAGTAGCTGAGGCTGGCTTCGAACCTGTGTGATCCTCCTGTCTCAGCCTCCCAAGTGCGGGGATTACAAGCGTACGCCACCACATCCGGCTGTCTTTTTTAGATAAGAAAATTTTTTTTATCTATATGTGTTCTCAAAGTTGTAGGATCATCTTTTCAGGAAAGGGACCAAGTTAGATGGCCTCTGGAGTTCAGGTCTAGGGGGCATATGATCTGCTGATGTTACAGGTATTATTTGACCTGTGACTAATCAGGCCACATGGGCACTATTTATAAATTGTTACATTTTCTCCAACTAGGACTACTCATCAGAAATATCACAATATTCTCAATATTAAATGATCATTTTTGTCAAGTTATTATAAACTAAAATTAGTGATGGTGACCATTTGTTAAGTCTACTCAAGTCTGTAAAGAACACACATGTGGAGGATGTGTCAGATCCTGGAAGTAGAGAGCTAGAAAATAAATGGCCTCAGCTGAGCATGGTGACACATGCTTGTAATCCTAACACTTGGGAGGCTGAGACAGAAGGATCTCAGGCTTGCGGTCAGTCTCAGCTACTTAGTGAGGTGCTCTGAACTTAGTGAGACACCGCTCCAAAATAAAGAAATAAGGAATAAAAAGTAGGGCTGGGAATGTAGCTCTGAAGAAGAATGCCCCTGGGTTCAATTCTCAGTACCTGCAAAAAAAAAAAAAAAAAAAAAAAAAAAAAGAAATGGCCTCAGTACTCTAATTAAAAGAAAAGAAAGTGTCATAAAAACAAACAAAACACAGGTCTCAACTATAGGTGCTTACAGAAGAAATAACTCACTGGAAAAGATATCCTCAGACTGAAAGTGAACAGAACAGATAAAAAATTACATTCCATGTTGGAAATGGACCCTCCTAATGCTCTTTTAACACAGCACACAATCCACAGTGAATCTGAATCTTCAAGTCTTTTTAAAAATCCAGCTCAAAGTCCTTCCTTTGCTTTGACCTCTCAGATAAAATTCGGCACCCCTTCTGCAGCAATCCCATCCCATGAGGCTCTGCACATGCCCCTGTAATTACAGATATTGCATCACACAGCAATAATTTGTTTACATGTCTGTCTCCCCAGACTCACTTTCCCCTGCCCCCAGGGACAGTGAGACAAGGCCTATCCATCTTTGGTCTCCTGCACCTGGCAGGTTGCTAGACATAACAAAAATTATGTGTGTGTGTGTGTGTGTGTGTGTGTGTGTGTGTGTGTGTGTATCCTAACATTTTATACATTTTTCGTGGAGCCAGTTTGTCTGTGTTTGAGACAAGCATTTCTGGATGGGGGAGCCTCTCCTCCATTAGTGACTTTTCTCATCTGTGGCCCTATGGTCTTTAAAATGTGGCTCCCAAAGGTGCCCTGGGGTCAGTCTCTTCCAGGCCATCTTCAGAAGTTTGCCTCTGTGGAAAGCCTCTGAGGCTGACTATGCCATCTTCTTGCTGGTGAATTTACCGCCTTTTATTTCTTTATGCAGTTAATTCTCCTAGCATCTCTGTCAGGGTTAGGCCCAGAGCTTTATGGCGTATCACCCAGAACCATTCTGTGTGCGACTTGTCCTCAGTATCTTTATCTAGGACAGAAATGACAGATCAATGGATGGAGACAGGTCTGGGGATTGTAAATGATGCCAGGGTTTTGGACTCTTCCTCCTTGTCTCCCTCCTCTTCTCCCTCCTGCTCTTCCTTCTCCTTCTTGTAGAGGCAATCTACCTCCAAGCTACACCTCCAGCCCTATTTTATATTTTTAATTTTGAAACAGGGTCTCCCTAAGTTGCTGAGGCTGGCCTTGAACCTGCAATCGTCCTATGTTGGCTTTCCAATTACTAGGACTACAGGCATGCACCACCACACCCCACCGGTTTCCTGTTCTTGAGGCAGAAACAGGCCATTGGGTAGGCTTCACTTTCTGAGGCTTCTCCATGTCCCCAGGAACATGGTTGCCTACAAGGAGTATTTAAGGAATGAACATTACCTATTAACTGGTTTCTCTCTCCTGTAAGGTAAGGTGATAGAATCAGAATGGCTATTTATCTTAGAGTGCAAGCATGTAGTAACATGCCATGTATATTATATACCTATTTATACATATACACACACACTAATAAAATGATGTGTGTATGTATATATATATATATATATATATATATATTCATGTAAGTAAGCACTGAATAAACATTTACCAAGTAAATGCTGAAACTAGTCCTAACATGATTTTGAATATTTGGCAATTATAAAAGAAAGCATATAATTCAAAAAATTTTAATAGGGAAATAGCTATAGAGATATCAATCTTTTGAGTTTTTTTCTTTTAAAGAAATGTATAGTAAAGGTTTGAGTGCATAGCTGTGTCAGCCTGTAATGTCTCTTAATTTAATTTTGGCTTCCAGCTCCTTTGGAGAAGTCCTAATTATCATGGTGGTGTGCTTCACTGTGCTCACCTCTGGAGATTTCCTGGGATAAGGAGAAGTGAGCTTTGCATGTAGTAGATGTTCACTATGTATTTGTTGATTAAATAAATGATTAATATTGATTAGGAATCAGCAAGCAGCAAATCAGGATGATTTATTATTTCATTCAACCATTCATTCATTCATTCATTCATTCATTCATTTCCCAAAATAAATTGACCTCCTACTATCCACCAGTTTAGACACTGTTCTAAACACTGAAAGTTTAGCAGTGAATGAGACAAGACAAGGTCTATTCTAGAAGAGGTGGCAGAGCATAAACCAACAGGAAAATATGCAGAGGTGTAGGCTCCAGTGTGGTGATATGAGTCCAGTTAGAGCCCAGCCACGGAGGGCCCCCTGCCAGGGCTAAACATGCAAAGTTGCAGTATGGCCAGAAGCACAGTGCTGAGATCTTGAAAGGGCTGGAAGGAAATGTCCCCAATGCATACGTTTTCCTTTTGATCTTCTCATGCCTCCAACTGGATAAATACAACGTATAGTCCAAGGAATCTGAGTCTCCATGATACATTCCAGAGCATAGAGCAGAGCCGGGAAATGAAAGGAGTCGGGTGGAAAACTTTACCACTGTTAAGCAACTTGAGGGAGCACTGAGCTGGATTTACCTTCCTCTCGTCCACAGGGCATAGGGATCACAGGACTTTGCAAAACATGATTGCTTGTTAATTTAATTGCACTTTGTAGGGTTGACTGGGCTTATCTAAATGAGTGTGCTTTGGGCATCTGAGTCACCCCCTGGGGATTCTGGTTCTTTCTGGTCCCTAGGGAAACACAGTCTCTTGTTCCTGCTTGGTGCCTAGCTATGCGGAGTGAACACGTGCTAGACAATGACAAGATTGTTTTTACATACAGAAGTTCCTTTGCTACCCCCGTGCAGAACTGTGATAGAATGAGACATTTCTCAATATGGAATTCTGCAATATATGGGAAAGTTTCCTTAAGGTTAGAGAGTAAGACTTGGGGGACAGATCTCAACCATGTTAGTTCCCACTCAGGAATTTTCTTGTTCTCTTAGCAATGACTCAGAATAGATGCACATATGCCCTATTTTAGACTCAACGTATGAGTATGAGTCCCCTTCTCCTCCAACCGTTATGTATTAGGAATGTCCTCGTTCACCTGGAATGATAAGTTCTCTTGTATATTTGACTATCATCTTGTTGTAGAAGAGTTGAAATCAAGAAGAATTTAGGAGGAATTCTGGAAATAGAGGGACAAGGAGATCCAGGCTGGAAGAGGTGATATTAGGTAGGTTGTTGATATTAGCCGGGTTTCCTTGATGATTGGTGAGAACTAGATTTGTGCAAACAGGGAAGGCTCACAGAATGCATTTAACACATGCTCTAGACCTGTAAGGGCACTGGGTTGAGGAAAGGTTGCAAGACTTGTTTGGCCTTGCTCTTCAGAAGGGAAGGGGCCAGGTACTGTAGTGGAGCCGAGTATGTGTCTTGTGATCCAGGAAGGAGAGAGGAGACTGCTGTCACGGTGTGAGGGTGTGAGGAGATCCAGAGGGGTGTGTTTGAGGGGAGCAGTTTGTACCTGTTCATGCACTTCCACACCACTCCGATGAGAAGAAAGCCTAGAGGTGGGTTTTAAAGTCCTTCAGTCTCTACTCCTTATACTAAGTTTGCCAATGTGTGAAATGAAATGGCTACGGCCGGGCGTGGTGGCGCACGCTTGTAATCTCTGCGCTTGGGAGGCTGAGACAGGAGGATCACGCAGGTTCAAAAATAGCCTCAGCTACTTAGTGAGGCTCTCAGCAACTTAGTGAGACCCTGTTTCCAAATAAAATAGGTCTGGGAGTATAATCCGGAAGTAGAAAGCCTCTGGGTTCCACTCCCAGTACCACCAAAAAAAAAAAAAAAAAAGAAAAGAAATAGCTACTCCTTTGGTGCACCCTAGAGTGCTTAAGATGCAATTAGTGTCATTAAATAATTTCCCGTGTGTCGTGAGTGGACCGGAAGACTGATGTGTGAATGAGAAGGGAGTCCAGACACCAAGGGGAACTTGGAATTACATGACAGAGACTCTGGGCACCTGGAAATGTGGCACCAGCTGGTTTCTGTTTGGATCTAGTCTAGTCTTTTCACGTAATTTCAAGGCTGGAAGAAGTTCAAGAAAAGTATTGCTGCCAATTTGGATTTCCTAGATATTAGTAAGATGGCCTCTACTAATGTTATTATATAAGTACTAAATTCAATAAAAAACTTGAGAGCCTTATGCTAGATACATTTCATTTGCTCAGTTGGGAAGGTCCGGCGAGAGAGAAAGGCTGTGGGGATTTGTCTGTACAGTAATATGACTTTATTTCCCCAAAAGTTATTTTATTGCAAGCAGTGTTGCACTTGAGTCTGTCAGGTAGGCTACAGTCAGGGTAGAAATGAGACAAGAAAATATACTTAGTCTATGACTCCCAACACTCAGGGCTGAGCAAGGCTAGAGTTGGGCTGAGTTATCAAGCAAGTCAGTATTGATGGTTTAGGTCTTTTACTAGTTTCAAGTTATGGAAACATGTTTTCAATGACTTTGTCACTTCTGTTTGTTGTTGTTTTGTTTAGGTGAATGATAATTAAAACTAAATAGAGAAAATAAGCACCCAACCATCACATAAAGAGTAAAGAACTGCCCACACTTGATTTATGACTGAGCTGTTGATGAATGAAGCTTTATTGATAATGATGTGGTTACCAAGTAACACTACCAAACATTTCAGTTTGTTGTTCCTTACATAGTACCAGAATCTTTTAAGCAAACAAAAATAATTTCAATCGAAATTTGCTGAATAAATAAGAATATATATATATTTTTAGGAGTATCCAAGATAAGCATTTTATTTCAAATTCCCTGAGAGGGAAAATTAAACAGGCTTTACCCTTTGAGTGTGCTATAGGGTAAATCTTTTTAATATTTCAGGGTTATTAGTTTTCATAATTACCCAGGGAGGAGTGAGTGGGAAATTATGCTATAGTTTTTTATTGATACAAAAATAAATGCTGAAAAGAATTCCTCTTAATGCTGCCTGGTGCGAGGATATATTAATCGGTGGCTGGGGTGGGGAATCCAGCTCATTCAGAGATGACACCAATTTATTTGGTTGTAACTAAGGAAAAATAAATGAAGTAATTTTAGTCTCTTTTGTTTAGTAACTTGGATGAATTCTAAATACACTTGGACCAGGTAGCTAGCAAGAAAAAAAGAAAAAAGAAAAAGACCTCTTAACACTTACATATTTCCAGGTAAACCTCTATTGACAAGCACCTTTGTAAAATACACTTGCTATAATTGCTGCTGGGCCTTAAATCCTAGACCATTCAGTACTAACTTCCTTATTACCGCAATATACCTCCTCACTCATAACACTCCACGACCATCTAATCTTTGCCGAGAGCTATATTACCCTCTACCATCACTGACCTTCTATTTGTAATCATTCTTACAACATAGGAAATAAAAATAAAACTTACTCAGTGCACTGAAAACAACTAGTGCATCAGGGCTCACAACTCTGCCCCCAAAGCCTAACTAAAAATGGACACACTACGTTAAATTCTGGCTTCCTGGAGACGTTCTTATCAGGTCTCTGGCCCAATCAGAAAAGAGATTGGGTTTTATGTCTTGGCTGCTGGGTAACATGCTATTTCTCTAATACATTGACCTGATGTGTTTATCTAATCACAGGACTCTGGCATTACAAAGAGAACAAGGTCTTTTCTTTCAGAAAAATAAAAGGAAGCTCACAGTTGGAGGTTCCGATTAGGGAGTGTAATTGAATGTAAGTTTATACCACAATAACATAAAATAAAAATTTCAGCTGGAGACCCTGCCATGTTTTCTAGGAGCAGGGCGAAAGCTCTGTCTAGTTGCACATGAAAGGGGACACGCATTATTTAGATCCTGTACACGTCTGTCTGTGTCTTTCAGGTGGCAGTGCAGGGTGTCCCAGAATTCAAAACTTGACCAGCCCTAACGAAACTCCAGCATTCCCAATTCATACTGGTCAGTCACTTAACTGTGGAAGCACAAGGGAAAACCACAGCGTATCCAGGAACTTGGTTAAGTCTAGATAGATGTCTATTTCTGGGTCATCCGACCAACATTACAGAAAATTAATAAAATGGTCTTTTCAAGTGATTTATCCAGCTTTAAAGTATCTCCAGTTTTATCTTTTGAAAGCTACTGCCAAGATTTTGCTCAACCTGGATAGCAAGCTCTGATAGAAGAACATTTCTCTAGTTTCAGTATTTCTCTTCATTTTTCCATCATGAAATGTGACAGTTGATTGGTTCTGACTCCATTTTCAGACCTACATCCGGTTTTTCTTCATACAACATCTCTGAGATCTCAGTGGGAGACACATAGATGAGTGTGCACCACGGGATTACGTCTATAGGTAAGTGGGCCACAGAGCCCACTTACGCTCTATAATCCATAACAAAACACGGTTTTGTCTCAAAACTAACAGTATTCTATGGGTTTTCAGTTGTATGCATGTGTGTGTCCCGAGGTGAATGATGTCAGAGTCACCTTCACATACGCTTTGCAAGTTGTGGCCAAGATCACTGATTAAAAATGAAAAATTTAAGCCAATTGAGGTGGCACGTGCTTGTGTTCCCAGTACTTGGGAGGCTGAGACGGGAGAGTTGCAGGTTCAAGGACAGTCTCAACAATTTAGTGAGGCCCTCAGCTACTAAGTGAGACCCTGTTTCAAAACAAAAATAGAATAGGGCTGGTGGTGTAGCTCAGAGGTAGAATGCCCTTGGGTTCAATCCCCAGTACAAAACAAAACAAAACAAAAAAAAATCGCTAATGCTGCCCCCAGGACAAAAGGCTAGGTATAGGCTGTGTTATAGGTAAATTAAGAGTTCAGTGACTTAACTGGCTTCAGAAACTGTCTGCTCACAGAGCTTTATTTTCTGGCCTGGGCATATGGAAGTCAAGGGAGCAGGTGTAGTTAATCGGCTCCGTACTTGGTGAAACACCTCGTTCCCCACATTAAGGTGAGGAAACAACTTGGTGTCTGATAATGTCTTTTCTTAATTTGCAGTACTTATAGGTTTCATTTTGTAGTATTATATCTCATTTGTTATTCTGCAGCATCATATCTATTATTATCTTATTTTGCAGTACGGTAGGCTGCACCTGAGTATCACGATTAACTACCCAGAGATTGAATTTCTCAGAAGGGGCAATGATATAAAATTGTTCCACAAAGTATACTATTACAAACCACTTTTCACAGTTGAAATAAAATACAGTCACCCTTCAATATCCTTAGGAAATTGCATCAGGACCATTCCCCCTCCAAAATACCAGTATCTATGGATGCTCAAGTTCTTTATGTAAGATGGCATCGTATTTGCATATTACCCATTCACATACTCTGGTTTACTTTAAGTCATCTCTATAGTATTTATAATAACTAATTCAATGTAAATGCGATGTAAAAAACAACATGGTTGTTATACCCTGTTGTTTAGGGGAAAATGACCAAAAAAGTAGTTTGTACATTTTCAGCACAGAGGCAGTTTTCCCCCCAAATATTTCCAATCCACAGATGTGTAATGAGGGAATAGGGAGGGCTGACTGAATTTTAGATATAAATAGCACAACTCTAGCAATAACTTATTTACACAATGTGGGAGAGGATGGAATTAGCGAAAACAAAGTTTTATTTCCATAATCTGATGTTTAGTCCTTAAACTCTTCAGAGTTTATTTTTTCAGAATCCAGTTGTACAGCCGGGTGTGGTGGCGCACGCTTGTAATCCCCACGCTTGGGAGGCTGAGACAGGAGGATCGCACGGGTTCGAAGCCAGCCTCAGCTACTTAGTGAGGCTCTCGGCAACTTAGTGAGACCCTGTTTCCAAATAAAATATAAAAAAGGTCTGGGAGTATAGCCTGGAGGTAGAAAGCCTCTGGGACCATCCCCAGTACCACCAAAAAAAAAAAAAAAAAAAAAAAAAGAATCCAGTTGTACATAACTTGTAATTGATAGACCACTTTCTCTCCAAAACAAACTATCAAAGAATAAAGTGATAAGTCATAAGAAAGGAAAATAGGTCTCATTTACTACAATCATTGCCTTTTCTCCAATTTGGCAAACATGCAAGAAAAACGGTGGCAGGAGGACGTGCTTTGACTTGCAAAGGTACCATGGCATCTGTGAAGTCAGCAAAAAAAGAACAGTGCAGGCACATCTTATTGTAACACTTCTATGTGGAATGAATGTGTTGGATTTTTAGTTAAGAAATCAAGAGGCTAGGTGTGAAATGGGAAACACTGGCATTTACCGACAGGAGACCCATTCATCCAGAAATCACCAAACCAAGAATTCATTCTCATTGTGTAAGAGTGGGGCACATAAGGGTATCGCTGCTGGCTGTATAACATTCAGGTTAAATTTTAATGGTTCTTAGGGACAGAGTTTCATTTGGTGAGCTTCTCAGGACTTACATAAGTTAAGGCTGCCTTTAACATGTCGATATTAAGGTGATGGTAAATCTCCCAGGATACTTAAAATTCTTTTAATAGAGCACAAGGGATAAATACAAATACTTCTTGGGAAAACAATAAAATGACTTAAGTTCACACAAGAAATTCATAAGTAATACCACTTCCTTCTCTGAGAGTAGGATTTCATGGCAGAAAATATACTGGGGTCTGAAGCGAGGAGGAAGAGGAAAACCCCAGCTAAGCAACTAGCCGGTCTCTGGGTGGAATCTGCTGTTTTCCTGTCAGATTTTGTTTCAAGCCTTATGACTGTCATGTGATGCCTTCCAAAATGCTTTACTCAGCCAAGTATAGGAAATTATCCTCAAGTAATTCCTAAGCCTGTGGCTATAGATTACTATTTTAAAATAAACCCCACATAGCCGGGCGTGGTGGTGCACGCTTGTAAGCGCACAGGTTCAAAGCCAGCTTCAGCTACTTAGTGAGCCTCTCAGCAACTTAGTGAGACCCTGTTTCCAAATAAAGTATAAAATAGGTCTGGGAGTGTAGCCCGGAGGTAGAAAGCCTCTGGGTTCTACCCCCAGTACCACACACAACACACACACACACACACACACACACACACACACACACCTCCACAAATGATTATTTTCAAATTCCTAAGGAAAAACATCAGAGAGGAAAATACGCTTTCCATCATAAAATTGCTTGCTCGCATGAGCTTCGCGTGTAGTGAAGGGTAGAAGAAAAAACCCAAATCTGAGTTTAACCGTTGTACCTTGGGGCCACCCGCTGCCTTAGAAGAGCGCCGCCTGCCACCCAGTGGCCATTGAAATAAATAGCTTCTTCGGTGGGCTGTAGCCTTGTCTTTTGCTGGGGAGGGTGTGTGTGTGTGTGGGAGGGGGGACCACAGAGGTAGATTGTTCCATACCAAGAATTCAAAACAAGCCGGGCGTGGTGGTGCATGCTTGTAATCCCAGCATTTGGGAGGATGAGACAGGAGGATTGAGGTTCGAGGACAGCCTCAGCTACTTAGGCCCTTTGCAACTCAGTGAGACCCTGTTTTGAAATAAAGAAGCCAGGCGTGGTGGCTCACACTTGTAATCCCAGCACTCAGGAAGCTGAGACAAGAGGACCGTGGTTCAAGGCCAGCCTCAGCTACTTAGAGACTGTTTCAGAGTAAGGAATAAAAAATAGGGCAGGGGGTATATATAGCTTGGAGGTCGAATGTCCCTGGGTTCTATCCCCAGACCCGAAAGAAAAAAAGAAAGAAAGAAAGAAAAGAAAAAAGAAAGAAAGAAAGAATAAAAAAAAAGACTGGGTGTGTAGCTGAGAGGTAGAATGCCCCTGGGTTCTATCCTCAGTCAGTACTGGGAAAAAAAAAAAAAAAAGAATAAAACATAGGGCTGGGGGTGTCGCTGGAAGGTAGAATGCTGGGTTCTATCCTCAATCAGTACTGGAAAAAAAAAAAAAGAATAAAACATAGGGCTGGGGTTGTCGCTGGAAGGTAGAATGCCCCTGGGTTCTATCCTCAGTACTGAAAAAAAAAAAAAAAAAAAAAAAAAAAAAAAGAATAAAACATAGGGCTGGGGGTGTAGCTGGGAGGTAGAATGCCCCTGGGTTCATAGGGCTGGGGGTGTAGCTGGGAGGTAGAATGCCCCTGGGTTCCATCCCCAGTACTGCAAAGAAAAAGTAAACTAGAAAGAAAGAAAAAAGAATTTAAGACCACATATGCCTGGATGTTTTAGGACTCGCACTTTATAGCAAATGCTACGTATTTTCCTTTCCGCTAACTCCCAAGTTGAGCCTCGTGGCTCTGCAAACCCGCGCGCTGTCTGGCTGCGCGCTCAGATACTGACAGGCACGGACGACACGGAGCTGGCCCGGGACTCCCGGGTCGCGCTATGGGGCATGGCGAGGGTGCAGCAGGACACGCCCACCGTGGCCTCGGGCAGCTCGTCGTCCTCCGTCCACTCGTTGAGGTCGGGGCTGAAGCTCTGGACGCACTTCTTGTACTTCTTCTCGCCCTCGTTCCAGCCGCCCACCAGGTAGGCGCGGCCGCGCAGCACCGAGGCGCCCGCGGTGCTCACGCCCACCTGCAGCGGCGCGGCGTAGCTCCACTGGCGCGCCGCGGGGCTGTAGCTCTCCACGGTCAGCACGTCCACGCGCTCCCCGCGCGGCCCCAGCTGGCTGCCCCCCATCACGTACACCCTGTCGCCCAGCGTGACGGCGCAGTGCCAGCCTCGGGGCGTGCCCAAGGCCGCCAGCTCCTGCCACGCGTCTCCGGCCGGGTCGTAGGCGCACACGGAGCGCGAGTAGGCGCTGCCGATGTAGCCGCCGGTCACCAGCACGCGGCCGTCCGCCACGGCGCTGGCGTGGCAGCAGCGCGCCACCTCCAGGGCCGCCTTGGGCTGCCACTGGTTGGTGGACGGCACGTAGCACTCGGTGGAGGCCAGGCTGCCCTCGGCGTTGCGGCCGCCCACGGCGTACAGCAGCCCGTTGAACACGCTCAGGCTGAAGTGCGTGCGCTTCTGGCTCATGTTGGCCAGGTGGATCCAGCTGTTGAAGCGGGGGTCGTATCTGGAAAGGGCAGGGGGGTGAGACAGCTCGGTTGGAGAGGCTGTGTGGTTACCCCTCAGAGTCCTGGGGGAATCCTGACTTCCTCCCTGCAAGTAAGCCAGGGGCCCATCGCGGCCCCTCACCTGGAAGAGGCTCCTGCATCCCGTTCAGCCAATCAGAGTGCGGGGTTTTGGGGAAAGGCGCGGCAGGCGCTGGCATCCTCCTCCCCAATCTGTTCATAAAACCACTTCCTTTCGGGCGTGGTGGCGCACGCTTGTAATCCCAGCCCTTGGGAGGCTGAGACAGGAGGATCGCACAGGTTCTTAGCCAGCCTCAGCTACTTAGTGAGGCTTTCAGCAACTTAGTGAGACCCTGTTTCCAAATAAAGTATAATATAGGGCTGGGAGTATAGCCTGAAGGTAGAAAAGCCCTTGGGTTCCACCCCCCAGTACCACCAATAAAATAAAATATGAAATAAATAAAACCACTTCCTTTAGCTCCTTGGAGAGGAGGCCACAGAGGCCCACCTGTCAGTCCTCTCTCCTCCAGACACTGAATCCAGCATCCACTGGGCTTTATAGATGTGTGTGTGTGTGGAGCACAGGTGGGAGCTGAGTACCACAAGAGAGAACCCCACATCAAATCAAATCTGCCTGTCTTCGGTGCCAGCCATCCCTAGCTCACGCTCACTCTTTAACTAAGGAGCTGACTGACTGGATTTCTCCATTTCTCAGATACCTCTTATTGGTACGCCAAGATATTGGCCATTGCAGCAGTAAAGTAAACCACTCAACCAAGTCTCTCTGGTCTGTTAGAACAAGATTAAGGAGCCAGGCCTGGTGGCGCATATGCTTGTAATCTCAGTACTTGGGAGGCTGAGACAGGAGGATTTTAGATTCCCGGCCAGCCTCAGATACTTGGTAAAGTGCTCTGCAACTTAGTGAGACCCTGTTTCAAAATAAAAGAATAAAATAGGGCCGGAGGTGTAGCTTGGAAGTAGAATGCCCCTGGGTTCAATCTCCAGTACCGCAAAAATCAAAGCAAGATGAATGTAATTTATATTTATAAACTTAATTTTTGTTATTTTATGTTCCACTGCTTATTTGAAGGTAAATTTTTAGTTTATAGAGATTTATTTTTTAGTACTGGGACTATAGGTTTATAAACATCAAAATCAATACTAAAAGCTGGGAGTTGTGGTGCACGCTTTTAATCCTTGCACTCGGGAGGCCGAGACAGGAGGATCGCACAGGTTCGAAGCCAGCCTCAGCTACTTAGTGAGGCTCTTAGGAACTTAGTGAGACCCTGTTTCCAAATAAAATATAAAAATAGGTCTGGGAGGATAGCCTGGAGGTGGAAAGCCACTGGGTTCCACACCCAGCACCACCCTACCCCCCCCAAAAAAAAAATCAGTACTAAAAATTAGTGACTCAAATCCTAGTAGTAAATCAGTAGGAGGGAAAAATGCAGTCACAATGAGCTGATTCTTTCTTGTTGACACAGTTCAGAAGTATTGTAAACAGAGTCCACTCCTTCAGCCTGATGTTAATTTAATTCCCAAATAAAAATTTAACTCTAGTTATAAAGATTAAAGCCGGGCGTGGTGGTGCACGCTTGTAATCCCAGCATTCGGGAGGCTGAGACCGCTGAGGCGGTTCATGGACAGCCTCAGCTAATTAGTGAGGCCCTCCGCAACTTAGTGAGACCCTGTTTCAAAATAAACAATAAGAAATAGGGCAGGGAGTGTACATCGGAGGTTGAATGCCCCTGGGCTCCATTCCCAGACCCATCAATTGATTGTTCAGATTCTTTTGAACGATATACTATATATATATAATTATATATTACATATATAATTATATATAATATATATTGTATATATAATTATATATTATATATAACAATATTATATATATACATATACATATATATATATATATTTTTTTTTTGTGGTACTGGGATTCCTGGAAGCCCTTCTACCTCCAGGCTACACTCCCAGACTTATTTTATACTTTTTATTTGGAAACAGGGTCTCTTAAGCCAGCGCAGCTGACTTCGAACCCGCGTAATCCTCCTGTCTCAGCCTCCCAAAGGCAGGGATTACAAGCGTGCGCCACCACGCCCGGCCATGCACATTATATTTTGTATAATGAAATAATAAAGAATATCTTTCATCAAATACTATAAAAATTTTCAGTTCTTGCTTATCAGTTGGGCCTTCTACCTCAAGGTTACACTACCAGAGCTATTTTATATTTTTATTTGAAAACAGGATCTTACTAAGTTGCCGAGTGCCTCACTAAGTAACTGAGGAGGCTTCTAACCTGCGCCATCCTCCTGTCTCAGCCTCCCAAGTACTGGGATTACAAGTGTGCGCCACCGCCACCACACCTGGCTCATTAGTTTTTTTTTTTTTTTTTCAATAAAATGCTCATTAGTTTTGTTTGACTGTGCTACTATCATGATATAAGAATGACTTTGTGAACATTTCATATATATACATGAAAGCTTTTTTGTCATAAATATACAAAATAATATGGCTTTGATTCTTCTTTTGAAAGACATGTTTTTATTCTTTCTACATGTATCAAAAATATTAAAATTTTTCTGTTACTCAGCCTTCAAATAAGTATTTAAAATTAATTAGCTGCCACATTTTTAATAATCTCATTCTATTTGCCAATTATGAATCTAACAGTAGCGGTAACTCAAAAGAAATTTTGTATTTTTAAAATTTTATACCACTTCAAGGTAAAGACTAAATTTGTAGCCATTTTCTTTAAAAAGTCAGCGTACTGTGAAGAGTACTCAGCTAGAAATGAGAAAATGTGAATTTCTATGCATTGGTATGACTACTCTGGGTATCAGGCTTTACCTATGTGAAATCAGAATGGTCATATCTTCCCTGCTTGCTTCAGCTGAAGGCTTGCTTCAGAAATCTTGAGAGCATAACATACTCGAATGCAATATGTATATATATATATATATATATATATATATATATATATATATCATAGGTGCTGTGCATATATGACATGACATTATTATTACTGTTTAAACCAACAAACTACGCTAATTGGCCTGATTGACGGACGGACTTCTAGGTCAAGACAACTTCACCATAATGGTGAACCATTTTGATTTCAATGAAAAGGCCAAGTACCTGCAGAAATTGCTGACCGCATGCTTGGCTTGATTCCTGGCATCGTTCTGGTCTTCACCACCGGCCACATAAAGAAATCCATCCATCACAGCCACACACTGGTTAAAACTCTTGGCTGGCATTTCTGTAAGCTTGCACCACCCATTTTCAGGGTCTCTATACAAGATGTCTCTACTAAGGGACTTCTCAGTGAGACCTGGGCGTCCTCCAACAGTGACAAGGACCCGGCAGGCCCCGCGGATTCTCGTTCGTCTAGACTGCAAGGTGTTCTGATGGTAGGGGAGTAAGTGGTAGTTCATAGCATCTACGAGAAGTTTGTGACAATCGGCGTCTTGCATCATTCGTGGCACAGACTGAACATAATTGACCAAGTCTTGTGCAGAGATGGTACCAAAACGAATATTGCTCAAGAGATCTGCGGCATGCTTTAGTCTCTTTTGGTCAAATTCTAACCATTTCATCGCAATCTGGAATGCTACTATCTCAGAAGGCAACTGTAAGTCATCATCTATAAGAAGTTCATTAATTTGCTCAAATGTAAGCTTCATAAATTGATCTGATTCTGCAAATTCAAGAAAGTTATCCCGGATAAATTTCTGGGCTGCTGCTTTTGCATTTTTCAGGGAGTATGTTTCAGCAATGTTGACGACGTACATACAGTTCTCAACATTAATCTCCCGAATCAGAAAATCACTGCACATCTTTACAAGAGTATGGATCTGAAGATAAACGGCAGCCGAAATAATGCTTCCTATTGTATACAAGGAGAGGGTCAGCTTTCCAGTGTAGGCGTACGCAATGACGGTGGCCAGGCCTAGAGGTGAGATATCATTGAGATCCACCCTTTGAGTTGATGGGTCTTTTTTTAGGATGTTGTAAAAGTACTCACTGCAGGAAGCCATCACTGACTTATGAACATCAAAAGATTTTGTTTTGGTACCAATGACTAAGTCACAGAGGAAGCTCTCCTGGCGCATTTTACTTAAGCCTTCCAAGAGGTTGGGGCCATAAGAAGCATCTGTTAACTCAGAAGAAATGCAGCTGAGGCCACTGCCTCCCTCCAGGAGCCCGTTCAAGGCACTGAGTTTGCTTAAGGGGCTGTCTTCTACAATGATGGTCATCTCATTGATATCTGCTTTGTTCTTTTTGACGGTCTTCTTCTTGGGTGCCATGCTGGCAAGAACTTGCTAAAAAAAAATGAGAAAAGAAAAAAGGACACAGTTTCATTTTAATTGTGCTTTGGACTTTGAAATACTTTCTGAGAAACTTTTCCAGAAGGTATTAATTGTTTTTTATTGGTGCACTATAATCTCACATTATAATCATGTTGACAATGGCATTTATTCACACAGTACTCCGTGCCTCCCTCTCCCCCGCCTCCCCTTTTCCCTCCCTCCCTCCCAATATTGAGTTAACTATGTTATATTCACATGTATACACAGATACGAATGTAGCTTTTCCATTAATAAATTTCAGCCTTCTTCCTCCCCTACCTCTCCTTTCTGGCTTTGCTGAGGTTTCCCCTCCATCATCTGGAGTCCCTCTGGTATTCCTAATACTCCCTAGTTTGGGCATATTAGAGAAAACATAAGTCCCTTCTCTTTCTGTGCTTGGCTGATCTAAGCATAATGTTCTCCAGGTCTTTCCATCTTCTTGCGAACGACATGGTTTTGTTCTTCTTTATTACTGAGTAGAATTCCATTGTGTGTATTTCTCATCATTTTGCAATCCATTCATCTGTTGATGGAGACCTATATTGGTTCCATATTTTGGCTTTTGAGAATTGTGCTGCTATGAACATAGGTATGCATATGTTATTGTAGTAACATACCTTTTTCATAAGGTAATAGTTTTTGTTTTGCCTTTTTTTTTTGTACTGGAGATTGAGCCCAGGGACATTCTACTTTTGAGCTATATCCTCAGGCCTTTATACTTCTTATTTTGAAACAAGGTCTTGCTAAGTTACTGTACACTGGCCTGAACATATGATAATAGTTTTTTTTTTAATGGCATAAAGGATATTATTCTTCCAAAATAGATTTCAAGTCACATTAAACTAGATGCATATTTTATTGACAATTTGCTGCAGTATTGAGCAATTTTAAAGAAATTCAAGAGAGATTTATATTATCAAATGAGATCTCCTAGCAAGTATGTTACCAAGTAATTATTATATAGCAGAAACGAACAACTCTTCTTTGCTCCAATTGTACACTAATTATAAAATAATTGTACAGCATTTGGAGGGCTTAGCTTATTCTCATCAAAAAGTGAATGGTAAAGCTGGGTGTGGTGGCCCACTTTTGTAATCCCAGTACTTGGGAGGCTAAGATAGGAGAATCGTGGGTTCATGGACAGCTTCACTATTTAATGAGGCCCTCTGCAACTTAGTGAGACCTTGTTTCAAAATAAAGAATAAAAAATAGGGCTGAGGGTATAGCTCAGAGGTAGAATTCCCCTGGGTTCCATCCCCAGTACTACACACAAAAAAGTGAATGATAACAATTTTGAAGATTTTCCTTAGCTGGGCGTGGTGGCGCACGCTTGTAATCCCAGCGTTTGGGAGGCTGAGACTCGGAAGATTGCGGTTCGCGGACAGCCTCAGCTACTTAGTGAGGCCCTCTGCAACTCAGTGACACCCAGTTTCAAAATAAAGAATAAAAAATAGGGCAGGGGGTGTAGCTTGGAGGCTGAATGTCCCTGGGTTCCATCCCCAGACCTGAAAAAAAAAAGATTTTTTAAAATAAAATATAAATATTTAGGAATCCATGTAAAATTAGAAAATATTATGGAAATGATTTTATTCACAGTGGCAATGAAATCTATTACATATATATGTGACTATATATATATATATATATATATATATAGTGTGTGTGTGTGTGTGTGTGTGTGTGTGTGTGTGTGTGTGTGTTGTACTGGGGGAGGAACCCAGGGACTTTTCTACCTTTGGGCTATACTCCCAGACTTATTTTATACTTTGTTTGGAATCAGGGTCTCACTAAGTAGCTGCGGCTGGCTTCGAACCTGCGTGATCCTCCTGTCTCAGCCTCCTAAGCACTGGGATTACAAGCGTGTGCCATCATGCCCAGCCGACATCTATTATATTTTAAGATACATATTTGACAAAATTTAGTGAGACTCATACTATATGCACTGTAGGATTTTGCTATGGGATTTATTTTTTTATTTATTTGGTGGTACTGGGGGTGGAACTCAGGGGCTTTTTACCTCCGGGCTATACTTCCAGACCTATTTTATATTTTATTTGGAAACAGGGTCTCACTAAGTTACTGAGAGCCCCACTAAGTAGCTGAGGCTGGCTTCAAACCTTTGCAATCCTACTGTCTCAGCCTCCCAAGCACAGAGATTACAAGTGTGCGCCACCACGCTAGGCTTGTCATGGGATTTAAAAGAAAAAGAACTCTACCTTCTTCTTACCTTTCTATCACGTTGGTCTGCCATGTCTAGCTAAAAACGATTAACTATTGTTAATATACTTCTAAATAATTTATGAATCAAATAGTAAACAACAAAGGAAATCAGATAATATTTTAAACAGAATAATAATGAAAATACAGCATAATGCCGGGTATTGTGGTGCACACTTGCAATCCCAGTACTTAGGAGGCTGAGACAGTAGAATAATAGGTTCTCAGCCAGCCTCATCAACTTAGACCCTCTGCAACTTAGTGAGATCCTATTTCAAAACAAAGAATAAAAAATAGGGCTTGGGAGTAGCTCAGAGGTAGAATGCCCTGGGTTCAAGCCCCAGTACCACACACACACACACACAAAGAATAAAGAAAAAAGAAAAAAAGCCAGGTGTGGTGGCGCATGCTTGGTAATCCCAGCATTTGGGAGGCTGAGACAGGAGGATTGCACAGGTTTGAAGCCAGCCTCAGAAGCCAGCCTCAGCTGCTTAGTGAGGCCCTTTTCAACTCAGTGAGACCCTGTTTCAAAATTAAGACTAAAAACAAACAAACAACAACAAAAAACCCACAACAAAATAGGGCTGAGGGTGTCGCTCGGAGGTAGAATGCCCCGGGGTTCCATCCCCCCTCTCCCCCAAAAAAGAAAGGAAAATACAACATCAGTACCAACTCTCCTATTTGTCCACAGTGTGGTCAATTACCTAACCTCTCAAAGTTTCTATTGATAATCTCTAAAGTGAAGAAAATAGGAGTCCCTGCCTCCTAAGGCTGCCAGTGAAAGCTTAATGAAGAAGTCTTCACACCGCGTTGAGCAGAGTACCCGGCAAAGGCGAATGTTAAAAAAAGTTTGAACCGTCTTCATCAAAAGTAATAAACAGCCTTTCTTAGCTATGCCCTTGGTAATAAAGAAAAGAACCTGCTAAATCGGAGAAAGCCACCACTGTGTGGAGAATGGTTATCAGGAGCAGGAGGCCATATGGGCAGCCACACAATGACCCAGAGCGAGGAGTGGCACGTGGCAACCCGGGGAAATTTCTGGAACATGTGTTCTAGGAATTTCGAAAAACCCAGCGGCAGAAATGGAATGCATGTCGAGGAACAGAGTCAATCGCTTTAAGAATGGCGAGGATAACCCTGGAAGTTTAGAAAATTTGGTGACAGGTTACATAAGCCAAACCATGGGTTACATGGGACATACTGAATCTATGTGCTCGGACTTGATTAAAATGAAAGGGGCTATTTTGGTGTTTTGGCTATTAAAGGGCAGGAAGGTTTGCAGACAACACAAATCTTGTTGGGTCCTGGTAAAGGAAAGACTTTTATGAGCAGGTGTGGAGAGACGATCATTAGAGGTAAAGGAAATGCCTCAGGATGGGGCAGGCGGGCATGATTCAGCGTGCGAGGTGGCTGAGCCTGCCAGGGGGACATCTGGCAGCCCATGTTAGGCCAGTGCAAACAGGATATTGGAGCCGGGAAAGGTTTGCATTTGCTAGGTTAACATGCACTAAGAAGCATTAAGAACTCTCCAGAAAAGGAGGGGCAAGCTGCGGTCAGGCAAGAGTGAAGCGGGCTGGAGTTATCTTCAGCTCTCTTTCTCTTACTTCCCATTGACGGCTTTCCTCCGCTGGCCTTTGTGCTGTCCCCGGAGTTCTCTGGTTGGCCTGACCCTGGACTGCTCCGCTCATGGGAACTTCTGACCCTCTCTGTTTAAATTCTCTTGCCCTTAACTGGGTATTACATTAGCTAGTCTGACTACTCAAGCTAATCAGTTAAACCTACTCTACCTTCCAAATATGTGTGTGTTGTTTTTATTTTATTTTACTTATTTTTGCGGCACTGGGAATGGAACCAGGGACATTCTACCTCCAAGATACACCCCCAGCCCTATTTTTTTTATTTCGAAACAGAGTCTCACTGAGTTGCAAAGGCCTCGCTAAGTAGCTGAGGCTGTCCATGAGCCACGATCCTCCTATCTCAGCCTCCCAAATGCTAGGATTACAAGTATGTGCCACCACGCCTGGCTTGTTGTTTTTATAAAACATCATCTTTCTATTAGTCATATATAATTTTTTTTTTTTTTGGCGGGTCTGGGGATGGAACCCAGGGGCATTCTACCTCTGAGCTATACCCCCTGCCCTATTTTTTATTCTTTATTTTGAAACAGAGTCTCACTGAGTTGCAGAGGGCCTCACTAAGTAGCTGAGGCTGTCCGCTAACCACGATCCTCCAGTCTCAGCCTCTCGAATGCTGGGATTACAAGTGTGCGCCACCATGCCCCTCTACATACAAATTTTTAATAAAGCAGTTGCTGTTGTTGTTTTTAGATCCTATAACATTGTTTTGTAGAGGCAACTGGCTTCTTTAGCTCTCTATACAAAAGGTAGAAGAGAGAAATGGGCAGGAGACCATTGAAGAGACTATTAAAATCAGTCTACTAAACAGCTTCCTGGCAGCCATATTTTTCTAGATATGAATCCAGTCTTTCCTTTCACACCTGCCCTCTCAAATTCTGTTTCTGGAGCTGCGCATCTCAGCTGAGCCTCCCTGACAACCTGTCCAGATGTTCTCAGTCTGTGTTGTTCCTCCACTAAGGACACTGCAGGTCTGTCAGGGGATCCTGAGGACCACGGCCACTGCTTTGAAGCTTGGTGATGCTCTGAGGTTACCAAGGCTACAGAGATGTTTGTGGTTCATGTATCCTGGTAAATGTTCTTCCTCTGGCCTGGTTCCTCTATTGCCCAAAGCTATTGATTTTTTTCAATTTAAGGAGGATTGCAAAGCCAGGCGTGGTGGCACACGCTTGTAATCCCAGCATTTGGGAGGCTGAGACCAGAGGATCGAGGTTCGCGGACAGCCTCAGCTACTTAGTGAGGCCCTTTGCAACACAGTGAGACCTGGTTTCAAAATAAAGAATAAAAAATAGGGCAGGGGGTGTAGCTCGGAGGTCAAATGTCCCTGGGTTCCATCCTCGGACTAGACTGCAGTCTAGTAAGAATGCATAGAGGCGGTTGCATGATGCTTTGGGCTCAGAACGATTAATTTCCTCCTACTGTGGGATCAGAAGTCAGAGGCTCTGTTCTTGTTTCTGATCTAGGTGGGGAAATCTTTGACAGGTCCTCCAGGTCCTTCACACTGGGGCCTTTTTTGGGGGGTACAAAGGTGAAGCATGTGACCTTGGACACACACACACACACACACACACACACACACACACACCCATCATATAGCCAATCAGCATTTCCCCACAATCTATTTAAGCTAAGAAGAGGGAAGCTTTGAAGGAAAGAAGTCACAACGGGCAGCAGAAGAGTACATGTGAGAGGAGGAACAACTTAGTTCACATTCATTTACTTGGTCACGGTGCCTTTGACACTGTCTGTATGGGTAATGGAGGGAGATTGGAAAAGAACTGAATCTTTTCAAAATTATCACTACATAAGCATGCCATTAAGAGTAATTTGTGCTGAGACCCTCACAGTTTTTCCTACAATTACACACACGTTTATTTATTTATTTATTTATATTTATTTATCATCTGTATCTGTCAAACTGAATCACGGTCATAATTCACTTAAAAAAAATTTTTTTTTGGTACTGGGTTCCTGGAAGCCCTTCTACCTCCGGGCTACACTCCCAGACCTATTTTATACTTTTAATTTGTAAACAGGGTCTCTTAAGCCAGTGCGGCTGGCTTCGAACCTGCGCGATCCTCCTGTCTCCGCCTCCCAAGCGCGGGGATCACAAACTTGCACCACCACGCCCGGCGATAATTCGCTTTAAAATTTAAACCACCAAGTATGAATATATATTTTATATTCATATAAAATAAATCCATAAATTATATATATACATATTTCAAGCCGGTCAGGTCATGGTGGTACACACTTGTGGTCCTAGTATTTAGAAGGCTGAGACAGGAGGAGCACAGGTTTAGGCCCAGCCTCAGCAACCTAGTGAGACTCTGTTTCAATTAAAAAATAAAATAGGGCTGGAGATGTGGATCAGAGGTAGAATGCCCCTGGGTACAATCTCCAGTAAAATACATACACATGCACATGCGCGCACACACACACACACACACACACACACACACACACACACTGATACCTCCATTTCTATCTAAAATAATAATTATATAGCCAGGATTTAGCAGCTGAGGGCTCTGAGCCCTGTCTGCTGAGCTTTGGGTTATATACTTTACGTATTTCATTTTTCTAATTTAAATACCACATCAATCCTAAAGGGCAGGCTTTAGGAATTGCCTTTATTTTACAAACAAGGAAATTAAGATTCAGAAGGAGTTAAAAAAAGTGCCCAAGGTTACACAAGTAAGTGTGCGCTGTATTTTGAAGTAAAGATTCAACCCCAGATGGAACCCTGGCCCCCTAGCTTGTCTCCCTTAAGCCCAGGGTAGGTTAAAACATACAGCAGCTTAAAAGTTAGCTTTTCCAGCATAAAAACATAAAGAATGAGTAAGGTGGAGCTGAGTTTATAAAATACAGTTTTGGATATGGAGAATATGAAATGGTTCTTTCTCGCTCCAAATACTAAAAGAGATGTCTTTTTAAATATATAACAAATTTATTTAGAACACAAATTCTGTGGATTTATTTACTCTTAACAGAGTAGAAATAATGGGAAACTCCAATAGGTTGGGTCAGCCAAAACTATAAATAGTTTAAAGAAGGGCTTGCATGAATTTGTTGATTTGAGACACATTGCCTTTTTAAGTATTAGATTGAATATAAAATTGCCGTTTTTGCTTAAAAATGAATGAACTATTGTTGATTTCATATGGTAAAACCTAGTTAGAAGCCGTGCCTGTCTTTTATTTATAAAGTATATTGGCTTTCTACACAAAGTTTACTGTAATTCTAGTCTCTGAGCCTGGATATAGGACACAAGGGTCCGATACAAAAATGTTTAGTGTTGGCTTTGTTGAAAATTTTAGTACCATGGCTCATTTCCTTTTCTTATGTTTTGTGTTTGTTAAAGGAGGGTGGGTTGTAAATCACATTTTTAAGACTGATGACTCTTGGGTCATAGTAAAACTGGGGTTTGGCATTCTTTCTGTTCTGACCATTGGATGGACTTTAGGTAAAACTTCCAACCTTTTTAGGATTCCAGTTTAAATATGTCAAATGAGGAGATGTGTCCCTTTCGGTTCTCAAGTTTACAGAGTTAATAGCACTCAGCTGGCTTTTGCTGCCAGCAAGAACTCATCTGGCAGTACTTCTCCCCTCGATAAAGTTTTCCATAGCCCTAGTATGGCCTGTGACCAGCTAGGGATGGGCCAGCTGAGACGGGGGTCTTTACTTGGGATCCATACACTAGGATTGAGTTTCCCGAGATAGCAAATAAAAACACAAGACACCCACAAATTTGATTGTAAGGTAAACTGTGAATCATATTAAAGTTTAAGTATGTCACAGGAAGTATTTGGAACACACATTAAAAGCCAACTTGTGATTTATTTCAAATTCAGCTGTCACCGGGTGACTGTATTTTACCTGATAACCTTCCTCTGCAATGGGTTTTGAGTTGATCCACAGCGCTACAGATTTTTCTTTTCTCTCTCTCTCTCTCTCTCTCTCTCTCTCTCTCTCTCTCTCTGCAGGTCTGGGGATGGAACCCAGGGGCATTTGACCTCCGAGCTACACCCCCTGCCCTATTTTTTTTATTCTTTATTTTGAAACCTGGTCTCACTGAGTTACAGAGGGCCTCACTAAGTAGCTGAGGCTGTCCGCGAACCGCGATCCTCTGGTCTCAACCTCCCGAATGCTGGGATTACAAGCGTGCGTCACCATGCCTGGCTCCTATTTTTATATTTTATTTGGAAACTCAGTCTCACTAAGTTGCTGAGAGCCTCACTAAGTAGCTGAGGCTGGCTTTGAACCTGTGCGATCCTCCTGTCTCCGCCTCGCAATCGCTGAGATTACAAGTGTGCGCCACCAAGCCCGGTTTGTGTTTATGTCTTTATGTGCTCTGTGGAGTAGCTAAGAGCTTCTTTCATGAGGCCCATAAAAGGGTCCATGATCCAAAGTAGATCTAGAACCACTGGTCTGAGAATCGTGCTGCCCTAACCACAACCCTCATCTCTAAGTAGGCAAGCTCATGTGAAAGTAATGCCTTTAAATCTTATTTTTCTGGACCCAAACGGATCCCTGATGAACGCTTCTAGAATTGGTCATAGAGAAGTGTTGCTACTTATATTTAAGGACAGTCTTCTTCCCAATGCCTGCCACCCTCGCCTCCTGGGAGAGAGTCTACACGGGGCCGGCTGAAAAGCCATGTATACTAAAGTGTCGCTGTCATTCCCATGCCAGAAAGAGCCGGGATCCCAGAATGTCTTACCGCCAAGGGTGCGAATCAGCTGTGCCTGCCCCCTGTCCCTGCCACATTCCAGGCCTGCATCTGTCGGGGCCCATCATCACCGCCTCCCGGAATAGAAACAGGCCTGGCCGCTGCTGGCCATTTTCAGCTAAGCCCAGCTGAGAGGGGGGTTTCCACTTTACCATTTCATTTCTAACATGATTGTTCATATGAAATATATATCACCTGTAAAACAAAACTAGCTTTTTAGTCACAACTCACAAATTTGGGGTACTTGCAGGGGGAGATTTCTATTTTGTAAGTTATATTTCTGTGTGTTCCCAGAGTTCTGATTTTTGTGCTACCGGTTTAGTTAAAACTGATGATACTGTATCTAAACTGAACAGGTGTCAAATCTGTTAGTGGCTCCTGATAATAATACAGATGGAATTTTAAACTTAGTGTATACATCCTAAGAATTTTCTCTCCCCTTCCTCTGTATAAAACAATGGAAGAAAAACATATCATAAGCTCCAGAGACTTAAAATTGTTGCTAGGATTGCAAGCATCTTACTTTTATAGGGCATTGTTCTCCTGCATGTCTGGTGCTGTGCCAGTCTCCTAATTCGTCACATTTCTCAAGTTCCAAGACAACGTTTTCTGCCTCCCAACATCAGATCAGGGCCCCGAGCCTTCTGATCCAGCTGGAGACTCCCTTCAGGAAAATAACTCCACAACCGCAAGCCCTGGCCCCCACCCGCTCCCGCCCAGACAGCCATACACACCCCAGGATCCAGAAGACAGGAGGTGGTGGCTTTAGTTCCAGCTCCTTTCCCTCCCTTGCGAAGAGGCCGCCCAACTTGTATGATGAAGTTTTAGCAGCAGACTCCTCTTGGGAAGTGATCTGCGGAGAGAGAGGGAGGGAGAAGGAAGATCCGGTGGGGAGCCACCAGCAGCCACCTGACAAGCCCCAGAGGCAGCAATTTTTAGAACAACCCGTTGACGTCCCACTGGCTGAGGGGCTGAGCCTGCGCTCTGGTCTGAGCCCTTGCTCAGTCTTTGGCCTTCAGCTTGCAGGCCATCCCGGGGCAGGGGGCGGGGCACTGGTTGGTGAAGAGGGGTTGGGTTTCTTGAGTTGACCAGCTTTTTTTTTTTTTTTTTTTTAATATAAAGTCAAATGCTCAATCAACCTGGGTATAAGGAAAGAATATCAGGTGGGTGCTTAATTGTTGAAAATAGGAAAGGAGGAAGAGGAAGGGAAGATTGTAGACAGAAATGAGTTTCTGGAGAGGTAAATAACCTGGTCATGTCAGGTCCTTTGGGAAGATTGTGCCTATAAATACACTGTTCTTTAGAAAAGGAGCACATGTTTATCAGGACATGACACTTTCGAAAGCCCTTTGGTACAGTACTAGCATTTCATAGTTTAGTAAGTGATGCTTATGACCTGATTATCCAGGACCAGGGATCCACATGGAGATCTGAGATACAAACACACAGTAGCGTGCATGCGGGCTAGGGAGTATCTGCTCTGGCAATACTTTGTGTGAGAAAAAAACCAACAACCCTCAAAGGGTTGTAATTGACCACAAGCTTTTAATGGGAACCAAGAGTATGAAATGGCTGCTATAAACATTAACGTGATAATCAGCTATAATAATAGAGCAATAGGTCGTGGAAAGTAAATGTTCTAATTATCGTTCATTAGTCAGATGATGCATTAAGCATTGCTTTGCCACCCTGGCACACTAAGAAATCCTCTCCCCGAAGACGATGGCAAGAATAAAAAAGCCTGCAGAAGCTGTGCATATTGGGAGCAACTAAAGCCACGTATGACTAAGAGGAGGCTTTAGATACGAGGAAACTCCTGAGAGCTTGTGTTGTGGGTAGTTGAGTGACAGGGGGTTCAATTAAAAATTGTGTAACCTAAGTTGTCAATAACTTGGCCCCAAAGGGGTAGAAATTCGAGGGGAAAAGATAAAAAATAAGGACATATGAGCTGGGGATCGTAATCCCTGCTGTTGGTACCAGTGCTATGATCGCCAGGAGTTCGAGACCATGAATTCCAGCTCTACTAGCATAGCACCGAGATACTCCTTTCAACAGAATATTGTTTGAGGCAAACTTGGAAAATCAAATAGACACTTCAATAACAGAATTTCCAGAGTAGCTTCCATATGCAAGCATCCAATTACCGCTACGGTTGATATACTGGAGATGTAGGGCATGGGTGTAGAGCATGGCTGGAGAGGGAACCCGGGCAGTCAGCTGTGGGATATATTGTCACCGAAGCCATGGGAGCCTGCCTCTTAAAGTTCGTTTTAATAAAAAGGATGAAATTGGCACTTTGGAAACAGCTCTCAAGCATTCTCTTAGCAGAATTTTGAGGGTTTAGATTGAGTAATTTATTTGTTTCTGTTGTGAGTGCCTGTCTCTTCCGTCAGCCTCCCCCCCAACTCTCTGCCACAGAGCTCCATGATAAATCTCAAATTTCTTTTCTTTTCCCTCCCTCCCTCCCTTCCTTCCTTCCTTCCTTCCTTCCTTCCTTCCTTCCTTCCTCCCTCCCTCCCTCCCTCCCTCCCTCCTTCTTTCTTTCTTTCTTTCTTTCTTTCTTTCTTTCTTTCTTTCTTCCTTCCTTCCTTCCTTCCTTCCTTCCTTCCTTCCTTCCTTTCTTTTTCAGTACTGGAGATGGAACCCAGGGGTATTCTACCTCTGAGCAACACCTCCAGCCCTATTTTTTTAATTGTTTATTTATTTGTTTATCGGTTTATTTATTGTTTATTTTTTGTGGTACTGCGGATGGAACCCAGGGGCATTCTACCTCTGAGCTATAACCCCTGCCCTATTTTTTATTCTTTATTTTGAAGCAGGGTCTCACTGAGTTGCAAAGGGCCTCACTAAGTAGATGTGGCTGTCCTCGAACTGCGATCCTCCTGTCTCAGTCTCCCGAATGCTGGGATTACAAGCGTGTGCCACCATGCCTGGCAATCCCAAATTTCTAAAATAGTGCCTGGCACAAAGTACATGGTAAATAATTCCTAACTAACTGAGTAATGAGGAATAAGTCAATGAGTGAATGAACCGATGCATATTGAATGAGATGAGTGAGATAAAGTTATAGGACAAGAGAACAGAGGGAAGCCGGGCGTGGTGGCCCTTTACAACTCAGTGAGACCCTGTTTCAAAATAAAGAATAAAAAATAGGGCAGGGGCGGTGTAGCTCGGAGGTAGAATAAAAAAAAAAAAGAGAACAGAAGGCAGACATGAGACAGGATTATAATGGCGGACCATAAAACTGATCTGAGTAAGGAGGAAAATAGAAGTCTTGAGTGCAGGTAATCTTTATTATTGTAACTCTAGAACCAAGAAAGTACTTAGCTTATGGTAGGTGCTCAATAAATTATTTGTTTGAATGAAAAAAAATTATACTGATGGTACAGCAAAATCCAAAGATAGTAAGTATTATGCTATTTTGCTTTTTTAACTAGCTAGTCATATCCTGTATAGACTTGAAAGTATTCTCTAGCAAAAATAAGTGTTTTTAAAACCTGAAAGAACGTTTGATCAATAATTCATGGTTCCCAAAGAATACTTGTCTGCTGTAGATCATTATTCTGATTATTTGGTTGGCTCTCAATTTTTTTAATATAGATGAGGCATTACACCTAGGGGAATTCTACTTCTGAGCTACATCCCAGCCCTATTTTTCTATTTTATTTTGGAACAGTGTCTGAATTGCTTAGGGTCTCATGAAGTTGCTGAGACTGGCCTCAAATCTATGATCCTCCTGTTTCAGCCTCCCAAGTATTGGAATTACATGGTTCTCAATTTGAGGGCAAATAATCTTGATTATTGTAGCCTGAGAACCAAGAAAATATCACAAATGCTAATTCATTTAAGTACTGCTTCTCAAACCTATGTACACAGAAATTACTTGAAGACCTTGTAAAATGCTGATGCTGATAAGGTAGGGTTGGGTTGGAGTCTGAGATTGTGTGTGTGTGTGTGTGTGTGTGTGTGTGTGTGTGTGTTGCTAGGGATTGAACCAGGGGGCTTTCTACCTCTGAGCCATACCCCAGCTCAATTTTTTATTCTTTATTTTGAAACAGGGTCTCACTAAGTTGCAGAGGGCCTCAGTAAGTAGCTTAGGCTGGCCACAAATCTGTAATCCTCTTGTTTCAGCTGCCCTATTTTTTTATTCTTTATTTTGAAACAGGGTCTCACCAAGATGCAGAAGGCCTCCTAAGTATCTGAGGCTGTTCACAAACTGTGATCCTCCTGTTTCAGCCTGGGATTACAAGTGTGCACCACCACATCCAGCTATTCTTTTTTTTTTTTTAATGTTTTACTGTGCTGGGGATGAAACTCAGGGGCAGTCTATCTCCCAGCTACACCCCCAGCCCTATTTTTTATTCTTTATTTTGAAACAAGGTCTCACTGAGTTGCAGAAAGCCTCACTAAATAGTAGCTAAGGCTGTCCGTGAACTACACTCCTCCTCTCCAATGCTGGGATTACAAGCATGCGCCACCATGCCCAGTTTATTTTTGAAACAGTTTCTCACTAAGTTGTGGAGAGCCTCACTAAGTAGCTGCAGCTGGCCACGAACCTGCAATCCTCCTGTCTCAGCCTCCCAAGTACTGTGATTCCAAGTGTGTGCAACCACGCCCAGCTTAGTGATGAACTGATTACTTAATTCAGAAAATTACTAAACGAATGATGAATGGATTTTTTGAGTTATTCATGCAAGGGAATTTTATGTATCCTCACAGGCAGTATAGCTAGACCTGTTTGCTCTCAAAAGCTTCTCCTTGAGCCGGGCTTGGTGGTGCATGCTTGTAATCCCATTACTTTGAAGGCTGAGACAGGAGGATTGTGTAGGTTTGAAGCCAGCCTCAGCTACTTAGTACGACCCAGTTCCCAAATAAAACATAAAATAGGTCTAGGTCTGGGAGTGTAGCCTGGAGGTGGAAAGCCTGTGGGTTCCATCCCTAGTAACACACACACACACACACACACACACACACACACACACACACCATCTCCTTGTCTGTGGTGTGGGTCTGCAGGTCAAGGGCTGGAGGCTGTGGGACATCAAGATGTGGCTTCCAGGGTCATGATGGGCAGATATGCTGTTCGGAGCATTGGGCTTGGCCCTCACTTAATCTTCTTTGATCCTTCTTTTTCTGTAGCCTGGTTCTCTGGTCAGCTTGCAGACACCCTGTGAGCGGCCCAGGATCCTTCCAGAAGATTCCTTTCCTCATTTGGCCAACCCAGGAGCCTGAATATAAGCTGCAGGGAACCAAGGAAGAGAAGCTGAGAAGAGAAGGCCTGGAAGGCGGGGAGGCACGGGGAGGGGAGTCCTGAGGGAGACACCACACACAGCGAGGACAAAAGGACCGAGCGAGGAGCTTCTGACCACCGGGCTGGGCCTGCAACAACACAGGTACCTAATAACCACTGCTAGCCTTTGCTTTTCTTGCCCTGTATATTCGCTTCACAGCAAGAACTTTCAGCAGAGTCTGTTGTACATAAATGCCTTCGGAGCATGGTTCTAGTAGAAACTAATGAAAAACCACCCAGGCCAGAACAGAGCAGACCTAATGCTGAGCGTGGCAGAGCTGGGATGAGGGGTCAACAGAGCAGTAACTTGGAGCCAGGGGGACAGGCATGAGCCGAAGGCCGTGGGCAGTTCCCCGAGGACCCGCAAGGGCATAGAACTTCCCAGTGGCCCTGACTTGGAAAGGTCAGGTCAATTTTGTGGGTGTGTGTGCACTGGGGATTGAACTCGGGGCACTCTACCTCTGAGCTGCATCCCTAGCTCTTTTTATTACTTACTTTGAAATAGGGTCTCCGTAAATTGCTGAGGCTGACCACAAACCTGAAATCTTCCTGTTTCAGTATCGCAAGTACTTGAATTATAGACGTGTGCCTTCATGCCCAGTCATTTATTTTAATTGATTAATTAATTAATTAATTTTGGTACTGGGGATGGAACCCAGGAGCTTTCTACCTTCAGGCTACACTCCCAGACATATTTTACATTTTATATGAAAACAGAGTCTCACTAAGTTGCTGAGAGCCTCACTAAGTAGCTGAGGCTGGCTTCAAACTTGCACTATCCTCCTGTCTCAGCCTCCCAAGTGCTGGGATTACAAGTGTGCGCCACCATGCCTAGCTACAGTTTATTTTAATCACCAAAAAGGGTTGGAGAAACCAGCTGACAGGGGAGCTCTACCAGTATTAACTATTTGTCTTTGCTGAGGGCTGGCTCAGGGATCTGTCACAAGGGGGGACAAGCGCTGTTTCTCATTTTTAGTGTAGTAAAAGTAATCTTTGGCTGGGTGTGTCCTGCATCCCTGGAATTTCAGTCCTTGGGAGGCTGAGATGAAAGAATGGCAAGTTCAAGACCAGCCTTAGCAATTTAGTGAAACTATCAGCAATTTAGTGATACCCTGTTTTTTCAAGTTAAAAAAAAAAGAGGGTTGAGAAGTAGCTTGGAGATAAAACACCTCTGGGTTTCACACACACACACACACACACACACACACACACACACACACACAATCTTTGCCTGAAAGAGGAATTGTTAGTGACTCCCTTAAAAAAAAAAAAATCGAATGGGAGGAGTCTACAGAGGAGAGGCTGTCTTCCAGTCTTCCAAGTGTTTTTGGATTCCAGACTTGAAACACTGCCTTTCAAGGTGAAATAAAAGGATGTGTTTTATTCCAGGCACATAGACTTTAAGCAGAAGCATTGACTAAGATAAGTTCACCCAACAAAAGGTCCTACTTATTTTTGGAAAATACATGATGAAGCTAGTCAATGAAATAAAAACTTTCATAGAACCTGCGGCAAATGCGGTGACTTATACAGCCTTCCAATAATGTCCCAAGGTGCCAGTTGTGCTTGGGTTGTGCTTGATAACGTTAAGAGGTTCTTGGTGTTAAGTGGACACTTGCAAATCACATGCTCTGCAGTGACCTTTTGAAGGCAGCAGCACCATTTTGGCATAAAGACACACTTAGAGAGGTGAAAATAATTTATTGCAAGAATCATCTATTCAGATGACATTTTTTTTTGTTATAAGACTTTTTATTTCTTTCATGCCCCAAGTATGCCTGAGTGGTTGACTGTCATCCTTCCTCTGTATTCGTAGCCAATCCCTTACATGCTCCACAAGAAACATTGACTTGCTCTGCAGTTTAGGGAGTGCCTACGCTTTGGAGGATAACTTGTAATGGGTCAGAGTGTGGGCAGAAGGGTCGACAGCCTTGGTCTACTTGGGCATCCAATAATGGGTAAGACAGTCGCCTGGCCCGCGTCGTGGCGCTCAAAGATCTGACTGTAGTAATAACTTTCTTTAGTCCGAGAAGTATTGAAGGGGAATTTTTGAGCTGCATAATCAACCTGATGTTCAGTGTAAAATCTTAAACCAGGAATTCTTGACTGAGGCAATCCCATCACTGAAGCCCTCTTTTGGTCACCAGAAAATCTCTTTAGGTAGCAGGTTGGAGTCCTCAAAGTGCCGGCTCTTAAGCAGGCCAGAAGACAGGTGCAGTGAGATGACCAGTTAACTAGGATGGAGGCGCCCTAATGAAAACGAGGCACGGGAATTCAGAAACCCCAGCGCTCAGTCACTGAGGGTAGAGATACACATTTCTGGACACAAAGAGGGCTCAGAACTACTGCTTGCTGGCCTCATTCAGTGAGCGTTTTGTTTGGCCTTTATGGTATTTTTATTTTATTGAGCTAGTATTTAAAAATGAGGAAGTTTTCCAGGAAAGTATAAATTTGGGGCTTCTCACATGCCATCATACAGTCTTGCAATACTGGGCTTGCTTATCTACAAGACAATGAAGGGCAGCCCGAGTGCGCTGGTGGCTGCCTGCTTCGGACAGCGCCCCGTCCTGCAGCTCACAGTTCCTTCTGCACACCGTCCTGCGCTGCACCGACCCCTTCAAAGATCTGCTCATTTCTTCCGGGTCATGAAGGCAGTTGAGTTTACCACCAGAGAGCTTCACGTGAAGGTACATTTTCTAATTGCTATGCTGACTTGAAATTAGGAGCCACTGTTTGAAGGTGACTTCCTTAGACAGGAGGTAGACTTGAACGTCCTCAGCAAGCAGTCACCTTGCTTTCCCTCTCTGCAGCAGTTGGGACTTCTCTGCTCTACCAAGATCTTCTCCACCCCCGCTCTTTTCTTCCTAGAATTAGCAACTCTTATTTATGGAAAACCAGAGTCTCCCAGAATATATCCTGTAGAAGTTTTGTGCCAAGGGATGTTAAGATTGGTGCCGTGTAAAGCATCCAAATAGCTGGAAAGAGGAAAAGTTCAACAATCAGTTTAGATAAAGATAAATCCCCCCTTTTAAAGTGTAAGACTTCTCAGAGCCTTTTTTCCCAATTTTATATTTTTTATTGGTATATTGTAATTGTACATCATCACCACGCTCAGTATGATAGAAACATACCTCCCAGGTCCTACCCTGCTCCCTCCCCCATCCGGTACATAATGTCAACATTGGTATTGATATTTCATAGATGAACATAGGCTTGTCTGAGCTGTTTCCTCCCTCATGTCTTCCTCCCCACTCTCCTTCCTCCCACGATTGTCCTGGAATCTCTCCTCATTTCCTCATAAAGTCCCTTTATGTCAACCAGTTTCTCTCTAGCTTCCACAGATGAGTGAAACTATGGCCTTTCACTTTCTGGGACTGGTTCATCTCATTTAGTAGAATATTCTCTAACTAGACCCATTTTTCTGCAAATTACATAATTTTGTTCTCCTTTATGCCTGAATAAAATCCCATTGTGTGTATACACCATGGTTTTGTGATCCATTCATCTGTTGATGGACACCTAGGCTGATCGGCTATTGTGAATAATGCGGCTACAAACATGGATATGCATGTATCTCTATAATAGTCTGAATTTAGTTCCTCTGGGAAGATCTCCAAGAGTGGTCTGGCTGGGTCATATGGTGGTTCCATTCCCAGTCTTTTGAGAAGCTTCCACACTGGTCTCCATAACGGCTGCACCTAATTTGCAATCCCCCAACGGTATATAAGGGTTCCCATTACTCGACATCCTTGCCAGCATTTATTATTAAATATATTCTTGATGGTTGTCATTCTAACTGGAGTTAGATGAAATATCACTAAGTTGCAGCAGGTCTTGCTAAGTTGCTGAGGCTGGCTGTGAACCTGAAACCCTCCTGTCTCAGCCTCCCAAAAACTGGGATTACAAGTATTCACCATCACGTCTAGCTTAAAATTAAGTCTTAATTGATGGGAAATTAAATAGAACAAAACAAAACAACAACAACAGCAACAACAACAACAACAACAACAACAACAAATATATATATATATATATTTTTTGGTGTACTGGGGTTCCTGGAAGCCCTTCTACCTCCGGTATACACTCCCACGGGCTACACTCCCAGACCTATTTTTTAACTTTTCTACGTGGAAACAGGGTCTCTTAAGCCAGCGAGGCTGGCTCCGAACCAGCGTGATCCTCCTGTCTCCGCCTCCCAAGCGTGGGGATTACAAGCGTGCGCCAACACGCCCGGCCAAAACAAAATATTTCAATGTCACCATTAAATTAGTATTATTAAAGATAAATGGTGCAAAGCTGTGGGGAGGTGGCACATGCTTGTAACCTCAGCATTCGGGAGGCGGATACTAGAGGATCACGGTTCACAGACAGCTTCAGCTACTTAGCAAGGCCCTTCGCAACTCAGTGAGACCCTGTTTCAAAAATAAATAAATAAATAAATAAATAAATAGACTAAAAAATAGGACCAGGGTTGTAGCTCGGAGGTAAAATATCCCTGGGTTCCATCCCTAGTACTGAAAAAAAAATTAATGTTAGAATTGTCATCTATGCTATTAGAGTAGGAATACAGTACAATAATAGTAGGGGAAGTTTAGAAGCTAGAAAATATGTATTACACAATGCTACATATGTATCACAGGAATTATCCATATTTGTATTTATTTCCTTCCAGTATTTCTTCAGGCCTATTATGTTTTTTTCTGCCTACAATCATAGTATTTATATGCTTTTTCATAGTAGTGAAATATATATAACATAAAACGTATCATTTTAACCATTTTTAACAATTCAGTGGCATTAGGCGCATTCATCCTGTTGTGCAGCCGCCACCACCACCCATCTCCAGAATGTTTTCATCTTAGGATAAAAAATAAAAACCCAACTCCTCATTCTTCCCTTCCCCCAACCCCTGGCAACCACTGACTTGTTTTATTTTTAAATAAGTGAGTTCTTTCATTCTGTTTTGTTTTTATGGTGCTGGGGCTGAACCCAGGGCTTCATGCATACCAGGCAAGGGCTCCACCAGTGGGCTCCACCCCAGCCCAAGGGAGTTCTTGTAAAGGGTTGGCTTTGTTTTGTGATAAAATCTTTCTCCCTTTTTTGTATCAGAAGTAGGTTTGCACTTAGGAGCTACTTGGATGCAAATCACCCTTTATTACAGTTTTGGTGAGTAGTTCGCATTTAATTTATTTACTTGTTCACCCCACAGGGACGTGTCCCATCAGGTTGTAGCCTGGGTTTCTTTAAGTGCAGAACCTGACAGAAGCAGTTCACTTGGAAACCGACCTCAGCCAACAGGAGTGGAAATCCAGGAACTGAAAGGAGGGGAAGGCCCTGGGAGGGCGCATCGCAGAGTTGGCTGGCACTGTGGGTCCCTGGGCAGCACCCCAGGCCTCCTCCAGGTGCCTCCCAGGCGTTATCACCCACGCGGTGCCTACATGCTTGTGTGTTAAGTGGCTTCTCACAGGATCCTACACGTCTGCCTGGAAAAGCACAAGGGCAGGATGGGAAAAGTTCTTGGCACTGGATTAGGCAGAGGACTGGAGGCGCCAGTGGGAGTCACAGGGGCATCGGCCCTTCCTCATGGGATGCAGAGGTGCAGGTATGTGGTAGGAAACAGGAGGAGCAAGCAACGGCAGCAGAACTCCCGTTCTGGATGCTCATGACCCAGGAAAACTGTAAGTGAGCTTGAAGGTAGCTTCCTGGAACTCATCTAGCAAGAGGTGAATGCATAAGGGGAACAGGAAGGTATAGTCCCTGCCCGAAGGATTTGGTCAGAAGGTAATGAATGATAAACAACTCCTGTGAAGCAATTAACTACCTTTAGACTCTATGAATGAGAAGTGTCTCATATTGTAGACAGGCATAATAGGCCTTCTGATAAGGTCACATGTCTCAGGAAGCTTCATCATAGAGTAATATTTAATATGAGACCTGAAGGATGATATGCTATTAAATTAGCATTAATCAGCTATTATGCCTTAGGTACTACAAATACACCAATTATAATCTTTTTTCCTTCAAATTATTCATAGTCGAATCAAGGAAATAAATGAACGATGGTTATCTAATCTGAACAAAGATAGTATTTTATATGATTCAAACACAGAGAATTGGCCTGTGGAAGCTGGGGAGGTGTCCGCACAGGAGGTAATGTTGGGCACCATCCAGAAAGCTTTGGATGAGTTTGCCAGGTGAACTTGAGGACTCCATTCAACATGATGGAGAGGGGAGAGTCTACAATGCACTCCTGAGAGTCTGGGAGTCTTCCATGAGAATTTTAAGTTTAGGACAGGTTTTAAGTTGTATAAGCGTACTAGGCTTCTGTGTATGATTCATTTGAACACTGGGCACTGCTATGTGATTTCAGGATTGCTGTTTGTTATCACAGAGTACCCAGAAACACTCTTTTAACTGTCTGTTGTCTTGAAGAAATTCAGACCTAGATGGAGAAAGATTCTAATTTCTATATGAGAAGACAAGTAGAAAATTCAGCTTTTCATATAAATATTTATTTATTTATTTATTTATTATTTATCAATCTATCTATTTAGTATTGGAAATTGGACCCAGAGCATCCTACTCAGTTATGCTCCTGGTCCTTTTTATTTTTTATTTTGAAATAGGGTCTCGCTAATTTGCTGATGCTGGCCTTGAACCCGCAATGATTCCTCGGCCTCCCAGGTGTCTCAGCCTCCTTATGCCTACTGGGATCATACGCATAGGTCATCATGCCTGCCATCATATCTAAGAATAAAATAAAATAAAGCTATACCCTATACACATTCACATGATGATTTTCTATTTCATTGATGTATCGTGAATATCTTTTGTGGTAAGTAAAATGCTACTATAATCTACGCCATCTTAGTTCACTCTTACTGACACTTGTATTACACTTCGTAGCATGGTGAAGCATCTTTTAGCACCTAATTAGCATCTATTTCCCCATGGCTAAAATTAAATTGACTCCAATTTTTCTCAGTTTTACAGATAATGCCTTATGTACATATTCATAGGTATGTGTGTAAATCTTTCTACAGAACAGACTTCTAGAGGTGGCATGGCTGGGTTATTTAAAAAAGCTCTTCTCAAATTACCCTCCACTAGGGCCACTAAATTACACTCCCACCCTTATGTACAAAAATGGCTCCTTTCCCCACCATCCGAAAGTACTGGGTACTAACAATCTTTTCAATATTAACCAACCAAGTTTATGAAAAATTGTTCTGGGGGATGTTTTAATTTGTGTGCCATGAAGAATGGATGAGGATAAATATCTTTTAATATATCTACTAGGCTTAAGTATTTCTTCTCTTCTGAGTTCCCCGTCTATATTCTTTTGTTCTATTAGCTATTTGATTGCTTATATGTTCTATTTATTTATTTATTTATTTATTTGGTGGTACTAGGGGTGGAACCCAGAGGCTTTCTACCTCCGGGCTACACTCTCAGACCTATTTTATATTTTATTTGGAAACAGGGTCTCGCTAAGTAGCTGAGGCAGGCTTCGAACCTGTGCGATCCTCCTGTCTCAGCCTCCCAAGTGCGGGGATTACAAGTGTGCGCCACCACACCTGGCTGCTTATATGTTTTATATTTACCCATTGTCTTTTGTCCAAGCTACAGTTATTTTTTCTCAGCCCACTGTTTATTTCCCAACTTGTTTTACAGAAATGTTCCATTTTAGCCAGGCATGGTGGCGCACGCTTGTAATCCCAGCATTCGGGAGGCTGAGACCGGAGGATCGTGGTTTATGGACAGCCTCAGCTACTTAGTGAGGGCCTCTGCAAATCAGTGAGACCCGGTTTCAATATAAAGAATAAAAAATAGGGCTGGGGCTGTAGCTCGGAGGTAGAATGCCCCTGGGTTCCATCCCCAGACCTGAAAAAAAAAAAAAAAAAAAAGAAATGTTCCACTTTTATATATTCCAGTCCATCAATTTATTTTTATGACATCTGGGTTTGACTTCTAATTTAGGAAAGACATCCTCATCCTAAGATGATAAAATCTATCTCCCTAGTAAGTTTTTCCATTTATTACTTGAAAAGCTCTATCATTCATTTAGTCTATATGCAAAAATATATTTTTTACTTATGGCTTGAAGGAGAGCTCTAACTTTATTTCTTTTACTTCCAAATACCATTCTCAGCACCATTCATGGAACAGAACAGAATTTCTTCTAGATTTAAATGCCTAATATAGCTAAATAATATGAAAAAACACTAGTCTTTTAAGATATTCATTTGAATTAGATCAGTTTCCATTCTCTTTATATTTGTATAGCTTCTTCTGCATCTTGTGATCACAGAACACAATAGCTGAGTGTGCTTTTTATAGTAACAAGTGCCTTGGATGTATACAACGCTGCTGGCTGGGGGTCTGTTTGCCTGTTGCACCAGTAGCTGTGTGCGAGGTTCTACTGAGTTACTGAGCTCCACCTGCAAGCCTGGCTCTGGCATGTCACCAGCCAGCTTTAGCCCCGCGTAAGGAAGCCCTGGCTCCCAGGACCAGCGCGGCTGCTGATCTCAGTGCACACTCAGCGGTTCCATTTCGGGCCTCTGCCGGAGCCGATCTTATGGCCAAGGTGACGGCGGAGGTGGGTTTATAATTCCATTCGGAAGCCTGCATAGATCACAGTCCCCATAACTGAGGTTTCCCAAGGAGATAAAACTATAACATTTCTTTCTTTCTTTCTTTCTTTCTTTCTTTCTTTCTTTCTTTCTTTCTTTCTTTCTTTCCTTCCTTCCTTCCTTCCTTCCTTCCTTCTTTCTTTCCTCCTTTCTCTATTTCTTCTTTCTTTCTTTCCTTCCTTCCTTCCTTTTCTTTCTTTCTCTATTTCTTCTTTCTTTCTTTCCTCCTTCCTTCTTTCTTTCTCTATTTCTTCTTTCTTTCTTTCATTCTTTCTCTTTCTCTATTTCTTCTTTCTTTCTCTTTCTCTATTTCTTCTTTCTTTCTTCCTTTCTTTCTTTCTTTTCTTTTTTTTTTTTTTGGTGGTATGAGGGATGGAACCCAGGGGCCTTCTACCTCTGAGCTACACTCCCAGACCTATTTTCTATTGTATTTGGAAACAGGGTCTCACTAAGTTGCTGAGAGCCTCACTAAGTAGCTGAGGCTGGCTTCGAACTTGTGCAATCCTTCTGTCTCAGCCTGCCAAGTGCGGGAATTACAAGCGTGCGCCACCACGCCTGGCTAAACTACAACATTTCTACGGGCCTCTTATTTACACCAGCGTGTATATGGTTTGGCTCTGGATGCACTGATTTGCTGCTTCTGTATTACTTTAAATTTGGTTTTCTTGTTCATTTTGTTACTATCCAGATGGCTTGTTCTTATCGTTACCTATTTTGTACCTCTTAACTCATTCACTTTGCAAAAAGGATTTCCCTGCTCTACTTATGTAAAAGAGGAACCTCACTGGGCATGGTGGCCCATGCCTGTAATCTCAGTCCTTGGGAAACTGAGACGGGAGGATGTAGGTTGGAGGACAGCCTCAGCAACTTAGAAACTTAGTGAGACTCAGAAACTTAGTGAGACTCTGTTTCCAAATAAAGAATAAAAATAGGGCTGGGGGTATAGCTCGAGGGTAGAATGCCCCGGGTTCAATCCTCAGTGCTGAAAAAAAAAAAAGAGCTTACTAATTAATATTATCTATCTTTGGCCAGATATTTTTTTTTTATAATCTGTCAACTTTTCTTATCACCAAATTAAAGAAGAAATAAATTTTTCTTGTTTTGGGGACATTTTCAATCAAAGTTATTGGAAATTTTTTTTTTTTTGTTTTGTTTTTAGAACTGCTCAGGGGAAGTCGGGCATGGTGGCGCATGCGTGTAATCCCAGCATTCTGCAGGCTGAGACCGCAGGATCGCGGTTCGCAGACAGCCTTAGCTACTTAGTGAGGCCCTCCACAACTTAGTGAGAGACCCTGTTTCAAAATAAAGAATAAAATGTAGGGCAGGGGGTATAGCTCAGAGGTCAAATGAACCTGGGTTCTATCCCCAGACCTGAAAAAAAAAAAAAAAAGAATTACTCAGGGAAGCTGGGCATCGTGGCACATGTTTGTAATTCCAGTACTGGGGAGGCTGAGACAGGAGGATCACAGGTTTGAGGACAGCCTCAGCAAGTAGTTGATACTCTCATCAACCTAACAAGACTCTGTCTTAAAATAAGGCTTGGGGTGTAGCTTGGAGTAACAATGTCCCTGGGTTCCATCCCCAGTACCACACACACACACACACACACACACACACACACACACACACACACACGAATTATCCAGGGGACGTTTTAATAAAGTCTGATACCGAGACCTGAACCAAACCAATTATATCAGACTTTCTAAGTGCAAGACACAGACAGCAGTATATTTATTTTAAAGCTCCTTAGATGACTAAGATATAGCCAAGGTTATGACTTACATTAACCTTAACTTACTAATCCAGTATTGGGGATTGAATTCAGGGGCATTCTACCTCCGAGCTATACCCCCAGTCCTATTTCTTATTCTTTATTTTGAAACAAGGTCTCACTAAGTTGCAGAGGGCCTCACTGAGTAGCTGAGTGGCTCGGCCTCCCTCCAACTTTCTTAATCATACACTGCAGCTTTCCAGAATTGATAAAAAAGAAAAAATAATATGAACAGCTGTAAATATAATGTGGAATTTTTAATACCTGATGCAACATTCTGGCAGTATGCATCCATTAACATTGTAATGTTATTTTAAATATATATATATTTATATAGGTCAGTTTTCTCGAGAATTTGACAGATTTATCACAAGGAAGAGAAATGTATATGTTCAAAAATAGCTCCAGAAAAGCCCATATAATACATATTTGTCTTAACTATTTGTTTTAACAGAAAAATATTGGTCAATTGAATTAAAAAAGTGGTTAGCCAGGGGTGGTCGCACGCACCTGTAATCACAGTACTTGGAAATCTGAGCTAGGAAGACGGCCAGTGCAAGAGAACGTAGGGAGACTCTGTTGCAAGATAAAAAAATAAAGTAGGGCTGAGGGTAAAGCGTGGAGGTAGAATGCCCTTGGATTCAATCCCCAGTACCAAACCAAACCAAGCAAAACACCAAAAAAACCAAAAAAACAGAACCAAATAAAAAACAAAAACAAAACAAAGAAGCAAAGTGAGAATTGGATTTTCAGAGTCCTCACTACAAAGTCCTTTCCCTACTCTTTGTAAGGAGGAGCAGGGTGGTGGTGGAAGCAGTGTGATCGTCCATATCTGGGAAGTCTGGGAGATTAAATCCAGCTCAATTAGAGGCCATCTCTATGAACCTCAGAGGGTCTAAATCCTCTGGATATTAAAAAATGGGTATAACCTATTCTGAAGCGTTCTTTTAAAGGGCCTCACTAAGTACCGGAGGCTGTATGTGAACCGCGATCCTCCAGTCTCAGCCTCCCAAATGCTGGGATTATAAATGTGCACCACCACGCCCGGCTTCCAAGTTAGCTGTTCTCGACAAGGCCTTGTGCAACCAGACTTTCAAATGTGCAGGCACTTTGAAGGTGAAAAGTCAAGTTATACCTGTTTATGATATATTTTCTTTGTAAAAGTTTCAGAGATTCTCATAAGGCATATAAACATGCTTTATTGTCTCTGATAATTTTTCTGGCCAGAATTCATGCCTAGAGTACCTTCTCTCTATGTTTCAACAAAGAGGTGTGACTCTGTGAGTAGCTGAAAATTATTATATGCTATAAAGCTATGCAGACTGGAGGAAAGTCTAATTTCTCTACATTAGACATATGAGTTGCAAAGAAATTTCTTGATTTGGGTTTGTGCTTTAGACTTATAGGAGAGATAGAATTAAAGTCATTCTACTACTGGGTTGCAGTTTGATTATGAAACACAATGCTTGTGTACAACTCTGGCCCATATCTACATGCCTAAAGAGATATACTGGCATGTGTAGTTGTGACGGAGTCTCTGTGGGCCTACAAAGCTCAAAATACTTCCTTTCTAGTTCTTTACATAAAAAGTTGGCTTTCCCCTGGTCTAGCAGGTCATGCAGACAGCTTTGAGAGAAAAATCTGTGACTTTTTAGAGCTTAAAATGTCCCAATACTGCCATAGACCCCTGCTCTTAAATCATTTCATTTAGTTTCAACAAGCCTTGAGGATAAGAGGTGCTTCCCTGTTTTTGCAAGAAAACGAATTGGTTCTCAGGACTTGGTCCAACCTCTGAGGCTAGTAAATAATAGAGCTTCTAGAATAAGTCAGTCTGATGCCAAAGTCCTTTTATTTCTTTCAATGATATTTCTTCCCTCTAGTGTGAGCTTTCAAAAAGGAGCCCAACCTCTGGATTCATTTGTAGTTGAGGTGTGATCCCAGGTAAAGAATAATAATGGCAAACACTCCAGCAAAGTCAGCCAGAAGGAAGAGAAGGCAGAGCGTTGGACTAATGTTAGAAAGAAACATCCTTGAGTTTTAGAGAGACAGGAAACAAAAATAGGTTAGAGTTCAAAGGCCCAGGAGTGACAGAGGCTAGAGCTGAGAGGCAGAGGAAGACACATTGGGAATTAGAGCGCCCAGACAGGTCACCCACGAGCTTTGGCTGCCCAGCCACCTTTGGAGTGGCCACCTACTCAGGATCATTAGCTACGAAGGGCTAATTGGCATGTCAAGAGTGCATTTCTAATTACTGCACTTTCTTCATCATTACTACACATTTTCCAATCATCTTCCCTGGTTTCAGTAACAAATAGCTGGCACCGTGGCTGAGACGGGTGACTGGATCCTTTTGACCTCTCATAGGGACCTGCACTGTAGTGAAACCATTAGGAGTTCAGCGGCTGAAACGGAACTTTGACATCTGATAGATGGCTATTTTTGTCAGATTACCTAATAGTCACCAAAATTTGCTGGTTAGATATTTACCAATACAGAGGCTGGTATTTAGTAAACACGTTTAAAAGCAAGATTTTTAAGTTTCCGTATGTGTTCCTCGCTTACAGGAGACAAGAGGAGTCTTCTCCCTAACCTTAGTATTACCAGCAGCATTAGAAGCTATAACTTAGAATATGCCAGTCTCTAATGATGAATATTTTCTATAATATTAATTCTTCTACACCTCTGAAAAATGGAGCTATAGTTTTCTGAACTTGTCTCAGAACTATAGAGCATTCCCTATGAGTCTGGAGGTGAATATATGCTTGTCTTCCATGTAGATAAATAATAACAACTATCTAATTTTGAGAGGAAGTCATTTTCCATATATTAGTTCTAATCTCTACATTAGTTCTGCAAATTGATTGCTATATTCTTCATTTCTTATATATGGAAACTTAGCTTAGAGGTTTGAGGCTGTATTCTAAAAATGTTGGCAATTTTGGGTGGTTGATATTATGAGCTCTTCTTTTATTAGTTTCTATATTTTCTTTATTACCTGATAACTTTATACTTAATGCATCATTTTTGTGATCAGAAAAATAAAAAACTATTTCCAACATAAAAATACAAACTTGCTAGGTTACAACCAGTAGGTGGGGTAGGTTGGTTTTGAACATGTTTCTAATGCTAAAGCCCGTGTTAATCTTTCTTTCATGAGTTCAACAGTTATTTATTGGTTGTCTCTGTCATTATATGTCAGGCACTATTCTAGGACCATAGGAAAGAGTGAATAAGACAGGCAAAAGCATCTGTTCTCTTGTGCAGAATGCAGGAGAGAGAAAACTAAGTAATAAACAAACACAAATTATAGATCAGATGATGACCAATGTTATGCAGAAAAGTAAAGATCAACGGGGATAAGGAAGCATGGGTGGGTATGGTTTCACCAGGCCCATGGCTGACGGCAATTGCACTGTGGAGGCTCATTTGTTTAAAATGGACTGGCAAACAAATGAGTAGTTTGCATTATACAAAATATAATGATCCTGGCTGTCATGAAACTAACAACAACAGCAATAACAAAATATGATATTCGGCGTCTTCCTGTTACATCCACAGTGAGTTTAAGATTAGTTTTGGCAGATCCTAAACATATTTTATTTTTTAATTTTTTTATTTTTTGGTGGTACTGGGGTTCCTGGAAGCCCTTCTACCTCCGGGCTACACTCCCAGACCTATTTTATATTTTTTTATTTAGAAACAGGGTCTCCTAAACCAGCGCGCGCGGCTGGCTTCGAACCTGCGCGATCCTCCTGTCTGGGCCTCCCAAGCGCGGGGATTACAAGCGTGCGCCACCACGCCGGGCTCTAAACATATTTTAAATAAATGAGTTCCATATGTATTACTCAGACTTTCTTTTGGTCTCACTTGTATTGCGAATAAATTCTAAATACCAAAACTAGTAGCTCACTCAACAGATTGACTGCACACAAAGAATAGAACCTAAGTTCTCATGGTGAATTAAAAAAGGCCAAACCAAGCATGGAGGTGTGCGCCTGTAATTCGAGCACTTGGAAGACCGAGACTGGAGGATGGGAGGTTCCAGGGCAGCCCCAGCAACTTGGTAAGATCTTCAGGAACTTAGCAAGACTCTGCTTCAAAATATAAGATAGGTCAGGCATGATGGCTCACACTTGTAATCTCAGTACTCGGGAAGCTGAGGCGGGAGGATCACAGGTTCGTGGCCGGCCTCGGCAACTTAGTGAGGTCCTCTGCAACTGAGACTCTTTCAAAAAATTGCTTTGCACCTGTTTGTCCCAATAACTTTTAAATGATAATCGCAAGAGACCATAAATATTTATACAGTTGAAAAAGTCAGAGTTTGTATGTGGAGCTAAACAATCAAATGGGTGAGTTTTAGGGCCAATACTTATCAGAGGTCTTAGAGATTCTTTTTTTTTTTAAATTCAAGACAGTTAAACAGACTTCACATTTCTTTTGCCTCAGTTATAAAAAGGTCTCATTTAATTTGTTAGCACAAGTCCCTATGACTGGGAGTTTAATAACTGATGACCTCAGGTTCGTATTTGCATATTTAAAAACACCACCAACTGTACCGGCAACTCTACACAGAAGCAGCAAGGATCATTAGTTCTAAGAGACCAATCAGAATGAGTACATCCTAACAGACGTGCTGACAGAGTCCAGAAGAGAGCTTTGAATTTGCGCCTTTCTTCTCTGTAGAATGAGCTGTTCAGTTGGGAGAGCTGAGCTGTACTGATGGACAGAGTTCAACAAGGGCAAGACATTCCGAGCCATACCCTGGCTACCTCCTATGAATTTCTAGAACCTTCCAAATTGAGAACAAAAACTATTTGCTCGCAGCTGGCCCTCAGCTAAGGCATCCTCATTTGTTGCAAATGGCCTGCCAGTGCTAAAAAAAAAAAAAAGAATTCATTTCACCGGTAGCTTGTATTACTGATTAAGCAGGCTCCAACTTGAGCTGCTTAAAACAACCATACTCAAATTGACCAAATAGCGATGCTACTTTACATTAGTGCCTGAAATGTTGTATGTAACCAATAACTATATGCCAGATGGGAGAATAAAGTTGTTTTAACTCGTGTTTGTGAGAAGCAGGAACATGTAAGCAAAGGACTGTGCAGCCTGTATTGGACTGAGTGCTTGAGACGCGAGGGGTCTGCCGATATTAGCTCCTGACAGCAACGTCCCTCTCATTCCTCAATCCTAATGCCCAGGAACGATTCTGGGCGACTCTCCCTCCCTTCCTTGAAACATTTCAGCAAGCCCTGCTAGGTCTCCCTCCAAAATATAACCACCTTTGCCCCCATTCCTCATCCCCACTGCCTCTGACTACTCCAGCAGCTCCTGTCTCCTGCGCTTACACCCCATTTACCAGCCACATGGCTGCTCCTGGGTCATTTCTGTTTACAACCCTGCCATGGATTCCCATCCTCAGGGTCCACACAACCCCGCATGGCCTCTGCCACCTTCTCACCTCATCTTGTACCTTCTACTCCTTGCTCAATGTGCTCCGCACACTGGCCTGCCTTCTGGACCGCAGCCATGCCTCATGGGCTGGTACCTGCTGTTCCTTCTGCCTGCAAAGTTCCTCACACGGCTTGGTCAATGCTCAAATGTCATGTCCTCAGAGAGGCCCGCCTGGGGCCTCTTCAGTCACTCCCCCATGGGTTCTTGTGCCGCATTCCCTGTGCAGCATTGACCACAGCCTGGCATTCTTTTTTATTTATTTATTTATTTATATTTATTTATTTATTTATTTATTTATTTATTTATGCTACTGGGGTTCCTGGAAGCCCTTCTACCTCCGGGCTACACTCCCAGACCTATTTTTACATTTTTATTTGGAAACAGGGTCTCCTAAGCCAGTGCACGCGGCTGGCTTCAAACCTGCATGATCCTCCTGTCTCTGCCTCCCAAGCGCGGGGATTACAAGCGTGCGCCACCATGCCTGGCTCGGCACAGCCTGGCATTCTTTGTTTGCTGTCTTGTCTCCTTCTGCTTGGGGCAGGGGTCTTGTCCGTCTTATTTATATCTGTGTCCCAGGCACTCACTCATTTTTCAACTAATAATAGTTCAGTGAATGAAATTATGTTACTTTATCTCTACCATCCCCCCTTTTAGTATTGGGGATCACACTCAGGAACTGAGCTACACCTCCAGAACATTCGTTCATTCATTTGTTCGTTTACTATTTGCTTACTTACATATTTATTTACTTATTTATAAACATATTCTTGCTAAATTGCCGAGGCTGGCCTTGAACCTGCAATCCTCCTCTCTCAGGCTTCCAAGTACTGAGGTCCTAGGCATGCACCACCATGCCTGGCTTGTGCATTGTGAAAAAGAAAGCCAGAAAAATAAAACACATGGTAGTTGATAGGAAGCCAAGATTATCTCCCATCCTTTCACTTTGGGGAAGTCGAGGCTACAGTTTCAAGGCAAATTACCCAGCCTCACCTAGCTCATCAGAGGCAGGGGCCAAAATAAAGCCAGGTCTTGTGATTCAGTCTGGTACCCTTTCTACAAAAACCATAGATGGCACCAGTCATTCTGAATTGAAAGGAAAAAAAAATTGAGCCAGCCATGGTGGCATACACCTGTAAGTTCAGTACTTGGGAGGCAGAGACAAGAGGATCATAGGTTTGAGGTCAGTCTCAGCAACTTAGTGAGGCCCTCAGTAATTGAGTTAGACCCTGATACAAAAGAAAAAAATAAAACAGGGTTGGGGGTGGAGCTTGGAGATAAAATGCACCAGAGTTAATTCCTTACTCCTACTAAATAAATAAATAAATAAATAATTAAGAAGGAACTTCATCTTTTAAGTTGAGGATATGATGAAGTCTTTAAGAACTGAAAATATAGCTGGGTGTGGTGGCGCACGTCCTGCTTGTAATCCCAGTATTTGGGAGGCTGAGACAGGAGGATTGCAGGTTCACGGACAGTCTCAGCTACTTAGTGAGGCCCTCTACAACCTCATGAGATTCTGTTTCAAATTAAAGAATTAAGCCGGGCGTGGTGGCGCACGCTTGTAATCCCCGCGCTTGGGAGGCAGAGACAGGAGGATCGCGCAGGTTCGAAGCCAGCCACTCGCGTTGGCTTAGGAGACCCTGTTTCCAAATAAAAATGTAAAAAATAGGTCTGGGAGTGTAGCCCGGAGGTAGAAGGGCTTCCAGGAACCCCAGTACCACACACACACACACACAAAAAAAAAAAACAAAAACACACAAAAAACAAAGAATTAAAAAATAGGGCTGGGGGTGTAGATCAGAGGTAGAATACCCTGGGTTCAAACCCTAACACTGAAAAAAGCCCCAAATTTGCATTTCACGGATTGCTCATGATGTTGACCACTTTTTATATATTTATTGGTCTTTTGTATTTCTTCCTTTGTGAAGCGTCTTTTTTGTTCAATTGCCCATTTCTTGATTTTTTTTAACTATTAAGTCTTTTAAGTTTATTCTAGATATTGGTTCTTTATCAGAAGGGTAGCTTGGCAAAGATCGCCCATTCTGTAGGTTATTTATTATTTATTTTTTTTGGTGGTACTGGGGTTCCTGGAAACCCTTCTACCTTTGGGCTACCCTCCCAGACCTATTTTATATTTTTATTTGGAAACAGGGTCTCTTAAGCCAGCGAGGCTGGCTTCGAGCCTGCGCGATCCTCCTGTCTCCGCCTCCCAAGCCCGGGGAATTCAAGCGTGCGCCACCACGCCCGGCTGTAGGTTCTTTCTTAAGACTGTGCTATTCTTTGGTTAACAGAAAATTTTTTGTTTCATGCCATATCATTTATTAATTCATGTTTTTATTTCCTGATCTTTGGCAGTCTTATTGAGGAAGTTCCTACCTATGCCTATATGTTAAAGTATTGAACCTATGCCCTTCTCTAGTAATTTCAAAGATTCAGGTATAATTTCCAGGTCTTTGATACTATAAAACACCAATAAAAGTATTTTTAAAAAATCCAAGAATTATTACAAATTTTCAGACTCCAAGCGAAAAGGCCGTTGAAGCATCCTACAGAATTTAATGACTAAACAAGCAAACACCCATCTCCAAAACCCATGAAAGCAAAAAGCTTGTGGATTATTTATTCTTATTAAAGTAGAAAAGGTCCTGGAGACCCTAAATTGAGACAGCCCTGATGGGCCTCGCCCAGCCGTGACCCGCCATTTCTTGCTCTGACCTCACAAGAAGCCGTTGTGAGGGAGCCTTGAGGCCCGGCTGCTGCTGGTTTTTGTCCTTAAGTATTTTCTGCTGGTTTTTGGTGCTAATTGAGCATGAACAGACTTTGCAGATTCTAGGAAGCCCCAAGAATGAGGAATGTGTTTCAAGTAAACATGGTTGGAAAGATTATGAGTATTTTAGTTATTATTTCTTTTTATTTCCTTGGTATTGAGGGTCAAACCCAGGGACATTCTACCTCTGAGCCACACCCCTAGTTTTTATATTTATTTTCTACTTGGAAACAGGGTCTTGCTAAGCTACTGATATTCTCACTAAGTTACTAAGGCTGGTCTCAAATATGAGATCCTCCTGTCTCAGTCTCCCAAGTACTGAGATTACAGGCGTGCACCACCATGCCTGGCCGTGAAAGATGTCTGGGTCACGAAGGTTGTCAGATTGGTTAGAAAGAGGTCACCCTTGCTCTCTGGGATAGAATCCCAGAATTGGTCATGGAATTAGGAAGGAAATCTATGATCGAGTTAGAAAACAAGGTCAATGAAAAAAGTCAGGGGCAGACCCAATTTGTTACTGTCAAGGATGGGTATAGTGAGAGAAATCAGAAGGAGAGAGAGAGAGAGAGAGAGAGAGAGAGAGAGAGAGAGAGAGAGAGAGACAGACAGACAGACAGACAGACAGACAGACAGACAGACAGGCTTGAATCCAGGGGCCTTGAACATGCTAGGCAAATACTCTATTACTGACCTATACCACATACCCTAAGAGGGTAGAATTTAATTAAAGAGAGACCCCTACTTGAAATTAAAGGAGTTTTGCGGGGTGAGATAATTCCTCATTTCTAGGAGCTCTGTCAGCCACCTACTTTAGTAAGTTTTAGCATATTCTCCCTGTGTAATAAGCTGCAGGGCATGCCAAATAAAAAGAGAATAAACAAAAGCCTTTGCAGGAGCCCACTGAAGGAGTAACTTGCTTTCTCTGTAGGTCAGCCTGACCCCAGAGGAATTTTCTGAAAATAAGCAACATTAAGAAGTGTGTATGTGTGTGTGTGTGTGCGCGCGCGCGCTCACGCGCAAATAGAGTTTCTTAGGGTTTCTTTCACTGAGAATCTAGAAGCAATGACACTCCATTAGCAATACAAATACAAAAAAGAAATACAAGCTGGGCGTGGTGGCGCACGCTTGTAATCCCCGCACTTGGGAGGCTGAGACAGGAGAATCGTGCAGGTTCGAAGCCAGCCTCAGCTACTTAGCGATTGGGAGGCTGAGACAGGAAGATCATGCAGGTTCAAAGGCAGCCTCAGCTACTTAGTGAGGCTCTCAGCAACTTAGTGAGACCCTGTTTCCAAATAAAATATAAAAAAGGTCTGGGAGTAGAGCTCGGAGGTAGAAAGCCTCTGGGTTCCACCCCCAGTACCACCAAAAAATCAATAAATAAAAAAAGAAATACAAATACAGAATACAGAAAATACAAAGACCATACAAATACAGAAAAGAAATAAATGGTGGATTCCAGGGCAAAGAAAATATAGTCAAACAGCATCATGTTCTCATTACTATATATATATATATATATATATATATATATATATATATATTTTTTTTTTTTTTTTTTTTTTTTGCAGTGCTGGGGGTGGAACCAGGGGTATTTTACCACCGAGCAACACCTCCAGCCCTATTTTTTAGTCTTTGTTTTTTGAAACAGGGTCTCACTGTCTGCGAACCGCGATCCTCCTGTCTCAGCTTCCCAAACGCTGGGATTACAAGCGAGTGCCACCACGCCCAGCCTTTTAAAAATATTCCCATCACTATAACATTTTGGTTTTAGAACAGTTTATTTTTTCTGTACTTCCAGCCTCGCGTGCAAGAGATTCTCAGTATAAATAAATGAATGAGTGAATGGCACTTTTACTTTTATCTTTTGGATGGCTATTTTAAAACTACAGTGAGCTTCAGATTTACCCTAAATCATTGTGAGTTAACATCCTGCTTAATATTTTAGCAGGTATTTTATTTTCAGCCAATTTTTTTATGACCAAATGTTGGACCTGAATATATACCTATTGAATATATTGGAGATATAGTTACGTTAGTCAAGTTTTTTTTTTTTTCCTATAAAAGCATTGGAAAATTCTCCAAATTTTTAATAGTGCAAGGTTAAAGAATAGCACCAGGTATGGTGGTACATACCTGTAATCCCAGTACTTTGGAGCCTGAGATAGGATAATCACAAGTTCTGGGACAGCCTCAGCCATTTAGTGAGACCCTACTTCCAAATAAAAAATAAAATTGGGCTTGAGTGTAGCTTAGAGGTGGCACGCCCCGGGTTCAATTCCTGGTAAAGTAATCGCACATGTGTGTGCGCAAACATACACACATTCAGATCACAGCACTTTCATTTCAACAGAAGGAACATTATTAACGCCAGTGGAAGGGTGGTGCTGCCAACTCTTGGGGCTTTCTCGGGAGCTGTGACTTGGTGACTTACCCCTCTCTGCAAATACAGCCTGGTCAGTCTGGTCCATATCTTAGTCGACTCCAAATATGATAAGGCCACTTGTTCAGAATGCAAAACATCTTAAAAAAGAAATGAACCCAGTCAAACCCAGTGTCTCTGGAGATCTTGTTTAAAGGGTATTTGAAAGTCACAAATCACTCACCTACCCATTTGGGCCACTGGGTTCTTGTTTTGGTATTGAGGGTTGAACCCAGGTACATTCTACCTCTGTACTACACCACCGACCCTTTAAAACTTCTATTTATTTAAGCCAGGCGTGGTGGCGCACGCTTGTAAGACCCGCGCTTGGGAGGCGGAGACAGGAGGATCACGCAGGTTCGAAGCCAGCCTCTCTGGCTTAAGAGACCCTGTTTCCAAATTAAAAAAAAACAACAACACTTTATTTGTTTATTAATTTACTCATTTATTTATTTGTACTGGGGATTGATCCTAGAGGAATTCTACCTCTGAGCAACACCCCCTGTCCTGTTTATTTTTATTTTGAAACAAAGTCTTGCTAGGTTGATGAGAATCTTACTAATTGCTGAGGCTGTCCTTGAACCTGGGATCCTCCTGTTTCAGGCACCCCAGTACTGGGATTACAAGTGTGTGTCATCACACCTGGCTTAAATTTTTTACATTAAACAAGGTCTCTCTAAGTGGCTGAGGCTGGCCTTGAACCTGTGATCCTCTGTCTCAGCCTCCCAGGTACTGGGATCATAGGTGTGCACTACCATTCCTGGCTTGGGCGACTATTTTACAAAATGTGATTTTTCAACATGGCAGCGTGAGCTCTGTGTTTTTTGTTTGCAGGTGTGGATTACACACCTTCAGATTTGCAATCCTGACTTTTGCTTGTTTGGTTCTCAAGATGAAAAGCAGGGACAGTCTACATTCTCAGCCCTACTTTATTTTTTATTTTGAAACAGGTTCTTGGGAGGCTGAGGCAGGAGAATGGCAGGTTCAAAGCCAGCCTCAGCAATTCAGCAAGATCTTGCTTCAAAGTAAAAAATAAAATAGGGATGGGGGGTGTGGCTTGGAGCTAGAATACCCCTGGGTTCAATACCCAGAGCCTCTGAATGAATGAATGAATGAATGAATGAATGAACGAACAGTTCCTGAGTGGCAAATGGGATCTGTTGGTGCATGATGAACCTACGGTGGTTGAAAGAGTGATAAAAGCTGGCCTATGGATTTCCTTAAACAACCCTGCTTAGTAAGCACTCTTTTGTGAAGTTCTTGAGCACGATGACTAAGCATTGTATTTCTATCAGTACTGCTCAGAGTGTGCGGGGGGGGGGCAGAGGATGAGGAGGAGTAAATTCATCTGTAATCTCTCTCCTGGATCATTGCTACTTATAGCTCATGATAAAATACTGTCTAAACGGTTCTCTAGGCGTGGCCTGCGTGAGTGGTGATATTCCAGAACAGATGGCAGGCTCTGGGGGAGGAAAGGGAGGAAGGGAATTCCCACTCTCTCGCCTGCAGCCAGAGTAAATAAAACACACCTCAACACCGATGTCTCTGATCCCCTTAACACCAGAATGTCCCTCGATGATCAAGTCACAATTTGGATGTAGCCACAAACTCAGCTGAGATGTATTGAACTTAAAATCTGGGTCCCAGCCGGGCGTGGTGGTGCATGCTTGTAATCCCCGCGCTTGGGAGGCTGAGACAGGAGGATCGCGCGGGTTCGAAGCCAGCCTCAGCTACTTAGTGAGGCTCTCAGCAACCACGTGCTTGGGGGAATGCCAAGGACCAAGCGAGGCTCTCGGCCTTTTATTGCTCAAGCTTATGGAGAAAGTGAGATCTAAACACCACCGTCAACCGTGGGGAGGCGAATGGTGGGTTCATAATTGACAACTCCGTCCTAAAGCCATTCATGAATCTGAAGGGTATATAACTTAATTTTTTTACCTTTTCAAAATTGTTTGATTAGATTAGTTATCAAGTGGAAAATGTTTGGTTCTTCTTTTTCTTTTTTTTTTAACTTTTTATTGGTGCGTTGTAGTCATACATCTTAATGGGGTACAAGATGGTGGAGGCATACATGCACACATCACCCAATTACCCCTTCCCCAATTCCTGCCCCATTCCCTCCCTTTCCCTCCTTCTCAGGTTTGGCTTAGTGATTGACTTTGAGATGTTTGTTAATGTACATCATGAACATTAGAGAATTTCCCTCTTCCCCTATAATTGAATTTGAGGTCACAAGCTTACCTGCAAAAAGCTGCACTTGGAGTGGCTGGGGGAGGGCTTGGTGTCTCTTGCTAGGAAGGTTTCTGTTTGTTTTCAGTCACAGATGAACGGACATCAACTCTGCAGCTGCTCTTTTGGCCCTGCCCAAAGGAAAGCCACTCTAAAAATAGAACCCAAGGGAACAAATGGTTGGCCCCACAGACCATTTTGAAGTGCAGGGGATTGGAAGATTAAAAAATGAAAGTATGTTATCAAACGGGAAGAGAAGCACATAGCTTGAAGAAGTTGTGAGGAGCAGTTTTTACAAAAAGCTCAGTTGGTCAAGTTCATGGCTGTGCATCAGTAATAGAGGTCAGGTTAAACATATAAAATTATCAGTGTTCAATCGACTTCATGTTTTAGAGTTTTACATAAAGAGCAAAGTGTTCAGTATCTTAGGGACACAATTTTCAGAATAAACCACAGGCCTTTAAAATGTTGTCAGGAGTCTTCAGGTGTTCTGATTCTGCTGAGAACATTTGGCACCCAAGGACTCGTGGTATCACTGTGGTGCAGGCTGAGCGCAAGCCCAATACACAGTACCACCCTGGACTTGATATCCGAGCTCACAGCCAATGCCTTCCTTACCCAGGAGTTCCTGTCCCTTGTGTGGGCTTCCAGCTTCCCCTCTCTCCTTGGAAATTAAGAAGATTTAAGTAAGTAGTAAGCAAATCAGTAGCAGAACTAAATACTAACATTTGAGTGGACAGACACTGTGCGTGGATCCCCAGGTACCCTCTCTAGAAGCACTAATTTCTTTCTTTTTTGGGGGGGTATTGGAGATGGAACCCAGGGGCATTCTACCCCTGAACTACACCCCCAGCCCTATTTTTTATTCTTAATTTTGAAACAGGGTCTCATCGAGTTGCAAAGAGCCTCCCTAAGTAGCTGAGGCTGTCCACGAACTGCGATCCTCTGGTCTCAGCCTCCCGAATGCTGGGATTACGTTTGTAATCCCACCACACCCGATTTAGAACCACTAATTTTTTTTTTTTTTTGGTGGTACTGGGGGTGGAACCCAGAGGCTTTCTACCTCCGGGCTACACTCCCAGACCTATTTTATACTTTATTTGGAAACAGGGTCTCACTAAGTTGCTGAGAGCCTCACTAAGTAGCTGAGGCTGGCTTCGAACCTGTGCGATCCTCCTGTCTCAGCCTCCCAAGTGCGGGGATTACAAGCATGCGCCACCACGCCTGGCTAGAACCACTAATATCTAAGTGATACAGGGTTGTTTTTGTTTTTGGGGTGTGTGTGTGTGTGTGTGTGTGTGTGTGTGTGTAGTACAGTATTAAGGATGGAACTCAGGAACATTCTACCTTCGAGGTGCACCCTCAGCCCTATTTTTTATTCTTTATTTTGAAACAGGGTCTCACTAAGTTGCGGGGGATTTTAAGAAATAGCTGAGGCTGGCCGCCAACCTATGATCCTTCTGTCTCATCCTTCCAAGTACTGGGATTACAAGCGTGAGCCACCATGCCCAGCTTGGTTTTTTTCTTTTTTAAATTTGAATGTAATTATACTGTGGATAGAACTGTACCATTTGCCTTTTTCACTTCAGAAGCATTTTTATTTATTATTTTTTGTCAAATACTTTATCACAAAATATGCTCATATTTTAAGATGTAGGCAACACAGAAATGTGTAAAGTAAAAAGCAAAAGGTCTCCTCTTTTCTAGCTCCAACATTCAAGGGCTACGGTTCTGTGAATATATATATATTCACATTTTTATGCATGAGGGTATGTGCATGTGTGTATGTGTGTGTGGGCATGTTTATGTTTATATATAGAAACTTTTTTCTTTCCATTAAACAGGGCCATTTTAAGCCTAAGTGTTAGCAACTTTTTTCATTTAACACTGCATGTTGGGTTGTCAGATTTAGCAAATAAAAATACAGAATGCCCAGTTAAATTTGAATTTCAGATAAACACAGATTTTTAGTATAAATATGTCCCAAACACTGCATGAAACATACTTACTCTAAAAAATATTTTGTTCTTTAACTAAATTTAACTGGGTGTCTCATTTTATGTATTACAAATGAATTTTTATAGCTGCATATTTTGATTGACCTCTGCTATTTTTTTTTTTTTTTTGGTATGGTACTGGAGATTGAACCCAGAGGCATTCTAGCTTCAAGCTACACCCCAGCCTGATTTTATTTCTTATTTGGAAACAAGGTCTCGCTAGATTGATGAGAGTCTCACTACTTGCTGAGTCTGTCCTCAAACCTGCGATCCTCCTGTCTCACCCTCCCAAGTACTGGGATTACAGGCATGTGCCACCTAGCCTGGTTTGATCAAACTATGAAGAGTTTATACTGAATAGTTCTCCACATGCTTTGATGTTTTGGGTGATAACTCTTGATAGTAGACTTAAGGGCGATTTTTATCTTCTTACTTTTTCAAATTTGTCTTTGTCAGAAAGTGAGGACCCCAGGAACCTTGAAAGTGGAGCGGTCCAAGATGGCAGATGCCCTGTTATGCAGTAGCCTCGGGAGCCTGGGAGTAGGAGCTGGGACGCTGAATTATTTCTTTATAGGAAAATCTCTGGGGTAACATGGAAGAAATAGGTGAGGTCAGGAGCATTCCTGCACCTCACGGGCCTCCCCAGCTGACCTCGGCACATCTTTAAAGTTACTCTCTGGTGCTTAGAACTGATGCAGTTGGCAGAAACTTCTTCCTCTATCCACTGGGGATAGAACCCAAGAACATTCTACCTCCAAGCTACACCCCCCAGCCCTATTTTTTATTCTTTATTTTGAAACAGGGTCTCACTGAGTTGCAAAGGGCCTCACTAAGTAGCTGAGCCTGTCCACGAACCGTGATCCTCCTGTCTTACCCTCCCAAGTGCTGAGATTACAAGTGTGCACCACCGTGCTCAGCTTGGCAGAAACTTGGTGGGTACTCTCGGGCCAGACTAGGAGCAGCATAAGGCCCCAGGTCCCCTGTGGTCCCTGGTCTCCAGTGTTCCCCTCTGGGAGAACCATCTATTCCTCAAAGTAAAAGGGGCTACAGGTGTAGTTCCATGGTAGAACGCCCCTTAGCTTAATCCCCTATATCACACACACCACACACGCCACACACGCCACACCACGCCACACACAGGGACTTTGTGCCTACCAGGTTTTAGGAGTCCTGAGCTAGGCTCCAGGTACAGGAAAATGGATCATCTCTGCTGCCTAGTAGAGTATTTCCTATATGGATTTGCATGAGATTTGGCAGCTAATATGGGGCTGACACATTGGTTCTGCCCCATGTTAGCTGCCAACTTGCTCTCAGGGGACATTGGGACATTTGTGAGTCGTGGTTTCAGGAGAGAAGCACGATCCTGCCGTGCAGGAGTGGAGGCCCGGGTATCAGAGTCCACTCAGGCTGCTGCCACAAAAGGCCTCAGATGAGGCAGCTTATGCCACAGAAAGGGATTCCCTGAAGTCATGGAGGCCGGGGTCCACAATGCAGGTGCCACGCCGGGCGGGCGTGTGGCCAGGACTCTATCTGCTTTGTAGAGAGAGCCTTCAGATGGTCCTCACCTGGTGGAGGGGTGGGTGCGTTCCTCCCGGTAGGGATGGGGTGTAGCGCAGTTGTATGTGTGAAACAGCAGACCCTGAGTCCCAAACCCGGCACAAGAGGAGGGGAGGCTGTTTTTTTTTTCTTCTTTGTGCTGCTGGGGATCAAACCCTGGGACCCATACATGACAGGCAAGCGCTTTCCCACTGAACCACAAGCCAGCCTGCCCAGCTCTCTTTAATGAGGGCGCTGATGAGCAGAAGATGGAGCTCTTGCCACCAAGGTCACCTGCTCACCTCAAGAGATGCTGCCAAGTCTCAGAAATGGAAGGTAAAAAAAAAAAAAGCTGCTCTCATCCTAGCCCGACCCTATTTTTAAAATTTTTATTATGAAACAAGGTCTTGCTAGGTTAATAAGAGTCTCACTGCTTGCTGAGGCTGTCCTGGACCCTAAGATCCTCCTGTCTCATCCTCCCAAGTACTGATTACAGGCATGCACCACCACGTCTGGCATGTTATATAATTTTAAACACACTGAAAAGCTCCTAAAATGTAAATCACTCAGCTTCCATAGTCTCCAACGCAGAATCTTCTCATAGAGTTTGGAATTCGTATTTTGTGATTTTCCCATGGAAATAAGCAGAAATGTTGGAAATGATGGCTCTTGTTGCATTCTCTCAATGGAACAAAAGCAGTTTCCCCTGGAATTTGCAATGAGTGTAGAAAGTTGTTTTCTACATCCAGTACAATAATTGCAAGTCCAAGATAAAACCACTAGAGGGTAGCACAGTACCATATCTTGGTAGCTCAGCAATTTCTCCAGCAGTGGTGCACCTGCTGACAAGAATTCCAGGAAGCTGGGTGCTGGCAGTACTACGCAAGCCAGACCACATAACTTTTTTTTTTTTATATAGTCAATGCAGTTGGGGATTTTTAATGCTAGCATGACAAATGCTGTAGACATTTTTTTAAATAAACAAGTCAAATGCCTGAATATAAACTCGGATTAAACTCTTCATCCAAATATGTGATTATTCAATAGAGGACTGCCACCTCTTCTTGTTCCTTCGAAGGAGTATGACCTCTTGGGGAGGCGGAGAAGCACAGCTCCTTACGTGGGAGGCCTTCTCAGGAGCTGCCTAGCATTCAAGAGGCTGGAGGTTTGAAGCCCTGCTAAAGAAGCAACTAAGAAGAAAAGGTCACCCTCTAGCCAAACAGCCTTCCAGGGACCCAGTACTGCCAGCCACCAGGCAAGCATGCTCAGAAGTGTGTCCTGCCAGCGATCTGCAGAGCAGAGTGGCATATAGCAGATTTTTAATTTTAATTTTTATTTATTTATTTATTTTGTGGTACTGGAGATGGAACCCAGGGGCACTCTACCTCCATTCCACCTCCAGCCCTATTTTTTATTCTTTATTTTGAAACAGGGTCTCACTGTGTTGCAAAGGGCTTCACTAAGTTGCTGAGGCTGTCCACAAACCATGATCCTCCTGTCTTAGTCTCCCAAATGCTGGGATTACATACAAGTGTGCACCACCACGCCCGGCCAGACTGAAGCTGTCCCTGGAGCACACAGGCTGGGGACCCAGCTTCCTATACACTTAAAAACTCTGTGGTGTCAAATATTGACTGTGAAGTCAGTGAGTGTGCGCTTCAGAGACGCTGCCCTTCTCCCATCAATCATCTCCTTTGCTCTGATCTCCCACCTGACAACCACAGGCGTCTCCCTCTCCTTTGCTGTTGCTAGTTCGCAGCCTTTTCCTGGCTCGGCGCATCGCTAACCTTCCGAGTCATCTCTCCGCTCCCGTCGCTGACCTCTGAAGCCTTTCACACTTAGGGTCAGAATCAAGAGTCTGGTGTGCCCGGCAAAGCTCAATCTCCCAGCCAGGCGCCTCAGTTAAGCTGCCCAGTGACGGTGCCCGCCCGCTGCCCTCAGCGCTGCGGACGTGCCCTGAGCCAGGCAATTCTGTGGCCCGTTCATTGTACTCTTCCCGCCATCCGCAAACCCCACCCAGCTCTTCAGTCCTGCCTCACTCTCCTTCTTGGTGTAGACACGGAATCCTGGCATTCCTCTCCATTGGCCTGCCATCTCTAGTCCACCTCTCTTCCTCAGTGGTCCTCACAGGGAGTGACCGTGGCAGGGCTCAGCCCGATGCTTGACGGGTCCTCGTGAGAGTCTTTGTTAGGCTGAGACGCTGAGGGTGTTCTAGGCCAAGCACTTAAATTTATTTTTATGCCTTTATTAGTGTATTACAGTCGCACATCGTGATGTAAATCATGTTGACAATGACATACATGCACACAGTACTTGGTTCCCTCCCTCCCGATTCCTCACTTAACCTAATGGTCTCCATGTCCTTCCATTTTCTAACAAATAGCATTGTTTTGTTCTTTTTTATTGCTGAGTAGAATTCCGTTGTGTGTATTTCTCATAATTTTGTAATCTATTCGTCTTTTGATGGACACCTGGGTGGGTTCCATAATTTGGCTATTACGAATTGTGATGATGCTATGAACATGGGTATGCATATGTTACTGCAGTTTTCTGGTTTCAAACCCTTTGGAAAGATACCCAGGAGTTGTATAGCCGGATTATATGGTGGATCCATTCCCAGTTGTCTGAGGAATCTCCACACTGATCTCCACAGCAGCTAAACCAGTTTGCACTCCCACCAACAGTATAGAAGAGTTCCTGCTACCCCACATCCTCACCAGCATTTGTTGTTATTTGACTTCTTTATGATTACCATTCTGCTTGGGGTTAGATGGAATCTCAGTGTAGTTTTGATTTGCATTTTCCTGATGGCTAATAATGTTGAACATTTTTTCATATATCTACTGGCCATTTGTATCTCTTCTTTTGTGAAGTGTCTGTTGAATCGGTTGCCCATTTTTGATCGGGTTGTTTTTTACTGAATATTAGCCCTTTATCTGACGACTAGTTGGTAAAGATCTCTCATTCTGAAGGCTTTCTCTTTAGAATCTTGATGATTTCCTTTAATGAGCAGAAACTTTTCAGTTTGATGCCATCCCACTTGTTGATTCTTGTTTTATTTCCTGAGCTTTGGAGGTCTTGTTGAGGAAGTTACTACCGGGGCCGATATGTTGGAGTGTTGAGCCTATGCCCTCCTCTAACAGCTTCACAATCTTTGCTGTAACTTCCAGGTCTTTGATCCATCTTGAGTTGATTTCTGTGCAGGGTGAGAGGTAAGGATTTAGTTCCATTTTTCTACAAATGTATAATCAGTTCTCCCAGCACCATTTGTTGAAAAGGCTGTCTTTTCTCCAAGCGTAGGTATTTGGCTCCTTTGACAAAGATCAATTGACTAAGTGGGCGGATTTGTTTCTGTATCTTCTGCTCCATTAGTCTGTGTGCCTGTTTTTGTGCCAATACCATACTGTTTTAATTATTAGAGCTCTGTAGTATAATTTGAAATCAGAAATTGTGATGTTTCCTGCATAGTTCTTATTGCTAAGAATTTCTTTTGTCTATTCTGGGTCTCTTGTTCCTCAATATGAAATTCATGACTAAATTTTTTAGCTCTGTGAAGAATGACATTGGTATTTTGACAGGGATTTCACTTATTCTAGACCACCTTTGGTAGAATGGCCATTTTGATGATATTTATTCTGCTTATCCAAGAGCAAGGGAAATCTTTCCATCTCCCAAGGTCTTTTTTTTTTTTTTTTTTTTTTTTTTTGGTACTGGGGATAAAACCCAGGTGCATTCTACCTCCAAGTTACATCCCCAGCCCTATTTTTTTTTTTTTATTATTCTCTATTTTGAAACAGGGTCTCACTGAGTTGCAAGGGCCCTCACTAAGTAGCTGAGGCTGTCCACAAACCTCCTGTCTCAGCGTCCCAAATGCCAGGATTACAAGTGTGCGCCACCATGCCAGGCTCTTCAATTTCTTTCTTTTTTGTTTGATAATTTTTTATTGTAGAGGTCTTTTACCTCCTTGGTTGGGTTTATTCCTACATACTTTATTGGTTTTGAGGTTATTGTGAATGGAATTGTTTTCTGGCTTTCTTTCTCAGTGGATTCATGGTTTGCAAATAGAAAAGCTACTGATTTGTTTAAGTTGGTTTTGTATCCTGCTACTTTGCTGTATTGGCTAATCAGCTCTAGTAGTCTTTGGTTGAATTTTTTGGGTCATCTAGATACAGGATTATGTCATATGCAAACAAGGATAATTTTAATTCTTCTTTTCCTGTTTGAATTCCTTTGATATCCTTCTCCTGTCTTATTGCTCTGGCAAGAGTCTCAAGAAATATATTGAAAAGCAGTGGTGATAGTGGACATCCTGTCTTGTTCCTGATTTTAGTGAGAATTCTTGTAGTTTTTACCTCGCTCAATATGATGTTGGTTTTTGGCTTATTGTATATTGCCTTAACGATGCTAAGATACATTCCTTCTATTCCAATTTTCTGCATTTTTTTGAAAACATAAATGGATGTTGGATTTTGTCAAATGTTTTTTCAACATCTATTGATGTGATCATGTGATTTTTGTTCTCTGTTCTATTTATGTGGTGAATCACATGTATTGATTTGTGTATGTTGAGCCAGCCTTGCTTTCCTGGGATGGAAAAAACTTGGTAGTGGTCTACAGTTCTCTTGTTATGGTTTTGAATGTGCATATCTAGTATTTTGTTTAGGATTTTTGCATATATGTTCATCAATGAGATTGGTCTGTAATTTTCTTAAAGTATCTTTATTTGGTTTTGGTATTAATGTGATACTGGCCTCATGGAAAGAGTTTGGAAGAATTACATCTCTTTCAGTTTCACAGAGCAAATTGTGGAGTATTGGGTTTAGTTCTTCTATGAAAGTTTATAGAATTCAGCTGGAAACCCATTGAGACCTGAGCTTTTCTTTTATTATAGAATTTTTATTGCTGTTTTTCTTTCTTTGATTGCTATTGGTTAGTTTCGGCTTTCTGTATCCTCATCCTCTTGGTTCAATTTAGGTAGGTTATGTGAGTTTAGAAATCTGTTGATTTCTTCCATGTTTTCTAGTTTATTGTAATATAAAATTTCAAAATACTTTCTGATTGTCCTCTGAATTTCTCCTCTGTGTGATGTCTTCATTTCATTTCTGATTTTAATAATTTGGGTTGATTCTCTCCTTCTTTTTGTTAAGTTGGCTAGGGATTTGTTAATCCTGCTAATAATTACAAAGAATCAACTTTTTGTTTTGTTACTCCTTTGTATTTTTTTGTTTTGTTTTGTAGTTCATTTATTTCTGCTCTGATTTTAATTATTTCCTGCCTCATGTTGGCTTTGGGATTAAACTGCTCCTGTATTTCTAGGTCCTCGAGATGTGACATTAGGTTCTTTATTTGGCAACTTTCTATTCTCCTTCTGTGGGCACACAGCGCTATAAAATTTCCTCTTAATGCCATCTTCAAAAGTATCCCATAAGCCGGGCATGCACGCTTGTAATCCCCGCGCTTAGGAGGCTGAGACAGGAGGATCGCGCAGGTTCGAAGTCAGCCGTGCTGGCTTAAGAGACCCTGTTTCAAAATAAAAATCTAAAAAAAAAAATAGGTCTGGGAGTGTAGCCCGGAGGTAGAAGGGCTTCCAGGAACCCCAGTACCACCACCAACAAAACAAAACAAAACAAAACAAAACAAAACAAAAGTATCCCATAGATTTACGTATGTCATGTCTATATTTTATTTGAATTCTAGGAATTTTTTTTTGTGGTAGTGGGGATGGAACCCAGAGGCTTTTTACCTCCAGGCTACACTCTCAGACCTATTTGATATTTTATTTGGAAACAGGGGTCTCACTAAGTTGCTAAGAGTCTCACTAAGTAGATGAGGCTGGCTTTCAACCTGCACAACTGTCCTGTCTGCCTCCCAAGTACTGGAATTACAAGCATGTGGACCATACCTGGCTTCCAGGAATGTTTTTATTTCTCTCCTTATTTCTGTTTAATATAATTTATTTTGAATATTTTATAGTGTTATATAAATATTAATGATAGCACACAAATATATTCAAGATATGTATTTCTTTCTTTTATTCTGCATATACCTTTTGACATTGGATTGTAAGACTTCTGGTAAAGACTTAACTTCTAAATACAGTTATTCTGCCTGCAGTTGTATATTTGTAAATGGCTAAGTAATTTTTGTAAAAATAAAAAGAAAGACTTTACCAATATCAGAATGCCTGTATTTAAGTGAAGTTACTGGCCAACAATAGCCTTATTAGATAATTATAGGACGTGATATCAGTAGTGGTGACTCTTGCTTCTTCTTTGTGACCTCCCGCCTCACCAAGCACCAGTTGTGCCTTTCAGAGAGTGGGTCTCAGTGTTGGACGGGTATTGGTATCATCTAAGGGAGTGATAAACCACTGACACCAGAGATTCTACTGCAAAGGACTTGGGTTGGGGCGTGGGCATCAGTGGCCTACTGTGCAGCCAGGGTAGAGGCGCTCTGCTTTAGATGTCCCCACAGTGGCAGCCAGAAGACAGGTGCAGCTCTGCCAAAGCAGAGTGAGGTGAGCTGGCGGAGACTGCAGGCACCTAGTCTTGTCATCTCAATCTCCTCCTTAACCTCCATTTTCTGCTCTTTCTGGTTACAGATGCTGGTTTCTTTCTGCTGTCTTTCTGGTTACAGATGCTGGTTTCTTTCTGCTGTCTTTCTGGTTACAGATGCTGGTTTCTTTCAGCTGTCTTTCTGGTTACAGATGCTGGTTTCTTCTTCCCCAGCACTCCTGGTACCTGGTGCGTACTCTGAGTAAAACTGTCGCTGGATTTTGTTGTGTGGCTCCATCGATCCCTTTGTCCAGTCACTGACTTTTATCAACCTTAGACTTTCAGGACCTTGAGGCTTAGAGAAGAAAATCTAGCCCTGGCCCTGAAAAGTGTCACTACTAAACTGACAGTCTCCCTCCTTATTAAGAGATTTTTTTGTTCTGCCCTTATTCTATTATTAATGAATCCATCGATTCATCCACCCACAATTCAAGAATTACTTAGTGATTACTGGATGTCAGGCCCTGTCTTACGTGCTGGGCAATGATGGTGAACAGTGTCAACACAGATGTGCACACTGGTGGAGCTCACATTCCTCGGGGAGTTCTGATGGGGCGCGGAGGTGAGCTGCTCAGATACCCTGAGGAGAGACTTCCTGCCTCAGCTGCCTGGGCCTCGTCAGCATGCCTTGCTCAGCTGCTAGCCTTCCAGGCCTTGTGCAGCTGTGGAGGGCTTCTGCCAAGGATACCATGCAGCTAGCGATGGGGGCCGGGATGTAGAGGTAGGGCTGCTGGAGTCCAGAAAACAACAGTGACTGCCATTTAGGCTGTAGAGCTCCCTGTCATCTGAGGAGTGCTGGACCTATGTTGTCCAAAGACACTTTCTAATCTAACTAACATTCTGTGCACTAAACGCCAGTCCAGAGTCTACTTCAACCTGCAACAATTGGTTTCAAGGGTGATCTAAGAAAGCCATGGCAAATGGTATTCACGCCGGGTAGAGGGGGACCGGTGATTGAACCCAAGGGCATTTACCTCTGAGCTACACCCCCAGCCCTTTTTATTATTTTATTTTTTTGAAACAGAGTCTCATTAAATTGCTGAGGGCCTCAGATGCTGAGGCTGGCCTTGAACCAGAGCTCCTCCTGTCTCAGGCTCCCAAGTACTGAAATTATAGGTGTGTGCCACCATGCCCAGCCAGATGGAATTCTTAAACTGGACCACCCTGCTTCACTGGCATAGAGGTCCCTATCAGACTCTCAGAAACTGATAATCTGATGTGGAAACTCCCCAGTGGTGAGATGGGGGCTCCAAAATGGAAGGAACATGCTAGCTCTTCTGTGTGAGAAGTCTTTTTGAAAATTATGGGGGAGCTGGGTGGTGGTGCATGCCTGTCATTCCCGTGCTTAGAGTCTATGAGAGGAAGATTCCAGGTTGGAGGCCAGCCTCAGCAAATCAAAATAAGCAATAAAAAGGGCTGGGAGTGTATCTCTATGGTAGAATCCCCCTGGGTTCAATTCCCATTATCACTTCAAACGAGGAGAAAAAACAGTATAATAGTGGAAGGAAATCGAGGGAGGAAGATGGGGACTGGAAAACAGGATCGAGGAAGGTTATGTCCATACATGACGGTATCACTACCAACCTCACTAACATGGGGGGGGGGAGAAGGTGTAATGGGGAGATATGGAGGGAAATAACACCAAGTGATGGATGCACACATGTTTGTACCACTTTGAATCTCATTATGATGTATAATTGCAAAATAAAAGTATAAAAATTATGCTAAATAAAATCTGTTTAAGACAAGGGCTACAAAACGGAACAAAAACAGGACCCCAAATGACAAACCCTCACCTTCCCACCTGAAGGGGCACCCTGCCTGTGCTTTCTGTTAGGGTTGTGATGGCTCTGTGGGCTCTTTCTCCTCTATTCAACTAGAATTTGTTGAATAGGGAAATAGAAACTAATAGACAGTTTGGTATGGCTTCAACAAGTCTTTATTACAAAATCAGCAGGAAATAGAAAGGGAAGAGAAGAAAAGCAGTGTGCCTGGGGCATGCTGGAGAGCCTGAAAATGGAACTCTGCCTCCTCCATTCCCAGCCTTTAAATGCAGATTTGGTATTGGTATGTTGGTATCAGTGTTACCAAGGCAACGGGCTAGTAGCTTATTTATTGGCCAGGTGGGGCCCCATAGAATGAGGGGCCCCAGGCCAAGGATGCAGATACCTATAGAAGCTGGAGCCTCCAGAAAGGAGCACAGCCCTCCAGACACATCCATGGGCCCAGTAAGATCTTTTTGCAGTACTAAGGGATGGAACCCAGGGGCATTCTACCTCCGAGCTACACCCCCAGCCCTATTTTTTTTTTTTTTATTCTTTATTTTGAAACAGGGTCTCACTGAGTTGTAAAGGACCTCACTAAGTAGCTGAGGCTGTTCGGGAACCATGATCCTCCTGTCTCAGCCTCTCAAATGCTGGGATTACAAGTGTGGGCCACCACGCCCGGCTCTTTCTTTCTCTTCTCTTCTGGTGCTGGGGATTGGACCCAGGAACATTCTAACTCTAACATTCTAACATGTGCAGACCAATTATTTATTTATTTGTTTGTTTATTTATTATTTTGAACAGGGTCTCCCTAAGTTGCCAAGAGTCTCTCTAAATTTCTCAGGCTAGTTTCAAATCTGTGATCTTCCTGTCTCAGCCTTCCAAGAATTGTGGTTGTAGGTATGTCCCACAGTGGCTGGATGATCTTTTAGTTCTTTGAAATATACTGAGAGGTTGTTTATTTGATATCGTTCTGCTTTTTAGATGTAGGCATTGATTGCTGTGCAAGTAATTTTAAAATTTTCTTCTTGATTTTTTCCTTGATTGACTGGTTGTTTAAAAGTAAGTGGTTTGATCTTCATGTATTTGTACAGTTTCCATAACTTTCCCTGCCATTGATTTCTAGTTTTACTGTACTGTGGTCAGAAAAGACACTCGATATTATTAAAATTTTAAAAATTTATTGCTATTTTGAGCCAGGCGTGGTGGCACACGCTTGTAGTCCCAGTACTTGGAATATCGCAAGTTCAAAGCCAGCTTCAAGTTAGTAAGACCCTGTTTTCAAATAAAATATGAAAATAGGTTTGGGGGTGTAGCCAGGAGGCAAAAGGTCCTTGGGTTCCATTCCCAGCACCACATGCACACACACACACACACACACACACACACACATTATTGTGATTTTGTGTTGTTGCCCATCATATGATTCATTCTGAAGAATGTTCCATGAGCTTATGAGAAAAATGACTGACGCAACCTTTGAGTATCAGAGCCAGTCTACTCCACAGCAGGGCACACCACCTTCCAGACGCCGTTGCTTCAGGTTGAAGGTGTGTCTGTGCCCACGAGGAATATGCAATACAAATTATGTTCCTAACCAGAGGACAAAATGAGGGACGGCTCTCAACTTTCAAATCCCAATTGTTAGCCGTGCGTGGTGGCGCACGCTTGTAATCCCCGCGCTTGGGAGGCGGAGACAGGAGGATCGCACGGGTTCGAAGCCAGCCGTGCGCGCTGGCTTAGGAGACCCTGTTTCCAAATAAAAATGTAAAAATAGGTCTGGGAGTGTAGCCCGGAGGTAGAAGGGCCTCCAGGAACCCCAGTACCACCAAAATAAATAAATAAATAAATAAATAAATAAATAAATAAATCCCAACTGTTAGGCACTGTTCAGCTGATTGAAGGGCCATTTCTGAGTCATAATAGTGGCGTTTAGACACTATTCATCCTCCGTTTTGTGAACTTCTTAGAACCTAACTTCATTGTGTATAACTTGTTTCGACTTTTTGATGTGTCATTTTACTCTAACTATAAATCATGTTTATTTTTTAGCACTTTAATTTTCAGATAGTTTTTATTTAAACAGGTTATTCTTTGATTGGAGTTTTAATAGTTTCCCATTAAGTCAAATAAAAATAAACTGTTATAAGTAAAAAAGCATATAGTAAATATTCTTTAACTTCCTTCCTTCCCTTTCCTCCCTCCTTTCCTTCCCCCTCCCTTCCTTCCCCCCTTCCTTCCTTCCTTCCTTCCTTCCTTCCTTCCTTCCTTCCTTCCTTCCTTTTTAGTATGGGGGTTTACACCCAACAGCAATCTCTGAACTATACCCTTTGCCTTATTTATTTATTTTATTTTATTTTATTTTATTTTTTGGTGGTACTGGGGTTCCTGGAAGCCCTTCTACCTCCGGGCTATACTCCCAGACCTATTTTTACATTTTTTATTTGGAAGCAGGGTCTCCTAAGCCAGCGAGGCTTGCTTCGAACCTGCGCGATCCTCCTGTCTCCGCCTCCCAAGTGCGGGGATTACAAGCGTGCGCCACCATGCCCGGCTTTGATTTTTTGTTTTGAAACAGGATTTCACTATGTGGTTGAGAGTCTCATCAAGTTGCTGAGGCTGGTCTCAAACCTGCTAATCCTCCTGCCTCAGCCTCCCAAGTCCTGGGATTATAGGCATGTACCACCACACCGAACCTGACTACTCTTTTTTTCTAGCTTGAAATTATTTTTCAATATGACAGAACATTAATAAAAGAAAAAAATGCTCTCTCACACAAAGATATGCCCATTTTGTTGAGGCCAGAAGGCTACTGATCAACATTTTTATTTATTTATTTTTATGTGGATCATATGGGAAATGGCATGCATTCACACAGTGCTGGTGCCCCCCCTTCCCCTTTCCCTCCCTCTCATCAATGAGTGTCCAGGTTGACCACGCTGCGTTCATAGTTAGCACACGTTCGGATGCTGCTTCTCCAGTTAATCAACCTCAGCCGCCTTCTTCTCCTACCCTTCCTTCCTAGCTTCTCTGAGGTTACTGATCAAATGTTAAGACCAGGGAAAAGTAATCTCAAGTTATACCTGACTTAAGGCAAAGAGAAAAACAAAACAATGCAGTAACCAAGAAGAACTTCTGAAAGATTCAGGGTTTTTTTTTTTGGTGGGGGGAGGATTTTTCTGAGAAGGCGTTGCAGGACAGGAATGACAGAAACTAGTTTTCACTTGTCCAGTATTTTATTCATTCTGATTAACTCAAGTTCATTGTAATTTAATCCGTCTTCAGTCATTTGTTTGTCAAAATAATTTGTCATTTGCCCTTCCTTCAGTGCCCCTCTCTTGAGTTTCGTATTGGAGCTCTTCAGGAGATTGACATTTTAACATAGCAGTGGGTTATTCTAGAGTGATAGCAGGGCTCTGTTGACGGTGAACATTCCAGAAGGTTGTAATAGCAGAAGATCTCATCGGTGCCATTAGCACAGGCCGAGGCTTCCTTAGATTGCCAGACATGTCAGTGACAAGAAACTAAGGACCACCGGTCTTTATTTTTCTATGTGGTATTGGGGGGATGGACCTAGTGGCCTTCTATCTCTGGTCTACACTCCCAGACCTATATATAATATTTTATTTGGAAACAGGGTTTTACTAAATTTCTGAGAGCCTCACTAAGTAGCTGAGGCTGGCCTTGAACCTGTGCGATCCTCCTGTCTCAGCCTCCCAAGAACTGGGATTACAAGCCTGCGCCACCATGCCTGGCTACCACCGGTCATTTTGGAAACACATTTTTACCCTGATTTTTAAAAAATGCATGGCTGGGCGTGGTGGCGCACACTTGTAGTCCCAGTACATGGGAGACGGAGACAGGAGGATCCAGAGTTCATGGCCAGCCTCAGCTACTTAGTGAGGCCCTTCACAACTTAGTGAGACCCTGTTTCAAAATAAAGAATTAAAAATAGGGTCAGGGGTGTAGCTTGGAGGTAGATTACCCCTGGGTTCAATCCCCATTATTGCCAAAGGGAAAAAAAGGCATATTCCTATTTCTGCAATCTGCTTCACGTGTCTAGTGCCTGGGAAAAACATTTCTCACATGTCCTGTGAACACTCATTGCTTCTGCTCTAGGGACACCATGTGAAAGCCATCCCTTGTTCTTAAGAACTCTTGTTGGTGGTTAGTATCAGAGGAATTTTATGTGAAGTCTCCCAACTCTGCCGTCCCCGTGTTGGTGTATTCCTTCCCAAAGGCTGGTTCACCACTGTGCAGACAGGATAAATATTGTTTCAGGGAGAAGCTTGGCATAAGATACAGTACATCTGCCAATGATCCAGAGACAATGAAACAAGTTATAAAATTGTCGTTGGGTATTTATCATACTGGTAACCATGTGTGTATCAAAAGAGAATAGGAGGGCATGCAATAATACTCTTGAAATATGTTTGTATGTAATTTTACATAATAAAAGTTTGTATTTAAAATATGTTTGAGGTAATTTGGAGAGGTAGATGCATCTCCTAGATCAAAATTTTAAATCATTTCTATAATAGTTTAAATAAGTGATTGTGATCAGGAAGATTTGAGGGCAGTTTTGCTTAAATAAGGGCAGTTTTGCTTAAATAAGGTTCTTATTGAATACCAGAAAATGCCATTCCTACTTAACAACATCCATGGGAAGTTATCAGATTGACTATTTTTTTTTATCTTCCTTTAAAATATGATACGTACTGGATATAATTTTACTTTAGAAGCTTCAAGCTAAAAAAGAAGAGATGACACATATTACCCACCACATTTTAAGGCTTCGTGAAAAAGAATGGTATCAGGAATGACTGCATAAAGATTGGTATCAGGAATAATTATGCGTAATAAGCTAGAAACAAGTTCGGGATGCCGGACTTTGTATTTACGAGCTAAACTGAAGAGTCCGAGATCGTCCGCTAGGTGGCGCAAGTGCACCAGGGACGTCCCCAGCCCTGGGCTGCGCGTTCCGTAGACTTCGCACAGGGGCACCCCGAGGCGCCAACGCCCGGCCACCTCGCAAGCTACTTCTTCAGCTGTGGCCCGGTGTTGGCGCCGAGCTGGGGCAGCGGCTCCCAGCTTGGATCCCGTGGTGAACCCTGCACATCTGCAGACGCCCGGGAGAGTGAGATTCTCCAGGACACCTGCGTGGGAAATACAACCCAGACTCTCCCAGGGACTCCCTTCCTTGAGATAACTACGCAGCGGAGGGCTTTGAATTTTGCCCAGCATTTGAAGAAGGGCATTTAAAGGGATGACGATTTGTTTTCGTGTGTAATAATCTCAAGTAAAAAGGGGACAGAGGCAAGTATTTAGGTTTGAAGAGACACACCGGGGCTGAATTCATGCCTCTGTTGAAAATTCTACATCCGAGAAGACAAACCACAACGAATTCCACAGCGGAGTAGAGGTTTGCATCATTGGCACTAAGAAGTGAATTGTGATTGTTTTAAAAAGTCGGGATTGGCGCCAAGCCCCTGACTAACTTGAGGTGACTTGTTTAGAAGTCAGGACAGCGTGGTGTCCTCTAATGCAGGACTCCTCACGCTCTAATGTGCATGGAAGTCCCCGGGGGTCTTGTTGAAACGCAGATTCAGGCTCACCAGTCGTGTCAGTTACTTCGCCGTGGTCTCTCAACACCAAGCCTGACCTTTTAAATTTGGCCTCATCTTGCTGGGACTGGCTACAGTGCAAACCGGTTTCAGCTGTGCCTGCTGGCCTATGTCGCGCTTTCCAGCAGGGGGCGCTAGACCGACCGCAAGGCCGCAGGAGGGAGAGCGGGCCACCAGCTGCTTACTGCTCCTGCGTGCTCCGCCCCAGCGAGGCTTCCTCATCACCTCAGCAGCAGCTCCTTCCATGGCGGAGGCCTCCAGGTTGCCGTCTCCCCCTCACTCTCAGAACCGCAGCGCAGGCAAGGAAACTACTCCCTGCTGGGGATTCCAGCCTCTCACCTTCGATCCCGCAGTTGGTAGCTGATTTCTACAGCTGCTGCCTCCGTAATATGGAAGACTTTCAGTTTTGCTTTCAATTATTTTGTTAACAATTTTGGACTTAGCTAACAGTTCTTTATATTTAATTCTCACGGTTTAAATAAGTGACATGGTCTCTTTCTCCTGCCTGGACCCTGACAGAAGTCTTAGGTCTGGGGTGGGGCTTGAAATTCTGCATTATTTTGTGGTACTGATCATTGAATCCAAACGGGGTTCTACACCCCCAGTCCCTTATTATTATTATTATTATTATTATTATTATTATTATTTTATTTATTTTTTACTGAGGAAAGGTCTCACTAGGTTGCTATGGTCTCATTAAGTTGCTGTGATCCTCCTGTCTCAACCTACCAAGTTTTTGGATGACAGACGGGCCACGATGTCTGGTTGAGAGTCTGCGTTTGTGATAAGCCCGTGGATGGCTTCCAGCTGCTGGTCCATGGGCCACACCTTTAATCACATGCAGAAGTATTGCTCCGAAGTATGGGAAAAAGGCCCTTGACACTGGATTACAGGGTTGAGTCACTTGGGAACTTCAGAAAACTGAATCTAGTTACCCCAAGGGAGTGATTTAGTGGGATTGAGGTGTGGCCTCATTATCGGGCTCTTAAAAGCCTCCCTAAGTGAAGATCTCTGTTTCAGAGAAGTGGTTCTGAACCTGGGACAATTCTGTCCTCCTAGGGGACATTTGCCATCTGGCGGGAAGAAGTCACAGTTGCTCCTGAGCACTCTGCCATGCCCAGGGCAGTACTCACAGGAAGGCACCATTCCACCCAAAATATCAGTTGTGCCACGGCTGAGAAGCCCTGATAGAGAAGATGTGGCAGGGCCAGCTCAGCTTCTCTCTGACTCTGCTTGGCCATCCCTTTGTTCATTCCCATGTCTTTACTGAGCATCTAGTATGCACTTCTCTAGATTTGACAGCCAGACATTATTAGATAATCTTAGCACAGAAAAGTGAGTCCCATGATGAGCTTGCTGGGAAAAGATGCATGCTTGGTTTGTTACTTATTTTAGGCCCTGGAAGCTTAGTTCAAAGCTTGCCAATATGTATAGGAACTGCAAGGACTCAACTAGAATTCTGCAGATGTTGTGAACTTTGTCCTTTGTGTATTGCTGTGGGGACTCTGGTGTCACTATCAAGAACTACGGTCCAAAAGTAGAGAGAAAGCCGACACATTTCTCGGAACCTCCTTTTAGCTCCTAGTGTGGTCATCAATGTCCATCTGCAAGAATCGCGGAATGGGAGCCAGGCGTGTTGGTGCACACCTGTAGTTCCAGTACTTAGGAGGCTGGGGCAGGAGGATTGCAGGTTCCAGGCCAGCCTCAGCAAGACCCTCAGAAACTTAGTGAGACCCTCAAACAAAACATAAAATTAGGGCTGGGGGTGTAGCTCAGATTTGAAACTACAAACACACACATGTGTGCATGCACACATACACACTCCCTCCCCCCCCCCAGCAAATTCATGATCAATTATTGACACTGGCTGGGTCCAGTGTTGCCAGATACTTTATAGATACCACTTTTAACCATTTGAGGGAAAATTTATCTCTGTTTCAAAGTTAGTGAGATCAAGACTTGGAGAATGTAAATAACTTGCCGATTTGACATAGCTTGTAAGATTCAGGGATAATATCATTTCAGAAAGAGATATGCCTGGATTTATTCTGTTAATACCAAGAATTTTCATTTCATCGTAGCAGTGAGTCTGTGTACTTTGCAGTATCACAGACGCCATGATGAAGCGTTGAGTTGTAATGGGGCTGCGGAGGACAGACAGCGCCCTGCCAAGCTGCAGGGCTGCAGAACTCCAGTGCAGTGGGTACTGCGTTCCATGCTCCTGTGCACGCTGGGCTTGGGCACTGCACTTGCAGCTGAGCAGCAAGCTGCTAACTGGTCCGCAGAGAGCTAGTCCTTGGCTTGTACGTTGCACTGAATCCAAAGCTGAGCGACCGTCAGGAGCACCCGCCTCCTCCAGGGTCCCTGAGGCTGTCCACTGGCTCCTGGCTCAGTCTGTGGGCGCCCAAATGTGAGTGTAATGGGCAAAGCCAGCAAAAGCGAAGCCACTTTAAAATCCACCCATTATGATGTATGAATACACTGCACCACTAACAAAATTAAAAAAAATCCACCCGTCTCTTGAGCATGGTTGAGGAATCAGTTTGATAAGTTCACTAAGATCATAGCCGATGTCTTTGCTGGTATTTAAAGTTTGCTGCAGCAATCCTTACCTATACCCTTAGGGTGGTGTTTCCCACATAGGGTCCTGTGAATCCCCTGGGGGGAGCCATACAATCAAAGAGCCAGCATTTGCTTCTTGTGAAATGAAAACAGCTGAGGTGGTCTAGAAAAGATTAGGGGGCATTCCAAGCAGTAAAAGTAAGATTTCATGTACTTGGGCTGTATTAACAGGTTTGAACAGGAGTCTATACTTGTTTCCTGCTGCCGTGGGACAAATTGCCAAAAAGTTAGTGGCTTAAAACAATGTAGGCGAGCTGGGCGTGGTATTGCACACTTGTAATCCCAGCATCTGGGAGTCTGAGACAGGAGGATCACGGTTTGCCGACAGCCTTAGCTACTTAGTGAGGCCCTTTGCAACTCAATGAGACCCGTTTCAAAAATAAAAAACAAAAAATAGGGCTAGAGGTGGAGCTTGGAGGTAGAATGCTCCTGGGTTTCATCCCCAGTACTGGAAAAACAAAACCAAACAAAACAAAAAACAAAAATAAAAAACAAAAACAAAACAACCAAAAACAAAATAAGTGAGCCTGGCATGGTAGCACACAACTGAAATCCCAGCATTAGGGAGGCAAGATAGGAGAATCACAAGTTTGAGGCCAGTAGAGTGACTTTGTAAGACCCTGTTTCACAATTAAAAATATAAAGGACTGGGGGTTTAGCTCCCAGGTATAATGCCTCTGGGTTCAGTCCCCAGAACCAACAATGACACACAAATGTAGTAGCTTCTTGCCCTACAGCTCAGAACTCCAGCTCAGGTCTCATCGGGCTACAACTAGGAACTCTGCCAGCTGCACCCTTCCCGAGGCTCCAGGGGAGAAGCCCTGACCTGCCTTCCCAGCTCTGCAGGCTGCTGCGTTTCTTGGCTTGTGGTCCCTTCCTCCTCCTTCAGAGCCAGCAGTGGGTTGAGCTTTCTCCCCAGGCATCACTCTGACCTCCTCTTCTCTCTTCCTCATTCACTTCTAAGGGTCCTGCGATTGTTCACATGGGGTCCATCCAGACAGTTCGGGATAGTCACTCTGCCTCATAGGAAGCTGACAGCATCATCTTTGCCCTTTGCCATGTAACCTGACATATTCTCAGTCTTCAAAGAGTTGGACGTATTTCGCCAGTTCTTCCAACCCAAGGGCCACACTGTAAAAGAGTTTGAAAAAATGATAGACTATTCACTTTAAATGCGCCCTGTCGTCTCAAGGTGCCAAGTCAGTGGTACACCAGGTTCACACGGTGACTTCCAGGTCTGTAGGCTTCATTCTGAGGAGTGATTGTTTTTGGTTTCTGTTAACATGGAAATCTGTTCACAGATCCGTATATCAGCGGTGATTCTCCCACTTTCTATGTATTGTTTTCCTAAGAATAGTTAGCATGTGACATTCACGATCAAATCAGCATTATCTTCACATAACATAAAAGCCAAGAAAAAGCAAGGTGATTCCATTCTTTTCAGAAAAGGAAACCCACACTCTGCTCAGAGACCATTCCATCTGTCCATGAACCTTCTTTTCATCTTACGTTGCTTGATGTGGGCTGCCATGAGTTAGGGCCCTTCTCATGTGTGCACACTCCAGGGTCGTCAGCTTGGAGTAGAAACACAACTCTATGAGAAAAACAGGGATTATAATCCAGCTTTCAGCTGGGAAAACAAGACATTGAAGTCATTTAGGTAAGGTCAAATGGCTAGAAAATGCAGGCGTGCCAGTTTACAAAATTGCATAACTATCTTGAATTAACTTGTTATATTAGAAATTAGTATGAACTAAGTCCAGTCTGGAGTGTTGTGGAGAAGTAGAAAGGCAGGTGACACAGTGCTGGCCTTGTGAGACTTAGAATCTTATTGGGGTGATAAGGTGAAATGCACATCCGCGTGTGCGTATGTGTTTTGTGTGTATGTATTGTGTGTGTGTGTGTGTGTGTGTGTGTGTGTGTGTGTGTAACTGAATGTTAGGGGTGGCAAAGGACTCAGGTGCACATGGCTTTGAATCACACTTTTCTCCAATGAGGTTTAAACATGGCCTGTTTAAAATTTGCATAACGAATAAATAAATAAAATTCGCATAATGTCATACTAGGGATGGCTGAGTTAGTAGCCTAAACCCTAGGATGATTTCTGACTTGTCCGATAAGACTTATTATGGGAAAATTGAAATGTTTTGGTCTTTTGATTTTTCTGTTTCCTGAAATAGATTGAGCTAGTGAACTCCACAGTTAACTAACTGCCAATGTACAAGTCTTAAGACATAAGCAAACAAAAAGTAAATCAGCATCACTGCTCCCCTTCCATGGGAAAGTAAAAATGGGGTTAAGGTACAGAGGGAAGAAAAGAGGAAGCAAATTGTGTTATAGAGATTAGCAAATTTTGTTGTGAAGAGTCCCTTCAAGATATGAGAAGGTATGTTGAGGAAGGAGGTAGGGTGGTGTAGCAGAGTCCTTTAAAGGTTGGGAAGAGGAATTGAATCTGCTCAACAGAGCTCAGGGAGCCCCAGGAGGATATAGTGGCTGATACGAATTTCATTTAAATATTATGTTATAAAAGTTTATTTAAAATGATCCTATACCAATTTAATACATGTAATTTGGGGGGGCATGTTTTTTTTGTTATCTTAAAGAACTGAGAAAAGTCTACTACCCCATGTGTATACACACACACACACACACACACACACACACAATTCTGTGAAGGTAGTATTTTACTTAATTAGATTTACAAAAGAGAAAATAATTTGTGTTGTGGTAAATTTCTCAGGACAAAGTTCATCCTCAGAGTTCTACCCTCAGGACAATTAGATTTTGAACTCTTCTTGCCTTCAATTATATGAATTTATTTTATTATTATTATTTTTTTGGGGGGCAATGGGGATTGAACCCGTGGGCATTCTACCTCTGAGCTAGACTCCCAGCCCTTTTCTATTTTTTGTTTTGAAACCTGAGTCTTGACATGTTGCTGAGGGTTTTGCTAAGCTGCTGAGGCTGGTCTCAAACCTGCGATCTTCTTTTCTTATCCTCTCAAGTATTAGGATAAGAGGTGTGCACTGCCATGCCTGGCAAGTATATGTATTTAATGTAGTAAAAAAGAGAAGTAAGAGCTTGTTGTCTTTGGTAGCTCATTACTCTTTAAAAGAAACTATTTAAGATATCAACTGAACGCCAAGGAAGCCTGGTGGTGATTTTAGTGAAATGGAATCTTTTTCATGAGTTCTTACTGTGCGCTAGGCTGGATACCATGTGGAGAGGAAGAAGATAATGACACTCAGGTGTAGCAGTGAATAATAGTTGCCACAAAAAAGGCACATAAGTCCCTGTTGGAAGAAGGAACAAATGAGTGAGCAAGTTTCTGCTATTTTGATCTATTTGTTTGATGGGGAGTGTCTGGGGGGCACTGGGAAGACAGATAAAAAATAAACAGTGCACAGGAGGGAAGTGCTTTAATAGAGACTGGATAAGTTGTTCTCAACATCTGGCTGCACCCAGGAATCACTGGGGGGAGCAAAAGAATTCTAATGACGAGATGCCCCCCTAAGGGATCCAATTTAGTTGACTTGAGAAAAAGAAGAGGTTTGAGGGAAGACCATGTTCATGGACCCAGGGACTTGGGAAAGAAAGGCGCATGTGGAGAAGGAGAAGAAGGTAAGCCACTCAGTGAAAGTGAGGGTCATGGCCAGAAGATGGATGGGTTGGTTGAACTCAGCTCATGAAAGGCCTGGGTTGCCATAGTGACCAGATGGATTTTACTATGTAGCCACCTGGGAGCTAAGAAAGTATTATAAGGAAGGGCACAGTGAGATTTAGGCTTCAGAATGGCAATTCTGGCATGTGTGTGGGACAAGGGTAGGAGGGAAGGAGCTGCTGTTAGGGGCTACTGCTCTAGCTCAGGTGGACAGGAAAAGGTGCACTCTGTGGACTTGGCTGGGATGGGCCACAGTCCGGCTGACTGCTAGCTTAGCCAGATGAGGCAGGGAGAGGCCCAGAGAAAGCAGTAAGTTTCCTACCCTGTGCTCTTAAGTCTGAAGAATATTTTTTAACCGGATCTTGCTATGTTATCCAGGCTAACCTCAAACTCCTGCTTCTCCTGCCTCAACCCCACCCCCACCCCCAGTATTGGGGAGGCCAGGAATGTGCTACTGGACCTGGCATAAAGAACTCTTTAAACGAGCTGTAGATATCCACATCCTGGTAATTGCAGTTTTAGTTTTGATTGATTGATTGATGCCTTATACAAAGCTAGAAGCCAGACATGGTGGCACATACCTGTAATATCCCAGGACTTGGGAGGCTGAGACAAGAGGATTGTAGGTTTGGTGCCAGCCTTAGCAACTTAGTGAGATCCTGTCTCAAAATAAAACAAAAGGGCTGAAGGTATAGCTTAGAGATAGAATGACTCTGAGTTCAATCCCCAGTAACACACACACACACACACACACACACACACACACATACACACACACACTTGCAAGTTTGCTCCAGGTTGGCCTCCCCTGTTCTTTCTGACTGGGGAATGTGGGGTGTGTGTGTGTGTGTGTGTGTGTGTGTGTGTGTGTGTGTGTGTGTGTCTACAGATATAATCCCATCCCTGCCCTACCTCCCTGAGGCTGGATCCCTTTTGTTGGAATTTTTGAGTTTTAGCACACCGTTCTGCATGTTTTATTTTTAAAAATGGCCTTTTCTCCAGAGACCTTGGTGGGGTTCATGTATGATTTTCATTCCTTCCTCTCTTTCAGATGTTCCTATTTTGTTTGTGGTCCTCTCAAGTAGGAATGATGGTTCTAACCATCACTCCTCTTTTTCTATCACTGGAAAGAAATAACAAATACGATTTGCTTTGGGTCTGTGTCTTCATTTTTTTCTTTTTAAAAATACATAAAATGTTGGAAAGTTGAAGGACACAAACATAATATTCATAACAGAGCTCTCTCACTTGGTTAGCACTTTGATATATTCCAAGTATATATTTGGTCCAAGGCTAAACTTACTTGGGAAGTTAGAAGACTTCCCTACTGCATTTTTATTCTTTTTTATTTTAACCTTGGATTATGAATCTTTTGCCACATGATTAAATATTAAATTTTTTTTTTGTGGTATACTGGGGATGGAACCCAGGAACATTATGTCTCTGAGCTATACCCCCAGCCCGATTTTTTATTCTTTATTTTGAAACAGGGTCTCACTGAGTTGGAAAGGACCTCACTAAGTAGCTGAGGCTGTCCACAAACTGCAATCCTCCTGTCTCAGCCTCCTAAATGCTGGGATTTCAAGTGTGTGCCGTCACGCCTGTCTACGACTAAATATATATATGTTTATTTATTTGGTGGTACTGGTGTTCCTGGAAGCCCTTCTACCTCCGGGCTACACTCCCAGACCTATTTTTACATTTTTATTTGGAAACAGGGTCTCCTAAGCCAGCGCGCACGGCTGGCTTCGAACCTGTGCGATCCTCCTGTCTCCGCCTCCCAAACACGGGGATTACAAGCGTGTGTCACCACGCCCGGCTATTATGCATATTTTTAGACCACCTCCTATTATAGTGGTTCATTCTGACCTACCTATATAAAAATGTCTTAAATAAGAAGGATTCATAAGTGAGTAAACCAGTGCCAATCAAGCCATAGGAACTACGAGTCATTAAGGAAATCATGGAGAAGAGGGAACTTTAGGAACTAGAGTTTGTTATTAGCTCAACTGGCTCTCCAATAGGAGACGTGGTTTTGGGTGGCAACCCAAATTTGATTTACCTGATAAGTTGGAGTTAGTTTCACATGCAGGTAACTTGCGCATAGATAATGCCCTTCTTTGCAAGATCATTTAAAGAAACATATACTTTCTTGGCAGGCTTTTTCTACTGGAAATTGTGTGAGGCAGAAGTGTGTGGATCTGGTTTATTTCATATAACACACAAGCAGTGCATCTGGAAGAAGTCTTCAGGCTGTGCAGTGCTCTGCGTGCTGGGCTGACCACAGAGGAGCTCTGCCATCATGAGCCCATGGTGGGCAAACTTTGAATGGTTTATATGTTGTATCTGGCATCCAGGCCTTTTCTCCCTGACTGCACATGTCTCATAATAAGAAAACAATAGAAATGTGGCTCTAGTCTTTGTATCTTTGTTTGTAATTCTCTTTTTCATTTCTGGGGATATTTACTCTAAAATTATTTCCTCTTATTAGGAAAAAAAACCCCATATGTGTAAGGAAAAAAATCTCATTTAAAAACAAAATTGGTGTTTCTCAAAAGACAAGGAATGGAACCACCAGATGGCCCACTCCTTGATATCTTTCCAAGAGAATGAAAGTCAGATTAGTGTCATGACACACACACAGCCATGTTTATAGCAGCAGGGTCCACCATAGGCAAATGATGGAACCAATCTCTGCGTGTGTCAACCGATGAATGGGTAGTGAAAACGTGGTACGTAAACACAAAGGAGATTTACTCAGCTATAAAGGACAAAGTTATGTCAACTACAGAAAAGTGGGTGAACCCAGAGACTACTATGTGGTGAGATCAGCCAGAAAATCAGCCTAAGAAAATCAAGGGTCAAAGGTTTTCTCTCATCTATAGAAACAGAGAGAAAATAGGAAGCAAGAGAGACTTGAGATCAGTGAGAAGAGGGACCAGGAGAATAGAGGAGAGAGATTGGAGGAGGGTGGTGGGGAGGGGAAAAGGAGATCTGGTGAGGGAGCTGTTCAGGCTGAGGGGGAGAGGCAGTGCCCACGCCAGCGATGTGAGCTTACTGAGATGAAATGATAGGCAAATTCGTAGAGTAGTGATAAAACAGTCACTTGCTACACGAGGAAGACGAACACCAGCAGAATGTGATATTTTATTTTTATAAGATTCTGAAAGTACTCCCGAGGCCCAGGCCTCAGTAACACTGTGTGCTTGTTTGGGTTGAGGCTGATGGCTGTGGTGTTGGCTGGGGCAATGTTAACTGTTGTCTCCTTGCCCTCCCTCTTCACCTCACTCACATACAGAGACAAAATAAAAGGGCTTCATTACTACTCTACCAGAGTTTACTATGCGTGGCTTCAATGAGAAATGACTTTGTATACTGTAACTTTCCATTATTTAATATTATCTATTTAAATGTAATTATTATCAAAGCATGAAATCAATCTTTCCTTCCTCTTTCTTTTGCTTTCTCTTTCTCTATTTCTTCCCTTCCTTCCTTCCTTCCTCTCTCTCTTTCTTTCTTTCTTTCTTTCTTTCTTTCTTTCTTTCTTTCTTTCTTTCTTTCTTTCTTTCTTTCTTTCATATCTGAGATTCCAGATTCTGGCCCTATTAAAGAAACCTTCCCAGCCAGGGATGCCTGGTAAATGAAGTTGGAGGATGGTAGAAGGCTGGGTGTTGAGCTGCGAGTATTGTGGGAAAGTGTGGGAGAGAAGAAAGGAAACTGGCTTTGCAGTCAGCTCAATATGGGTGTTTCAGTCCTCAGTTTCTCCACTTGTAAAATGGTGATAATAAAATTTCTTTCACAGGTGGTATCATGGGTTAAGTTCCCTGCCTGGTCATACAACCTGAAAGTCACAAATGTCTCCATATTTCTATGTATCATATGAGCCCCCAGAGAAGGCATGATGTCTGATTCATGTTTCATCTCCAGAGGACCAGGTGGGCACCAAGCTGGTAGTGGAGGCCCATGGGCGGCAGTTATACTGTGCTGCATTCAACTGGGCAGAAGAATCATAATAATACGAGGAATTTGGAGAACTGAGAAACTTGAAAGGAGACAGAATAGAGCAATAAAGGCCTGGTCCTGTGCCATCCATCGAAAACTAACTTCCTTTTCCTCCTCCTTCTCTTCCTTCTCTCCTTCCTTCCTTCCTTCCTTCTTTACTTCCTGTACTGCAGATTGAACCCAGGGGAATACTACTTCTGAGCTACACCCCTAGCACTTTTTTGCTTTTTTTTGAAGTGGGGTCTTGCTGGGTTGCTGAGAGTCTTACTATATTGCTGAGGCTCGCCTTGAACCTGCAATCCTCCTTTCTCAGCCTTCCAAGTACTGAGATTATAGGCATGCGTCACCATGCCCAACTCCAAATTTCTTTCTTGATACTTCAGGATTTAGCTATGGTTGTCAAACGAATGATGTTAAAAAGAACATTTGCAATGAGCCTTAGAAGGCAGGCCCGGGGAACTGAGATTAGGTAGGCTGCTAAGTGCTTGGCATGTACTGTATACAGAAATGTATTCATTTACTCAGTAAGAAAATTATAAAGTAAATAGAAGACATACAACTCATGAAAGGTATTAAGTAGAAGAGATTATATGAAAGGTAATGAATGCATTGGAAAGTGGTAACCATTTGTATTCCGCCTAAGGAGTGTGTGTGTGTGTGTGTGTGTGTGTGTGTGTGTGTGTGTGTGTGCGTGTGTGTAAGACAGAAAGAAAGAGAAGGAGGGCAGAGGAAATGTATTCTTATGAACCACTGAGGGAACTGAGTGATTTATCAGGCTTAGTTTCCTTTCATTGCTATATTCAACTTGGCTTAGAGTACCGAAGAAGGTTAGTGGTCTAAGAGACAAAGAGAACGTTATCATCTGACTCATATAGTTGAGATAATAGTTGAGATACAAAGCTATCTGTCGCTGGTGGATAGAATAAGAACTAGCACCTCAGCGTTCTTGCTAATATGCGTTTGTGGGTTCACATGCTGACAGATGATATTGTTAACCAATGTAAGCCACGGTTCACTTAAGTGTCTATTTTATTTTTTTAAGCAATTAAATGGCTGCAATTTTTATTTTACACATGAGGTTTCTGAGTCACCCTTAAGTATTTCCAGTCTTTTTCCTGTACAATCCTGGAAGTTATCAAATCTGGTAATTGGAACTAAATGGTTCTCCTGAGGGCCTGAAAGGAGTGGCCACTGCTTAATCGCCAAGAGAAAGACTCTTCAAGCCCCTGCTGTTGTGATGGGTGACCCAACAACTTCAGGAGTCCCAATATGGCTACACAGACAACAGCCAACATGGTTACACAGAAACCCTTGTCAAGATCCCTACCCTCAGCCTCATTCGTCCTCTGGCCTAAGTAGCTTCAGTCTCATGTGTGAGCATAATTATCAAAGAATTGGAAATTAGGCTATCTTAATATCACTTACCAGGGAAGCTGTTTAGAGAGGTGGAGGTAGGTACTTGGGAAGATGTTCACGGAACTATGTGGAGCTTTGAACACAGAGTTGATCATTCACCAAGCACTGAAGAAATAAAAGAAGTAGATAGAAAGGAGAAAAAGGACAAAGAAAGTATAACTTCAATGAGAAACCTCAAGCAAGCTAATATCCCTCCTACCTTCACTCCCCAAGCCTGTTCACTCTCCCCAGCTCTGTAACTTCCAAATTCCTGGTAATCTATAAATTGTAAAGTTGCCCCCAAACCATAACTATCTCGGGCACTGTTATCCCTCCAGATAAGTAGTTTAAGTAAGACAGATACCATATCTTGATAAATGTGTAATTCAGGGGACTTTCTAGCGTTTGCTACTGATGACACATTAAAGACCAGTCAAGCACTGGAAGACACTGGATCACCATAAGCCATCTTGGTGATCACGAGACTGATGTCATCCTCACACACCTTCCCATACCAAGTTTCCTTTAAAAGGGGAACCGGGAACCCCTAAAACGCCTCTCTCACTCTGGCAATGATCTCCATTCTCCCTGGAACCTGTACTCCTTATTATCCTCAATAGATCTCTGTGCATCTACTGACCGATACTGAAATTCTTTTCTACCATATATGTCAACAATCCTGCTGGTCCCAAGTCGAGTTCTCCCTCTGGGAGGTCCTCGGGACCCTCTTCGGAGCTAACCCCTCGCCTACTGTGTCCTGTGGGGAACCCTCAGTTTCTTCATCTCATCCCGAGCACGCTCCTATTTAGCCAAAGAGCTGTTCTGGAGACCAGTGAGCACAGATGTGGAATGGCTTTGTAAACTCGGCAGTGCTGTGCACAGTTTACATGGTATGTATCTTGAGGGAAGGAAAAAGAAGAGTGGGGAGACAGAGCCTCTCGGGCCTTTGTAAGGAGTTTGGCCCATGGGGGAAGGGCGAGGGGTATAATGAGAACCCCAAGTGCAGCATTCTCATGAGACTCAGCTCCTTTCTCTCCTCTCTAACCCCCTACTGTCCAGCCTCCTGCTCCCTCTTGGCATCTACACAGGGCTCTGTCAGCTGGAATGCCTTTTGAGACCATTAAGTGTAGCCCCTGGCAATTATTTCCTGGTCGCTCAAACATCCCACGGCTTCCTTTAGTCTGTTCTCGTAAACTGAGTAGAGCTGCTCTGAGGCTCCAGGGAGCGGGTAGTGGTGGTAAGCACTCTATGGGAAAGGAAAGATGAGAGCTCCTGGCACTTGTTTAATTTTTTACTTGCCAAGTCAAAAACATACAAAAAGTTTCCAATCTAAGTGGCACAAAATCAACAAAGTTGTTTTAAAATATAGGCCGGATATAAAGGCAATAATTTGATACTTTGGGAAATATTATTTTCGAGGGATCCGACAAAGGAAAGATGCTTCAGAGGTTTTTAATTTTGACTAAACAATATAAAATTTATGAAAATGAACAAGTTATGATTTCAGTAAGGTTTCCATTGCTTTGTGTACTTAATATAAATATTTCATTCTCAGAAATATAAATAGAAGCCCGTCTTACTAACCATCTATGCCTCACCTGAATTTACCAGCTATTACTGAATTTTTTAGTTCACATTCGTATCCGTGACTTATTTAATGTTTTATAGTTTCATGATCTAAAATATTTATGACCTGAAATTACTCAATTATTGATAACAAGTACTGAATTCTAAGATCAATAAATTAAGAGCATTTAAAAAATTTGCTACACAGTTAAAAAATCTGTATGTGAATTGGTATATTGATACAAATAACTGTGAACAGAAATGACTATTTCAAGCATATGGTTAGATTTTATGCACTTAGAGGGATAATAATAAAAATACTCTTCAGTTAAGGGTTAGGTGGTGTCGGGGCCAGCAAGACCAGAATTGGGGCCTCCCATGAGGCAAGGCCTCTGCTTGAGCCAGGGAGGTCTGGATCAGTCCACCGGGTAGCCAGGCCAGTACTGGGGCCGTCAAGAGTGGGATCTGTACTTGCAACGCGGCATGCACAGAGAAATATCGCAATATCGCAGAAAAAAAAAAAAAAACAGATGCTTCCTCTAATCAGCAAAAACTAGGAGGAAAGGGGCAACAGGAAGAGGTCGAGCTATAGAAAGGGCCATATAGTGAAGCAACTAAGGTGACCAATCAGAGGGTATGGAATAGGGGAGGACGGAGCCTCTTTAAAACCCAGGAGGTACATAAACAAATGTATCAAAGTTAATCACCAAACAAGCATGGGATCGAGGGAGGGGGAGGGAATGGGATGGGGGCTGGGTGAGGGCTAATTGGATGATGTGTGCTTCTATATCCTCTCAAGTCTTGTATTTCAATGTGATATATGAGTACAATGCACCAATAAAAAAGAAAAATACTCTTCAGTTATATGACACTACCTGCTACAGCTATCATAGCTGCTATAACAAACAAGTCTCCAAATGTATAATGGTTCAAGTATTAAAGGATTTAGTTTCTCAATCACATAAAGTCCAAAACAAAGAATCCTGACAGAAGGCTGATGGGGGACCCAGGTTTCTTCCATCTTGGGCCCTCCCATTCTCCAGTGTTTTACTATATTGCTGCGCTCATCTCTGGAGTCACTGAGGAGGGAAAGAATGTGAAGATGATGCACAAGATGTTTTTATGGCTTGGGAACATCTTGTAGGCTGGAATTGGGGCTGTGTCCCTAGGAAGAGGAGGTTTGATGAAGAGCTGGACAAAATCTACTGTATTCTCTATGTATCCAGTGCTAGCTTTCCATGAGTGTTGGCTCTTAATGATTATTATATTGAAGTTCAACTTGGAATTCTCACAATAGCTTTGGTTTAGATAACATGAAGAATAGATCATATTTCAGTGAATGTGTCATATAGGGAAGCAAGATTAGTAATCTACACCCCTATTGGGAGAGGGGTTGAAAAGGATGATCATAGCTGGGCTTGGTGGTGCACGCTTATAATCCCTGTGCTTGGGATGTGGAGACAGGAGGATCGCGCAGTTTCGAAGTAAGAGACCCTGTTTCCAAATAAAAAAAATATAAAATAGGTCTGGGAGTGTAGCATGGAGGTAGAAGGGCTTCCAGGAAACCCAGTACCACCAAAAAAAAAAAGGATGATCATAATGTGTTAGTTAGACTGAGGTCAAGCTTAACTAAAAAGTAACTCTATACATTTAGGCCTATGCGACCAAGTCAGCATGAGATAGTATGATTAGCTGCAGGAAGGAAAGACATGGAAAAATGAATCCTTTTCCATGGACATACTTTGAGGTAGATAATCATCAAATACATTCTTTTTATTTATGCTTGTAGTCCTGGGAATTGAACGTAGAGCTCCACACCTGCCAGGCAACTGATCTACTTTTATGGGTGGATTATAGACTCCCATCATAATGTAGCTCTCAGTGATAGTGACACACGCACACAGCACTCAGCGGGTCTTCCCCCTGGTCCCTCCCCTGTCCTCTATCCCTTCCCCCCACAGAGATTCCCATTGGCATTCTCACTTACGCACATGATGTACATGGAAGGGATTCCTTCACTGCTCCTTTCTCTCCACCCCCCTCCCATAGGCCACCTCCCTGCCTCCAATGGAGTGTCTCCTCCATCTTCTGAGTCCCCTCAAGTATTTCAATTACTCCTAGCTTCTTCATATGAGAGAAAACGTAACTCTTCACCTTCTGTGACTGGCTAATCTTACTTAACATAATATTCTCCCGGTCCACCATTTTCCCGCAAATGACATATTTTTTTTTCTTTATTGCTGAGAATGGAAATTAGACTACCACTTTTGATGTCCTTTATTCATTTCTTTGAGATGCTATGAATGAATTAGCCCCTCCCCCATCTAAATGGATCCTACCAGAAAAAGATTAAGTACTTAGATACTTTTATTTGAAAGGACAGTAATCACTGTGGCATGACTAGGTACTTTGCTTTCCACTTAGCAGGAGTCAGGAAACATTTTCTGTAAAGTATGGGTAGTACATATTTTAGGCTTTGACAGCTGTTATAGTCTCTCTCGCCACACAGTGTCTGTCACAAAGGCTCAGTTGTGCTGCTATAGTGTAAAGGCAGCTGTAGACAGTATGTAAACCAAACAAATTCTCATGGCTGTGTTCCAATAAAACTTTATTTACAAACAGAGGCAGTTGTCTGGATTGGGTCTATGGTCTATGTACAGTTTGCCAATACCTGGTTTAGAATATTTAGTACTTTTTTTGTGGTACCGGGCATTGAACCCATGGACATTCTACCTCTCAGCCCTATTTTTAACTCTTTATTTTGAGACAAGGTCTCATTCAGTTGCTTACTAAGTAGCTGAGGCTGGCCATGAACCTGCGATCCTCCTGTCTCAGCCTCCCAAATACTGGGATTACAAGCATGTGCTAACCATGCCTGGCTTGTATTTTCTAAAAAGATCACATTTTCCAATCTTATACTAGATCTTTACGATATTTAGGAAGCTGATTTCTCTTTGCAGAGTTTGAAATTTTTAATTTCACTTTGACTTTTGATAGGGAGAATGATCAGAACCTAAGATAAAATTGACTCATACACTATGTCTTTGGCCATTGGCTTTAATGAAGCTATAAATTATAGTTTTGTGGGCATATTAGGTAACGGTCCTGTAATGGCTGCTTGTTTACCCGCAGTAAAATGCTTCGTTAAGACTCCTGGACACAACTGCTAGAGAAGGATTCATAAGCTTTTCTTATTAAATTTAGTTTTTCATAAAACTTTAGCTGTAAATGTGCATTTTCTTAATTTTTCTTCTCAGAGATGGATGGATTTAATTATCTTATTTTAAAAGCTTTTGCCCTGTAAGACTCCAGGTAGCATGAATCATTTTACTTTTTGTTTTAAAACTATCTAGGAGAGAGTGTTTTCCTAAAATGTTTTCATCAGCAAGTACTATAAAATATTAGTAAGAACCCACCTGGAAGAAGCACATAAAGCAGTCTAATTAAATGATGTAGGTGGAATCGAGCATACTTTCCACTGAATTAAGATGGTGTGATCTATTCCCCTTGGGCGCCACGGGCTATCGAGCCTTCCCAAAGTACAGAATTTTGAATTATGATGCTTCGGCATTTGTTGATACGAATCGTGTTTGAACTAGACGTAAGACTCATCCTGCTTTGGGGATGGGGGGAGTCATTTCCTGTTCTTAGTCTCTTCTGGTAAGTGAGGTGGGGAGGTGAGAGGGGCAGGAACAGTGTCTCTTCCTTACTTGGCTTTGTTGTGCTCTTTGCGCTTCTGGCTCCTTTTGGACTAAAACTGACCAGACCCTGTGAGTCAAATGCAGAAGGCATATAAACACTGGATCCTCGTGAAGAACCTGCATGTATCCCAGTCCTTCTAACCCCCACTTAGCATCTACCCTGGGCAGGCCACCCTGGAGCTTCCTGTGCCTGGGCTTCCATCGAGAGTTCTGGGATATCCTAATTTATCTAAAGTCCTTTTTGGCTTCCGGTTTTCTCTCTAGCTTCCACATAAGAGAGAAAACATATAACCCTTGACTTTCTGAGACAAGCTGATATCACTTAGTATAATATTTTCTAGCTTCATCCATTTTTCTGTGAGTGACAGAATTTTGTTCTTCATGGCTGAATAAAATCCCCCCCCCCTTTTTTGTGGTCCTGGGGTTCTTGGAAGCCCTTCTACCTCCGGGCTACACTCCCAGACCTATTTTTTAATATATATATATTTGAAACAGGGTCTCTTAGGCCAGCGCGGCAGGCTTCGAACCTGCGCGATCCTCCTGTCTCCGCCTCCCAAGCGCGGGGATTACAAGCGTGCGCCACCACGCCCGGCAAAATCCCATTTTTGTACATATCACGTTATTATATTTTTTCATTCATCTGTTGATGGATGCCTAGTTTGGTTCCGTGTCTTGGCCATCGTGAATTGTGCTGTAATAAACATGGGTATGCATGTACCACGATAGTATTTTGCCTTTCATTCTCTTTTGGGGGGCAGTACTGGAGATGGAGTCTAGGGGTGTTCTATATCTAAGCCACATCCTCAGGCCTATTTTCTTTCTTTATTTTTGAAACGGAGTCTCTCTAAGTTCTGAGGCTGGCCTGCAATCCTCTTGTCTCAGCCTTCCAAGTACTGGGATTACAGACTTGTGCCACCACACCTGGCTGACTTTAATTCTTTTTGAAAGATACTGTAAAAGGGGGCTGGAAGAGGGAGGTGGGGAGAGAAAAAAAGGAGGATCAATGAGGAAACAGTTCAAATAATGTTATTTTCACAAAGGAAGGTATCACTACCAAGCTCAGTAACATTAGGGGAAGGGGCAAGGGGGAGACGGGTGAGATGTGGGGATGAACACACCAAGTGATGTGTGTGTGTAGTTGTACCACTTTGAGACTCACTAAGAGGTATAATTACAATGAACTAGAAAAAGAGCTGGGAATATCCACTTGGCCCATGGAAAACTCACCCTGCCAGCTCTGTCTCAGTTCTGCCATTCCCTCACTCCCTCCTGTCTCCTGCTCAAGTAAATCCACAAGACTTTTGTGTAAGAAGGTGTCTACCCACCCTAGAATGAGATGGCAATATCTCCTTGCGTACATCTTTGATTTCTTTCTTACACTGGTTTGTCACAGATTTCCTGTGGACAAAGAAAAGAAAGGACCCTTTTCCAAGGATTGCTGATGACTCGTGGGCACAAGGAAGTCCCCCTCGACATACTTTGATAATGTTCTGGACTAGGTGGATGGTGGTGGCAGAGAAAGGAAGTGATCAATTAGAAATCTTTGAGGAGATAATACGTATAGGACTTGGTGATCAGATTTTATTGAATTGGATGCAGGGAGTAAATCAGAGCAGGACAGAAGAGAAAAAGAAGGATGAGGTTGGGGGGTCTATGCGTCATAAACACAGTTTTCGATGTGTTGAGTTGTAGGTGTCATGAAGGCATTCAGACAGAATGGAGACGTCTCACTGGCAATTAGATACATGGGTCTGGATTCCAGAGACCAGGTCCTAGAACAGATAAAAATTTATAACCTATGTGAATAAAATTTTTGAGTGAGACTCTACAGGGTAAAAATAGAAGAGTGACTAGGATTGATCTTTACCTAGAATTCTGGCAAATAATGGTTGGATGAATAGGAATAAATACCCCAAAGAGAATGATAAGGAGCCACCATAGGAAAATTAGGAGATGATTTCCAAGGTGGACAAGAAGCTGAGATCTGAGAGAAGAGGTAGCAACAGGAGTAGGGCTGGAGAGTGATCTGGGGTTATTCTATTTATATTGCTTCCACTGATGAATGAGGACACTAACCAAATGGAAATGGAAGCATTATGAAACTCTTTTCTTGTGGATTTGTTTGGAATGCTCATGTTCCTAAACAAAAATATATGTCAGCAATTTGCTTCCTGTGTACGGCATACTCAGTTACAGAGAGACTTCATTTATCATAAAACAGTGAATTATGGATCATAAGGAAAATATTACAAAGGGAGAAGTTGTCCAATGAAGGAACGTAATTTAATTTTTATTATTTTTCCAAGTGTTTCACTAGTGTGTATGAGTGATTATCTTTCTAGACCAAATATTACCATTTGTTATTTATTGTAAGGTTTTTTTTTTTGTGTGTGTGGTTCTGGGAATGGAACCCAGGGGCATTCTACCTTCGAGCTACACCCCCAGCCCTATTTTTTATTCTTTATTTTGAAATAGGGTCTCAATGAATTGCAAAAGGCCTCACTAAGTAGCTGAGGCTGTCCGTGAACTGTGATCCTCCGGTCTCAGCCTCTTGAATGCTGGGATTACAAGTGTGCGCCACCACGCCTGGCTTCTAAGGTGTTCTTACTGTATCTATTTTATTTATTTATTTATTTATTTGTTTGTTTGTTTATTTATTTATTTATTATTTATTTTTATTTACTTTTTGTGGTACTGGAGATAGAACCCAGGGGCATTTTACCTCCAAGCTACACCCCCAGCCCTATTTTTTATTCTTTATTTTGAAACAGAGTCTCACTGAGTTGCAAAGGGCCTCACTAAGTGGCTGAGGCTGTCCTTGAACCTCGATCTTCCTGTCTCAGCCTCCCAAATGCTGGGATTACAAGCGTGCGCCACCATGCCCAGCTCTTACTGTATCTCTTATTCTACGTGCTCGGTTAATGGTCAAATATCAGGGAAATGTTTAAATAAATGCTTGGATTGTATGAAGCTTATTATACAGAGAATGTTAAATAGCTGTTTTCCACTTCTCTTGATAGAAATCAAGAACATAACTTCATCTTAACCCATGGAGGCTTGGGTAGCAACATAACAGAACTTTTGTTTGGAACGGAACAAAGGATGGTGGGTTTCTCCTACACACTGAACTGCAGATCCACCGAGCCCTGATTTAGGTCCATCCTCGGGGATGCTCTTAGCTTCCCTGGCTATGGGTATTGAAAGTTTTTTTTGGATAGACACAGTTCTTAACTCTTCTCACCTGAAACCTCATTTCCACCTTAATGTTAGCAAGTTTTCAAATTTTGGTATCAAATATACTTTAAGGTTTTATTTCCCCCACCCCTCTTTTTTATGTGGTAGGTGGGATTACACCCAGGGGTGATCTACCCCAGGGGTATACCTCCAGCCCTGTATTATTTTTATCTTGAAACGGGGTCTGAATAAGTTGCAGAAACTGGTCTTGAACATACAATCCTCCTGTCTCAGCCTCCCAAGTATGGAGATTACAGGCATGCACCACCATGCTTGGCCACACCCTCTCCAGGCACTTAAACCATAATATTCAAATATGGCCATTGTGTCGTTGGTTCAGCCTTTTCTCTAAGTCTTTGAAAGAACTAGCTCAAGTGTCATCGCTGCCATGGAACCTTCCATATTACTCCAATAAAATGCAATCTCTTTCTCCTGTTCATTATTTTGGTCTTTCTTGAAATATCACCTACTTAAAACTCATTCCTTCAGTAAGTATTTATTGAATGCCTTCTGTGTATCCAATTCTGTATTCATGATAGGTGCTGTGCTTTTATGGAGTCTACATTCTTGTGGCAGTTTGGTGGTTGAGATTGCACACAGTAGGGCCAATATACTGGACTTGCATGCGGGTTATGTCACTATCTAGCCATGTAATCTTGTTCCAAATTTTATTTCGGTGGTGCATGGTGATGCATGCCTATAATGTCAGTACTTCAGAGGCTGAGACAGAAGGATCACAGGTTCCAGGCCAGTCCTAGCAACTTAGTGACATGCTCAGCAACTCAGCAAGACCTTGTATGAAAAACTAAAATAGGGCTGAAGGTGTAACTTAGACATAGAATCGTGTGTGTGTGTGTGTGTGTGTGTATGCATGCACACATGAGTTTTATTCATCTGAAAACTGGGTATAAGTGACAACTACTGGAACCAAAGCTTTGGGTTTTGGTTCTGTGCCACCCAAAAACCATGACCCGCGTCCTTACCTTGCATTCTAAATGAAGTCCTTGAGAGCCGGGCGTGGTGGCGCACTCTTGTAATCCCAGCATTTGGGAGGCTGAGACCTGGAGGATCGCGGTTCACAGACAGCCTCAGCTACTTAGTGAGGCCCTCTGCAACTCAGTGAGACCAGGTTTCAAAATAAAGAATAAAAAAATAGGGCAGGGGGTGTAGCTCGGAGGTAGAATGCCCCTGGGTTCCATCCCCAGACCCACAAAAAAATAAAAAAAGTAAAAAATAAAAAATAAATGAAGTTCTTGTAAGTTTTTTTTTTTAAATAATCAAACTTCTAAAATTTTCTGCATGTCTGTTTCTTAGGATTCAGTTGATATAGGGTTGCAAGCTTTGCAGTGTGTCTCAGCCGCTTTGCTCGCGTTTTCAGAGACATTCGAGTTGAGTGTGTGCTGAGACAGATTTCTCTTTCCCATTTATGCGGGGTCCTATGTCCAGCTGTTGCCTCTTTTTGCTGTCTGTGGCTATAGACATGTTTCTTTTGCTCACTTGTGGCGGGGGAGCTGCTAAGATGCGGACGCTCCCTGATCTGCCCTTCTTTCTCCTTGTGATGTCTTGTCCTCTTCCTTGGCACAGAGCCAGGCAGCTGCCATGACTTTGGCCTGGACTGCAGGCTGGCTAAAGACTCCTGGTCTCCTTAGAGAGGGGATGGACTTCTTGTCATCGCGGGAGCACTTTTCTGCCTCTCAGAATCTTTTGATTTCCTGTGAAGACACAGCTTGTCACAAAGTGGCGGCCAACTCTGTCCTAATCCTTTATGTCTGCTCCTTTGCTTCCATGATAAGTGCTGTCTTCTTTCCCTCCTGTTCTTTGGGGATTGGCCACCCAGTACAGCTTGGGTGCTCTGAGCTCAGGTTCTGTTTTCTGTCTAAGAAACCACTCCACTGGTTCATCATGCAGATTAAATAAAAAGGGCTCAGGATAGTACTTGGCATATAGTAAATAATAAATACTGGCTGTTTTATTAGGGGAAGAGTGGGCAAGGGCACAGAGGAGAGTCCAGGTTAAGGGAAGGAGGGTCCCTTAGAATTCTGAGAAGAAATGCAGCCTCAGCCAAAACTTCAAGGTAGAGCAGGATTGAGCAGGTGCAGGATTCCTGGGCAGGCATGTGTGATGAATATGCCAGGCAGGGGAAATAGGTTGTAAGCCTAGGGACAGAAAGAGCCTAGGTTCAAAGGAGAGTGTAGTGGCACATGCCCACAATCTGAGTCCTGGGGATGCTGAGACAAGAGGGTCACAGGTTGGTGGCCAGCTTCAGCAACTTATCCTCAGCAAGAGAGCTCATTTCAAAATAAAAAAATTTGGGGGCTGTAGCTCAGAGGGGTATGTGTGTGAGTGTGTGTGTGTGTGTGTGTGTGTGTGTGTGTGTGTTACATTAATGCCATTCCTGAGGGTTCTACCCTCATCACCTAATTATCTCCTCAGAGGGCCTTCCTCCTAGTTACCATCTCCATTGTTGATGAATTCTGGGGGCCATAAAAACTCAGACTCTAGTACTGACTTATACTAATAATGATTAATTTTCCTGAATGAAATGTTAGCTCCTGGACCAGGGTCTCAATAAGGGTGAAGCAAGAAAAATGCCTAGGGCGTGAAACTGAAGGTGGCTTTCTCTCTCAGGGAGGGGTAATGCAGGAGGCCACGGCGATCGAAGCTGAGTGAGGGAGAGGGAAGTGTGGGAATGAGATGCCTTCAAGACCGCTGGAAGATGGTGAAATGTGGCTTTGTACTGAGATCATAGTCAACTCTCGATTTTCTGTAAAAAGTAAAGGCAAAGAAGCTTCAAGCAAACAAGGAGCCAGAGAAATTCATTTAAACATTTAGACTTGCCTTTTAAATAAATGTTATTACACTTGATCATGCAAACAAAGGAAAGGATTACGAACTTTGGGACTCACCTTTAGAAGATTTTAGTGTGTGTGTGTGTGTGTGTGTGTGTGTGTGTGTGTGTGTGTGTAATCATTTAAAGCAAAACTATCATCTAAAGAAAATGGGTTTCTTTGGGAATAAAATTGTCTTTTGCTTTCTCAAACGGCCTCACCAGAGGTTCCACATTGTCTGTAATAATACAGTACTTTACAACTTTCACTGAATTGCTTCCATCTAATAATTTCTTATGAATCAAGTGCATGATTATAGAAGAATCACTATGAGGTTTAGAACTATCTCTTTCTCCCTTTCCCCTTCTCTCCCTCTCCATTTATTTTTTCTTTCTTTCTTGAACCCAGGGGGACTCTACCTTGAGCTACATCTCTTCCCTTCTCTTCTCTTCTCTCCCTTCCCCTCCCCTCCCCTCCCCTCCCTCCCCTCCCCTCCCCTCTCTTCTCCTCTCCTCTCCTCCCCTTCCCTCCCCTCCCCTCCCCTCCCTCCCCTCCCCTCCTCTCTTCTCCTCTCCACAGTCCTCTTCCGTCTTCTCCTCTTCTTCCCCTCCTCTTTTCTTCCCTTTCTTTTCCTTTTCACGATAGGGTGCCTATCACCAAGCTGCCAAGACTGGCCTTGAAACTGGAATCCTCCTGCCTCAACCTCCTAGTTAGGTAGGACTATATCAGCTTGTGCCACCGTGCCCAGCTAAAGTTGTTGCTTGAGAGAGGATAAAACAATTTCTCTTAAACCTAGATTCCTGATTCATATTATCCTGTTAACTTGAACTTGTTATTTGGTTCTAACCTTATCTTTTTTATTCTTGTTGAATTTGCAACATGATATATGTGTGTGTGGTGGGAAGGTGTTGTGCCACACAAAGGCTCCCGGTTAATGTGAGAAAATATGTCGTGGTTTTTCTCTTCGATAAGGGGACTTATCTGAAAACGCCCACAGTGAATCCAGGATAGCATATCGTGGTTAGAAACAGACAAATGTTGAGCGGAACATGTGTTTCTTTAAGCTCTAGTTATGAGGGGGCACATATTTGGGATCTGAAATAATTGGTTTTGTGAAAGATATCCTAAGCAGCAGCCATATCCCATATCCTTTTCAGCCTGGCTGTGGAAATTTGCTTTTGGAAAAAGTACATGTTTTTCTAAGAAGCTATTAATTGAATTAAAGCTTCATGCATAACTTTCCCTGGTGATTGGGCATTTGAAAGGTAGTGCCAAAAGACAGACAATGGGATGCATTCAGAGAAGGCTGTATATTGGATGTGCTCAATTCTTAGAAAAATAAAATGTGGGGACATCTAATCTCATCACAGTTGGATGCATATGTTTTTGCTGATGGAATGCAATTTTCTAAAAATGTCAGCTGTGTGTATCTCATAAATACGAAAAACACATGCTAATCGTTGGAAGCAGCCAGGGAAAGCTAGGGTGCTTTTAATTCAAATTTAAGTAGGTAATTGGTTAGTGAGAACTCAGCACTTCTGGGAATCGCGACACGGACAGCACCTGAGCCTGAGTCGGGCGAGATGGCTGAAGAAAAGACAGCGAGTAGAGGAGGAGAGAGTTGAGGGTGCTCGGTAGCTATGTAGAGATGGCACTAGAAAGCTGAGAGTTGTTCGAAGTGGATCACCCCTGCCTTCAATCTCAGCACTTGGGAGGCTGAGACGGGAGGATTGCAGGGTTGAGGCCAACTTCAGCAATATAGGGAGACTCTAAATAACCTAGTGAAGATGTCAACCAGTAAGCCAAGCGTGGGAAGGAGGGATGGGGAGGGAATGGGGTGGGGATCGTGGTAGGGGCTAACTGGGCGAGATGTGCATGTATGTCTACAAAAGTATTTTCTTTATACCACTATGATGTATGAATACATTGCACCAATAAAAAATAAATTAAAAAAAAATAAATAAAAGTAAGATTTTTGCTTGGAAAAAAAAATAAAGAATAAAAAATCGAGCTGGGAGTGTAGCTCAGAGGTAGAATGCCCCCTGGGTTCCATCCCCAGCACCACAAATAATAATAATAATAATAATAATAATAATAATAATAATAATAAATTTACTGATTTGATTGCTGAAATCTGTTTTTAACTATTCCAGTACAAAAAGAGGAGAGGGAAAGACAGAACAAAAGAATATTGATAATTGTTCAAACTCATTGACAGATACTTTTTGTGTATGTTTTTGTGTAAGTTTGGGTATTTTGAAATTATTTTTCTAAGTATTTTACATTTTTATAACTATTGTAAATAAATTAATCTTATTTTCATTTCAAAAAAAAATAAATAACCTAGTGAGACCCTGTTTATATTTTTATTATTATCATTTTGGGGAGAGTATCGGGGATGGAACCCTGAAGCATTTTACCTCTGAGCTACACCCTCAGCCCTATTTTTTATTCTTTATTTTGAAAGAGGGTCTCATTGAGTTGCAAAGGGCTTCCCTAAGTAGCTGAGGCTGGCCGTGAACAGCGATCTTCCTGTCTCAGCCTCCTGAATGCTGGGATGACAAGCGTGCGCCACCACGCCCAAGGTGTGAGACGTGAGACCCTGTTCTTATATTCCAATGTGATGTATGATTACAATGCACCAATAAAAATAAATTTAAAAAAAGAAAAATAAAAAAAAACAAAAGACAAATAAAATGTTTACATTGGTGGCATTGAAAAAAAATAAAACAAGCAAGCAAACAAGCAAACAAACAAACAATTCTGGTGGTGTAGTACAAAAGCAGAATGCCCCTGGGTTCAATTCCCAATACCTCTCCCATCCCCCATAAAAGAAAAGAAGAAGCGCAGTGCAGTGGAGAATGCCAATGGCCCAGGCCGGTCCGCTGACCCAGTGTCTGAGACCCAATGCAGAAGGACCAGAGGGTGCTAGGCGTGTTATTCTACCCTCTCCTCCCATCCAGCTCCTCCACTGGTCAAGCCAGGGAAGCCCCCAAAGTGTCCTTGGGAACGCCGCTCATGTTGCGTCTTTATGTGTTACCATTAAAACCATGGGGTGGTGGTGGTAAAAGACGATTTTGGGGCACAATGAGTTGATCAGAGAAAAATGAGTCTCTTTATTTTTGGACTTGGCAAAACTTTTACTATCATAATATGAATCGTGAGTCTCAAGAAATGAATATTAAATGCAGCATCTCTGAAAACGATCTGATTCCAGATCTGGTTTCTTCCTTAAGATATCACACTGGACAAGTGTTTATGAAACAGATTTGAGAAATGCTGGCTCAGATGCCTGAAGATTGCATGTCAGTTAATTATTCATTTGAGTCAAGACATTAAGATTCCAAAACTCCTTTTAAAATAAATATGAAATATTTCTGGAAATCCTACAGAGTGAGCCACAATCAGTTAAAAACACGGCAGCAGCTGGGTGTGCTGGTGCATGCCAGTAATTCTCAGTACTTGGGAGGCTGAGACGGGGTGAATCGCAGGTTTGGGGCCAGCCTCAGTAACTTAGCAAGAGCTTCAGCATCTTAGTGAGACCTTGCTTAAGGAAAAAAAAAAAAAAAAAAAAAAAACTTAAATAGGGCTGAGGGTGTACTTCAGAGGTAGATGGTTTCTATCCCCAGTGCCTGAAAGAAAACAAAAACCAACACTGCAACACTGACCCAGAAGGAACTGGTTGCTTGCTAACGGATGGAGAGCTGATAACAGGGTAATGGGGATGAGGGAGGGGAGCCCATGCCTGTGGGCTTTGGAGAGCATCTGAGGTGGAGGATACACTTGAGGCCGCAGCAGATGCAGTTGGGCACAGTGCAGGGACTGGAGGTATCACACAGCGACCAAGGAGAAGGAAGGGTGGTGTGACTTCACTAGGCAGCCCGGAGGAACTGAAGTTCAAACGAGGAGCATGGGGTACCAGGGAGGGAATGGAAATGTAGGAGAGACGGACTCTGACTTTGGGGATAAAATCTAAGCACTTAATTTTAAGAAGTGCAAGCCCCCTAAAAAGAAATGAACTGTTAGCTCCTGTTTCAAAAGGATGGTGTTGTTTAAAAGTTACTGCTAAACGACAGTGTGAGTGTTGTCAAGAATTTCAGAAAGTTCAAAGTTTCTGAGTAATTTCTAAACAATGAGAAAGAAACGAATCATTTGAGCCAAAATGCCCCATAATATATCATTTTATTATAAAACAACATATACTTTTAAAAAAATCCAATTTGGGGTAGTGGTACACACCTGTAATCCCTGTACTTGGGAGACAAAAGGATCATAGGTTCCAGACCAGTCTCAGAAACTTAGTGAGACTTTTGGCAACCTAGTAATACCCTGTTTCAAAATAAAACAGAAAATAAAAAGATCTGGGAGTGTAGCTCAGCAGTAGAATGCCCTGGGGTTCAACCCGCAGCACCACACACACACACACCCATCCTCCAGTAAAAATTTAAAGAATGTTCTGGTCAGTACTCTTACAGATATAATCTAAAGACTTGACCATGTAACTTAGAGGAAAGATTTATTTATTTATTTGGTTTTGGACTCAGTCCATGTGAGGCTGGGGACCACAGATCTCGGGGTATGGTGGTAGAGGAGCTGTGCTCCTCATGTTATGGAGGCCAGAAGTAAGAAGGAGAGCAGGAGAGGAGAAACCATATATAACCCCAAGACACATCTCCAGGCATCCACCCTTCTAGCCGTATCTTACTGGCCCAGGCCAGAACTCAGATAAATCTATTACAGTGAATTTATCTACTGCTGGATTGCAACCTTCATGATCCGATTATCTCTGCTCCAAACATTAGTAAGTGAGCTCTTTAGGGGACATTTCATATCTAACTGTAACATTCTGACTCTGGATCCTAAAGACCTCATGCCCAGCTCAGAATGCAAAATGCATTTAATCTTATCCAAGAGTTCCATATTTAAATAGTTCCCATATTTAATAGTTTCCATATTTAATAGCTGAGTGTGATGGTGCACACTTGTGATCCCAGCATTCGAGAGGCTGAGACCCGAGGATCATGGTTCTCAGACAGCCTCAGCTACTTAGTGAGGCCCTCCGTAACTTAGTGAGACCCTGTTTCAAAATAAAGAATAAAAAAGAGGGCAGGGGGTATAGCTTGGAGGTCGAATGCCCCTGGGTTCCATCCCTAGACCCACAAAGAAAAAAAAAAGTTCCAGTGTCGCTGAAAAGTCCCAAAGTAAAAAGTCTTCTCTGAAATTTAAGGTGAACTCTTGTGACGCCCTGTAAAAGACAATGAGGATCAAAATAAAACAAGTTCAATGCATCCAATATACAGAGGTAAGGAGTAAACATTTGCATTTCCAAAGGGAGGGATAGGGCCATAGAAAGAATGGGACCAAAACAGTAACGAAATCTGCCAGATTGACCAGAAAGACTACCCATAAAGTGTATCTGCTTTGCATTTTACTCCTGAAATTTAGTGTTACAAAACAGTAACAAATAGATCTTGTGGCTGTCTTTCTGGCTTGCAGGGCACAGGGTGGTGAGATGAGCCCTCCAGGGGCGGCGGCAGCCCCACCCTGCAGCCTGACTGACGGCCGCGATGGCGGCTCACTGGCTCTTGCAGCCTGACTCCATGGCTTGAAGCTAGCAGCCTTCCCTGGAGGTTATTTGATGTTTCTAGGTTTTCTAAATCTCAGTTTTTCTTTTTCTTGAAACCTTGGCTTCACACTCACAGCTTCGCAAAGTGCCCCATGTGGGCCTGCTTGCAGGGGTTCTGATCCTACGTCATATTGTCTGGCTTCCCAGGCCTTCCTTTGAAATCTAGGAGGAAGCCTCCATGACCCCCTTTTTTCAGCAAAGCCAGCATTACATGAGCATTGAGATGGGCCACCCACAAAAAAGGTAGTCACGCCCTCCTCAACCATTGCATTTTAATCACAGCCCCCAAACCCACTCCATCCAGGTGGCCACCGGCTCCAATTTCATCTGGGCCATCCCAGGCCCCACAACCCCACCTGCTGCCTCCATCATGGCCTTTCAGGCCCCATCTCCACCTTGGCCACAGCTTCCTCCTTCATTTCAGCCATCTTGTTTCTTTCCATGACATCATGTCTCTGGGTCCCAGCTTTACGTACGCTTTTCTGGTCAAACTGCAAACCTATAAAGTCTCTCTGCTTTACTTTTCACTTCTGAAATTTACTGTACATTTTATTGAATGTGGACATCAATATTCATAATGCAGTTTGGATATTTTTCTGCTTTGATATTTCTCTACCAGTTTACTTAACTCGTCATCTTTAAACACAATGTTTCAGGACATGGGCAAAATACAGGTAAGTTCTTTGCTAAAGTGTAACACACATGGCCTCTATTCCCCATTCCTGTGACGTCATCTTTGCCCTCAATAATCCCCTGAGCACAGTCTCTACCATCCATCTTTTTATCCACATTTTGGCCCTTTCAGTTTCTTCTCACAAACCAGTTTCAAAGATTAACAATCCACATGGTCAGACTTAGATATAGCAGCAACCCTTCTCCTGGTACCATTTTCTGTTCCTATCAGTAGTCTTTCAGGTATAATATGAATACTGTACCATGTAACTTAGAGGAAATATTTATTTTTTATGGTTTCATGTTCAGTTTATATGAGACTAGGACTGTAGATCTCAGGGCTTGGGAGTGGGAGGCAGAGAGGGAGAGCACATGGGCTGTGATCTTCACATCATGGAGGCTGGAAGGAAGGGGGAGGGAGGGAGGGAGGGAGGGAGGAAGGGAGAGAGAGAGAGAGAGAGAGAGAGAGAGAGAGAGAGAGAGAGAGAGAGGAACCTCAAGGCATCACCCCAGGCATATCCTACTGGCCCAGGCCACACACACATGAATGCATACACTCATGATTCAATTACATCAGCTCCGAACATTAATAAATGAGCTCCTCAGAGGATATTTCATATCTTAATATAACAAAGAATAAAAGGAAAATCATCTGTTATGGTTTTGATGTGGAATATCCCGCAGAAGACCCTGTGTTTAAAGCATGGTACCCAGTTCAGTAAGGTTCAGAGGTGGGTTTTTTAGGTAATAATTGGATCTTGAAGTCTTTGACCTCATCAGTGGATTAACTCATCAGATCTCTTATGTTCCCCATTGCAATCTGATGGATTAATCCAATGCTAGCTGAATAAATTTCTGGGAGGTGGACCCCAGTCAGAGGAAGTAGGACACTGGTGACATGGCCAGAATCCCTCCCCAATCTGCTTCCTGGCTGCCATGAGCTGAGTGGTTTTCCATGGCCATGGTGTTTCTGACTTGGAACCAGCTGACCATGGCCTGAAATCTCTGAAACAGTGAACCAACATAAGTCTTTTCTAAGTTATTCTCGCAAAATATTTTGGTCACAGTGACAAAAAGGGTATGATTAATACACTATGATGACTAGATGTCGAATGTCCCCTAAAATGCTCATGTATTAATGATCAGAGTTGATATAATTAATTCATGAGGGTCAAAATTACATCAGAGGATAAATCCACTGTAATGGATTTACTGCATGGTAATCTAGGCAGGTGGAGGTGGGTTCCTGGAGTGTACTTGGGGATTAGACACGGTTCCTCCTCCCCTTGCTCTCTTCTTGCTTTTGGCCTCCATGATATGAGAGCAGAGCTCTCTCCATCTTTCTGCTTCCTGCCACCATACCCTGACTTCTGCAGATCAGGCCTGACAAGACCTGAACCTTGAAATCTTCAAAAACTACGAGCAAATTAACCTCCCTTTGTCTAAGTTGTGTGGTCAGTTGTTTTGGATTAAACCCGTAGGATGTTGACCAAGATACAAACTGTTATCAGAGGAGTGAGGTCACTGTTGTATCTAAGTCTCATCATGTGTTGTGTCAGTCTTTTGAACTGGTTTGTGAGAGGAAGTTGGAAGGGTCAAATTATAGATGGAAAGGTAGGCAGTTGAGACTGTGCTCAAGAGATTTCAGGGGGCAAAGAGAACTCCAGAGAAAAATGGAGTAGAGACCACACATCTTACATTCTAGCAAAGAACTAACTGAAATTTTGCCCATGTCCTGCAACTCTGTGTGAGGCTATATTTAAAGATGATGGACTGACTAAGCTGGCAGAGGAATTCTCAAAATACCAAAGTATCTGAACTAAATTATGGGTATTTCTGTGTTCATCCAATTGTATAGTGAATTTCAGAAGCAGAAAGTAAAGCATGGAGACTATAGATTTTTAGTTTGGCCAGACAGGAAAACGTAAAGTTGCAGCCCAGAGAGTGGTGTTGTAGAAGAAAGTAAGATGGCTGAAGGAAGGTTGGATGTTCTGCATAGGAACAAAGAAAGAAATGTGGTCTATGGTTAGGGCAGTTTCAGTTCATGTGTGTACCATGGAAACGAGGCCCCAGCAGTGGTGGCCATGATTGTAAAAGCTTGGTGGAGGCCAGGATTGAGACAGGTCCAGGTGTAGCTGTGATTGATTGAAAAGGGCATGACTACCTTTCCTGCTGGTGGTCATTTTGGATGCTCATGTAATGCTGGCTTTGCTGAAGAAAAGGAATCATGGAGACTTCCCGCAATATTTCAAAGGAAGACCTGGGAAGCCAGGCAACATGTAGCAGCATCAGAATCCCTGAAAGTGAGGTAGAGCAGAGGACCTGGGGACAGGAAGAATGAAAGCAGCCATCGGCATCCCCTTTCTGCGAGGTTGGGGAGGTGAGCAAAGAGGTGAGAAACTGATGGGCCCAGGGAAGGAGGGCCCTGACCAGCCAACAGATAATCATTCACATTAAGGACTGGAACTGTGCAAAAGTCATTGGTTTCCCAAAGTCCGATTCTAATCCATCCTAAAAGAACAAATAATAAACCTCTAAAAGGTTTAAACGCCCATTCTCCAAGGGCTTCAAGGTCACTCTTTTTCTGACACTCCTCCCACCTTTTTGGGGAAGAGCTGCTTTGTCCTCTTGATTTCCCTAACTTAGAAATAAACTTTCATATTTCTATTCCCTTTGCTAGTCCTTGGACTTCATGCATCAAGATCCACTGGACAAGAACCCTAATAAAAGGAGGTACACTCATTTCAAAATTAGGCCCAAATGGAGCAATTTGTGAAGCTTAAGGGTGAAGCCAAGGCTGTAAGAAACCATCCATGATCTGGAAATATCAGAAACATGGAAAGAGGATGAGGAAGAGTTGCAACCTGAGACCAGGTTGGAAGAGTGAATATGCCACCCACTGAAATCAACCAGGCCACAGGGGTGGAGTTGCCAAGACCCCAGGTTGTTGGCATCTCAATACCATGTGCCCCGGTTGCCAGACGTGGAGTTGCAGGATCAAACTTTTGCCCCACTCAAGTTTGATACAATTTGGTTCCACTCCTTTCCATGGCCCTGTTCCTCCTGTTTGGAGTGCATATGTTTACTCTGCCACTGAACACTGGATGCAAGTAATTTGCTTTTTATTTTGCTTTTTGTTTTTATTTACAGGGGATCAGAATTAAGAGTTCGCCTTGAGTCTCAGAGATGACTTTGGACTTTGAGACTTTTGAGTGATACCAGAAATGTTTTGGGGAATCCTTGGAAATGGGCTAAATGCATTTTGTATTCTTAAATGGGAATGAGACCGCAGGGCCCAGAGGTGGAATGTTACAGTTAGATATAGAATGTTTCCTAAAGAATTCATGTATTAGTTGTCAGAGTTGATGAAGGATATAATCTCATAAGATAAGTCGATTGTAATAGATATACTGGGTGATAATATAAGCAGGTGGGGTGTGGCTAGAGGAGTGTGGCCTTGAGGATTACATAGGGCTCCTCCTCCCCTTGCTCTCTTTCTTGCTTCTGGCCTCCATGATGTGAGAGTAGAGCCCTCACTTTCTTCATGATTCTGCTTCCTGTCATCATACCCTGAATTCTGCTGACCAGGCATGACACGGACTGAATCCTGAAATCTCCATAAACTGTGAGTTAAAAAATAAATCTACCTTCTAAGTTGCATGTCCAGTTGTTTTGGATTACAGTTGTGAAAATGTTGACTTAGACACATCACCAATATTACGGATAATCTTAATTTAGAAACAACTTCTATACATTTTAGGCATTATACTTTCTAAGTATTTCTCATTGTATAGTTTTGGCTGATTAAATATGAGCATAAAATTGTAATGATAATAGTATACTTTAACCCAGGGGTCAAAAAATCTAGCTTATAATCTTTTTTCTTAAAACTTGGAAGCTAAAAATGGTTTGTACATTTTTAAATTATTGGAAAAATCCAAATAATATTTCATGAAATTTGAAAATTAAATGAATTCAAATTTTAGTGGTTCATTAATAAAGCTTTATTAAAATACAATAATACCCACTTTTTAAAAAAAACTCTCTGAGGATGCTTTCATATTACAATAATTTGTAAAGCTTAATACATTTATTATTTGTGTATGTACAGAAGACATTTAACAACCTCTAATTTAACCAACCTATATTTTGGGGGACTTTGGGATTTTTCTTTCTTTTTTATTTGCTCATTATAAATAATGTTTTAATCAATGTCTTACATATAATTATTTGCTTACTTTTTTGATTATCCCATTTCTGTGTCATAGGGTATGAATACTTTAAGGCTTTTGATGCATAATGCCAAATTTCTTCCCAGAAAACTCTAATTAAATTATATTTCCACCAGAAACACATGAGAGCTGCAAATATTTTTTTTTGGCAATATAAGCATCATACTAGCCTGCCTTAAACTATTTTAGATTTATAATAAAACAGTATTAATTATATTCTGCTTTACAGTAATGAGGATTTTCTGGTGAGTAGATTTCACATACTTTAGTTTTTTCTCTCTCTTTTCAGTACATCCCTGAATTCTCTTAACTTTTTTTTTGACTGAGATTAAACCCAGGGATATTCTACCTCTGAGCTACACCCTCAGCTACCCTATTTTGTTTTTAGTTTTGAAACAAGGTCTTGCTAAGCTGTTGTGCATCTTGCTAAGTTGCTGAGATTGGCCTCGAATCTGTGATCCCCTGGTCTCACCCTCAAATACTGTAATTTCAGGTATGGAACACTGTGCTCACTCAGCTTCTCTTAACGTTTGATAGAAAAAATAGGAATAATTTCACTGGAAGACTCTAAAAGTATCCTTCTATATTTTTCAGTAGTCTCTAGATGGGAGTCTTAGGTGAGGTTCTTTCCTCCAATGGAGTTAAAAAAATTTTTGGAGTCAAGGATTTTTTGCCATCATGTCTAGAACCCACTAGAGACCATCACATACATTTCCCTCCTCTCAGAGGCCAGTCATGGTAAGAGGTGGGAGCATTTTGAGCCTGGTTCACGGAATACGTTGTGGCCTTCTTTTTTGAAAAAAAAAATTTAGTTGGACACAGTGGCATGCGTCTGTAATCCCAGTACCTGGGAGGCAGAGACAGGAGAATCACAGATCCAAACAGAAGAACAAGATAACTTATCAGGATCCTGTTTCAAAATAAAAGATAAAAGAGGATTCAAGATTAATCTCAGAAGTAGAACATCCCTGGGTTCAGTACTCCAAAACCATTATTGGTGCATTGGATTTGTACATGATAGTGAGCTCATGATGGTACATTCATATATGCACATAGCATTATTTAGGCTGTTTTCTTCCCCTTCTGATCCCCACCCCTTCCACTCTGCTACTGGTCTCTCTCCTCATTTTCATGAATTCCCCTCTCTCCTTTTTTCTCTCTGGCTTCAGCATGTGAGATAGAATGTTGCCCTTGACTTTCTGAGTTTGACGGATCTCACTTAGCATGATGCTATCTAGTTCCACCCACTTATTCTGCAAATGACATAATTTTGTTTTTCCTTATGGCTGAGTAAAACTCCATTGTGTATATATACCACATATATTATATCCATTAATCTATTGATGGACACCTCAGTTGGTTCTGTAACTTGGCTAGTGCAAATTGTGTTGCTATAATCATGTGTTTGCATGCATCATTATAATGCATAATAATATATAATTTATATATATTTATATATAATAATATATGATTTAATTTATTTAAAAGGATACCAAGAAGTAGTATAGCTGGGTCATATGGTGGTTCCATTTCTAGTTTTGGATGGATCTCCATGGTGGATATTCTAATCCCACCAAAAAAGTATAAAAATTCATCCCCCCCATATTCTCAACAGCATTTATAATTGTTTGCATATTTTGGTAGTGAGGATTGAACCCAGGAGTATTCTACCTCTGGGCTACACCCCCAGTCCTTTTTATACTTTCTTTTGAAATGAGGTCTTGCTGAATTGCTGAGGGCATTACTTGCCTCAAACTTTTGATCCTCCTGTTTTGGTCTCTCAAGTATTGGAATTACAGGCATCATGCCTGGCTTATTGTTTGTATTTATTGATGACTGCTATCCTAACTGCATTTAGGTGTAATTTCAGTCCAATTTTTATTTGTACTTCCTTGACTGCTAAAAATGTTAAAAGATTTTTTTTTCACATGTTTTTTGGCTATTTGTATTTCTTCTTTTAAGCAATGTCTCTTTAGTTCAACTGTCCACTTCTTGATTGGGTTATTTGTGGGTTTGTTTCAAAGTTCTTATATATTCTAAATATTAGTAGAGGAGAAGTTGACAAAATTTTTCTCCCATTTTTAGTTTCTTTCTTCAAGTTCTTCATTGCTTTTCTTGCTGTGCGAAAGCTTTTTAATTTAATACCATCTTATTTATTGATTACTTACTGGGCTTTAGAGGTCTTATCAAGAAAGTCTTTGCCTGTACTAAAATGTTGGAGAGCTGTTCCTTTGCTTTCTTCTAGCAATCGCAAAGTCTCTTGTCTAATTTCTAGGTCTTTGATCCAATTTGAGTCATATTACCAAAAGCTATCTACAGATTCAGTATAATTGCTATAGATATTTCAATGTCATGGAAATATCAATGACATTCTTCACAGAACTAGAAAAAACAGTTATAAAATCCTTATGGAATGAAAAAAAGACCAGAAAAGCCAAAGCAATTCTCAGCACAATATGGAGGCATAACAGTACTTGATTTCAAATTGTACTACAGAGCTGTAGTAACAAAAACAGCTTGGTATTGGCATAAAAACATACAAATGGACCAATGGAACAGAATAGAAGATGTAAAGTCAACACTCATAACCAGTTGGTTTTTGTCAAAAGTGCTAAGTCATATACTGTAGAAAAGACAGCCATTTCAACAAATGGTGCTTTAAAAACTGGATATTCATATGTAGAAGAATTGAACTAGATTCCTATCTCTTACCCTGCATAAAAGTCAACTAAAATTTTGTCAAAAGTGCTAAGTCATATACTGTAGAAAAGACAGCCATTTCAACAAATGGTGCTTTAAAAACTGGATATTAATATGTAGAAGAATTGAACTAGATTCCTATCTCTTACCCTGCATAAAAGTCAACTAAAATTTGATCAGAGTTGTGTCTTTATTGAAGCCAAGCTCCAAGGCTCTATCAGACTTGAGATTTTAGAAGGGCTAAGGGTAAATTTGCATCTTCTGCATACATAGATTAGTGAAGATGAGTTTGTCTCAGCAGAGGGACTGCTCTTGGCATTATTGAAAACCTAGTGTGTAGCCCACAAGCATGGTGTCTAGCCCTGCCCCTTGCTGACCATGAAGCTTTTTACTTTCAGCCAAGGAAAATCCCTGAAAGATCAGGAGAAAAATGTTTTTCTCCATGTTTTTTACAAGATACATGGTGGTGGAAAAATTTATGAAGACACATTCTAGAGCGAGCATCTTATTAAGAAAAAAAAAAGAACTGCTTAGCCCGATGTGGTGGCTTGTAATCCCAGTGCTTGGTAGGTCGAGACAGGAGAATTGCACAGGTTCAAAGCCAGCCTCAGCTACTTAGTGAGGCTCTCAGCAACTTAGTGAGACCCTGTTTCCAAATAAAGTATAAAACAGGTCAGGGAGTATAATCTAAAGGTATAAAAGCCCCTGGGTTCCACCCCCAGTACCACCACCAAAAAAAAAAAAAATCTCCTTATTGTTAAAAGATATTATCTTCAAAAGGGCAGTGAGCCTTTTTAAAGTGAAGCTGCAGTAAAGCTGGGGAAAAAATCTGTACAAATACTAAATACACAAACACTCCCTCTCAAAAACAATGACCAATTTTAAAGGTTAGAATATATATATATATATATATATTTTTTTTTCTTTTCTTTTTTGTGGTACTGGGGGTGGAACCCAGGGGCCGTCTACCTCCAGGCTACACTCCCAGACCTATTTTATATTTTCTATTTGGAAACAGGGTCTCTTAAATCAGCTGAGGCTAGCTTTGAACCTGTGCAATCCTCCTGTCTCAGCCTCCCAAGTACAGTGATTACAAGCATGCGCCACCACGACCAACTTAAATTTTATTTTGAAACAGGATCTCACTAAGTTTCCCAGGGCCTTGCTAAATTGTTAAGGCTGGCCACAAACCAGTGATCCTTCTTTCTCAGCCTCCCAAGTCCTGGGATTACAGGCATGCTACACAATGCCCAGCTAAGACAATTATTTAATTAGCTATGATTTACAGACTATGGGAAGAAAAATAGGTTGTAATGTATAATCGTAATTATGACTTGACTGACCCCACAGAGGTCTGAGCACTTTAGAATTGGAAAGAGACTATCCTTTCATCCATCATTCTAACAACTTTTCATATGACATGTGATGAAGTATCTCTTAAATCTGGTCAAAGTGACCTTTATAAAAATAGTACTTGGAATTAAACACTTAAAATTTAAGGGAAGGAGTGCTGAGTCATTACTTGGGGGAAAAAAGAGTCTAGGGATTATTAACATGAATTGTGAAGCCCAACAGTATAGGATTTCCCCCTTCTTTTAAAGACAACCAGCATACAGTGGAAAGTTTCCCCCAAATGGTCATTACTGATTTTCTGCATGAATTATTACTTAGGGATTCGTGCAGCACTTGAAGATGTACAAAAAGATTGCTAAGAGAGTGGCTGGAGTAACGAAAACATGACTTTAAAAAAATAAGAAGTTGGGATTGTTGTGGCTTTTATTTGTACTTATTTTTATTTTGCGGTGCCAGGACCAAACCCAGGGTCTTATACATGTTAGATAAGCACTTTATTACTGAGCTGTATCTCAGCCCGGTGTTGCAGTTTTTAGAAGAAAATAAAACTTCAAATACTTCTTGAGTGGTCCAGCCCGTCAGCGGTGGGGCTGAGTAGGAAGGTGGGTGCCAATGGCCGGAACAGAAACACATCAGCCGGGAGTCAACTCAAGCAGGATCTCGTTTATTTCTCTCAGGCAACCCAATTTAAAGCAAAAAACCGCAAGGGGGATTTCCAACGGAAACTATTCTAACCTATCAAGCTAAAGGTCACCCTTGCATGTGTAAAGTACATAACTTGCAGCCAATCATTATCCAATGCACGAGGGGTTCAAGAGCACGGAAGCATTATTTGAGCCAATAAGGCTCAACATTACCAAATTGGGCGAGCGGGGGCAAGGAGAGTAGTTACGCCCTCCATATCCGCTTGGCGCTACATGTTGCAGATTCATTTATCGGAAGTTCAGGCGGTTGTGCAGACCTGCGCTGGACGCTACATGTAGCGGATTCAACGGAAGTTCTGTCAGGCGGTTGTGCAGAAGTCAACACACTTGGCGCTACATGTAGCTAATTCACCAGAAGTTCTGTCAGGCAGTTTGAGCAGACCCCAACATCTTTCTCTCTCTCTCTCTCTCTCTCTCTCTCTCTCTCTCTCTCTCTCTCTCACACACACACACACACACATACACACTTGTAAACTCTTCTGTTATATATTGATACGTTAACTTCAAAGAAAAATTTTAAATCTATCCTAGCCTGCTACTATAAAAGAGTTTGGGGGTGATTTTCTATGCTAGCTACTCTTCTGACAGAGGACTAATATTCAGAATATATAAAGAACTAAAAAAACTTAACACTTAATAAAACCAAATAGCCCAATTAGTAAATAGGCAACTGAACTAAATAGACACTTCTCAAAAGAGAAATACAAGTGGCTAAAAAAATATATGAAACAATGTTCAACATCCTTAGTAATCAGGGAAGTGAAAATCAAAACTACAGAGAGATGCTATCTCACCTGAGTTAGAATAGCAATCATCAAGCATACAAACAATAAACTGGGTGTGGGGGCTCATGCCTATAATCCCAGCAAATGAGAAGCTGAGAAACAAGGACGACAGGTGCCAGGCCAGGTGTGGCAACGTAGTGAGATCCTGTTTCAAAATAAGAATTAAGTGGGAGGCTGAGACAGAAAGATCACAGGTTCAAGGCCAGCTTCACCAACTCAAGGGGAACTTCAGCAACTTAGTGAAACCCTGTTTCAAAATAAAAAAATAAAATAGGGCTGGGTGTGTAGCTTGGAGGTAAAATGCCCTAAGTTCAGTCATCAGTAACACACACACACACACACACACACACACACACACACACACACACACGATGCAAACAATAATAAATTATGGCATGAATGTGGAGAAAAGGAATGTTTCTACATTTTTTTATGGGACTGTAAATTAGTAAAAACACTGCAGAGATCAGTATGAGGATTCATTAAAACACTATGAATGAAACCATTGAATTACCCTGTAATACTGCTCTTTGGTATTTTCCAAATGAAGCCAGAGAACTATAGTGATATATGAATATCCTTGTTTATAGCAAGAAAATGCACAATAGCCAAGTTATTGAATCAACCTAGGTGTCCATGAGCAGTTTAACAAATAATGAAAATGTGTTATATACACACAGTGGAATTTTACCCTAAAGAACAAAATTATGTCATTTGCAGGAAAATGGATAGAACTTGATAACATTATGTTAAGTGAGAGCCAGCAGAAATAGAACACCAAGAGATGTATGTTTTCTCTCACAATGGAGGCTAGAGAGGAAAAAGGAAGAAAATGTGACCTAATGAAATGAGGAGAGAGACCAGGAGAGCAGCGGAATGGCATGGGGCGGGGGGTGAGGGAAAGGGGAAGGTTGGGAAAAGAAACAGACCAAAGAATGCATTGTGCATATGTGAATGTATTACCATGAATCCCACTATGATGTATGATTACAATGGACCAATAAAAGGTTTATTAAAAAATTCAGGGGAAAAAATAAGCACAGCCTGATTTCACTCATGTGTGGAATGCAAAACAGTTGATCTCATAGAAGTTGTGATGGCATGGTGGTCACCAGGGGACAGGAGGGCAGGGGATGAGGAGAAGTTGGTTGAGGGGTACAAAGTCACAGTTAGAGTGCAGAAGTAAGTTCTGGTGTGCTCTTGAACAGTAGGGTGACTATAGATAACAATAATGGACTGAATATTTTAAAAATCTAGAAAAAAGGATTTTGGAAGTTGTCTCCAGCCAGGAGTGGTGGCGCACACTTGTAATCTCAGCATTTGGGAGGCTGAGACAGGAAGATCGCGATTCGAGGATAGCCTCAGTTACTACTTAGTGAGGCCCTTTGCAACTCATTGAGACCCTGTTTCAAAATAAAAAATAAAAAATAAAAAAATAGGGCTGGGGGTGTAGCTCAGAGGTAGAACATCCCTGGGTTCTATCCCCAGTACTGCAAAATAAATAAATAAATAAATAAAAAAAATAAAAAAAAATAAAAAAAACGTAAAAAAAATAAAAGAGAAAGTTGTCACCATTAAGAAATAAGGACTTGAAGTGACTTAAACATTATGCAATGTATACATATCTAAATATTGCATGGTTCTCTATTAATGCCAATTTTTATATTTTTCTGTACCAATTAAAATAAATGCAGAAGTAAATCTGGGGTACATGTAGAATTCTTGCTGATGGGACTCTATTTCTAAGTTTTAATATAACTCAAAGAAAAGCAGTACTTAACATGTTCTTTCAGTTTAGACACAACATTTAAGTCATAGATAAATTAACAAGCAAGGGACTTCTTTCTTCTGTTGTTGAAGACACCTGTATTCAAGTGATTTCAACCCAGAGGACAGCCTTGCGTCTTCTTTCCTCTTCTCTAGTCTAACCACTATGAAGCAGCTTTTAAAGTTTCTGTGGGAAAAGACCTAAGAAGAAGTCAGAAATAAGGCAATTTCTTATTTTTATGTTCTGGTTTAAAGAGAAGAAAAGTTAATTTTTCCTTTGAGCTCTAAGATAAAAATCCAAGAAATGTGACCCAATTCCTAAGAAATATATCTTCATCCAATGTTTTTTTGGCCAGAACGACTTGAGACTCTGGAATTGAGAAGAGAGAAGTTGTGAAATGGAAGAATTCTCTACTCTCTGATTGCGCTTCCTTGTGTATTTGTGATTTTTTTCTTTACCTTCCCAATGTGGATTCTCACATCTGGATCTCAGGACATGCCTTCAGAAATAGAGTCTGCAGACCATTCAGCCAAATTAGAACTCAGTCAACTACTTTGAGTTTTTGAACTTTTAAGGGAACTTCTTGCGATAATCATCACGATGCCAGACTTACTTAAGCATTTATATTTAGAATTTAAAAATTGTGTTTCAGCAGGATTTAAGACACAGAAAGATTTTATATTATGGCTCTATTTTCTGAAAAGTTTTAGTTTCTGCACTATTTTGGGATGTTCATTTTAGACCTCTTCTGGTTGAGAGCAACAGAAACTCAGTTCAAGTTAGCTTAAATAACAACAAAAGAAATTTATTGGCTCACATAAGGGAAAAATCCATAAGTAGCCTAGTTTCAATAATGTCTGGGTGCTGATACAAATGATGTCATAGCTTGTTTTCTCTCTTTCTGCAGTTCTGTTTTTTCTCTGCATTGGCTTCATTTTTCATCAGGGTCTCTCCTAGGAAGATCTAGGTTTACATAATCCTTAGAGTTCACACTCTAAGAAAATAAAAACAGGCAAACTCTCTTTCTCTTACTTCCAAAGTCTTAGAGCGACCACTAATGGGCCCATTTTGGGCCATGTATTGGTTTCTAAATGAGTCCATGTGCATGTAAGCACAAAGTCAAAACCAAGGACCACTACAGTTGTCCCTGCAAAATCCTGGCCTTAGGGCTCTGATGTCCTAGAAACAGTACCCAGGGTTTGTAGTTCATCACTGGACAGTTGAGGTATTTCTCATTTATTTCTAGGATAGAGATATTAGAAGTTATATCTTCTTGGGTAGAATACAATTGTCTATAAAGCTTTGGAGTCTACCTATGAAATTGGATGTATCTATTATACAAGGATGTAGGTTGTCAGATGGAAAAGGAGGTAGCTTCTGTCGTTGGTTCTAAAGAAGCCCTAAGGGAATGGTACATCTTACCTGTCTTTGTGGTCCTGCTTTCTTTTGTTTGTCTTCCCAGTATCCATTTCTCCTTTCTATATAATAGTATCCTGAAATCTTTTGAAGATTTGTTTTTCTTCTCCATTGTGGGAAAATTTTGAAAGGCAGCACAATTAGACACCTCTTTCCTCATAATTTATACTAGGAGGTAGAATGTCCCTGGGTTCCATCCTCGGTACTGCAAAACAAACAAACAAAAACAAAAAACAAACAAACCCAAAACAAAAAAACTCCAAACTGCAGAGTATAGGTAACAACAACTACTTGGTATCTTAAAAAGACACCAGCAATGGTATAAATAAGTGACATTTCTTCTCACTTACATATTAATCTGCTCAGTGCATAAGGTCAGGACCTGGGGTTGGCCAATGACGCTGTTTCCCAGTTCTTCTGTGAGCTGCTCATGTATTTCTAAAGAACTCGTTTTCTGCATAAACCAGACAGAACCTGTTTCTAAGCCCGCAAACAGAAAGCTCTAATTGATATAGGAATATAGGCTAGAAGCAGAGTGCTCCATGTCACAGAGTTTACCATGCAAAATTATCTAGGCAAGAGAAGATGGAAGGCAGAAAAGACTTCTCTGTCCCGGGCTGGGAAGTTGGCCATCATAATTATGCAAGAAGGGAAAAGCTTATTAAATTGTAGCCTGTAGTAACTTGGGACTTGGACCATTTGAATCTTTCAGGGATGCAGAAGGAAAATGTGAAGGTATTTAAATTTCTTGGCTACATCTTTTAGTCTTCACTAGGACTGTAAAAGAATTTGATACTCTTCTTCCCTTCCTCTGTTGTCTTTGCTTTTAGAATGAGCTGATGATCTTTCTAAAAGTATAGACAAAAAACAACAACAAAAGACTCTGATACTCTGGAGCCTTGGGAAATTGGAAGAGCCAAATTCATGTGCATAGTGATGAAAATCCTGTTATCAAAAGTAGCAAAGTAAGCTGGGTGTGGTGGTGCATGCTTGTAATCCCAGTACTTGGGAGGCTGAGACAGGAGGATCGCAGGTTCGAGGCTAGCCCCAGCTACTTAGGCCCTTTGCAACTTAGTGAGACTCTGTTTCAAGATAAAGAATAAAAAATAGGACTGGGGGTGTAGCTCAGAGGTAGAATACCCCTGGGTTCAATCTCCAATACCACAAAAAAGAAAAAAAAATTAGCAAAGTGGGAAACGAAGGAGGAAATAGATCACCTTCTGGTATAAGTTGTCTAGGACTTCTTATTCCCTTCACACCTGCCCTTGATTTAAGTTTTAGTGATATTTAATTTGTGTAGGATTCCTAGAAAAAAAAGATGTGGATATCAGGATTTGCTTGCAATGATCCTTCCTGCAAACCTAGAGACAGCATTTAAGAACTGCCTGCCTTTAGATTTTTGATATGTATGCCCCAGATTAGACTTCATTCATAGACTAGAGTCTTCATGAGGGACAGTAGGAATTAGTTTTGCTCATAATATCCCCCAAATCTAGCCTGGTACCTGGAATAATATCAGGTTATTCAGTATATGCATAGATGCGATTCTCCCTTGGTTGGGTCTCATTAGATTAATAATTAGAAAATGTTAAATTGTTCCCATGGTAATAAAATGATGAGAAGTATAGAAATAGGAGTGCTTTTAGGGTTCTGATCTTTATTTAGTTATAGCTGTTTGGCTCAGGCTTGGCGTGGTAGATCGATTAAATATGTGTTAGTTGTGACTTTGAAAATTAAAATGCAATAATATAGCAGTAAGATAAGAGTATTTGTTTGGAGAAGAGTAATATTCATTACCTTAAGCAGAGAAATTAAGCTTTGAACAATCAGGACAGAAAGCTTTTTTCCCCCTATTTTTGGTGGTACTGGGGATTGAACTCAGGGACATTCTATCTCCAAGTTATACCTCCAACCCTATTTTTCAGTTGGAAACAGGGTTTCACTAAGTTGCAGAGAGCCTTACTAAGTTGCTGAGGCTGGCTGAAAACCTGTGATCCCCCTGTTTCTGCCTCCCAAGTGCTGGGATTACAAGCATATTCCTCCACTCAAGGAAGAGACAGAAGATATTTCTAAGAGACCAGTAATGAGAGAGAGTTGTCTTGCAATACAGATCCCACTATGTTGTTAGCCTGGGTTTTGATGGGGCTGAGATGAGAAATCAGTGATGTTAGGCCTTGCTGGACTACCTGGGCTAAGGTCATGGTATTGGTTTTCTATTGTTGTGTGACAAGTCACAACAAATTTAGCAGCTTAAAGGACCACAAATCACTTGTATCACAGTTTCTACAGGTTAGCAGCTGGACATGGTGATGTTGCATTCTGGGATCAGGGTCTTAGTGATTGAAATCAAGGTGCTGGCTAGGGATGGAATTCTTATTTACGATCAGAGTCTTCCAAGCTCTCTGATTTTGAATAGAATTCATTCTTTTGGGTTGTGCAACGGAGGTTTCTGAGTTTGTTTGTTTGTTTGTTTATTTATTTATTTATTTATTTATTTATTATTCAGCCTGGAATGGTTCCCAGGTTCTAGAAGCTGCCCCTGTCTCCTCTGGAGGCAGTTCACAAAATTCATGGTTGCTTTCTTTGAAGCCAGCCTGAGCCTGGAGCTCTAACTTTCTCCTTTTTGAGAAAACCTCTCTATTTTCAAAGAGTTCAAGGGATCAGGTCAAACCCATCCACATAGTTGATTTGGACATTAATTGCATCTGTAAAATCTCTTCATAGCAGTTACTTTGACTCATGTTTGCTGAAAACCTTCAGTTTAATTACGGGAGTTGTCTCAAGGAATGCTGAAATTATTTCTCAAAGTATGTATGTACCACATGGGATATTTGGGGGATGGAAGAGATAAAAGCAAATAATGACTGTGTCAGACATATTTATTTTTAAAAATTGTATTGGTGCATTGTAATCATACAATCACGCAGTGAAGGTCAGAGTGGTAGTGGCACACATGCACACAGCACTTGGTGAACTTCTCCCTGGGTCCTACCCCACTCCCTTCCCTTCCCCATATATGATACTGAGGTTGGCATTAATAATTTTGTACATATCAATAGTGCTGATTGAAATATTTCCTTCATCAGGTCTCCCGCCCACTAGATCCCCTCCATCACTCCACTGGAGTTTCTTCTCCTTTATCAAAAATCTTTCCGTATCCCAATTTCTCCTTAGCTTCTGCATCTGAAGGAAAGCATAGGACTCTTCATTTTTTTTTATGATTGGCTAATCTCAGCATAACATTTTCTAGTTCTATCCATTTTCCTGCAAATGACATAATCTTATTCTTTATGGCTGAGTAGAATTCCACTGTGTGTGTATTCTATACATTTGTAGTCCATCCATCTGTTATGGGCCCCTAGGCTGTTCTATAATTTGTCTATTATGAATTGTGCTGCTATAAGCATGGATATGCGTATTTCACTATAATATTCTGGCTTCAATCCCTTTGGAAAGATACTGAGTAGTGGTATAGTTGGGTCATATGGTAGCTCCATTCCTAGTCTTTTAAAGAATATCCACATTCATCTGCAAAGGGGCTGCACTAATTTGCCCTCCCACCAACAATGTATAAGAGTTCCTACTTCCCCACATCCTCGCCAGCATTAATTATTGTTTGTATTCCCGAGGACTGTCATTCTAATTGAGGTTAGGTGGAATCTCAGGGTAGTTTTGATTTGCATCTCTCTGACTGCTAATGATGGCGGACATTTTTCATATATTTATTGGCCATTTTGTATATCCTCTTTTGTGAAGTGTCTATTTAGTACATTTGCACATTTTTTATTGGATTGGTTTTAGCATTAAGTTTTAAAAATTCTTTGTATATTCTAGCTATTAGTTCTCCATTAGGGGAAAGATTTCTTATTCTGTCAGCTCTCTCTTGAGACTCTTGATGGCTTTCTTTCCTACACAGAAGCTTTTTTAAATTTAACGCCATCATAGATGTGTGTTTTACAAATTCTGAATTCTCTTAGAACTAGAAAACTTCTCTGGAGAACCATGATGGAATTTAAGGGAATGTTCTATAGCTTATTCAAAATAAGAAAAATTTTTATCTTCTTATTATATATTTTTATTGACATATAATTCAAACAAAATTAATACGCACACAGTATAATACTCTGTTTTTAGACTGAGATATACCATAAGAATAGCCACTTTAAGGTGAACATTTCAGTAGATTTAGTATATTCAAAATCGTGGACCCATCACCTATATCTGATTGCAGAACATTTTCATCATCCACAATGTAAACCCCAACCCTATTACCAGTTACTCCCATTTCTCTCTTGTCTGAGCCTCTGGAAACCACTAATTACTTATTTTTCCATGAGTTTGCCTATTCTGCAAAATTATTTACATGGAATCATACAGCATGCCATCTTTTGTGACTGGCTTCTTTCATGTAACTTTTCAAGGTTTATCTGTGTTTTAGCATTCCACCTTTTTTATGGCAGAATAACATTCCATGCTACAGATAAACCATATTTTGCTTATTCAATCAATATCTGATGGAAATTTGGGTTGTTACCACCTTCGGCTATTATGAAATAATGCAGGTGTGGACATCTACTTATAATATTTATATAGAGTCAGTTTTTAGTTCTCTTGGCTATATATTTAGAAGTGGAATTGCCTGAACATTTAGTAACTCTATGTTCAACATTTGAGAAAATGGCCAAACTGTTTTCTGAAGTGGCTGGCCCCTTTTAATAATCCCATTAGGAATGTATGAGTATCCCAATTGCAACACATCCTTGCTAACACTTATTGCTTGTCTTTTTTATTTTAGCCATCTTAATGAGTACGAAGTCTTTCTGCTTGTGGTTTTGATTTGCATTTCCCTGATGGCTTCTGCTGAACACTGTTTCATATGCTCCTTGGCTATTTGTGTGTCTCCTTTGGAAAAATATTTAAATCTTCTGCCCATTTTAAATTGGGCTATTTGTCTTTTTATGGTGAAGTTGTAAGAATTCTTAATATATCCCGGATGCAGGGATCTTATTGGCTGTAGATTGCAAATGTTTTCTCTCAGTTTGTGGGCTGTCTTATTTGAAGGAAAAACGTTTTGAATTTTGATGAAGTCCAACTCATTTCTTCCTTAATTGGTGTCACCTCTAAGTATTCATGGCCAATCCCAAGGCAGTTTCTTCCCACCACATTTGCATAGTAATAAAAGCAACATGAATGAATGGATGAGGAAATTCAGAAATGACAACCATTCCACTATGCTTGTATGTGATTTGAAGCTAATGAGATTCAGTTCCTAAAGAAAGACATTTCTTTGTGAAGGTTCTCCCGTGGTGAGAAAGTGATTCACGCATTCATTCAGCCAATACTTACTGTTCAACTCCTATACCTCAGGTACTGGTCCATGTGCAGAGGAAAAAGCTGGGTACCAAGATCCTTCCGTTCTTTGTCTTTATAGAGCTGACCTTGAAATTGGACCTAAAACAAAAGAACAGGAACAAACAAGAAAAAACGCAGAGCATAAGTGATTTGTTGAAAACACTGGTGTTGGGGATGGAAATGATAGCGGGGGTGGGGGCGGGGGCTTCCGCTTGGATAGGTGCGTGTCACCGAGGGACACTTGAGTACCCAGAGGCCTGGCCACAGTGCAGCAGGCAACTGGAACGATCTGGACAGAGCTTTGGAGGCAGGGTGGAGAGATGAGGACACATGAGTGTATTTAATTAAGAAAGAGCAAGCGAATCCTATTTGGGGAGAGGCAGAGTGACAGGTGGGAGCCCGCCAAAGGAAAACCGTGAAGAATGCATTCAAAGCCTGCTGGGTGGCGCACGCTTATAATCCCAGCATTTGGGAGGCTGGGACAGGAGGATCTCGGTTGGCGGTCAGCCAGCCCCAGCTACTTAGTGAGGTCCTCTGCAACTCGGGGAGACCCTGTTTCAAAATACAGAATAAAAAATAGGGTTGGGGGTGTAGCTTGGATGTAGAACGTCCCTGGGGTCCCGCAAAAAAAAAATGCATGCATAGGGTAGAACTTCTCTCTCTCTCTCTCTCTCTCTCTCTCTCTCTCTCTCTCTCTCTCTCTCTCTCTCTCTCTCTCCTTCCCTCCCTCCCTCTCTCTCCCTCTCTCTTTCCTATTTGAAAGCGAACTCCTCTCCTTTCCGGCAGCGATCCCCTTGGACTCGGTGAGGTTCCCGGCTGCACAGACCCGGGCGCCAGGTGTTCCTCGGCGGGTCTCTGAGTTACCCTTCGCTCCCCTGCTATCCCGATTGTCCCTCATTCCGTCCCCCCTTTCCTGCGGTTCCCTCGTCCTTCTTAGACGTCCTTGTCCACACTCTCATTTCCAACCTTGCAAATTCTGGTCCTAGCAGGATCTGAACTGACGGCGTTTCTACCGTAGTTACCCGAGCAGCGCGCCACTGCAAGAGCAGATCCAAAACCCACCCTCTGGTCGCCCCGCCGAGGGGTGGGTGGGGGCGCGAACCTTATCTCGAGGCTCCGCCTCCGGGGCTGGGGAGCTCGGGCCGGGCTCTGCTCACCGCGGGCTGCAGGAGCCCAGCCCAGCCCAGCCCTGCCCTGCCCAGCCCAGCCCGCCACTGACCCGGACGCCAGGTCCCCTTTGCAGAGGCGCTGCAACTCCAGCCCGGACTCGGCACAGGTAAGGCGACACTCGTCTCCCCCTTCCTGCCAGGGTGACCCCCAGGGGCGTCAGGGCTGGCCATTGGGCTTGGGGGGTGACCCGGGGCTCCGCTCGCTCAGGCAGTCGGCGAACTGTTCTAAGTTGCCTTCCCGGGCTGGAAGCTGAGGTGCCTGGTTTATCTTGCAGACTTACTTGGTGTTAATGAATCTTGGGGGTTCTCTGGGAGTCCAGTTTTGCCTCAAAGGAGCCTTCAGTCTCCCTGAAGGAAGAATGTGCAGCGATTAACTCCTGGAAGCCCAGGCCCCTCTGCTTTTATCTTCTCAGGAGGGTCTCCAGGGAGCCGGACGTCCAGCGCCAGGGGCACTGGGTGTGAGGCTCCGTGGTGTTCTCTTAAGGCTTTTAATTGCATGTATTTATCGTTGACAACATGACATTTTGAAGTATAGAAGTCCATACCTAAGATTTATCTTTATGCAACCTTAAAGATAAGGTACAGTAGACTCATTCCTAGAGTTAAAAAAAAAACTTCCTTCCTTGAGTGGCATCCTAGACCCATTCCAATCTCTGGAGGTGGGATTATGCTTAAGAACTTGTCTCAGGTGACTTTGATGGGAACCAGTGACTTAAGAGTCCTGATTTCCCAAGAGTGGTCTCCCTCCCAGGCAGCAGCAGCAACAGCAGCAGCAGCACCTGGGAACTTTTGGAAGTGCAAAATCTAGGCCCTGGCTCCCCCAACACCTACTGGATATGATCTGTGAGGTTAAGGCTAGCAATCTGCTTCAGCCATTCTCCAGGTGAAGCTAATGCTTGCTGAAATTTGAAAAGTACGTGGTGGATCTCAGTTAAGATACAGGCAGCCACCTGTAAATTCCCTTTTGTACAGGAGAGAAGAAACAGACCACTTTACAGAAAATCTTAGGTATTCATCAGCAGAGTTTTGCCCATATTAAAAACAAAACAGAACACTGTGTACTTTGGAGAGTCCTATAAAAGACCACAAAATATAACAATTTTTAGTAATTTTCGCATGGCAGAGTTGGCATGCTTTTTTTTTTTTAAGGAGGGAATAGGATTTTCTTTTTTAAGAGCGCAATAAAACCAAGAAGAGAACTACATGAGTCTTCTAGATGTAACAACATGAGTCTTTGGCCCCTGACAAGATAATCCTAGATCATCACGTCAGCAGGGCAGATTTCAGGACGCATTTCAAGACTTCTTTCTTTCTTTCTTTCTTTCTTTCTTTCTTTCTTTCTTTCTTTCTTTCTTTCTTTTTTTTTTTTCCTGAAGCAGTTGGGGGTTTAAGGGATTCATTCCAATTCTGCTAAGTGAAAGAAAATTCAGTGTTGCAGATTGCTGGATAATGGGAGTGGATTCCTTCCCCCACCCCCTTAATACAGAGCTGAGCTTTCAAATTTTTGGCTAAAAAAATTCCAGCTGTTCCTAAGCCATTAATACAGAAATAGAATGACTTTGTAAATGGGCTTAAATGGATTAGAAAATCTGACATTGGCTTTAAAAAATCTAGAAAAGGCATAACTCCAGCCCCAGCACATGCATGCCTGCAGTGACTACAGTGTGAACTGTACCTAGACTTTCTGTACAAAGAACGTTTTGTAGGCTGCTGTGCCCTGCGCTGATTTGTGATTGAGGTAGATAGGGCATGTGTCCAGACAACCAGGGCAGGTGCAGGTGGTGGTTAGGAACCGGAGCCTTGTTTTGAGGCTGGTCCAGGTTCTTTCTCTTCTGCATCTCTGTGCTCTCCGGTGTCCAGTGGCTGCTTCCCTTTTGCACGTCTCCCTTTGCCCAGCTGTCACCAGGCACTGCAGCCCATGATATTACCTTAAAGTTCTCAGAGTTCAATGAGAGTGTCAGGGTTCAATGAAATAATGCTTCTAAAAGTGTCTAGCATGATAAGTTAGCTGGAAACACACACAATCTTGCGCATACATACACAAGACCAAACGCCTAACCTCCAAATATCAAAATAAAAACATGCTGGTTCATGATCAGATTTTATATTTATATTCTGGCAGTACACTTGGCGTGGAATTGACAGGTTTTCCTTTTTTACTAGAATGTGAATATATGGACGTCCTCAAATTATCTTCACAATTTTATGGCATGATTCATATGGCACTTTCTAGAAACACATTTTAGTAGATCAACTTCAATAGCCTAGTCTTTCTAGTTGCTGTCTGTGGTAAAGGATCTTACCTTCTGGCAGACTTTATAATCTAGTTATATTCACCTTTAAATAGTCTTACAATCTGGCTCTTCAGACAAGCTCTTCAGACCACCAGTCTTTATAAAAGAAAATTCAAAGGATGAAAGGGCTTCTAAAAGTGACTTGTAGTTTCAAAAAAAAAAAAAAAACAGCTTAGAAACACTACTGGTCGTTCTTAGGCTTTTGACTGAGAGAATAAATGAAATTCTATTCAGCTTCATCAAAGTTTGTTCAAGAAAATAGAGAGCAAAATGAAGACAATGAGTAAGGACAAGCCTATACCAGCAGAAAAGACAAATGAGGTCATTGAAGAGTCCTTCTCTTTCTGAAAGAATTTCAAAATGCGATGAGCTGCATACACACAAAATCATTTCTTTTTATATTACTTGACAGGCTCTCATCTGGATGACTCTCTTAGGACCAAGTCATTCTCCTGAAAACTATGGTATTTATTCCAAAAAAAGATAACAAAAGATTCTGAACTTCAAAATTATTTTCAATAGTTCTTCATTTTAGTGATAAGTTGGATATTAGATTTCTAACTGGGAATGCCTTTTTATGCTTTATCTTGCATCTTGAAGTGCAAGGGGTTATTTATTTATTTATTTAGGTGGTGCTAGGGGTGGAACCCAGGGACTTTTCTACCTCTGGGGTATACTCCCAGACCTATTTTATACTTTTATTTGGAAACAAGGTCTCAGTAAGTTGCTGAGAGCCTCACTAAGTAAGTAGCTAAGGCTGGCTTTGAACCTGCGCGATCCTCCTGTCTCAGCCTCCCAAGTGCGGGGATTACAAGCGTGCATCACCTCGCCCTGTGAAGTGCAAGGAGTTATAACTTGCCTTTGTCACTTCTGGAAGACTAGACCTAGGGCAAGTTCTAGTATATAAGCATCTTAGCAATTCTTTCATCAGGAAATCAGGTCTCCATTAGGATACTTCCAAATTATAATTTAATGTTATTAACATGTACACACACACACACACACACACACACACACACACACACAATCAAAAACCCCCAGAATCTAACCCCTAAACACCAGTAAAAGTAAGTCAAATGGAATTAGAATGTAGTGTTATTAAATGAAATATAACTACGACTTATTGTAAGTAGGGATTTCTAGTTGGCGCACTCTGGAATGACTTTAAAAAGAAGATCAGAGGCTCAGCTCTTGAGGGGAAAAATGAAGGCAAGTGGAAGCAAATTCAGGCTCTCAGTAATCAAATGATGGGTTCTGGATAATTTAACTGAAAAGCCAATACAGTCTGTGGTGTCACAATTCAGGGAGGCAGATGTGGCAGCGCTGTTTGCAGTGAGTGGCCAATTAGGAACCATCAGTCTGGCAGTGCCCGCAGGCGAGTTTAGGATTCCCCACTTGTAGGCACAGGGCCAGCCAAGAAGTTAGCTTAATTGCGCTTGGTTTACATAACCTGCCTCACTCAGAAAAGTTTTGCTGAGAGTTACCAGGCATTCACTTAGAATCATTTCAGGGTCCCATTTGTCCCATCCCAGATGGTTTTGCTACTAAGGCCAATCTTGAAACCCCTGTGGGTAAAACACATCACAGGAAATTGATACATGTTTTTATTTCGTATGTATTTTCTTTGGATTATTTTGTTCAGCGTGCCGTTAAAAATTTCTTAGCTCGACTCATTATCCTTCTTGTGAGACACAGTGCTGAAATGTTTATTTCTGGTATGTGGTTCAGTCTCACAGAAAGTAAATTAATGAGAGGCTGAGTTCCCCAAATTTCTGCATAGACTCATGGTTCTAGACATACGATGTGGCCAGATTGCCTAGCCCTGAGGCCTGGCCTGGTCACTTGTGGTTTGGCCTTGATAAGTGACATATTAAGATCACAGGACCCATCGCAGAGAGTGCTTGTGAGGAGTTAAGGAGTGAACGTATGTGGAGTTCTTAGACTATTATCTGGCTCAGAGTAAACACTTGAGAAATCTGCAGTGATTTACTCTGGATGTTAATGAATGGTTTAAGATAAAACCTACCCTTGTGTTTTTACCTCTGAAATTGAGATCCTAATGTGATATTTATTCTCTAAAGTTCATGTTCTGACTACATAAAAGTATTTCCTTGCACTGAGTCCAAAGAGATGAAGAAAGAATATTTAATAAAATATAACATCCTTTCATGATAAAAACACTCAATAAAGAAGTTGTATGCTGGGTGTGGTGGCGCACGCTTGTAATCCCCGCGCTTGGGAGGCTGAGACAGGAGGATCGCACGGGTTTGAAGCCAGCCTCAGCTACTTAGTGAGGCTCTCAGCAACTTAGTGAGACCCTGTTTCCAAATAAAATATAAAAAAAAAGGTATGGGAGTATAGCCTGGAGGTAGAAAGCCTCTGGGTTCTACCCCCAGTAGCACATACACACACAAAAAGAAGTTGTAGATAGTATCTTCTTTCATCTGCTAAAAAAGCAAATGCAATTTAGATCACAGATATGATCTAATATGTATATTAGAAATATATATATATAGTCATTTTATAGGGGTTTTTTTTTTTTTGGTGGTGGTACTGGGGTTCCTGGAAGCCCTTCTACCTCCGGGATATACTCCCACGGGCTACACTCCCAGACCTATTTTTTAAACATTTTTATGTGGAAACAGAGTCTCTTAAGCCAGCGAGGCTGGCTTCGAACCTGCGCGATCCTCCTGTCTCCGCCTCCCAAGCGTGGGGATTACAAGCGTGCGCCACCACGCCCGGCCATTTTATAGGTTTTATATTTTAGAGAGTAGGAGAATTTGTTTTAGAATAAATGATACACCTAAAGTTTCTCAGAAAATAAAGCGACCATTTGCGTGACACTGCTGAAAGGTCCCAGGTGATGGGCTGGGGCTGGCCTGAGACCACTCATTAAAAACCACTGCTGTAACCCTTGTTCCTAACTCAGCTGGGCACTGGAGTCGATTGAGAGAGGTTTTTAAAACATTGTTCTGTACTAGATGTTTTGCAATTTATTGTGGAAAAAAAAGCAATCATATCCTTTATAAACAGACCCCTTAGCCAGGCATGGTGGTACACACCGTATTCCCAGTACTGGGGAGGTTGAGATGGGAGAATTGCTAATTTGAAGCGGATGTGTGGTAACTTAGCAAGACCCCGTTTCAAAAATATAAAATAGGACTGAGGGTGCAGTCAGAAGTAGAATGCCCCTGAGTTCAATCCCCAGTATGGCCAAAAAATAATACAAAACAAAACAAGCAAATAGAAAACACACAGAGAAAGGCCTTGTAACGTGTCCACATGTTAACTGCGTAGATGGGATTCCTGCGTACTCATAGAACTTTTGAGAATGGGGAGGGATAAGGAATTTGTCAAGGATAAATGAGAAAACAGAGGCCTGGGGGCATTCCTAGCTAAGGCCTCGTGGACAGTTAGTGGTGGCACAGGATAACAGCTCAGTTTTCCTGTATGCTACTTAGTATTTTTCAATTCAACTCTCTTGCCTTCTGAAATATCAGATATTGACCAAAAATATCAATATCAATATCAATATCAGATAATATTGACCATAGTCCAAGTCAGGAAGCACTGTTATAATATCATAGGTATGCCTGTCACATTGAAATCACTTTGATTTTAGGAATATTTATTTGAAAGATTTTTTTATTTTTATTTTTATTTTTTTTTTTTTATTTATTTATTCATTTATTTATTCATTCATTCATTTATGCAGTACTAGGGATGGAACCCAGGGACATTCTGCCTCCAATCTGCACCCCCAGCCCTATTTCTTTTTTTTTTTTTTTTTTTAAATTTTATTTTATTGGTGCACTGTATTCATACATCATAGTGGGATACAGACTTTTGTAGACATACATGCACACATCGCCCAGTCAGCCCCCACCCGATCCCCACCCCATTCTCTCCCCATCCCTCCCTCCCATGCTTGGCTTAGTGGTTGACATCTAGTATTATAGCAATTTATCCAAAATTAAAAATGATAATCTCACATAACAGTTTCATTTGTCTGATACCAAGCTTTTGATGTCTTAAAGATAACATTTCAATATTTCTTTTTGCTTTCTTTCTTACCAGAGAATATTTTTTTCTTTTTTTTAGGTGAAACTATCATATATTTATTTTTCAGAAAAAAATCTATCCTGATATGGAATATGGACTCTAGATACCCAAAACAATCTCGAAGCAAAAACAAAGCTAGAAGATGTATATTTTCTGATTTCAAACCATATAAAGCTACAATAATTGAAACAGTGTAGTACTGTTCTAAAGGCAGATATATAGACCATTGGAGTTAAATACAAGCCTAGAGCTAACTTCTTCCCTATATTGTCAAGTTATTTTTGACAAGGTTTCCACGAAGATTTGGTGGTGGAAATAATAATCTTTTAACTAAATATTGTTGAAAAATAATAATTACATGGAAAAGAATAAAATTGGACCCTTACCTAATCCCACATACAAGTATTAACTCAAACTAGATAAAAGACCTAAATATAAATCTTAAGACTATAAACTTTTAGGAGAAAATCTGGGTCATAAAACCTCACAACATTGAAATTGGCAGTGATTTCTTGGATATGATTTCAATGGCACAGGCAACAGAAGAATATACAAACTCCCTAAAAAATAAAAGAAAATATTGTATATCCAAAGACAATGTAAACAGAGTTAAAAGTTACTAATAGAATTGGATAAAATATTTCCAAATGCTATATCTGAAGGTATATTAATATTCCAACTAGAAATCCTAAAAATTAACAACAATAAAGGCAAACAATACAACTTAGAGATAGGTAAAAGACTAACATAAATAATGAATCTCCACAGATAACCAATCTTAGTTGTCTGTTGGATGGAAACTCTTGTTTCTCTGGTTCTGGTGAGTGTTACCTATTTCTTCTTTGTAGTTAATCTCTTTGAGTATTTTCTCTAGCGCTGGTTTTGAAGACATAAATTCCTTCAGTTTCTGTTTGTCATGGAAGCTTCTTATTTCTCCATCTAATTTGATAGAAAGTTTTGCTGGATAGGAAATTTTTGGCTGGAAGTTGTTTTCTTTCAGAGTTTGGAATATGTTACTCCAAGCCCTTCTGGCTCTCATGACTTGGTTTGGGAAGTCTGGAGTGATTCTAATTGATTTGCCTCTGAATGTCACTTGGCCCTTTGTTTTTGTTGCCTTTAAGATTCTCTGCTTGGCTTCCACATTGGTCATTTTGACAATTATGTGGCGTGGGGATCCTCTTCTCGGATCCTGTCTAAAGGGAGTTCTATAAGTTTCCTGGATCTGTGTATCAACCTCTTGCTCTATATTTGGAAAATTTTCTGCTATTACTTCCTTGAAGAGATTGTTGATCCCTTTGGTATCACTTTCTTTTCCCTCCTCTATTCCAATTATTCTTAGGTTAGCTCTCTTAAGATGGGCCCATATTTCTTCAATGTCAGATTCCTGCTGTTGGATATCTTTTTCTAGATTAGAAACTATGCATTCATTTTTGGATTGCTCATCTTTTAAGAGCGAGATTCTGTTCTCCATGTGGTCTAATCGGTTGTTTGTGCTTTGAATTGAGGCCTTTACTTCATTAATTGCATCCTTTATCTCTTTTTGGCTCTCTCTGAGTTCTTTTCGAAGCACCTCTATTATTTCTACAGTTATTTTCCTGATTTGATCTTCTAGAAATCTCTGATTTTCTGTTTTATCAGGTTCTGATGTTGTGGGGTTGTGCACATTCATTACTTCAGTGTTATTCCTCTTTCCCATGATTTCGGAGGTTTGTGCCTTCTCTGGGTTCTTCCCTTGGGTCACTATGGCTTCACTTAAGGTGCTCTGGATTTCGAGTCTGTATTATCTCAGACCCTACTACTCCTTTACTGGGTTGTATCACAGAGTCTCCGACCCAGGGAATCGATAGAGGCTGCTTTAAACTATGGGGGGTGCCAGGTTGCACGCTCTCCTATGGTGTGATATATCTGCCACCACCACTCCCTCACTGGGTCAAGTCCCACGAGGCACAATACTGGGATTTCTCCTCTGTGGCCCACAATTTGACTTACTGTTCTTGAGTACGTAGATGTAGCTGTACTGGACTCGGTGAATTCACTGCTGCTGCCGCCGCCGGTGGCAATATGGCGCCTCTGCCACGCCCTCGGCCATGAGGCTGGCGTATTTTTTCTTCTCTGGTTTTGATTTCCACTCTGAATCCCTGCAGCGTGTGCTGAGCTCAGCCACTGGGAGCTTTAAATGCTGTCTGCGCCGAAAGATCCCGCCTGGCTGTTCCGCATCGGCTCACCTCGGCTTGCTGTAGCCGTCCGCTGAGTTCGCCGCTGCCGCCGGCAGTATGGCGCTGCTGCCGCGTCCTCGGGCGCGTGTGTCTCCTCTGTGGCCCTGAGCTCTGTTCTCAGTCCGCTTTCTCTCTGGAGCCTGGTGGTTTTTTTGTTTTTCTGGTGATGGTGTTTTCTGGCTATGAAAGGCGCTCTTTTTGTGGTAATGGAGATTGGTTGTTAGCGGGACTCTTAAGCCCCGCTTTTCTCGGCCGCCATCTTCCCGGAAGTCCCCTCAATTCAAGATTTTTTTAAAATTAAAAAGCAGTGAAAGGAATATGTTTGCAATGCCAAGAAAATAAATCTTCAGCTATTGATAGTGAAAATATCTTTTTCACTCTGTCTGTTCCATCTTTTCAAAGGATTTAGTGTAGTTTTTCCTCTTTGTTGTTTCTTTGGCATTTGGGTATTTATTAAAGTAAACCCTCAGAGATATCTTTGCAAGTTTCAGGAAACGTTGAGAATTTTCTCAAGTCCAAGTTTGGTGACCTTCTGGGAATCCCGCCAGTTGCTTGTGTTTGATGCAGTGCTGAATTTTTGTTTTGACTCGTCTTGTTTTGATCTAGGTCAGTTTAGCCATGATTGCAGTATTATGTTGCTCATTAATTGTTTGTTGATACAGCTATTGGTGTCCAGAAGAAAAAGATTAAATCAAGAAAATTTCTGTTTGGTAAATAAAAGTGAAAAAAAGATTCAGTGACGTTTGAGCTTTGGGGAAAGGTGATTCTTTTAAAAATATTTTTTAAAATCTAGTTTTTTATGTTTTTATTATATAACTAGTGAATAAAAACAGAGCATATGTGTTATCTTTTATGATAGTTTTCAAATTTAGAGGTGATTACATGATCAAAATAACTACTGAAAGATACACTTAAACCATTTTAAGCCTTCTTGTGTGTGCGTATTTGCTGCTTTATTAGGAACAGAGAGCGATTCCACTCATAGGGTGTGTCTAGACACGTGTTTTCCAGCAGCACCCAGAAGATAGAGCAGTAAGATAAGGCCTGGAGAAACATTCTTGGTAAGTGTTTAGCCGTTCATCAAATAGCTATTAAGTGCCTACCAAGTACTTGGATGTCCTAGGTAAGGGAGATTTAAACAAAAAGTTGCTAAGTTCCATTTAGTGAGTCTATTAATAGCCAATATATGGCTTTTAAAAAGTGAATTTGTATGTATTTTTGTGCTCTTATTGGTGCGTTATAGTCTTACATGATCATGTAGTTTATAGTGGTAGGGATATACATGTATATAGCACTTGGTGGGCTTTCCCCAGCTCAGCTTTTTTTAAATGTAAACTTACTTCAATTTATTATGTGAAAATAATGTTTTATAAATATATTGAATTGAGGCTGAGATGTAGCTCAGTGGCAAAGCACTTGCCTTGTAGGTACAGTGATCTGGGTTTGATCCCCAGTTCGCAAAAGACAAAAGACCCTCAAACAATAAATAAATATATTGGGTTGAAAAAAATACATAGGGCAAAATAGCTCTGATATAAATTTAGAGAAATCAGCAAGCATAATATGATGTCTCAGTTGACATCTTCTCAGTTTATTTTTATTTTTCATTTTTTTAATTTTAATTTTTTATTTATTTAAAAAATTTATTGGTGCATTATTTTTCATTTGACATTGTTTCCCATATCAGTTGTTAGGAAGGGTTCAGTATGATTTGAAATAATACATTGGCAAGGAGTGGAGAGATTATCCCAGAGGAAGGCATTGTGGAGAAGGCATATATCCGGGGTCCTAAGAATGAAGGAAATTCAGTAGTGTTTCTCTTAGACAATCATTTTCTCTAATTGGCACCGTGCGTTTTTTACTTATTTGTTTTTGGTACTGGGGATTGAATCAGGGACATTCTACCACTGAGCCACACCCTCAGATCTTTTTTAAAAACATTCATTTGAAGTAGGATCTCACTAGGTTGTTGAGTCTTCATAAGTTTCTGAGGCTGGTTAGAGAGAACCTGTCATCCTCCTGTCTCAGCCTCTCAAGTACTGGGATTACAGGCAGGTGCCACCATACCTGGCTAGCAACGTCTTCTGATCATTTTACAGCTTTTTAAAAATTTCTCTCATTGTCCAAATTACTCGTTAGCTAGCATCCATGGGCTAAAGTTGGAAGAGAAACCTTGAGAGAAAGTGAGCTATAAACTGTGGCAGGGATGATACGTGTCTTAGTTCCCGTGGACGGCTAAAGCAAACGCCATAGGGTGGGTCTTAACAGAAACTCACTCTCCTAATTCTGGAGGCTGGAGGTCTAGGATCAAGGTGCTGCCTGTTAGGTTCCTGGTGCATTCTCTCTTCCCAGCTTGAAGACAGACATCTTTTTCTGTGTGCTCAAATGGAAGAGTAAAAGAAAATATGCTCTTTTCAGTCTCTTCTTGCAAGGAGACTATCCTTTTTAAGGATTCCACCATTATAACCTAATGACCTCACCAAAGCCCATCTCCAAATATCATCATAGTGGGGGTCAAGGGTTCAACATAGGAGAGTCTGGGACATATTTCAGATCATAGCAACAGGGTAATTGTCTTAACTAGAGTGGTATAGGCAGAGGACTAACTTGTCCCTATGAAATGAGCAAAAAGCAAGGCTATAAATGCAAAGTAAGTTGAAGAGTTGCTAATGGCAAGGGGAGACATGGAGCCTAACTAAAGCTCCTGTGTAGTCAGTAGCCATGAGCACAGGAGTGGGTAGCATAAGCGGGTAGATAACTACATCTGAATTATATGTCATTGCTATATTGCCATTTGGGTAATAATAACGTTGTTGTGTTAAACACGTCGACACCCATTGTTTCCAAGAAGGCCCTGGACAAGAAGTGCCTTCCTAGTCCTGCTACCACCAACTCACGGAAAAGCCAGGAGCTTAGAAGAGCTGGACAAGTGTGACTGTAAAGACTTCTTTCGTTGTGCTGTTTACATTTTTGCCTGGTCCAAAGTACCTCGGAGGCCATCGTGAACTTGTAAAGAATTGCATCTGATAGTATTGTACATAGACTCTTATGTCAATGTTGAGTATCATATCCTTTAGGAAATCTACGAAGAAATTCAGAATTCATCTTGTCCTAAGATTCCTTTTGCCATATGTCACAGTCTGTTTTGTGCTGCTATAATGAAGTATCTGAGACCGATGACTTATAAAGTTATCACAGTTTGGGTGATTGGAAAGTCCAAGGTCAAGGTGCCAACAGGTTTTGCTGTCTAGAGAGGTCTACTCTCTGCTTCCAAGATGGAATTTTGTCTACATATCCCCAGGAGGGGAGGAAAGCAGTGTCCTTATATGGAATAAAGCAGAAAAGCAAGCTAGCTAAAGTCTACATGAAGCTGATTTTATAGAGGTATTGCCTCTTAAGGTGAACACATGGATAACTCATCACCCTTGCAGGAAGCAGGTTCACACTATAGCGACATGTTTCTTGAACGTGTAATGAAGACGGATGCTACAGTGAATGATGAATCATGAAAAAGCAGATTTTTTCAAGAATTTCATAAGCTCTTTTTCATGGTGCCTACAGTATAAAGTTGTTCATTGACCCTTTTAGTACCCTCAAAAATTTCTGATTTGGAATTATGGGCTTTTGAGGGAAATCATATTTTTATAGTAACAAATTATATTTTTGAGTTCTAAATTCCAAGTTCCTCCAAATGTTGACAGTTGTGTTTGGATGGTAAGATATTTTTCTTTTTTCCCACTTTTTAATGCTCACATATTGATTTTATAATGCAAAAATGAACACAAAATTATATGATTTGGTGTTGAAAAATACTTGGAATTAGGTTTGAATTCACATACAAATGAGAGATAACAACTGTGAGAATGTAATTCATGTTTCTATAATTCATAAAGCACACATTGTACTGATGTGTGCTTTATGAATTGCATGAATACATACATATTTATGACTATTAAAAGAAAATATACTAAGTAGAGATAGCAAAATCTGGCTAGAATTAAACAATAATTTTTAAAAGCAGAAAGTTATCTTGTGAATACCAAAAGAATATCATATGTTCTAATACAATGAAACCATACAGAATAGTAATTAAAATCATGGGCATTGTGTAGTCATGATCCTGAAACTACTTGTGTGACTTTGTGAATAGTATTTGACCTTTGAAAACTTATTTTCCATCTAGTAAGTGGGAATCATAGGACCTACTTCATAGTGTGGTCAGGAGCATTAAATAAGAGAATACACATGAACCGCTTAGTGTGTTGCCTGGCAGATAAAAAGCACTCAAATGGGCTCAAATTAGTATTATACGTATTAACATTCTCCCTGCTTTTAAGTCTTTTCACACTTACATATGGAGTCCTGTCTTTTGGAAAGCTTGTTGCTTCTATAGATGAGAATAACCTTCACATAACCTAGACCACAGAGCAGATGGAAAACCAGAATCAGCCATTACTCCCCTTGTGCAGGCGGCCGAGAAGGTGAGGATCCAGGAAGAGTTATTTTTCAAAGCTGCCACCCACTGGCCACTCTGACACCAGCTTTCAGAGTTATAAATATTGATTTTGGAGTCTGTGAAGCTACCTACCTTTGCCAGATGGCATAGTGCCGGAAGATGACTGGAGTAGTTGGGTGGAATTGAGAAGATTCTCAGGTCTTGCTTGCAGCTGCAGGTGGTTTCCTACACTCTTGGTTTTGGTGAGATTAGAGAGACATTTTTGGTCAGGGTCATTGTCTTACTGGGCATCTTCACTGATCAGGCAACTTAGAGGAATGGAGATTTATTTGCTCACAGTTTTCTTGGAGATTTTGGGGTTCAGTCCATGTGAGGCCGGGGAGATTCAGATCTCAGGGCATGGTGGTGGCAGAAAGCTGAGCAGAGAAAACAGAGCTGGAGACAAGAGAACAGGGAAGGGGAAACTATTTAATCCCCAAGGCCACACCCCAGAGATCCCTCCTTGGCAACCAGGCCCTGCTTCCAACATGGCTCCCTTGTTTTTCTGAAGGGTCATTCCAAATCCAAACCATTCCAGTCATAGATAATCCATATCACACCTTTATGCAAATGGGAAGATGCCCTTTTTCTGGGCTGATGAAGTCCTGGGTTCCAGTGTCCACTGTCTTGCCAGCAGCCTTCATGTTCCCACAACCAAGACTTTATGCCTTTGTATAGGCTATACATGAATTTTTCCATCAATATATATTTATTCAGCCTTTTCCATAAATTAGACTGGGTGTAGGGTGGCAGTAATAAGACACGATTCCTGTTTTCAAGGATTCACAGTCCCTTATGCTCACTTCCCCATAGATGTTCTGGTTGGTTGTCATTCCACAGAGTTCTTAATCCAAATCAGCTGCTGCTTATAGTAGAGTTTGCTGGTTATCCCCACACCCCTATGGTGAAGGTTTATAATAATGGTCTGTGGTTAGATCTGCGGTCTCCTCAAATCTGTGTGAGGTCTCTGTATGTATATGTCTATACATAGCATCTAGACTAAGCATGTAGTCTATTCAACAAAAACAAAGAACCACGAGTGACTAGAATTGAATTGAGGCTGGGCAGAAGGAAGCTGTAGAGGCACTTAGGAAAATCGGGGTCAATTATTTTTAGATTACACATCTCGGATCACTAAAATAAAAGTGTGAATATTTCATTCTAAATTAGCAAAGTGGATGTCTAGTCAGTTACCTACACAAAATAGTCAGAGCCATTTGAACATCTGTGTTTCCTTAACTATGTCTCTAAATAGTTTTAATTTTTAGCTGGGTAGTGTAATTTCACATTAGAAACTTTGGGGCCAGACCTAACATTATTAAATACTAACTTTGAATGATTCAATAAGTTGGTACATTCTGATGTTTATATACTATTTGGATATAGTTCCTAAATTGAATTCCAAATCTCCCTCCTTGTATCCTGCCATATTTTATAGCTTGGGGCCTAAAATATTCTAAGTAAGATTAAAGAAACGAGTATAGTTTGACATTTTCAAACTTGATTTAAGTACTAAGTAATTAAATGAAAAAATGAACGTGTAAATAAATCTCTATATCTACTATTCTGTTCTCTCCCCAAAGATGAACCTTTATCATAAGAAGAAATGTTTTTCTTTTTATTTCTTACATTGTTTTAGAATTGCCAATTTTTAGGGGAGGCAAACTTATTTTCTCCCATGGAATGTCCACAGGGAATCCATTTATATATAGCTGCAGACTTTCCAAGCTGAACTGAAGAAGAAATGTCACCCTGCTTCTATCGTATGCACAACTTTACTACTCTCTATTACTGTAAACTGCAGAGAATTTAAATTTTTTGCTTTTTTTCCCTACAATTTTCTTGGATTTTGGTTTTCTCAGAGCCATCTATTGATATAGTGTAAAGAAAAGGCACATTTTATTATCTGCAAAAGCTATAAGAATGGGTTTTAGTTTTTTTGTAATCATTGTTTTTATTAGGGAATTAGGAAGTTTTAACTGGAAAGATAGAAGAATTTTGATATATTGTAAAGATGGCAAGCAGAAATCCCCAAAGTAGCCATTACTGTACATTTCAGCACTTGTGCATCCAGGGGCTATCAATAATTACAAAATATTGAATATATGCTGTGTGAAAAAGGGGACACAGTGAGTCAGCAAGCTTAATTTCAGTGACTGCTAAGTAGTTACTAGATCATGAATCCAGGTTGTTTATGAAACAATTGTGAAATGGACCAGTTCAAATAAAATTTTTAAAAAGCAAAGTAATATGTGTAATTTAGCACCAAATTGTCTCATAGCAGAGGCAAACAGTATGGACGATCTCATCTGGCTTTGTCATGGTGTTTCTGCTGCACAAATGTCGATTCAGATGCACACTCTAGTCTACATGGGTCATAGGCTATGAAGTGTCTTACAAATAATTATTTGTAATACAAATACTATTTATTCCAATAATACCTGCTGCTCTAACCCCTCTGAATAACATACACCATAGGCCTGCTATCCAATGCCAAACACTACCAGTGATGGGAAACTTTCAGTTTTAGGGACATCCCCATCTATTAAAAACATTTTTCCCTTCCAGTTAAACTGAAAACTTCTGCCCTGGAGTTTCCAGGCTTTGGATCTAATTCTGCACTTTGGAAGTGGCAGGAAGAAGCTTAATTTCTTTCCTGTGTGGCAGTCTTACCAGTCTTTGAAGACAGCTAGCATCATGTCCCAAGAGGAGCATCATATCCTAAAACTACTTCTATTTTGGGGGTGATTTGGAGTTATACCTCCACTATGGTTGGTCTTCTCTGGATGCATTCAGTGTAGATTCTTTCTGACTAGTGTTGGTAGTGCAGCTCAGTAGTAGAGAACATAGTTAGCATGGACAAAGCCTTGGGTTAATCCTCAGCACTACCAAAATTATTCTGCTCTGCCCTCATTTCCTCTCAGATCATTGGCTGATGGATAGAAATGGTATATATATATATATATATTTTTTTTTGTCATTGTAACTCAAGATCAAACTAATTGTGGGCAGCCAGTTCACACTAGTGGCTTCACTTTATTAAGACCTTTTAGTTTATTTGGACCTGCTATGGTTAAGCCAGGTAATACTTAATGAGCATTCTACAATCCAGATTTGGGACCCCAGAACTTTTATGTGTTTCTTTTGAATTTTGATTTATTGCAATGGATCCATTATTTATTCTTTTGAGATCTCATTTTTAATATAAAGCCTCTCATCCAATCCGATAGATTAGCTTGCTTCTGTCTGGAAGTTTGATTTGCAGGCCATTTTTGCCCCCATTCTAATGACAAATGACCCATTGGACAGGGTCAATGGCAGGACTCTAAACACCATCTAGAAATCTCTTACTGGGCTGACCTTAGGTGTTAATCTCTACTGGGAGCCATTTAATTAGTTTTATATGCAGCTTACATTATTCATTTCATGTCTGAAATGTCAGAAGCACAGCATTTTGATGTCAGCCTAGTATTCTTATCACAGGAGTTTGATTGATTTTTGGTACTTGGCAAGGATGGCATGGTGTTCTAGGTTTATGATGTTTATTACCTAGATCCTGAGCACTAGTTTATAAGTCACAAATTAAGGTATATCTTGAGAAAAACAATGAGGAATTGGCACGGCTTATTTAAGGGGCTTGATATAACTTGCCTGATAGAATAGATAACTTTGTCTGTGAGGCAGAAAATAAGATACTTCAATAGATGGGCTTTGAAATCCATATATAGAAGTCACTGAAGTACTGGGGTCTGTTGTGTTTTCTGGATTAGGGGCAGTGGTCATTTGGCTAAGAGCGCATTTGTTAATAGGATGCCAAAAAGAAAATAATGAAAAGAAGATGCTCCATCAAGAGAAAGGAAAGTTGTCAAGGGATTAATAAGAAAAATTGTCAGAAGAGTGATTATCATGAATTGTGTGATGCCAAACAGAGGGCAATAAAGGGGTGGAGTTGTGGGGTGTAGGTGAGAAAGACAACTGGTTTGGGAAGTGAGGCTCCCTGTAGTTAGATGAGTATTTCCATTGGTAATAGGGATAGAAATACAATGTTCTTATATTTTAGGATACATGAATGATGAGCTTTTGAGGCTGTAAGACATCCATAATAACTGCTTGGGAAGTGTCAATGGGGGAAGAGCAGAAAAAACTAGAGGGGAGGAGATTTAAACAAAGAAATATAACCTTTCTGATCTTGTTACCATTACATTTTATTTTATTTATTATAAAATCTCTCTTTTTTTTTTGCAGTACTGGGAATGGAATGTAGGGTCATTCTACCTCTCACCTACACCCCCAGCCCTATTTATTCTTTATTTTAAAGCAGAGTCTCACTGAATTGCAAAGGGCCTCACTAAGTAGCTGAGGCTGGCTGTGATCCATGATGCTCTTGCCTCAGCCTCCCAAATCCTGGGATTGCAAGCGTATGTCACCACATCCAGCTTTAAAATCTCTTTATTTAAAGAAAATTAGCTAGACGTGGTGGCACATGCTTGTAATCCCAGTCTTGGGAGGCTGAGACGGGAGGATCGCGTGAGTTGAAGTCAGCCTCAGCTACTTAGTGAGGTTCTTAGCACCTTAGTGAGATGCTGTTTCCAAATAAAACTATAATATAGGTCTGGGAATCTTGCCTAGATGTAGAAGGCCCATGGGTTCCATCCCCAGTACCACACACAAAAGAATAAGTAAATGAAAGAGAGAAAGAAAAAAGAAAAAGAAAAAGAAAGAAAGAAAATAATGTGTCAGTGTGAACGAACAGTTCTCTTTTTAGTACTATATCTTGCTTGAAAAAAATCTTTGTAGCTTAGTTATTCAAGTGGTGATTACTTTATGGAATATCCACCAAGAGAAATACAAAGATTCACATTCTTCTAACTTTCAAGAATTTACCCCAATTCTTCTAAATGTGTGAATGAGACTGAAGTCTGAACACAGGAATCATTTATGTGCCACATACACTTTATAAACAGTTCAAAGGCAATTTTTTTGCATGGGTAATTTTGTACAACATTTTTTTTTTTTTTTGTGTGTGTGGGTCTGTGGAAGGAACCCAGAGGCATTTGAACTCCGAGTTACACCCCCTGCCCAATTTTTATTCTTTTATTTATTTATTTTTTTGGTGGTACTGGGGGTGGAACCCAGAGGCTTTCTACTTCCGGGCTATACTCCCAGACCCATTTTATATTTTATTTGGAAACAGAGTCTCACTAAGTTGCTGAGAGCCTCACTAAGTAGCTGAGGCTGGCTTCGAACCTGCGTGATCCTCCTGTCTCAGCCTCCCAAGCGCAGGGATTACAAGCGTGCGCCACCACGCCCGGCTTTTTATTCTTTATTTTGAAACAGGGTCTCACTGAGTTGCAGAGGGCCTCACTAAGTAGCTGAGGCTGTCTGCGAACCGCGATCCTCCGGTCTCAGCCTCCCAAATGCTGGGATTACAAGTGTGCGCCACCACGCCCTCCTGATTTTGTACATTTTTAGTATGGCTGTTTCAGTTGTGACCTATAACACAAGGTTGGGTGTGGAAATATTTTCACTTGCAGCACCAAATTGATGCTCAGTTTCAGAGTTCAGAGCATTTTGGTTTTAAGGATTTTAAAATGGGGTGCTAAAACTAGGAGCATAAAAACCTACTGAGGAAGAGTAGAAAGCTTTTGGCAGACCATTGCGAATGATTTGCAAATAATCCTTCTAGATGGTTCTAGAATGTTCTTCATGTTAGACTTCTTCAGTACTTAAGCGAGGACTCTATTCTCTTCTAATCTTTTTTGTGTTTATTTTACAAGTTGGTATTCTTACTAAAAGAAATACTGAGAGTAAAGACAGAAGGTTGTAATGTGTTATTTAGGATTTCCACTTATTAATAGAGATGACATATTTCCTGGGTGTAAGGGAGTTTCTTCATTTTCTTCTACTAGTTATCTCTGGAAGTTATAATCCTTAGTACAATAATGGTTACAAATAAATTTCTGTATATCAAATAAAATATTTTCCTACAGGTAGCTAGTTGGTATCTCTCCCCTCTCCAAGATAATTTGCTTTTTTCTGCTTAAATGGTTTGTATCACTTTCACCGTTTATCCACCGCCAGCCCCAGAGTTATATTTTATTTCCAGAATATTCTTTAACTTCTTTTTACTAGCATATTTCAATTGAAGTGTATTTTGAGGAAGGCATTTGGGAAGATAGCCAATGTTCATTTTTCAGGATTTCTATTCTACAATATCTCTTACTTTTTATCTTTTAGCAATGTTCAGATGTTTAATATGTTAAAAAATGAATGCCTTTGGTTAGGCTCTCCACTATTTTCCAGAAGAATTTTGAATATTTTGTTTTATTGCCTTTTTGCCTATTTTTGTAATAAGAAATCTCTAGACAATTTGGACTTTGTTTAGTTTTTAGTTATTCATATCCCCTCCTCCCATACACATATAGAAACTCATAGGATTTTTTGTCTTATGTATGTATGTATGTACATAGGTATGTATATAGTTTTGCGGTAATGGGGATAGAACCCAGGGGCATTGTACCTCTGAGCTACACCCCCAGACCTATTTTTATATTTGGGAACAGGGTCTCACTGAGTTGTAGCTGAGGCTGTCCGCCAACCGTGATCCTCCCTCAGGCCTCCAGCTCTTGAATCCTGGGATTACAAGTGTGTGCCACCACGCCCAGCACTTTATTCTTTGAGTTGCACTTTGTTACCAAAATGTGTCTAAAAGAAGTTTTTTTGCCTACTCAATCAGTTTGGTATTTATGAGACCCTTATAGCCTAAAAATTAAGTCTTTATTCATCACCAAAAACATTTCCTTTATCCTTTCTCTCATTATGTCTCCATATGTCAGTTTTTCCTTCTGAAGATTCCTTTTTACTGGTTTGTAAAATCTGTGTCCTTTTACATTGTAATCTGGCAGAATTCTTCAAATGTGGTTTGCCATCGACTTCTTTCTCCTTCAATTATGTCCGTTAAAACTTTTATTCTGCAGAGCATGGAGGCACACCCTTGTAATCCCAGCATTCGGGAGGCTGAGACAGAGGATCGTGGTTGGCGGACAGCCTCAGCCACTTAGTGAGGCCCTTTGCAACTCAGTGAGATTCTGTTTCAAAATAAAGAATTTAAAATAGGGCTAGGGGTGTAGCTTGGAGGTAGAATGCTCCTGGGTCCCACCCCCGATACTGCAAAAACAAAACAAAAACTAAATAAAACTAAAAAAAATAGGGCTGGAGATGTTGTTCAGAGGTACAGTGCCCTTAAGTTTCATCTCCCAAACTGCAAAACAACAACAACAACAAAAAAAACCCTTTGATTTTTCTAAGATATGTATTGGCTACTTGCATTTTGTTAGTAATCAGTGTTCTTACATACATGTCTGCTTACGTTATTACATTTAGGCTAGTTGTTCTTTCTTAACTATTGTGAATTCTTGTTTCTGTTGGTGTTAGTTACTGAATTTGCTAAGGTTGTGGTCTTCTTCATGCTGCTGGTTTTGATGGAATATTTGTGCATGCAATATTTGTGTATGTCCATCTTTGTGTTTGTAATTTCATATTTAACACTATATGGATATTTTTCCCGTTCAGTACAGCTTGCCCTTTGTTATTACTGAGTTGGGAAGTGTGCTAGAGTCCTCTCTTCTGGACATATGTTTTGCTTCTCTTGGGTTTTGTTAGCAGGAAACCTATCTGAGTCTGGCTCTGCAAGTTCAAGATGAGTGCCCAAACACACGGGTTCCCATCGATACAAGTGCAGGAGTTGTGGAACATCTAAGAGGCCACTCTTTTCCTCCTTCGTGGGAACCATTTCCTTCTCAGTCTGACAGGTGTCTACTTCTGCCCGGGCACTTTTTCTCCTTCTAATTGGAGTCCATTTTCTTCCAGCTCTGAGCAGTGTTGTTCCTCTGACCCTCTCGGCCACGTAGAACCCAGGGTTGTGAAAGTGTAATATTTAACGTTAATCCGACAGTATGTGAAAGCACCTGCGGTTGTAGAGAGAAACAAAAGCCATTTTGGTGTCTACTTCATTATTTCTGTTATGAAGTGAACGTTTGGACCACGCAGCACATGGACAGTCCTAATTGCTCCCCTGGACCATGGTAATATGACTCTGGGGACCTTGTTTGCAATTTCTTCTGGAAACCATTTGGATGATGTAGTTGAGTAAGAGCATCTCCTTTTGGATAAATTCTAGCATATTGTAATTCTGAGACTGCACTTGGCACGTGCCTGAGAAGTGTCAGTATTCCAGGATGAACGGAGTCCAGTGCAGCTGTTTCTGTTTTAGACCTTGAATCTGAACGTCTATGTAACAGCACATAACCAGCGAATTTGAGTGAGCGATAAGGCATGAGAGTTTCCCACCTAGTCCGTTTACTTCGTAGAAAGCAAATTTGCTGATAACCTATACTCTTAAAGTTATGTATCATGATCCCTTTTAGGGCTGTTTTCTGTAAGAGTTTTTAGAAATATTTAATGATACTACCGCTGTCTATAATTCAGTGTCTTTATCACACTTGTCTCACAGAGTAGAGGTTTAAATTATTTTTTAACACATTGCATACTTTTTCCATTTTCTAAGGTGTGAGCCAAAATATTTACAAAGTAGAATGTTTTCTAGGTCTCTAGAGTTGGTTTTTCTGAGGATATTTTAGTTATTTACTCAGGTTGAAGTACAGTGCTATTAATTTATGGAATGCCAGGCATAGTTTTATTCACATATAAGAATAAGACACATTCCAGTACCCACCTGCACCACCCAACCTCTCCACTGCTTCGCCATTTGCTAGTATTGTACTACTTCTTTCTTGGCATCCCACTTGGCAGGTGGTCAAAATTTGTGGGGTTTTGTGTACTTTTTCTGTGTTGAGAACAATGTGAAATAATTTAAAAATTCTCCCATTTTAAGATATACAAAATGATACTGCGAGCATTTATTTGGCTTTGTGTAATGCTTGTCGTTTGTTTAAAAGGAGGCTTATCACGGAAATACTATATTATTATTTTTTTGGATCGTGTAGGAATCCAAATCTTTTTGTTTCCAAAACTCATAACAAGTGAATGAACTTATTACATATGTTTATAGAGCTCTTTGTGATAGAGATGTCATAGGTATAATTGGAATTATAAAATGTTAATTTATAGAAAATTCATACTTTATGAATTAGATTTAGTAGATTCAGTATGAAATAATGGAAAGAAATACCTTTTTGTTTGTTTTAGAAAACTAGCTCTAGACCTTGTATTTATGGTGTTTAATAAAGTAGAACTGTATTCCACTGAAAGTGGCTTAGGCACCTTCATCTCCTCATCCCACTTTCACAGAGAAGAGACTGAAGTCCAGCCAAGCTTGTTTTCTTTTCTTTTCTCTCTCCCTCTCCCTCTCCCTCTCCCTCTCCCTCTCCCTCTCCCTCTCCCTCTCCCTCTCCCTCTCCCTCTCCCTCTCCCTCTCCCTCTCCCTCTCCCTCTCCCTCTCTCTCTCTCTCTCTCTCTCTCTCTCTCTCTCTCTCTCTCTCTCTCTCTCCTTCCCTCCCTCCTCCCCCCTCTCTTCCTTCCTTTCTTTCTTTCTTTCTTTCTTTCTTTCTTTCTTTCTTTCTTGTACTGGGGATAGAAAGAACCCAGGGGCATTTTATCTCCAAGCTCCAGCTCCAGCTCTATTTTTTATTCTTTATTTTGAAACAGAGTCTCACTGAGTTGCAAAGGGCCTCACTAAGTAGCTGAGGCTGTCTGCGAACCCTGATCCTCCTGTCTCAGCCTCCACCATGGCCGGCTTCTTGCCTAGGTTTCTCCTGCTTCTTTGTGGCCTTGCAGGGTCTGGGGTACAGATAGTCAACCTCCAGTACAGTTCTCTTTCTCCATGCCTAGTTGAATAACACCAGGAAGGAACTGAATACCATGACTCATCACTTTTAAATATGTCCTCATTACTGAGCTGAATAGATTCCTTCCTTAATTAACAAATGCAGGATGGTCATCATTTTTCCATACCGGAGCTTCCTTTTATATGGTAACAAATTGCACACTAGTTTATTTTTGAGGATGGTCTTTTCATTTTCCATTCTTTTAAACACAGTTAGTCATGTTTTATTGGGTTTTTCTGAATGTCAGGATGGTAGATTATATTAGTCCACATTGACTCTTTTTTTCCTCAGGAAACCTCATCTGGCATTCCTAGTAAATGGCAGTGAAATTATCTGGGAGGTAAAAGAAGATTGAGCCATTTGAGAGTCTTGTTATTTTTGATGTTTAAGATTCTTTTTTTTTTTTTTTTTGGTGTTGGCCATTGAACCCAGGATCTCACACATACAAGAATATGCCATTCAACTGAGCTGTACTCCAAGCTTGTAGTAAGCATTTTTTCCTGAAGAAACAAAGGCTGACTATATCTTATTTATTTATTTATTTATTTATTTATTTTATACTGGAGATTGAACCTGGTGAACCCAGGGATATTCTACCTTCTGAGTTATGCCTGTAGCCCTTAAAATTTAAAAGTCAAAATCAAAAAGGGTTTCACTATGTGTTTGAGGGGCTGGCTAAATTCCTGAGGCTGTTTTTGAACCTGCAATCTTTCTGTCTCAGCCTTCCAAGTATGGGATTCAGGAGTGTACCACCATGCCTGGCCGAAGGCTGGCTTTGAACTGGCAATATTGTGAAGGATGGATTGGAAAAACCGTGACAGCGTTCTTGAGGGTAGGGTTGGAAGCAGTGAAATCAGTTGAAATGCTTGCATTTAAGTTAGCAACTATAGACTTTCCACATGGATGTGGAACATAAAGTACTAACATGAATTCATTCATTTGCGTATGTGATTTTTAAATTTTTTTTGTGGGTCTGGGGAGGGGACCCAGGGGCATTTGACCTCTGAGCTACACCCCCTGCCCTATTTTTATTCTTTATTTTGAAACAGGGTCTCACTAAGTTGCGGAGTGCCTTACTAAGTAGCTGGGGCTATCTGCGAACCACGATCCTCTGGTTTCAGCCTCCCGAATGCTGGGATTACAAGCATGCACCACCACGTCTGGCTTGTATATGATTTTTGAAACTAAATTTTTAATTGTTTTTCCCATAAGCAGACATATAGAAATAGCATATGTCAAATTTGCATTTTGTTAGTGTAAAATAAGAAATACAATGTTTAAAATTGTAGCTATTAAGTCTATGGCAAGGAGTACAATACAACAGGTATTTGCAGTTGAATATAGTTTTGAAATATGCTTTCTTCTATTAAATTAAAAACATAAGCAGGCCTGGTTAAAATAATCACCTTGTAAAACATGATAATGATAATAGCAATACAAGGTTAAAAATATATATGTATGTATACAGTCATTCATCTGGTAAGGATACCACTTAAATAATGTTAACAATTTGATCAAATGAGATTCTAGAGAATTAAGGAAAACCTATGGTACTCTTAATACTTAGAAGATGCTAAAATCAAAATTTCTTTCTGATATTTCCCAATTGATTGTTGGATAAGCATGATATTAAAGAAAGAATAAGACTTTGATTCAGTTCTTTTTGTTTGGTGGCATGGAGGATGACCAAATCGTCTCCATTTTTTCTTGATAATTGTAGGACATTGGACTAGTGGAGCCTGGTGTGAAAATGGTTACATTTCTATATATCTGGATTAATAAAGGTTCCCATAAAACAATGACATCCAAATTATTTTTATAGGACCCACAGGAAGAAAAACATTATTGCATGGTAATATATTTGTATATCAAATATCTATCTTTTATGCATGTAGTACATTTCAATCCAATATCTCTCCATCATTCCATTCTGTCAAACCATGTTGGTCATAGCCCACTAAACTGATTTCACAAGCTACTAAAGAATCATGCATTTAAAAAAATAAAATTCCCTTCATAGTTTTGCTTTCATTTTTTGTTGTTGGTGGAGAGGGAATGGATTTGTTAGATGTGATACTTTTGGTTCTGTTTGCCAAATAAATTTCCTTTACATGGTAGAATCACGTCTTTTGGGTTCAAGTGCATTTCCAGCTTGAATAAATTTTAGGGTAGACCTTCCAGAGTCCTTTTTCTCCAATGTGGAAATGGCAGTGTTCCTCAGACTATAATGAGAATGTGGAGCTGAGCCTCTAGACAGTCACAGTGGGGCAAAACACAAGCCTTTGTTGTTATAAGGCACTAGAGTTTTTGGTCACATTTGTTACTTAGCAGAATCTAATCTCTCATGTTTGACATAGTATAATTTAATTATGTGTTTTGCTGGTCATGGAGAGAGTATTCTTTTTTTTTTTTTTTTGGTGGTACTGGGGTTCCTGGAAGCCCTTCTACCTCGGGGCTACACTCCCAGACCTATTTTTACATTTTCATTTTGGAAACAGGGTCTCCTAAGCCAGCGCGCGGCTGGCTTCGAACCTGCGCGATCCTCCTGTCTCCGCCTCCCAAGCGCGGGGATTACAAGCGTGTGCCACCACGCCCGGCGCGAGAGTATTCTTTTGAAATATTAGCTTTACCTAAAACATACCGACTTAAAAGTAAGCTGCTTATGTTTTATTTTTTAAAATAATGAATATTATTTAAAGAAAACCTTGAAACATCAAAAATCACAATAAGTTACATAGCTATTATCTGGAGGTAATTGTTTTTGACATTTTTATGAAAACATATTTTTATACAAATAGCTTACTATATAGTTTTGTGCTTTTCATGCTAGTATTTATAAAATGTAGTTAAATGCTTTTGGAACACATGAGTTTTATGCTTCCGTAATATTCCATAATAAGTGAACCAATAATTAGTTATTCTTGTTCTGTTCTAAGTTTCTTTTTCACTATGAGAGTTTCTTCTGGGCTATGATCTCAGCTCTTGGTCCCCAAAGGTCCACAGTGCACCAGCGCTGGGCCCACGTCTGCTCGCTGAGTGTAGTATCAGTTTCTCCTCCCCACCCTCCAATCCTGGCACGTGAGTCTGTGTATTCAGCTGCCAAGTAAACATTTCCATATATTCATACTCCATAAGAAACTTGCACATAATTTTCCAAAAACTAAGAAGTTTATTTTTATGTTTCCTCCACTTTCCAGCCAACAAATTTGATTTGCCTTCTGAGTTCTTTCTCTCAGGCAGAGATATCTGTAGATGTCCAAGCCAAAGGACAGGGGCCAGTTTTACTTCCCCTCTCTGCTCTAACCCACTCAGCCATCAACCCTGGCCTCTTTTAACTCCTGAACACCACTCAAATCTCCTCCTGCCTTGTTTTACATCCATCTCTCCTTGAATCCTAATTTGACTGCTCTGGCCTTTCTAACTTCCTGTGTGAACCAAAATATGCCACTCTTCAAATATCTCCTACAACAAGCCTTAAGGACATCTTGTCGCTTGATGTAAAAGGCTCTCCATGCCATCTCCTGACTCGCATCCCAGCATCCGCTCATAACCCCAGCCTGCCGCCACCAATGTTGACTCCAGACGTGCCGCCTCTCTGAGCTCATCTTGCTAGCTTTGTTTCCAAGCATTTTAAAAGACCATCTCTCTGTTCTGTTAGGGTCCTCAAGCCAGTCCTTGGTTCTCTTTGAAGTCATAGTTCAAACTTCCTCCTTTACGGCAATAACCCGCTGCTTCAGAGAGAAATTAGACATTCAGAGTCACTTTCCGCTCCCATTGCCCCTGCACACACCTCTAGGAATAGCTCTATGAATGCACTAAAGTTGCATATTGGACACCTTTCCACCCCAAATTCTACATCTGTTGAGGACATTACTGGGCCTTTTTAGCTTTGCATCTGTAACTCTTAGTACGTTGTCTAGAAGATAATGGATAATCAGAAAATATTGTTGAGTGAGTTGATACTTAGGCAACAGGGGCAAAATAATTATTCATGCATTGGCTTTTATATTCATTCCCTCTCTCTCTATTTCTCTCTCTCCAACAACCACTGAGTACTTCATGCATTTGCCTCATCAACACTACCTGTCAAGATAGGCTCTGAAATATATTTACTCTGAAGTATGACAGCTGATAACAGTCTATGCCTCCCAAGGTGCTTTCAATTTTACAGAGATAAAACTCTTAATCTAAAGAAAGAAATCTTGGTAGAATTTTAGGCTTAACAAGCGTATGGGGTTAGTTTTAATTGGGGTTTGGAGTTGTGGCTTAAGATATTTTTCTCTTTGCTCCGAATTAATACCCGCTTCACCTAAGTAGGAGACCAGTACTGTGCTTCCAGCTCACAGAATGAACTCGCATGTCCTATTACACAGCACATTCATTTTTGTTTCTATTACACAGCACAAATCACATGAACTTCACATCTGGTAGACATTTGCGCATAGAATGCACAGCTGCCAAGCACTGTGGTTTCCTAGTACATCCCAGTAACTCCAAGTCAAGGTCACAAAGCCTGCGTTGCAGTTTCGGTGATCTGGAACTGCGTTCTGGTTTTAGTTACTGAGAAAGTTGTTCCCTTGATTCCTTTGAAGCCTTTCCATGTCACCAGTATCGACATGGGAAAGGTCTTGGCTGACTTAGCAGCCCATTACACTCTTTGTGGGCTCCCCTTCAGATGCCCTCCTACAAGGCTGAGAATCTTATCTTTAAAAAGTCTCCAAACAAAGTGCTTACCAACTTTTCTCAGTGACTCCTTTGGTCTCATTCAAAGTTATGACAACTTCACTGTAGCCTAATTTGGTTTTGTCACCATGTCCTGTTCTTTGTGGAAGTGGAGAACATCTGATTTTCTTTTCTTTCTTTTTTTCTTGTGGTACTGGAGATGGAACCTAGGGGCATTCTACCTTTGGGCTAAGACCCCAGCCCTATTTTTTATTTTTTATTTTTTATTTTTTGTGGGTCTGGGGATGGAACCCAGAGGCATTCTACATCTGAGCTACACCCCTGCCCCATTTTTTATGCTTTATTTTGAAACAGGGTTTCATTAAGTTGCGGAGAGCCTCACTAAGCTGCTGAGCCTGTTCGTGAACCATGATCCTCCTGTCTCAGCCTCCTGAATGCTGGGATTACAAGCGTGCACCACCACACCTGGCTTTTAGTTTTTTATTTTGAAACAGGGTCTCACTGAGTTGCAAAGGGCCTCACTAAGTAGCTGAGGCTGTCCGCAAACTGCGATGCTCCTGTCTCAGCCTCCCAAATGCTGGGATTACAAGCGTGCACCACCACGCCTGGCTGAGAACATCTGATTTTCGTATAAACTGTAATACTGAAGATACCAAGCAGCTCATTGTATCATAAAATCAAACCAAGCAACACCACCACACAAATAACTCAAGATAAATCAACTTAGGAAAGTGGGGTTTCATGAACGCAGTGAGTTGAAGCAGACCGGCTACTGGCAATGGCTTCTAGATGGAAGGCTGGCATTCTGGCACGCTGTTTATGTGCTCAGCATCCTAGTCAGCTCTGTCCTGAGAAGCCAGATGTCATTTATGTAACTGATTGACTGGTCTATTTACATTGACTGAATTCATAAGGCTTTAGGCATATCTCATGATCATTGTTTTTTCTCTTTGCCGTTATGCAGGAGAGGGACAGATGCCTCTCTTGAAATTAGGATCAGTACTAGATGGGCTCATATACATTAAGTGATGAAGAAAAGTTTGTAAAAAGTTATCTTGTCCTAGTTTCTAGAAAGGAATAATATAACATTTCTATATCTTCAAGTGAAGAAATCATAAAGACCAAAATGATGTCATTTTCATGGAAATAGATGAATCAAGAGAATATTATGAAAATGAGATTAGTGAGTCTCAGAGTCAGGGGTTTTATGTTTTCTCTCATATGTGGAGGCTAGAGAGAAAAATAGGAAACATAAGGGATTTAAGTCCTGCAAATAGAGTCGTTGAAGTGGGCTGGGGAATGGAGTTAGGGACAGGAAGAGGGAGGAATGAAGAAGAAAACTTCATTCAAATAATACTGGGTCACTATGTGAAGATATCACGTCCAATCTCACTAACTCAGGTGGGAAGGGAAATACACAGTGAGCTGTGTGCACGTATGTTTTGACGACACTGAGCTTCACTATGGTGAATACTTACAATGTACCAATAAAATAATTTAATAATAAGGGCCATGGATATGTTTAAAATATTTCAAAAATTTGCCTGTGATTTATATTAGTGGCACATCTTTGCCCTTTGAAATCTTTTTCCCTGAGATTTTTTTTTTTTTTTCATGCTACAGTCCTCACCAGACTATTTTCGGATGTAGATTGTTTCCTTTTCATTGAGTACCTGCAGGCTGCATATCCTTTGGCCAGGGATAAAAATCACCAAGTGATGACCCTTTGGACAGTCAAGTGCCAGGTCTCTGCTGTGAGAGTAGGGCTTTGGGGAGTTCATTTCGTCATTTACTATGGGTTCCCTCTGGACTCGAACAGAGAACTAGCTACTTAAGGCTTCCAAATTTTCTTGTTGGTTATCCAATGGCAAACGCGAAGTACTTTTACTAGAAGTGAAAGTGAAGTTCTAGAAGTGTTGAGAGAGCTTGTGCAATGCCCCAGTCGGCAGCAGGTGTTCAGAATCAACAGAGATCACTTGTCATAGTAGACAGCTCCTTGATAGCCGAGCGTCTCAAAACGACTTAAAGAAATGATCATTTTGCACAGGGAAAAGCTGTTTGCTTTCAGAGAAGCCTCATTATAACTTGCATGAGGCTAAAGGGAGATGGAATATTTTAAGGGATTTTGTGGGGGGCAATTTGAGATTTGCGGCTTTGCAGGAGTCAGTGGCGTTTAAACTAATTTAGTGGTTCAAGCGATCGTTTTTAGCATTTGATGACAGGGAAATCTTTTTCTGACATTATTTTTCCTGGAGGGCCAAGGTTACTTTTTCCCCTCCCATGTATGTGGACTTAGGTCTGCTTTAGGTTTCTGTTACAGTTGACGTTGCAGAGCGTCTTGCTTGGGACCATCATTGTTTTCCATCACGATCGATTTAGTAAGAAGCAGGAGGAAAGGTTGCTGTGATTTGGTTCACTTGTTCTGATAGGTCAGGCAGTACTTTTTGTTAAATAATGGAGTTTAATTAGATGAAGTAATTTCCAACTATAATACTTAGGCAGTTTTCCAAATGAAACCTAATATGCCACTATTTTCACCGTATATCTCATTGTGATGTGCTTTTTCCAGTAAAGCACTTTGTTATATAAAACAATGTCAAGGAAACGGTAACTTATGATATTATCATTTTTAAGCTTGATTCAGCTAAATTTGCTTTTTTTTTTCTTTATTATTTTTGCAGTACTGGAGATTGAACCCGGGGCATTCTACCTCCGAGCTAGACCCACAGCCCTATTTTTTATTCTTTATTTTGAAACAGGATCTCACTGAGTTGCAAAGGGCCCCACTAAGTAGCTGAGGCTGGCCACAAACTGTGATCCTCCTGTCTCAGCCTCCCGAATACTGGGATTACAAGCATGTGCCACCATGCCAGCTTGCTTTTTTTGAAATACGCTTTTTTTCAGTATTGCATATGATTTTCTTAAAAATTAGTTTGTGTCCTATATTCTAAAAAGAAAATTAAGCCTCATTTAGTGGTAGTAACTGATTGATATAATGTATATAGATATCAGAATGGGAAGTATATTTTGTTTTAGGTGTATTTAACACAAAGTGAAGACTCTATCATAGAGTTTTGCTAAAAAATATTTTGAGCCTCTCAGGAACAGAATTCAGTTATATATGGTGATTTGTGCTCTTGATTTAACAAATAATTGTTGTTCATAAGCTATTGTTATGCCAGGAACTCTGAAGACTGAGATTTCACCTTACCAGCAAGTTCACAAGTTAATCTACTACATTTTTATAGCTGCTGGCAGACAGGAGACTCTTGGGTCCAAGACGAGGGACTTTATTACTCACAGCACAGCGGACAGCATGGCCTTCATGTTTGCGTTGGCTCTTTCTCCACCAAGTGCCAGAGGGACCCAGCTGGGAGCTAAGAACCCCCTACTCTTATAAAAAGGTTCTAGCAAGTCTCTCCAATGTTTCTACTGAAGGAAACAAATTTGTCCTCCTCTCAAAAGGAAGACACGCTGGATCTCCCCAGGCTGTCTGAAGTGTGGCTTGGCATTTTTGGGAAGGTAGTCTGGAGTATAAGTCGATGCTGATGCAAGTTGTACAGAATAAGCACCCAGAATTATCTTCCAGCACCTTGCATTTGACAAATCAACTAAGCCGTGAAATTTTAATACAATTCCAAACCGATTTATTTCTCATAAGGCAAACACCTTTTTGTTGATCATTAAGATAAACCATACTACATTTTGTTACTCTGGCAATAGCTATATTGATAAGAGATCATGGTTATCTTTGATTTAAAAATAGCTTACCATAGATGCATTATGCAAATATGGCTCTACATTAATTTTTGACTTTTAAAATTAGAATTAGTCGTTCACTTGTGAAAAACTAAGGTAATAACTGTGATTATCATTGGAAACTAATTGCTGGTAGCCTCTAGATGATTTTAATGAACTTTGCTAATATGTAAAAAATTTATACAAAGCAAATGCCTATGTTCTTAGAATTTATTATAATTTTGTTTTTAGGTTTAATAATGTAGTTATTTAGAAAAACAAATATTTCAGTGAGTCATATTATAGAATGCAGAATGTTGCTTATGGCATGAATAAAATATAAAATAAGAAAGTACAGGCCTTTCCATTCATATTCAAAGAACATTTAAAAAGTGATTTTTTCTGGCATGGTGGTACACACCTATAATCTCAGTACTTTACAGGCGGAGATAGGAACATTGCAGGTTTAAGATCAGCCTGGGTTTTATTTTTTATTTATTTATGTTTTGTGTGGTCCTGGAGGTGGAACCCAGAGGCTTTTCTACCTCCGTACTATACTCCCAGACCTATTTTCTATTTTATTTGGAAAGAGGATCTCACTAAGTTACTCAGAACCTCACTAAGTAGCTGAGGCTGGCTTCAAACCTGTGTAATCCTCCTGTCTTGGCCTCCCAAGCACTGGGATTATAAGGCAAATACCTTATGTGCCACCGCACCCAGCTCAAGACCCTGTTTTAAAATAAAAAATGTAATAGTATTAAGGAGGCGGAGACAGGAGAATTGCAGGTTTGAGACCACCATCAGCACGTTAGCAAAGCCCTCAGCAACTATCAAGACCCTGTTTCAACTAAAAAAATAAATAAAAAGGGCCAGGGGTATAGTCTGGAGGTAGAACATTACTGGCTTCAATTTCCAGTACACCCCCTAAATAAATAAATGAATAAATAAATGAATAAATAAATAAATAAATAAATAAATAAATAAAATCTGGCTGGAATAGGATGCTTTTGGGTTCAAGTTCTTTAATTCCTAGTAACACAAACACACACACACTGAAAAATGTTTATTTTTTTTAATTGGTGCATAATAGTTAAGCAGAATAGTGGGTTTTGTTGAGACATATTTGTATGTGCATGTTCTATACTCTGGTCAATTTTACTCCACAGTTCCTTAGCCTCCCTCCTCTCTCCTCAGTTCCCTTCCTCTAATCCACATGTCTCCCTTCTATAGTTATGAGTTTCTGTTTGTTCCTATTTTCTCTCTGGCTTCCTCTGTGAGAGGAAATGGGCCTCCCTTGACTTTCTGAGTCTGCCTTACTTTGCTTAAGAGTTCCATTCATTTTTCTGCAAATGACACACTTTGTTCTTCTTTATGGATGGATAAGGCTCCTTTGTATGCATATGTCACATTTTCTTTTTCTCTTCATCTGTTGATGGACACCTAGGCTGTTTCAATTACTAGGATATTGTGAGTTGTGCTGTTGCAAATGCGGGCAAGCATGAATCTGTGGCATGCTGGTTTTAATTCTTTCAAACCAATACTGAGAAGAGGTATCACTGAGTCATATGATAGCTTCATTTTTCATCTTTTGGGGGAGCTTTCATACTGATTTTCCGCAGTGGCTGTACTGGTTTATATTCCACCAACAGTGTATCAGTGAATATGTAATAACATGGTTTATATTCCACCAACAGTGTATCAGTGAATATGTAGTAACATGGTTTATATTCCACCAACAGTGTATCAGTAAATATGTAATAACATGGTTTATATTCCACCAACAGTGTATCAGTGAATATGTAATAACATGGTTTATATTCCACCAACAGTGTATCAGTGAATATGTAGTAACATGGTTTATATTCCACCAACAGTGTATCAGTAAATATGTAATAACATGGTTTATATTCCACCAACAGTGTATCAGTAAATATGTAATAACATACCTCCAAAATAGAATCAAGGCAAAAAAATCACATTATCATCTTAGTAGATGCAGAAAAATTCTGGGACAAATTTCAATAGTGTAGATTAAAACCCTGAAGAAAACAGGAACTGAAGAAATTACCTTAATATCATAAAATGTATATATGACTGAAGCTAATATAATACAGAATGGGGATAATCTGAGAACATTTCCTTTAAAATCTGATACAAGATGAGGAATCCACTCTTACCACTCCTACTCGATATAGTACTTAAAATTTTAGCCAGAGAAATTGGGCAATTGAAGAATAATTTAACTGTTTGGGAAAGAGAAAAGATAAAATCAAGACGATAGGAAGCAAAGGACATAGGAAAAACAGTGGACGGCTATCAGCCTGTCTTGAAACAGAACAAAACAGTAACACACACTGATTATCTTATTTTTTTAAACAATTTTTTAATTGAACATAAATAGTATACATTTAAACTATATTTGGTGCCCTCTCCCCCCCACCCCTGTTTTCCCTTCCCCCCTCCCACCAATGGTTGTCCAGGTTAACCATGTCATATTCATAATTTTACACATGTTCAGATGTAGACCCTCATTAATCAAGATCAGCCTTCCTCCTCTCCTATCTTTCCATTCAAACTTTGCTGATATTTCCCCTCCATTATCTGGAGTCCCACTGGTATCCTCTGTGTTTCCTAGTTTGGGCATATTAGAGAAAACATATGTACCTTCTCCTTCTGTGCTTGGCTGATCTCACTTAACATAATGTTCTCCAGGGCTTTCCATCTTCTTGCAAGTGATATAATTTTGTTCTTCTTTATGGCACAATTATTATCTTAAAAAGTAATGTTGGCAGGACTCTTGCTTATCCCAGAGTGAGTGGTCCAATATGCAATAACAGCTTAGAAAGGTACTCCGAAATATTTTTATTCTGAATGGATCAAAGTCTTCTTTTCCTTGATTATGCACCTTGTCAGAATTTAGTAAAAAATAAACACCTAAGTCACATATTTCATTGATATGAGAACAGAGTGTAAAGGCCATAGAGTTAGTCTACTTGTTCAAAGTAACCAAGCAGGTCCTGGGCCATTGGAGTCTGAATGTTCCCAGACACGTGATCCACTGTGGAATTCTCCCAACACCTCCCTGGGAGTCTCTGTTTTTGAAGAATTGAAGCTTAAACTGAATGAAAATATATCCAGGTGGCAATCATATGAAAATCTTCTAGGCTAAAAGCCAAAGAGTCTTTCTGTACATTATTTTTTTCTGAAACTTAAATATAACCAGATGAGTTTTTTTTTTTAGTACTATCCTACCCAGATGAAATTTCTTTTAGCACTATCTTACCCAGCTGACTTAAATGAATAATTTGTCTACTAATAGGAAACCTGTATTTCATCATAGGGATAGATTGAATGTCTTAAATTTAATTACTCCATAGAGAAGCAGTAATTTAATTCTCTTTTGTTGTGTATTCTTTGAATGTACTAAAAACTCAGACTATAAAACAAATTCACTATAGGCATGAGATCTTAGAGTTTTCACATGTATGAATAAAAACATAAATATAACAACTACTGCCATGTGTTTGTGCAAAGTATAATAAAAATTCTCAAAGACAATGTTATTAACTTTTTGTATTCCAATTAGTTGTCTGTGAAAATATAATAAAATAAGAGAAAAACGCCTCAATTTTAATAGGACTCTATTGTTCCTGGTTAAGGAAAAATGAAACAGAAGACATGAAATTGTGTGTATAGTACCTTTCTTAATTTGCTATTAAATGTTTTGGTAAATACCTGCTATACTATTTCAAAATATTTTGATTCTGAAATAAAACAATACATCTAAAATATTGAGAATAAAAGAACAGAGTTCATCCCAAGCCTAAAACAAAGCTAACCAGTAAATTAAGTATTTTAAGCATTTAAAAAAAAACTGATGCTTTTTAAGATATTGGCTCATTCTTGGGACAAAGGAATATGAAGTTGGTCTCTACTATGAAATCTTAAGAGTTATAAATTTTGACTTTGGTTTTAGTCCTTTAGGTCTAATCTCCAATCCTGAGGCAAACCTCTATTGACTAAATCAGTGATTTTCACTGGGCATATTTTTGTGCCCCAGACGCATTTGGCCATATATGAGAACATTTTCATTTGTCATAACTGGAGGGGCTGCTACTAACGGGTAGAGACCAGGGTTGTTGAAGACATCCTAAAATGCACAGCACAGACAATACGATGAAACATCATCTGGTCTGAAATGTCAATTGTTGGGAAACCTTAGATTGTATACATAGCTGTGCGTTTAATGGGTTGAGAACTACAAAATATCAATTAACAAGAGGCAGATTTTTGCCTCAGGAACCACATAGTGTTGTGTAGTGAGAAGCAGAGGGCAAAGGCCTCAAAGGAACTTCACAAACCTACTGCTTTGCCTTTGTGTGGTCAGCCACATCCATATTTCTCAAGGCTTTCTGTGCTCTGGTAAAATGGAGCTAATATGGTATAGTTCCAACATCAAGGACTTGTATAATCAAGTGAAATTAGGAGGTTCCTCAGCCCATTGCCTGGTCTATGTAAGGCATCAGTAAAAATTAGCTATTATTCAGAGTCCTATCAGAAGGAACCTTGTAACCATGAGAATTGTCTGAAGATTGAATATTGGTTTGCTTAGAGGATAGTAGTTCCCTCTTCCTGATGAGTTCAAGTAGGACGCGGAGAATATCTTGTGCTCCTTCCAACTCTGAGCGCTAACTGGCATTCTCTCTTTCCTTATATAAAACCATTCCTAATGTGAAATAATTGATGATATTTTCCAAGGGTATAGTAGTTAAGAAATTTTAGGTAAGGTTGACATCAGGTGACCATAGATAGACAGCACTGATAATATTCCCACCGATATTATGGAAAATGGAAAATTGCTCTGGCATTGATTTCCAGTAGAAATGTGAAAGGTAGTCAGAGTCTAGGTGTTCTGCTGGTGCTCGGGCAGGGAGGGGGGCAGCTTTGCCCATTACTCCCCAGAGCTTCCCCTTCTCTTTCTCTCTGCCCTTTGTTTTAATGTTTACTCATAGTAAGAATGTAGTGGCTATTAAAACCTGCAGCCTTAAAAATATGTAGAGATGCCCTAAGATCACAGCGATTCTGCCCGTTGATAAGAAGTGCCTTATGCCTTGCTCTTAGAGATTACATACAGCTACACTGGCTGTAATTTGTGCCAATATTTCCCTCCTATTTTTTGGGAATCAGCCTCGGTATGAGAAATGTAAACTCCCTGTTGCTTCAAAGCCACAAAATTGGCAACTGATACAGCAGAGATAGAAAAAGCTAGATCAATAACCCCTGCACTTAGTAAGTCCACTGCCTGGAGACAAGGAGGCACCTCCTGCCTAAGAAATAAGTTACTAGCTTGTTGTCTTGGTAACGCTGTTACACACATACCAGTATAAAGCTGTACTTAAGGGTCTGAGAAGGGACAGAGTTCTATTTTTGGGCTCTCCAGCATTTCTTCTCTTTTCTATTTCCCACTGACTTTGTAATAAAGATTTGTTGAAGCTGCAACTGAGCTGCTTATTAGTTTTAATTTTCTGATTTATCTATTTGAATCTTGATAAAGAGCCTTCAGTGCCATTACAACCATAACAATATTCAGTAAACTTGCTTTATATGTCAATATTAACAAATTGTAGATTTCTTAGTGTACCTTCTCCTTGGTTCCCTCTGCTAATCAGTGTTAGCTATTTGCTTAGATTCCCTCAGGCTATTTTTGCTACTTCAGTGGCACCAACATTCTTTATTTGTTGTGTGTACAAGTCATGTCTGGCCACTATCTCCCTAACACGACATTTATTGTGCACTCCTTGTATGCCAGTCTGCTGCACGTGTATTATATCATTTCACAGGTAACCAATGGACATTTGTTGAATTAATAGGAAATCAAGTTTACAATAAAGCAGTTTTGATTGAGCTTTTGTTATGTATTACATAGTAATATCTTCTAGCTATTAAGTAAAATATAAAAAGTATAAAGTAGATTTCAAGCTTACCCCTAAATGCTCTTAGTTTCATTGGAAAAGCAAGATGTATTTATAATAATTATTTTCTACACAGTTAAGTGCTTTGACTGAAAGACCTGTGATTATTACATCTTCCTAACACCTCAGTGCTCGTGAAGCAACCAACAAATGTCAGGTATTCAATAAACTAGGTATTCAGTAACTATTTACCCCCCAGATAAAGTGCCATTCAGTAGATAGGTGGAATGCATTTTCATTGTAACAGAGGTGACCTGCTTGACAGAGTGCTGTCTTTACAGTGGAATGAAGTAAAATTTATTCTGATGATATGACAAAGAATAGATATGCTTCAAGAATGAGATAAATGTTTTATTAAAATTTTGGTTACATTTTTTGAAGCGAAATTATACTTTATCCTCTTAAACGATTTTTTATTTGTAAAGGCTCTCACCACCTTGACCTTGCATCACTCTGTCCATAGATGTTGACTTTCAAGACAAAATTTTAATGGGAGCATACCCTCTCCACCAGAATATTTTTTTCTTCAGGAGGAAAGTGTAATTTTTATGATCTTGGAATTAAATCATTTATATAGTTTATTACTTGGAGTACTTACATATATACTTAGACCAGCTTCTTTTTCTTCTCAATTTTATGTAGAAAAACTAAAATTATGACTGAAATAGAGATAGTGCAATAGGAGAATTCTTTAGTTTTACTTCTGAAATAGTGCAATTTCAAGATTTAAAAGCAAGTAGGAAACAGTAAGTGCTCATTGAAAAACTCCAATAAGGTGTATTCAACATTTCATAATTTATTCAACATGAAGAGAATAAATATGATAAGTACTTCAAGAATTGACAGACATTTTCAAGAAGTTATGTAACAATGTTCATTTTGAAAAATGAATATAGAAATTATTTTAATTGATACTTATGTGATAGAAACTACAGAGTATTATATGTTGGGTTGTTTTTTTTCCTGTGGTTGAAATGACTAAATGATATTTTATTTCCATCTAAAAGTGAGCGATTGTTTTATAGATCTACAGCAATAACAGTCTGTGTAGTGATTTTACCATTCCAGTAAGGCAAAGCTTTTAATTTTAACTAGTGTTAGAAAATATGTTAAGAGCAAAATAGTAGCTGGGCTTGGTGACACCTACCTATAATCTTAGTACTTGGAAGGCTGAGATGGGAGGAGCGCAGGTTCAAGCAACATATTAAGACTCTTAGTTACCTAATAAGACCCTGTTTCAATAGCTAAATATGAAAAATAAATAAGGGATTGGGAATAAAGCTTGGAGGTAGGACGCCCCTGGGTTCAGTCCCCAGTACTACCAAAAAAAAAAAAAAGAGCCAAACAGTGATATGATTAACAACTTCCATAAATTTATTTTATATTTTGTAAACAAGGTATCTCAGAATATTGTCTACCAAACTAGTGTTTAAAAAACAGTTTTAAAGAAAACATATGTCCTTTCTTTTTCTGTGCTTGACTGATCTCACTTAACATAATGTTCTCCAGGTCTTTCCATCTTTTGGCAAATGACATGATTTTCTTCTTCTTTATAATTAAGTAGAATTCCATTGAGTGTATTTCCCATAACTTTGCAATCCATTCATCTGCTGATGGAGACCTAGGTTGGTTCCATATTTTGTATATTACGAATTGTGCTGCTATGAACATGGGTATGCATAGGTTACTGTAATTCTCTGATTTCAACCCCTTTGGAAAGATACCCAAGAGTGATATAGCCGGATCAAATTGTGGATCTAATTCCAGTTTTCTAAGGAATCCCCACACTGATCTCCATAGTGGCTAAACTAGAGTTCCTCTTTCCCCACATCCTTGCCAGCATTTGTTGTTATTTGATTTCTTTATGCTTGCCACTCTGATGGGTTAGATGGAATCTCAGCGTAGTTTTGCTTTGCATCTCCCTGATGGCTAATGATGTTGAACATCTTTTCATGTATCTATTGGCCATTTGTATCTTCTTTTGTGAAGTGTCTATTCAATTCAGTTGCCCATTTCTTGATTGGGTTAGAGGGGTTCCTGATAATGGAGGGGAAATCTCAGCAAAGCTAGAATGGAAGGATAAGGAGAGGAAGAAGGCTGAAGTTGATTAATGGAGGAGCTATATCCGAATATGTATAAAAGTATAAATGTAGCATGGTTAACTGGACACTCATTGTTGGGAGGGGGGAAGAGGAAGCAGGATGGGAGAGGGCACCAACCACAGTCTGAGTATATGCCATTTTCAATATGCTCCACATTAAAAACAATAAAAATAAAACAAAAAACCCAGTTTTAATACATATCCCTTTCAAAAGGATACTAGGTTGTATTCAGATAGTTTAAAGAACAGATCAAGCAATGAGTATCCTCTCACTTGGGGACACAGAGTTCTTAATAGTTTGTTTACATGTCACAGAATGAGAAGCTCTGGCCTCCCGTTATCACAGGCAGAGCTCATGGCAGTGAGCGGGGTTGGAACAGGCTCCCTCTTTCCTCTGCATGTCTTCAGTTCAAGGGGCCCAGCCACCAGCAGATCACATACCGGTGGCCTGCAGAATAGGACTGGAGGTGGGATGTTTCCGCTCAGTGTTGAGGACTACTTGGATTTTCTTGAGTTCCTGGAATACTGCAGTGTGGTTACGCCCTGCTCTGATTCCTATCAGTCATGCACTCATTCCTACAATAATATTAAACCTTTTCCCATTTTAAAGGTGGTTAGTGTGCTAGATTGGAGAGAGCATAATTTTGAGACCAGTGGACCTAATTCTGATGTTGTGTATATCATTACTGTATACTTACTATTGGTAAGAATATTTAACCTCAGTGAGCTTCAGCTTTTGTTAATGAAACTATCGGAAGGACTTAGGTACAGAAGGTAACTTTCGGTCATTTGGCTCATTTTCCTTAAGTACTATTTTCTTATTTTCTCCACAGGGAAGGTTATTGCTTGTTAAAAATATTTAATGCATATTCTTTTGAGTGTCTTGAAAAAATTCTTAGTTGTCACTGCTGTGGAGAGAATTACAGCTTGATGACTTTATGTCCTGACCTGGTGGTTCTCTGAGCTTTCCTTTATTGGTAGTTTGGCTTTATCTGACCCGGGAGTGGGACCCACCAAGAGGAGTCCCTCTCATTCACTCGACCAGTGGCCTAGACAGAGGATAGCATTCAATGAAAACCACACTGTGTCCATTTACGGAATCTCATTTTAATTAAAAAAAAATAACAACATACTTCAGTTACATTTGTGAGTGTTACTTTCCAACACCATTTCTTTTTATTTGAAAGTTAAAATATTTTACAATTAATACCCAGACTCTACAACTTAGTAAGTTAAATAGGATTGGCCATTTATTTGTAAGGACTTAGACATTTGAAGAATATGTGTAACACCAAATATATTTTGCTTGTTACAAGAAAACACTTGTAAATTGTTTGAAATCTGTAATCAGCACAGGCCTAAATGTATAAATTTACTTTTCATGTACTTAATTTTTAGAAGTAAGTGATTATTTAATCTGTTATTTTGAAAATAAAAGATACTGAGGTAGAAGATCTCAGAAATTTTTTTATTGTTTACAAATACTAGTAGGTGTGGAAAAATCCAGCCTAGTTTTCATGTATTAAGAAGTGTGGCTTGGATCAAAGTATGTGTATTGAGAAAATACAACATCAAGATTCTACAAGAAGCTAAAGAAGGAATTTCTCTGGAATCTTCTCTTGGTCAGAGGCTGTAAATAAAGTTGACCTACCCTGGTTGTGTATACTTAATAAGTCTCACATCTGTATGATGTTGACCCTAACCAAAAGTCTCTGTTGATTATTCTAGTGGGAATTATTTGGATAACAAAAACAGAGTAAAGGGAGAGATAACAGGACTCCCAGCACCTCTAAGTTATCCTGCTATCAATTGTGCTTTAATAGACTTCCTTTGCCAAAAAGGAGCTATGTGTGTGATCAGAGAAGGACTATCTTTTTGCTTCTTATATTTTTGGTTTTACCAGCTTTTTGGTTCTATTTGGTTAACAATTTAAAAAACTAAAATATTAAATTTCTAAAATAAATTCTCCCCAAATAAGAACGTTGGTCTCCTTTGTGCGGTTGGATGGTATCTAGATTGGCTTGGTCGGTTGACTGGAACATAGCCACTAATCTAGCAATAGATCCCAAGTCCCGGTGGACTGTATAACATTCCACAACCACATTCTGTACACTCTGTCCCAGCCAGTTATTCCACTGTTGTGTGGCTCTGTGTGAAGAGGAGTCACTTCAGAAAGTACAGATGGAGTGCGGGAGACGGAGCTCAGTGGCAGAGCGCTCTCCTAGCTCAAACGTGGCCTTGGGGTTGATCCCCATCACCCCAGCAGAAAACAGTGAACAAAACAAAAAACAAGTACTATCTCCACTGTGAAAATACAAAAGAAAGCTAAGTGTCTTATGTTGTAAGGCATTGAAATATTTAACTTACTGCCTAGAACATGATAGGGATTGTATGGTACAGTGACTTATTTGGTTTAAAGTTGTAAAGTTTCCCAAAATGGGTGATATAGTTACCCCCCAAATTGCTGAAACAAAATGTAGATAGATAAAATTCAAATTTGTCACTGATTTTTTCCCCTGTTTATTCATTTGAAAAAGGTAGGTTTGGGGGTTGAGGCACTGAATTATTATTATTTTTTTCTGAAAAGGGGGCAGGGAATCAAATAAGTTTGGTAATCTATGATAAACTCTGCATTTGAGGAACTGATGGACAACTAGTCAGAAAGTACAGAAAGTATGGAACTATCCGTATACATGAATGTATATTACCTTACAGGAAAGTGATGGACACTGCTTAAAATTTGTAGATAACATGCTATTGAGTAGCAGGAAAGGAGGATTCCTTTAAAACATAACAATCACTTGTTTTTCTATTTATAGTTCTTCAAATCCTGATATTAAAAAATCAATGGAAAAGTAAGGAAAATAATTATTTTGTTCTTACAATGGGTATGAAATGATGTAAAGTGGTTTTATGTTTTTTCGTGTAAACATGATAGGAAGGATAGATTTATCCCTGATATTAGAGAGGAAGGATAGTAAGATTCAGAATTAAGAAACTTGTTTTGAGTCATATAGTGAATGAATTTAAGCTTATTTCGACTGAAAATCAAATGCTCTGTCAACCTATGTAAGGTTTCTAGCAGCACGTTTCAGGAGAGTCCAAAAAAGACTGAATTTGGGCAAATATCTAAACATACTTCCATCTTGATATGTGAGTAGCTGCTATGCCAGGTAAGGGTGATGAACCTTTCTACAGATGGAGGGTGTGGATCCGGGGTGAAGAGGCGCCCAAAGAGAGTGTGAGTGCGGTGGAAGATACGCTGTCACCGTGGTCTTTGGAAGTCAGCCATCGGGATAAATGGAAGAGTAGGAGAAGAGAGGACACCCGAACTCTCAGAGAAATTGACTGCAGTGGTGTGAGGATTCCTCAGAGGACAGAGAGTGGAAGGAATCAAGTGGGGTCTCCAGCGCACACAGCTTTAGCCATGAGGGGAAGGAAAGAAAGGAAGCTGGAAGAGTCAGGGGACAAGGACTATAAAAATTAAGCCTACATTTCCCAGGCTGGGAATTGTCCAAGTATCAATCTCAATGGGAAGATAGTTGCTGGGCATAAACAGCTGATCGAGGTGAAGGCAAATGATGGAACAGTTGCAATTCAGATTTTATTGTTCAGGTGTGTATTTGCTGACCTTTGGTTCATGTTGTGTCTAAAAGTAGTGAGTCATACCAAAGAACTTCTCATGAAACAAATTCAGAGGCTGGAGCCAATCCCTGTATAACAATGAAGTCCTTAAATGAGGGCAAACAGCCTTAATAAATGTAAAATATAAGACAAAAATGTTTTACAATCATTAACATGATTGTAAAACATTTTTGGTGTTCTATTTTTGTTTTTCTAACAATCTATTCTCTGATCTAAAGGATATGTAATTTTAGGAAAATGTTCTAAATTAAAAAAAAAAGTCCCTTGACTATTTGGGATAGGATGTTGAGTCTATTTTGGACATAATGATTCATTACTAACCCCCCACACTTTGCTAGTCTGCAATGGAGGAAACCTTGTTCTTACTCCAGCGCTGGAGACAGAGGACAGCCATGTTCTAGATTCTGTTTATTCTGGCACAGTTTAGTTCCTTGGCTCAGTTTCCAACTTAAATGGTACTTTTGCCAGGTGAAATTGGTAATGATTAAGGAAATTAAAAATATGTCTTTAATACTGTGAGATGCTTTCCATGTATTGAACTCTCCTTTAAAATTTATGTTCATGATAGGATGGGTAATTTTTTTAAGTTGCCAAATTATCTTTATAGTTGAAAGGAACTCAAATTGCCAGCTTAAGTTGGACTGCAAAAACCAGCTCAGGGTTCCCATGGAAACATGATTTCATCCCATCTATGAAAATCCATTTTGTTTTTTTCTCCTTTATCATGGAACTTGAAACTACAATTTTTCCCCCCCGTGATTTGTGCTCCAAGGAAAAGGTCTTCAATGAAAAATGTATTCACAGCTCATTAAAGTTTAACTCCAAGGGACAGTTTTATTTAGGGAGATAAACAATGACTATACCCTAAAAGCTTTCTAATTTCAGTACTCCTTAAAAGTTTTTGCTATTTGTGTTTTATATTTTCAGATACTATGTTCACCCTACACTCACCATTATTCCAAGCCATATTGAAATTACCCCATAGTTCTAATATCCTTAATATTTAGTGTTCAGCTGATTTAGAAATTATAAGGCCATGAGTCGTCATTTTTATTTTTCCTCATGTTTATCCCAAAGCTTGACACAGGTATATTTTCAATATAGGTTTAGCAAATAAATGATGTAACCAATATTTAAGTGACTTATGCACTTGACACTATTAAGGGATCTGTGGGATGTGAAGATGCTTTCCTGGGGGGGAAGGAGGGATTTAGGAAGGGTAAGAAATAAAGTAATAGTGCACTGGACTCACGTTTAACCTTACAGTAGCTTGAACGTTATTACTCCATTTAATCTTTGCAATAGTCTAGAAGGACTAATCAGCCTCATTGACTCCTCAGATGAGGAAATTATAGTTAAGCAAGGTCAGATAAGATGCCCACAGAGGGATTGGTGGCCAGGGTTGACTATGGTCTGGCACTGACAAGGTTATATACTAGTTGGGGGGGGGAAATATCTATGCACAGAAAACAATTAGTAAACTACTAAGTATTATGGGCTGTGAAGTAAGATAAGGAAAGGGTACATGGATGAGAATAATCATGGACAATGTACATAAAAGCTTTACTACATGGGAAATTCCAAAGTGTTCATCTAATCAATGCTATGTATTTGTGTTTTACCCACCAGAACAAATATATTGGCTCTTAGACTTTTTCTTAAATGTCCAAAATTTGATTCTTTTTAAAAAAGGATTTTGGTTTTTTTGTTTGTTTGTTTTTTGCAGGTCTGGGGATGGAACCCAGAGGCATTCGACCTCCGAGCTACACCCCCTGCCCAATTTTTTATTCTTTATTCTTGAAACAGGGTCTCACTGAGTTGCGAAAGGCCTCACTAAGTAGCTGAGGCCGTCCGCGAACCGCGATCCTCCCGTCTCAGCCTCCCAAATGCTGGGATTACGAGCGTGCGCCACCACGCCCGGAAACTATGAAAAGGCATAAAACATTCTTTTTTAAAAAAGTGACAAAATGTCTGTAATCCCAGTTCTTGGGAGACTGAGAAAGGAGGATCAAAGATCACAGATTTGAGGCCAACCTCAGCAATTTAGGAAGACTCTCAGCAACCTACAACCTGTTTCAAAATAAAAAAAAAATAGGTTTCACAGTATAGCGTGGAGGTAGAATGTCCCTGGGTTCAATCCCCAGTACCAATAATTAAATAAATAAATTAATTAAAATTAATTAAATTATAAAAATAAGTGACAAAAGGAATACATGTAATTTGATTTCAGTGTTGTTTAATCATAGGTTCACAGAAAGTCAGATTTGTCAACCTTTCACTTCTTATAGAAAGGAAAACCAGCTACATAAGAGCAGCCCCAGTGAGTCTTTTTCTTTTCTTGCTTAAATGTATGTAGCATCAGAATTGGGCTAAACTGACACTTAAAACATTCATTTGAATATTCTGTAAGGCTGGGGACTCTTTCATTGATTTGCAATGCTTAGGTGCATATTGATGAATAGAAATAATTATAACAATATCTGACTACAATTTATTTCTCATGCTTCAAAAAACCGTTAAGGAAATATCCTACTGTGGAAACCATTTATTTCACTTCTTGTGGAACTTAGCTTCAGAGACCACTGAGAACCTTAAGAACATTATGAAACTGGATGATGCCCAGCCTCCACCTCTACCCTTTGACTTGGTAGTATTTTGCCTTTGACTTGGTAGTATTTTGCCTCTGACTTGGTAGTATTTTGCCGTTGACTTGGTAGTATTTTCTCTCATTTTCACTGACTCCAAACCTTGGCTTTTCCCTGAGTCTTCTTTTGAGTTCTATGTGAATGCAATGTGTTTGTATTTTTTCAGAGATGAGTTTTCTTCCTTTAAGGGAAAAGTCTTCAGGTCAGAAAGATGACTATAATATAATCTACTTAAATGCTATCATCAGCGACCTGCCATTAGTCTGTCTCTGGAGTTTCTCCTGTGAATTCAGAACCTGAGGGTAGGAATAGGAATTGTGTTTGCAGCAGCGCTGTGCCATAAAGTGCTCATTAAATGCTTCAAAACCGCAATAGGAACAATATTAATTTGGGAAGCTCTGTTCCTGACTAGCAATTAAAATAAAATAATATATAACATCAGTGACTATCTCAAAACAGCAATCTTAGAGCCATGATAATTTAAAATAGAAAAAGAATGATCCAAACCTTTTAAAAGAACCCACCTGCACAGTACACATCAATTTTATCAAGCCCCAGAGTTGCATGATGCATTGCCAGGAAACAGGGTATCACAAGTACAGTTGGAATATAAGACGTATCAAGGAAATAAGCTTGATTGTACTCGCCCTGTTGGAATTCAGAATCATTTAGGACTGAAGGTAGGAACTGGGAAAGGGATGAACATAAATGGGAAAATAAGTGGTTTGGATTTTTAAGGCATGACCCGGTGTGGTAGCATTTGTTTTTTTTTTTTTTTAAGATAGTGATAATCAGAGAAACTTAAACAAATAAAACCTTATAATGTTTATATACATATAAAACCATCCTCCCCCCATTGAAACCTGCTCCCCGCTTGGCTAGGTTACAACACTGCAAACCAGGTGGGATTTTGTTTGTTTTGAATGAAATAATCCAATAGGAGGCTTCTTTCCAGCCAGGGCCCTCTTACACTATTATCATGCTCTGTGAGATCACTGCTGCTATTAGCTGCAACTAAGAATTTTGTTTCTGACCTATTTTTAAAGTAACCTCAGTTATTAGAAAGGTTTTAAAGTAAAAAGAATGCAAGCTGAGTTACAAAACAAGCCATTGGCATACAAAACTGATACACAAACATCAAAGTGGGTTTATGATTCAGTTTAGAAAAAAAGCTTGTACTATGGATACAATATTATTGTTGGTTATATATGTTATACATATTTTCCCCACTGCATAGCCTGTCTTTTAAATATTTAGAAAACTAAAACAAAACCCAACCATCATTCTACTGTCCAACACAATGAAAATTTTTTTAATGGTGACTATCACATAATATATAGGCTATGTTCGATTTTCTTTGTCTCAAAAAATCTATTTACAATTTCTGAATTTTATATACTAGGGTTACCCATAGAGACCTGAGTAGGTTCAGATCTCATTTTATTTTTCACTTCAAACCAATTTATTTTCTTATTTCACTAGAAAGAGCATTCCAGAGCAGTGTAACCAGCATACAGTCATAATGCTGCAGTAAACTGAATGAACTTACGTTTTTTTAGAAATCACAATGCAGAGGCCGGGCGTGGTGGCCCACGCTTGTAATTCCTGCGCTTGGGAGGCTGAGAAAGGAGGATCGCATGGTCGGAGCCAGCCTCAGCTACTTAGTGAGGCTGTCAGCAACTTAGTGAGACCCTGTTTCCAAATAAAATATAAAAAAAGGTATGGGAGTATAGCCTGGAGGTAGAAAGCCTCTGGGTTTCACCCCCAGTACCACCAAAAAAAAAAAAAAAAAAAAGAAAAAAAGAAAAAAAAAGAAAAAAAAAGAAATCACAATGCAGAGAATGGGACAGTAAATGGTTAAAATTTAGAAAAATAGTTCAACAAAGTGGGAACAGAAGTGTAATTCCCACAGTGGGGTTACTGGTTGAGGCAGTCCACTCATGATGTTAATTACAAACAAAGAATGGAAACATTTTAGTTGAAACTGGAAATTTTCATGAATTCGTTTTGGTTAAACTGCAACTAGGCTCACAAATCCCAGTAGCCCCAGTCATTAGCATTGGAGTTAGAAGTCTACATCCATTAGTGACTTAAGGTTGAAAAACAAATTGATGTGAGTTACTGCACAGGTACTGCCATGACATATTTTGAAGCTAATCTGCTTTGAAAAAAAATTTACAAAGTGATTTTTTTTAATTCTTCAAGTTTAGTATGTCTTAAGTGGAGATTTGAAGAAAAACAAAAGTGATACTTAAAATTTGCGCACATTCAATATACGTGCAGTTGTGTGGAACTAAGAACTCATCCATTCATTTCATCCTAAAGGGTCATGAAATTTTATACATCTGGCAAAGAAACAATTTATAGTGGGAACGAAGAACTAAAATCTAAAATGTAATCACAAAGGTGTATTCCCGATAGGCTAATTCTATCAACTACCTTACGGAAGCAGCTGAAGGAATAAATGATCATTTATTTATTTATGTGTTTATGAAACTTTAGGCTAAAAAAATACAGGGGTTTAAACGGAAATCTAAGGCACACAAAACACTAAAACCAGTTAATGAATTGCTCTATTTTATATAGTCCTTCAGGTTCCTGTACTTGGACTAGTCCAAAGCTTTAAACCAACACTTTGCACCATATATTATATTAATAAGTTACAAGGATTTTTTTCTTTAGGGAGCTTTCGGGAGCTGTTTCTTCTGCACCAGTATGAGTTAGCAGTTGTGAGTTTCCTGTGGCATTGTCAAGGGAGAGGGAGAAGCACCAGTATTAGGTTTGCTATACTCCCACAGAACCTGACACTTTTTTAAAAATTTCCATTATTTATTTATTTATTTATTTATTCATTCATTCATTCATTCACTCATTTTTGTGGTACTGGGGATGGAACCCAGGGACAGTCTACCTCTGAGCTACAACCCCAGACCTATTTTTTTTAACAATTTTTTTATTGAACATAAATAGTATACATTTAAACTATATTTGGTGCCGCCCCCCCCCCCCCCGGTCCCCGTTTACCTGACACTTTGAATGTTACAGCCCCGCTGCATTTGAACAGACTCAAGGATTTCAGTGCAGGTTCTCCTTGTTCTTAACAGCTTGTTTGGTTAATCCTTTTTGGTTTGCTACAAAAGCGAGTCAATAAAGTAATGGAAAAAGAATAAAGGCAACACTAAAATAAATGGAATGTCTATTTTTCCTGTTCTGTAGAATGCAGGTTCTATGTGTTAGAGAGCGTGAGTTACCATTTCCCCCAAACAGATTTGTTAAGTGAATGATTTAGCACTTAATGGACAAAACCACGTTGATAATACCGTTCCTACAGTTAGATTAGGGCTGGGGAACATTTGATTATAGTAGAGGATTTGTTTCCAAAAGATTTATATAGAATATTTATTTATTTATTTATTTATTTATTTATTTATTTATTTATTTTTGGTGGCACTGGGGTTCCTGGAAACCCTCCTACCTCCAGGCTACACTCCCAGACCCTTTTTTTTTTAAAATATATTTTTATTTGGAAACAGGGTCTCCTAAGCCAGCAGCTGGCTTCAAACCCGCGCGATCTTCCTGTCTCCGCCTCCCAAGCGCGGGGATTGCAAGCGTGCGCCACCACGCCCAGCTAGAATTTTTTAAATCCCAAATGATCAGAATGTATTTCAGAACAAAGCAATTGGGGATGGGTTCATTTCTGTCTACTTAATTTTTGTACTGTGTCACCTTGGAACATTAGAAGCATTTGACTCTTCTGAATTCCACTTCCTTTTGAAATCATCTTTTATGGTTTATATTGTAGTGGCTGGGATAAAAGTAATTTGAACTCAATAAATGAAAAGAGATAATGCTTTTTAATAAAAATTTAATCAGTGTTGGTGATATGTTTTATAATTCCAATTCTAGAGATTAACTATTTTAAATATGTAGCTAAAATTTAGATGAAAGGACATATTAAAAGAACAAAAGTCACATACATGATTCAAATGTACACTGTAGTTGACAAGATGGAGCTCTACAAATCAAGAATAAATGGTTTCAGGCCGGGCGTGGTGGCGCACGCTTGTAATCCCCGCGCTTGGGAGGCAGAGACAGGAGGATCGCGCAGGTTCGAAGCCAGCTACACGCGCTGGCTTAGGAGACCCTGTTTCCAAATAAAAATGTAAAAATAGGTCTGGGAGTGTAGCCTGGAGGTAGAAGGGCTTCCAGGAACCCCAGTATAACCAAAAAAAAAAAAAAAAATGGTTTCTCTTATATGCAAATATATACAAATAATACAAAATAGGATTCTTATACTATTTCAAGTTACTTTTAAAAATAGAAAGTGCTTTTAAAACATATATTTACAATTTATGAACAGCTTACAACTATCATAAATAATGATCTATTTTATGCAGGAGAAATATTTTGAGAAAAAACCTTTCATTGATTTATTTCAAAGGAATACGCCACTTTTCTAGCAATGATTAGAAGTTGTTGGAAAAATAAAATAATAATTCAGTTTATTTTAAACTGTGTCAATGTGGTTAAGCACCAGGAGCTGTGTAGAGTTAACATTGTGTGTCTTGATTTTACATCATAGAAAATGAATGTTAAAAATCCTCTAAAAATGACTGCTTCGTGGTAAACAGATTTAATTTAAAGCACCAAACTGAGTGATTCTATCAAAGTTAATATCTAACTAAAACACTGCTTTTTCATATTTAAAACTATAAAACATTTGTGGGGTATGGTGGCGCATGCTTATAATCCCAGTACTTTGGGAGGCTTGGACAGGAGGATCACAGGTTTGAGACAGGAGGATCGGAGCGGTGTAGCCAGCCTGAGCAACTAGTGAGGCTGTCTACAATTTAGTGAAACCTTGTTTCAAAATAAAGAATAAAAAATAGGGCTGGGGGTGTAGTTTGGAGGTAGAATGCCCCTGGGCTCTATCCCCAGTACCGCAAAAAAAGTATAAAATATTTAATTTTGCTTAAAATGTGCACATTCTGCCAATTGTTGGAAGATAGTCACAGTTCAGTACCCACCCCGTTTTGAAAAGGTTTACCTTGGACTTGAGATGGGGGAGAGGAAGACAGAGTAAAGGACAACATGACTTTTTCTAAACAGCACCTTGGAAAAGCGTAATCCCCTCCAGCCAAGGTTGGAGGGGAGCGGAGCTCAGGCCCGGTGGATATGGGGCCCCGCCACACTTGTGAGCGCCTCAGTGGACGTGGTGAGGATGTTGTCCTGGGTTAAGGTTTCCTTTATGGGGAAAAAATTGGTACAACTCATTTAATTGGGGAGATGATTTGCTAGCTGCCTGGTCTTTCTGTGTTCACGTTTCCACCTCCACTACCTGTCAGGCTGTTTTTAGCTACATTTTCAGGAAGTTGTGGGTTCAGTTCCAATCATTTTTTTCCCCATTACCACTGCTACTGTGTTCTATGGATTCTGGCTTGGGGCCATTTACTGTTTTTTCCCCTCAAATTCACTGTTGATGCCATAGGGCTTGGCAGCTTTTCTGTACCTGGACCCTCTTGGGAGCCATCAGGAGGCTGCAGGGGTTTTCTCCAGATCTATTTTTTTTTTTTTATTGGCAAAATAATTAGAAGGGATTCTCTTTCAGGGGGAAATATTTAGAAACTATAACTGGGATACTGGAGCTGTTTTTTGATTATGTAGATGACAAATAGACATTAATATAAATTGTTTATTTTCATCTATTCCTTTTTGTCTTTTTTATACCATTTATTTTGTATTATTATCTTGTATTATAATTTAATATTTATATAATTTCATTATATTTTCTAAGTAGGCAAACAAAGCAAATCTAGATAAGATACGCATCTTTTGGCTTACTTTTAGAAATTTTTTTGGTGTATTGGAAATGAATGAATTGGAAAATTAATGGGGAATTTTTTTTTGAAACTGGAGATTGAACCCCGGGGCATTTGACCTCTGAGCTACAGCCCCAGCCCTATTTTTGATTCTTTATTTTGAAACAGGGTCTCACTAAGTTGTGGAGGGTCTCACTAAGCAGCTGAGGCTGGCAGTGAACCTGCGACCCTCCTGTCTCAGCCTCCCAAGTACTGGGATTACAAGGGCACCACCACACCCAACTCAATGGGTAAAAATTTTGACCTGAGTTAAATGTTTATAAGTTTATTAGTGCCGGGCATGATGGTGCACACTTGTAATCCCTCCGCTTGGGAGGTAGAGGCAGGAGGATTGAGCAGGTTCGAAGCCAGCCACGCTGGCTTAGGAGACCCTGTTTCCAAATAAAAAGTATAAAATAGGTCTGGGAGTGTAGCCTGGAGGTAGAAGGGCTTCCAGGAACCCCAGTACCACCAAAAAAAAAAAAAGTTTATTTGTTTTCCCATTGGAGTTGATGCCATTCTTTTGTTAGTATTTTACCATCAAAATTTAGATTCAAATTAAGAAAAAGTAAAAGTTATGCTATTATATATTCATATAAGAGGAACTTGGGGATAGAAGAAAAGATTATATTCATAAGCACAGCTTATAATTACCAAAAGAATACCATGGCCTATTTTTATTGGTTTACTTTTACAGGGAGATAAAATACACTCCATGTTCCTTGGCTGTCTTTCCCAAGTTTCATTTTAAGTGATTATACAGACATGTCTATTTTTTTGTTGCCTGAATATTTGGAAGTTGCTATGACCAGATAGAATTTTAAAACCACTCCTCCAAACAATCAGATTTCTGCAGTCTTCTCTCTTCTGCGTGGCTTCATTGGAAACTGTGTCATGTACACTAAAAATGAATCAAAAGAGTGTTCACCTACTGAAGTGTGAAAGCAAGTTCTGGAAGTAGCATAGCACTGGGGACCTCATTGTAGATAAGCTTGTGTGAATGAGGAAAGTATTATCAGTGGAAATAAAACGAAGGGTATAGATAGAAGAGATGTTGGAAGCAGAAGGGACATAAGTAGGGCAACTTCTACTGAATGTCAGTGATGGCAGGCACTAAGGGTACAGTTCTGAGAAAGAATGACGAAGTCCCTCTCCTCCTATGGGTCATGCATTTAACGATAAGGGAGATGGGCCTGTGTCCTTGTCGATCGGATGTGAGTTTCTGCCCATTGAGTTAACTTCAGCAAATGTGTAGAAATCAGCTGTGAATATACTTGTGGAAAATGCTTTGCTAATTTCTTGTTCTCCAGAAAAGAATAAAATGATTTTGTTAAATAATTGCCCGACACCTTCGTAGAGCTTTCATCCCTGCAGTTCTGTTTAGTTATTTTGTTGTATGGAATGGATTTTTTTTTGGTTTGAAGATTTAAAGGAGTTTATTAAAAAGATAGAAATACAGAAAGCAGCTACAGCCTCCTGTTATCTAACATGAGGGGGTGCTTCGAACAAAATCGCCTGGAACAGATTTTTTAAAATACAATTTTCGTTGGAGAGAGTAGAAAGATAATTCAGTCTCTCCTTAATTGTCTAGATTGAAAGATAGTTCAGTCTCATTTAAATATCATTATTGATCATGGTTCAAAATTAATAATGCAGAGAATTCAGAGAATTCCCTTTGTACCCTTAACTCTGTGTGTGTGTGTGTGTGTGTGTGTGTGTGTGTGTGTGTGTGTGTGTGTGTTACTGGGGATTAAACCAAGGGGCACACTACCTGTGAGCTACAACTCCAGCCCTATTTTATTTTTTATTTTGAAACAGTCTCACTAAATTGCTGAAGCTGGTCTTCAGCCTGTGATCCTCCTAGCACTTAAGCACCTCTTAAGTGCTAGGATTGTATAGGTGTACCACTGTGCCTGCTTTACTCTTAACTTTTTTCATTTGGAAATGAGTTATTATTATATTCTTGTTTAAGTCTGATATCCAAATTATATTAGAGAACATTTGGTAATGGAAGAATAAACGTTTTAAGAAGCAAATTTAAAATTAAATGATTTACATTCCTATTAATTTTTAGAATAAACTAAAAATGTAACAACTGCATTAAGTAGCATGTATTATCCCAGAATTTGTTGTCATTTAATAAAACTTAAATGTATTGTTTGTTCCTATTCATGATAATAGCTTCTGTTTATCAAAAGCTCACTCATGCTGGGCGTGGTGGCGCACGCTTGTAATCCCAGCATTTGGGAGGCTGAGACCAGAGGATCACGGTTCGCGGACAGCCTCAGTTACTTAGTGAGGCCCTCTGCTACTCAGTGAGACCCTGTTTCAAAATAAAGAATAAAAAATAGGGCTGGAGATGTAACTCTGAGGTAGAATGCCTCTGGCTCAATACCCAGTACTATAAAATAAATAAATAAATAAATAAATAAATAAATAAATAGTTTATAATAAATTTTTGAGAAATTTCTCGCACTCTCCCTCCCTACTGCAGAACCATAAGCTTTTAATGTTGTTTGATCATTTTTTCTGGTAATCACTCTATAATGGACATTTTTATGCTCATTCTCTGATTTAACAATTTTATATGGTAATTTTCTTTTGATAGTGATAATTTTTCTTATGCTAATTAAATTAATTTATTTATTTTTTGGTGATACTGGGGATGGAACCCTTCTACCTCTGGACTATACTCCCAGATCTATTTTTATATACATATTTTAAATTTGGAAACAGGGTCTCTTAAGCCAGCGAGGCTGGCTTTGAACCTGTGTAATCCTCCTGTCTCCATCTTCCAAGCACGGTGATTACAAGCATGTGCCACCACGCCCAGCCAAGCTAATTTTATTTTTTATCCCAGTGACCCAGTGGATCACTTTAAAATAAAAAATCAGTTACATCATCATGATGGAATAAAAACTTTTCACTATTCATGTTTAGCTAGGTAATTATATATATATATATATATATATATATATATATATATATATATATTCCTTTTAAAATAATAGCTTGTTGATTTAAAAAAATTCATAATTGTCATTTTTCTTTGACCCTTCCTGCCACTCACAGATTCTTAATTTTTTTCCTCCATATTCTGGTGTATCTTCTCTTAAGTCCCTGTCCATTTTTTTCCCCTGAAGGTAACCATTTCCTGCAGGTAACCATCTGGGCCCTGTATTCCTGGGTTTTCTTTTGGATATGCTGTTTTCTTTGCTTGTGGCATACCTGTCATCTTTCTGTTCTGGAATTGCCTTTTGTTGCTTCTCTGGCTTGAAGCCACTGTTTTCTGGGAGAACTATACCTTTGTTCTTTATCTACCTAGGTGTTTTGAAATAGGAATGTACCTTCCAGTATCTTTTTGAAATCTGGCTTTTAGTTTGTAAAGTTTCTTAGCCATTATGTGACTCATGTGTCTTATTTGTCATTTAAAAAAATTTTATCGGTGCACTGTAGTCATATATCTTAATTGGATGAAAGACTTATGGAATCATACATGCACACATCACCCAATTAGCCCTTACCTGATCCCCCCTCCACTCCCTCCCCATCCCTTCTTCCCATGCTTGGCTTAGTGATTGACTTTAATTTGTTTGTTTAAGTTCATCGTGTGCTTTAGAGTTTCCCTCTTCCTCCCTCCCATCCCCTCAGCTAGGTTGCCTTATTTGCTCCTCTATAGGATCTCCTTTATCTAGAGTTCCTCCTGTTATCCATTTTTCCCTAGCTTTCATGTATTAGGGAAAGCATTTGATCTCTTCTTTTTTGTGACTGACTAATCTCACTTAGCATAATGTCCTCCAGTTTCATCCATTTCCCTGTAAATGATGTAATTGTGTTTTTCTTTAGGGCTGAGTAAAATTCCATTGTGTACATATCCCACAGTTTTGTAATCCATTCATCTGTTGATGAACATCTTGGCTGGTTCCATAGTTTGGCTATGGTGAATTGTGCAGCTATGAACATAGATATGCATGCGTTCATTTGATAGTTTGGTTTCCTTTCTTTTCCATAGTTTGGCAATGGCGAATTGTGCAGCTATGAACATAGATGTGCATGCTTTAGTTTGGTAGTTTGGTTTCCTTTCTTTTGGGTAGATACCCAGAAGTGGTATTGCTGGATCATATGGAAAGTTTGTTTTTATTTTTCTGAGAATCCTCCAAACAGATCCGAAGTGGTGGCATTAATTTGCAATCCCACCAACAATGTTTTAGAGTTTTCACTTTTACATATCCTCGCCAGCATTTATCGTTTGTGTTTTGAATGATTTCCATTATAGTTGGAATTAGGTGAAATCTCAGGATAGTTTTGATTCGCATCTCTCTAATTGCTAATGATGTTGAGGACTTTTTCATGCATTTATTGGCCATTTGGATTTCTTCTTTTGGAACTTATGTCATGGTGAATTGTTACTAGGTTTGTCCTAATATTTCTTTTCCTATCAGGTGTGTATATGTGAGTGTGTTTATGTCTGTGTGTTAAGAGAGAGGAGAGCGAGAGTGAGGGCAAGCGAGAGAGAATATTTGTATCCTTAGCATTTGAAAATTAAATAAAAAACAGTGTAAAACAAGAGTTTCTTTGAATCTGATAGCCTATCCTTAAAATGGGGGTTATAATGACTTATTGTTCCTATTATGCTATGTGATTATTTAGAGAAATACAATAATACAATAACAAATGCCAGTTTTTAGTTAACCACAAGTTGTTATACATTATTAAGGTGACATGGTTAGTTATATATTTCTAGGGACTTGATTTTATCTATGTAACTCTAAAAATGCTAACCATCACACAGTTAAAAAAAAAAAACTTAAACAGACCAAACTCCATATACATACATATATACGTTAAATTTTAATTATTTTTGCCAGTTGACCAACATTTTGCCCTTCTAAATTTTGTTCTGTTCCACTTGATACATCTTTTTACCACCTTAATGTCAGGATATAGAGCATAATAGGTGTGCTTACGTGTGTGTGTAAAAGTGGAGAGACTAGAATTTTAGTTTCTTCATCTTTTCCCATTTTACAATTTAGTTCAAAGACATAGCCTGTAAATAAGCACGAGTTAGTGTCTCTAGAGGGGGCTATTTTTAGTCTTAACTTTTATTAGGAGGTTTTTACAGCCAAGCACAGCAACTAAATTTTGGGATGTCCTCTTTCCCGTCAGTCTCTCATTTTGAAGGCTTTTATTAAATTCCTAGTGGCTTCTCAACTCATTCTCATGCCTTTCTGTTGATCCACTGAAAGATGCATTAAATTGCAAGAGGAGAAGGAATTTGCTTTGATCTGCACTCACTGTTTTGAGGAATTTATTCATAAGTTCTTATTTTGGTAGTAAATACGTATTAGTGATGAGGTCTATGGGATAGAATATCAGTAAGGCAATGGAAGAGGTATAAAAAGCAAAAGAGGACAGTCACCAAACAATGGATCTCTTATTTTCATTCTTCTCCTAAAAAATAAATAACTTAAGTTTTCTAGAGCTCTTTTTTTTTTTTTTTGGTTGTTGTTTTTTGGTGGTACTGGGGTTCCTGGAAGCCCTTCTACCTCCAGGCTATACTCCCAGACCTATTTTTACATTTTTATTTGGAAACAGGGTCTCCTAAGCCAGCGCGCGTGCAGCTGGCTTCGAACCTGCGCGATCCTTCTTGTCTCTGCCTCCCAAGCGCGGGGATTACAAGCGTGTGCCACCACGACCAGCGACCTCTTTGGTTTTGAAGTGGGGCGATATACTTCAGTTGAACACCAGGTCAGGATGCGCCCATGCTTAAGGCCCCTTGATGGATTCACTCTGCATTTAGGGTGAGTGTTGGAAACTTAACCTGATACGTGTAAGTCCTGCTAATTTCTGTTGGCTCCTGCCATTCTTGTCTCCACACTCACGGTTCACTGGTCTTCTTCTTATCCAGAGCAAACCCCCATCATGGGAGGGAGTTTGCCCCTGGTCCTCGTCAAGCATGGCTCCTTCAGTTTACTGTCAGCTTCCGGTTAATGTCAGCTCTTAAGGCCCCTTTTCAGAGAGGCATTCCTTGACCTTCAGATACAGAGGGGTCCTTCTTCTTCGCTTGGGCCCAAGATTTACATTACTGCTTTTGTTTCTTTATTACACGATTGGAAAATTATCTCACTCAATTTCACGTTTAGTCTGACACCTAAAGTATGTGATTATATATAAGCAATCTAGTTTGTTGCCTCTGAATTCCTAGCAGCTTAAGAGTTTTTGCTGTAAAGTAGGCATTTATGTCTTTACTGTTGAATAAATGTAGTGGAAAGACCATGTGGCAGTGCACGCCTGGAATTCCAGTACTTGGAAGACAAGGACCTCAGCATTTCATATTTTTGAAACAGGGTCTCTTAGGCCAGCGCGGCTGGTTTCGAACCTGCGTGATCCTCCTGTCTCCACCTCCCAAGTGCGGGGATTACAAGCCTGCGCCACCACACCCAGTGGAGATCCTGTTTTAAAACAAAAAAATAAAAAAAGGCAGGGGGTGCATCTTGGAGGTAGAATTTCCCTGGGTTCACTCCTCAGTAAAACACACACACACACACACACACACACACACACACACTTCTTTGAGGTCTATGGTTTATTTGGTTGCATGCCACAGGCAAGTAATGTTACCCAGCAAAGCCTTATTTTTCTCCAGAGTTCTGGAGATTAAGTGAACTGGTGTTGTCTCAAAGTAGTTTTCAAACTATACATTTTCATTATCCTAATAATCCAGTAAACACAAGGAATATGAATCATTGTTTCCATAGTTGAAAGGCAGATGACAGATGACCAGGTTCATCTCCTTAAACAAAACAGAGGCTGTTCTTTAAGTTATAGGCAGGTAGTGGCAGTGTTCCATCTAGAACCTGGATTTCCTGACGCATGTTTACCCCGGTGTGTGTCCCATTAACAGGTGATCTCAGTTTAAATTTCTACCTTTAAAAATTCTAGTAAAAGTAACTTCCTCTTTTTCCATAACCCATTAAGAACGACATGTGTATTGAGTTTATCTTTAACGAGGTTACATTTTTCCAAAACAGAATCTTAAGTTCAAGATGACATGTGTCTTCCTATATTCTCTAGAGGCCTATTTCCCTGACAGCAAGCAAGCAGCTGTGGACAGTCTACTGCTAAAATGCAGGTACCATTTATTGGAGACGCCGAAACCACCACCAGGCTCTGGACAGCTCTGGGACAGGGCAGACCCAGTCCTCAGATCTCCTGGCATTGAGCTGTGTCTCTGTGGGAGGATCCCCCCTCACCAGGTGTTTTAGCAAGAGCTGGGAAGGGGCAGATTCAGCCAGGATCTCTCCCCCAGGTGTCACACTGGTCCTTGTATATTTGGGGGCCACTTGCACTTAGTGACAGAGGGAACCCGTGTGCCCATCTGCAGCTTTATTCTTGAAATTCATTCAGTTTCGAGCTAACGTACCCCTGACGCTATAGTAATTCCAAATTCCTACCAAGACAGGAGTTCAGCAGCCATAACCAGAGCTTTTTGAAAAGCAGAATGAGGCAGAGTGAGTCATTTTGGTTTCTTGCTGAGTGTAGATGAGCAGAGACTTAGTTTCTCCAAACAGCACCTGGAGTAGACCTGCGGCTGGCTGCCCTTCTCTCCCCTCCTGCACCATCACCTGCTGATTGCATGGCGGGCATTGGCTACTTGTATTCTTTATCTTCCCCTCATCTTACTTTTTACTTGTGTGATGTTGAGTATTTTCCCCCAGCTTTACCGTGGTGTGATTGATAAATAAGATTATGTATATTTAAGGCAGGCAGCATGATACAGGTGCACTCTGAAATGATCTCTACAAAGTATGAGCTCTGCACTTTACCTGGACCTCATTTTCTGTGTGCTGAGAACACTTGAGTTCTCTTCTCAGCAATTTTCAGATCTCCAGAACTTATAATTGGAGGTTTATTCCTTGGACCATCTGTCTCTCGTTTCCCTTGGCCCTCTGTCTCAGCTAACCACCATTCTGCTCTCTGTGTCGAGGAGTTTGACTCATCTTTTTAAAATTCTACATACATGTGAGATCCTACGAAATCTGTCTTTCTGTGTCTGGATGATTGCACCAGGCAGAATATTCTCCAGGTTCATTTGTGTCGTTGTGATGTTAGGGTTTCCCTCATTTTAAAGGCTGAAGAGTATTTCATCATATGTTTATATCACAGTTTTTCTTTATCTACTGAAAGACAGTTTTTAATTATTTTCATGTACAGAAAGTTCAAAACTGTTCACTTAACCCAGCCGAGTGATGGGCTTTGCAGGCTTGGCCTTTTTTAGCTTGGCAATGTGAGCCATAGGTTTCGGTGTTGGAGAATAATTGAGATACGTGCTTCTCTGAATGTTTGTAACAGGCATCTGGTCTTGGACCTTTTAACGTAGGAAGGTTTTGATTAGTGATTCAGGGTCCTCGCTCATGATTCATCTATTCTGATTTTATATCTCTTCACCATTCTGTTTTGTAGGTTGTATGTTTCTAGAAATTTATCCATTTCTTAGTTATATAATTTGTTGGCCTAAACTTTTTCAAAGTAGCTTCATGATTCTTTATATTTTTGTGGTGTCAGTTGTAATGGCTCCACTTTCACTTACAGTTTTTTTGTCTTTCCTCATTTTTATTAGTGTTATTCCTGACTTGAAGTGGATATTAAATGGCTATGCTCTCAGTTGATGCTACAGAGGCCAGAATTCTGCACACCTCTTTATCCCAACCACTGTATATGATTCAGAAAGATAAATACTGGTGTTCAAGTTCTTAAAATTAGGGATTCTGTTTCTGCTATTGTAGAAATTTAAACATTATTTAGTTTTGATGAAAAAACACTGGAAGAGAAAAACTAAAGTGCATTTTGCCGCCTAGCTACTCAAAGTGTGGTCTATGGGGTGGCCGTTTCAAGGCCACCTGGGAGCTTGTTAGAAAGTCTCCAGCTATCAACCAAACCTCCAGAGTTAAAACCTGCATGTTAATAATGTTTCTGGGTGATTTTCAGACACTTTGATATTTGAGAAATGGGGATGCTGAAAGTTACCCAGCCAACTCTGAGTAGCAAGTCTTCAGAGCTTTGCTTGCAGAAATTCTTAAAGTTATGTTTTCCTATTTGGGGTTGCTAGCTTCCTTCTCTACCAAGGGGATAGGGCTCACAGGGTCCCCTCCTCTTATCCTTTTTGCCTTGTTTTATCAAAGATTTTCTAGAGCTTTGATGTATATTCCTATGTGGAAATCAGTCCCCTTCTTCTCACCCTCCTTGTATTTGAGGATTGAACTCAGGGTCGTTCTACCTCTCAACCACACCCCCTAACCCATATTTTATTTGAAACAGGGTATTGCTTAGTTGCTGAGGCTGGCCTTGAAACTTCAGTCTTTCTCTGTCAGCCCTCCAAATGCTGGGATTATAGATATGTACCACCATACCAGTGAAAAAATTTGTTTAAAAATGCTTGGTCCCTTCTACAATCTGAAGCTGTTGTAAGATACATATCTGCATGTTTAACATGCCATCCAGGTGACCCAAGTAAATGCTCAAACCTGACAAACCTAACTTGATATAAATCATATATAAACATAAGAACAATGAAATATCTTTAAACATATTGATAAAGTCATCTTGTTTTAAAGATCAACATGATAACATACATTTGAAGCCTTAAATATCTCTTTAATTGTTAATCCTACTTATAATAAAACAAGGGAATTAACTTTAGTCCAAGAATTCTGAACAAATTAGTTATTACATAGAAATCCTCAGAATAGGGGAAGATGGCGACCGAGAAAAGCAGGGTTTAAGAGCCAGGCTAACAACCAATCTCCATTACCACAAAATCAGTGCCTTTCATAGCCAGAAAACACCATCACCAGAGAAACAAAAAGGTCACCAGGCTCCAGAGAGGAGGGGGACTCGGAGCAAAGCTCAGAGCCACAGAGGACAAACACCGGCCTCACGCCTGAGGACACGGCAGCAGCGCCTTACTGCCAGCGGCAGCGGCAAGTTCATCGGACGGCTACAGCGAGCCGAGGTGAGCCGCTGCGGGACAGCCGGGTGGGATTTTTCGGTGCAGGAAGCATCTAAAGCTCCCAGTGGCTGAGCTCAGCACACGCTGCAGGGACTCAGAGCGGAGTTCAAAAACAGAGAAGAAATACGCCAGCCTCACGGCCGAGGGTGTGGCAGCGGTGCCATATTGCCACTAGCGGCAGCAGCAGCAAATTCACCGAGTCCACTATAGATCGATCTGCATATTCAACAACAGTGAGTCAAATTGCGGGCCACAGAGGAGAAATCCCAGTACTGACTCCCAGGGACTTGACCCAGTGGGGGAGTGGCGGTGGCAGAGATATCACACCATAGGAGAATGCGTAACTTGGCACCCTCCATGGTCTAAAGCAGCCTCAATTGACTCCCTGGGTCTGAGACTCTGTGATACAACCCAGTAAAGGAGTAGTGGGGTCTGAGATACCACAGACTCAAGATCCAGAGCACCTTAAGTGAAGTCATAGTTACCCAAGGGAAGAACCCAGAGAAGGCACAAACTCCCGAAATCATGGGAAAGAGGAATAACAATGGAGCAATGAATGGCCACAACCCCACAACATCAGAACCTGATAAAATAGAAATTCAGAGATTTCTAGAAGATCAAATCATGAAAATAACTGTAGAAATAATAGAGGTGTTTCAAAAAGAATTCAGAGAAAGCAAAAAAGAGATAAAGAATGCAATTAATGAAGTAAAGGCCTCAATTCAAAGTACAAACAACCGATTAGACCACATGGAGAATAGAATCTCGCTCTTAGAAGATGATCAATCCAAAAATGAACGCATAGTTTCTAATCTAGAAAAAAATATCCGACAGCAGGAATCTGACATTGAAGAAATATGTGCCCATTTTAAGAGAGCTAACCTAAGAATAATTGGAATAGAGGAGGGAAAAGAAGGTGAAACAAAAGGGATCAACAATCTCTTCAAGGAAGTAATAGCAGAAAATTTTCCAAACATAGAGCAAGAGGTCGATACGCAGGTCCAGGAAACTTATAGAACTCCCTTTAGACAGGATCAGAGAAGAGGATCCCCACGCCACATAATTGTCAAAATGACCAATGTGGAAGCCAAGCAGAGAATCTTAAGGGCAACAAAAACAAAGAGCCAAGTGACATTCAGAGGCAAACCAATTAGAATCACTCCAGACTTCCCAAACCAAGTCATGAGAGCCAGAAGGGCTTGGAGTAACATATTCCAAACTCTGAAAGAAAACAACTTCCAGCCAAAAATTTTCTACCCAGCAAAACTTTCTATCAAATTAGATGGAAAAATAAGAAGCTTCCATGACAAACAGAAACTGAAGGAATTTATGTCTTCAAAACCAGCACTAGAGAAAATACTCAAAGAGATTAACTACAAAGAAGCAATAGGTAACATACACCAGAACCAGAGAAACAAGATTTTCCATCCAACAGACAACTAAGATTGATTATCTGTGGAGATTCATTATTTATGTTAGTCTTTTACCTATCTCTAAATGGTATTGTTTGCCTTTATTGTTGTTAATTTTTAGGATTTCTAGTTGGAATATTAATATACCTTCATATATAGCATTTGGAAATATTTTATCCCATTCTATCAGTAACTTTTAACTCTGTTTACATTGTTTTTGGATATACAATATTATTTTTATTTTTTAGGGAGTTTGTATACTCTTCTGTTGCCTGTGCCATTGAAATCATATCCAAGAAATCACTGCCAATTTCAATGTTGTGAGGTTTTATGACCCAGATTTTCTTCTAAAAGTTTATAGTCTTAAGATTTATATTTAGGTCTTTTATCTATTTTGAGTTAATATTTGTATATGGGATTAGGTAAGGGTGCAATTTTATTCTTTTCCTTGTAATTATTATTTTTCAACAATATTTAGTTAAAAGATTATTATTTCCACCACCAAATGTTCGTGGAAACCTTGTCAAAAATAACTTGACAATATATGAAAGAATATGTCTCTAGGCTTTTATTTAACTCCAATGGTTTATATATCTGCCTTTAGAACAGTACTACACTGTTTTAATTATTGTAGCTTTATATGGTTTGAAATCAGAAAATATATTTCTTCTAGCTTTTTTCTTTTTGAGATCGTTTTGGGTATCTAGAGTCCATATTCTATATTAGGATAGATTTTTTTTCTGAAAAATAAATATATAAATATATGATAGTTTCACCTAAAAAAAAGATTAGAAAAAAATATTCTCTGGTAAGAAAGAAAGCAAAAAGAAATATTGAAATGTTATCTTTAAGTTAACAAAAGCTTGGTATCAGACAAATGAAACTGTTATGTGAGACTATCATTGTTAATTTTGGATAAATTGCTATAATACTAGATGTCAACCACTAAGCCAAGCATGGGAAGGAGGGATGGGGAGGGAATGGGGTAGGGATCAGGTGGGGGCTGACTGTGTGATGTGTGCATGTATGTCTACAAAAGTTTGTATCCCACTATGATGTATGAATACAGTGCACCAATAAAAAATTTTAAAAAAAAGAAATCCTCAGAATATTTTTTGACCCAGGAATAAAACTTGGTTGGAGGACATTTGAAGAGGAAGTTAGATAACATTTATTAGCACACACAGTTGCCACAGAACAGCTCATCCTGGCTATGACCTACCAAAAATGCCACCCACTAACATTTCCTGGCTTTTGTAGGTCTTTGTGCAGAAAAGCCACCCACATATGAAAAATGACAGTGGCTCCTTTGGGCTGGTTGCTTTCCACTGAGGTACAGTTTATGTACAATGATTGCCTAGCTGCCAAGTTTGCAGTTTAAGTCTTGTTACAAGTTTTTATACTGAACATTGCTACCACACATGTAAGCTCTTCCCATCATTCAGCAGGTTTACTTGTGTTCCTTTCCAGTTCTCTTTCCTTCTCCCAGCTAGACAGCCATTACCTGGTTTCTAACGCTATAGGTTTGTTTTGCCTACAAGGGGACTTCATATAATTAGAATCATACAGTAGGTATTTTTGTGTCTTGTTTCCTCTTAAACTTATCTATGCTGTTTGAGATAGCCATGTTATATTCACAATTAAAATTTATCCATGATGTTTGGTAGTTAATTATTTTTTATTGCTGAGTAGTATTCTATTTTATGACTGTCACACAACTTATATATTTATTCTTTTGTTGATAGCAGTTGTTTTTTATTTTTTATTGGTGCACTGTATTCATACATCATAGTGGGATACAAACTTTTGTAGACATACATGCACACATCGCCCAGTCAGCCCCCACCCGATCCCCACCCCATTCCCTTCCCATCCCTCCTTCCCATGCTTGGCTTAGTGGTTGACATCTAGTATTATAGCAATTTATCCAAAATTAAAAATGATAATCTCACATAACAGTTTCATTTGTCTGATACCAAGCTTTTGATGACTTAAAGATAACATTTCAATATTTCTTTTTGCTTTCTTTCTTACCAGAGAATATTTTTTTCTAATCTTTTTTTAGGTGAAACTATCATATATTTATATATTTATTTTTCAGAAAAAAACTATCCTAATATGGAATATGGATTCTAGATACCCAAAACGATCTTGAAAAAGAACAAAGCTAGAAGATATATATTTTATGATTTCAAACCATATAAAGCTACAATAATTGAAACAGCGTAGTACTGTTCTAAAGGCAGATATATAAACGATTGGAGTTAAATACAAGCCTAGAGCTAAATTCTTCTCTATATTATCAAGTTATTTTTGACAAGGTTTCCACGAACATTTTGTGGTGGAAATAATAATCTTTTAACTAAATATTGTTGAAAAATAATAATTACATGGAAAAGAATAAAATTGGACCCTTACCTAATCCCATATATAAGTATTAACTCAAAATAGATAAAAGACCTAAATATAAATCTTAAGACTATAAACTTTTAGAAGAAAATCTGGGTCATAAAACCTCACAACATTGAAATTGGCAGTGATTTCTTGGATATGATTTCAATGGCACAGGCAACAGAAGGGTATACAAACTCTCTAAAAAATAAAATATTGTATATCCAAAGACAATGTAAACAGAGTTAAAGTTACTGATAGAATGGGATAAAATATTTCCAAATGCTATATCTGAAGGTAGATTAATATTCCAACTAGAAATCCTAAAAATTAGCAACAATAAAAGTAAACAATACAATTTAGAGATAGGTATAAGACTAACATAAATATTGAATCTCCACAGATAACTAATCTTAGTTGTCTGTTGGATGGAAACTCTTGTTTCTCTGGTTCTGGTGTGTGATACCTATTGCTTCTTTGTAGTTAATCTCTTTGAGTATTTTCTCTAGCGCTGGTTTTGAAGACATAAATTCCTTCAGTTTCTGTTTGTCATGGAAGCTTCTTATTTCTCCATCTAATTTGATAGAAAGTTTTGCTGGGTAGAAAATTTTTGGCTGGAAGTTGTTTTCTTTCAGAGTTTGGAATATGTTACGCCAAGCCCTTCTGGCTCTCATGACTTGGTTTGGGAAGTCTGGAGTGATTCTAATTGGTTTGCCTCTGAATGTCACTTGGCCCTTTGTTTTTGTTGCCTTTAAGAATCTCTGCTTGGCTTCCACATTGGTCATTTTGACAAATATGTGGCGTGGGGATTCTCTTCTCTGATCCTGTCTAAAGAGAGTTCTATGAGTTTCCTGGATCTGTGTATCAACCTCTTGCTCTATGTTTGGAAAATTTTCTGCTATTACTTCCTTGAAGATATTGTTGATCCCTTTTGTTTCACCTTCTTTTCCCTCCTCTATTCCAATTATTCTTAGGTTAGCTCTCTTAAAATGGGCCCATATTTCTTCAATGTCAGATTCCTGCTGTCGGATATTTTTTTCTAGATTAGAAACTATGCGTTCATTTTTGGATTGATCATCTTCTAAGAGCGAGATTCTGTTCTCCATGTGTTCTAATCGGTTGTTTGTGCTTTATATTGAGGCCTTTACTTCATTAATTGCATCCTTTATCTCTTTTTGGCTCTCTCTGAATTCTTTTTGAAACACCTCTATTATTTCTACAGTTATTTTCTTGATTTGATCTTCTAGAAATCTCTGAATTTCTATTTTATCGGGTTCTGATATTGTGGGGTTGTGGGCATTCATTGCTCCAGTGTAATTCCTCTTTCCCATGATTTCGGGAGTTTGTGCCTTCTCTGGGTTCTTCCCTTGGGTCACTATGACTTCACTTAAGGTGCTCTGGATCTCGAGTCTGTGGTATCTCAGACCCCACTACTCCTTTACTGGGTTGTATCACAGAGTCTCCGACCCAGGGAGTTTATAGAGGCTGCTTTAAACTATGGGGGGTGCCAGGTTGCACGTTCTCCTATGGTGTGATATCTCTGCCACCGCCACTCCCCCACTGGGTCAAATCCCAGGAAGTACAGTACTGGGATTTCTCCTCTGTACCCGCAATTTGACTCACTTTTCTTGAGTTCGCAGATGTAGCTGTACTGGACGTGTTGAATTCGCTGCTGCTGCCACCACTGGTGGCAATATGGCGCCGCTGCTACACCCTCGGCCATGAGGCTGGCTTATTTCTTCTTGGTTTTGAATTCCACTCTGAGTTCTTGCAGCGTGTGCTGAGCTCAGCCACTGGGAGCTTTAGATGTTCTCTGCGCTGAAAAATCCCGCCTGGCTGTTCCGCAGCGGCTCACCTCGGCCTACTGTAGCCGTCACGTGAATTCGCCGCTGCCGCCGGCAGTATGGCACTGCTGCCGTGTCCTCGGGCTGAGGCCGGTGTATCTCCTCTGTGGCTCTGAGCTCTGTTCTCAGTCCGCTTTCTCTCTGGAGCCTGGTGATTTTTTTGTTTGTCTGGTGATGGTGTTTTCTGCCTATGAAAGGCGCTCATTTTGTGGTAATGGAGATTGGTTGTTAGCGGGGCTCTTAAGCCCCGCTTTTTTCGGTCGCCATCTTCCCAGAAGTCGATAGCAGTTGTTTATAGTATTTTTAGTTCAGGGCTATTATGAATAAACCACTGTAAACATAGCCCCCTTGACTTTGTGAGACTGACTGATCTGGCTGATCTTACTTAGCATAAATGCTCCATTTCTATCCCATTTTCCTGCTAATGACATAATTTTATTGTGGCTGAGTAGAATTTTACTGTGTGTACATACTAAATTTTCTTTACCCATTCATCTGATTTTTATTATTTAAAAAATGCTTAGTAGACATTTCTGGTAAGCTGTCTGTACCTGGAATTTTTTTTTTTTTTGAGAAAATGCTTTTGATTAGAAATTAACTTTTTATTGAATTTGGCTCAAATAGCTATCCAATAAATTGGATCTTTGAAACATTTCTGCAAAGAAAACTTCTAGTGCAGACAGCCTCACCAATACTTTATAATTTAACCCCATTTGATCAAGAAACATAATCTGTGTGATTTTTGGACTGTGAGACTTGTGTTTCTCCAAATATAATGTGTCTCTGTCTCTCTCTGTCTCTGCTTCCCTTTTCCTTCTGTGTCCTCCCCTTCTCCCTATTGTATTAGGGATTGAATACAGGAGCATTCTATCTCTGAGCTACACCCTCAGACCCTTCTGGTTTTTATTTTGAAACAGGGTCTCTGTAAGATGCTCAGGGTCTTGCTAAGTGGCTAAAGTTGCCCTTGAACCTGCGATTCTTCTGTCTCAGCCTCTCAAGTACTGGGATTATAGGCATTATTTTTAAATTAATTATTAGTGCATTGCAGTTATATGTTGTAGAGAAGTTCAATGCAATCAGAACATATACGCACACAGCTCTTGGTGTAATTCTAATCCTTCCCTGTTTCCTCCTCCTCCTTTCTCTTTGAACATGTTAGTAAAATTGATAGTAATTCCTTCATATATAGCCATGGGATTATGTGAACTATTTTCTTCTTCACTCCTCCCTCCTCCTCTGCTTAACTCCTTTCTTCCATCCCTTTCCACTACTCTACAGGTCTCTCCACATCAAAGTGCCTCAGTTTCCTATTCCTCTCTTGCTTCTACGAAAACATACAACCTTCACCATCTGAGACTGGCTGATAATTTCAACTTCCATTCATTTCCTGCAAATTACATACATGTTTTCTTCTTTATAACCAAACTGAGCAGAATTGCACTGAGTATGGTCTCTCTTGGTGACTATGTCCTATGTACTGAAAAAGAATGTGCATTCTGCTATTAGATGGAATCCTCTATTGATGGCAATGAGGTGATGATAGTCGGTAGCGTTGTTCAAACCTTCTATACCATTACTGTTTTATTGGTTAATGAAATAGTGTTAAAACTGAAAGTTAGTGTTAAACTTCACATTTAGTGAGGTCGTCTGCAACTTAGTGAGACCCTGTTTTCAGAAGTAAAAAATAAGTCTGGGGGTGTAGCTGAAAGGTAGAATCCCTCTGGGGTCAATCCTCAGTACTGCATATAAAATAAAATAAACTTCATATTATGTTTTGAATGTGTCTTTTTTTTAAGTTTTCATTTTTTGCTTCATATATTTAGATGAACTTGTTACCAGATGTCATTCTCTCCCCAAATTAATATTATAATGCAGGGATCACTCTTCCTAGGTCCTTGTTTCCCAAGAGGATTTCAAATGGAAAAGAAAAATAGGGGAATAGGCCAGGCGTGGTGGCGCACACTTGTAATCCCTGCGCTTGGGAGGTGGAGACAGGAGGATCGCGCTGGTTCGGAGCCAGCCACGCTGGCTTAAGAGACCCTGTTTCCAAATAAAAAGTTAAAAAATAGGTCTGGGAGTGTAGCCCGTGGGAGTTTATCCCAGAGGTAGAAGGGCTTCCAGGAACCCCAGTACCACTACCAAAAAAAGGGGGGGGAATAAAAAAAGTGTTTTTAGGGAATTGGGGTACAGTTTAAGGGAACGTCAAGATGGAGGGTTATGTTCCACAGAAAATCTTGGGAATGTTCCATTTTCAGAAGTGGAAAACAGCCACAAGTTCACATGGCAAGATTTATTCATTCTGGAAGCGGTCTCCTTCTCCTTGTGTCTCTGCATTTGGGAAAGGAGACTATTTTCTCGGCACACTTTAGTGCGTCTCTTGTGTTTCCACTATGTTGGACACTTTTCTGCAGTTTCCCCGATGAAAACCTGTGTCAAACAGCAATTGCAGCTCAGGGGTGAATCTCTGTCTCTTCTCAGGAGGGCTGGCCTGATCCTCTGTCCCATTCCTTCCCCTCTCTTGTTCAACTCTAACCAAATAACATACTTAGAAGTGATTTACTTTGTATTTTGCTTGGGGTTTGTTGAACTTTTTCAATCTGAAAGTTAAAGGCTTTCATCAATTTGGAAAATTCTTGGCTATGTGTTTTAAAATATTTTTTCATTATCTCTTTTCCATCTGAAAAATCTAATTACTGCATGCTAAATAAAGACCACTTGATATGACTTCATAGATTTCAGATGCTCTATTCTTTCATCATTCTTCCCCTCTTCTTAGGGTTCAGTTTTGAATAATCTGTTGACTTTTCATCAAGTTTACTGACCCTCTCCTCTGGTGTATGCTGGTAAGCCCATTGCATGAAATCTTTTAGACTATATTCTACATCACAAGCATTTCTGTTGGGCTATTTTATTTTGTTTTGTTTTATTTTATTTTATTTTATTTTATTTTATTTTATTTTTGGTGGTACTGGGGTTTCTGGAAGCCCTTCTACCTCCGGGCTACACTCCCACACCTATTTTATTTTTGGAAACAGGGTCTCTTAAGCCAGTGGGGCTGGCTTCGAACCTGCGCGATCCTCCTGTCTCTGCCTCCCTAGCACGGGGATTACAAGCGTGCGCCACCACGCCCAGCCTGTTAGGCTATTTTAAATAGTTGTCATTTCTTTTCTGAAACTTTCCATATGTTCTTCAATTTACTCGCTGAACCCTATCACATTTATCATAGCCATTTTACAAATCCTAGTACTTCTGATATTTAGGTAATCTCTGGCTTTGCTTATCCTAAACATTTTTCTACAGAGAAACAATTTTTCTTGCTTCCTCTCATATCTTGGGGGAAATGTGGGATTTCTTTCAGGTTGCCAGTATGGTTTTCAGCTTTTGCGGTTTCTGGAGAGGTGTTTTTCTCTCTAATCCTACCTTGGCGTTCTGCTTTTTGAACTCTCTCCCCACCGTAGTAAAGAATAGGAGTGTCTTGTAGGGATGTCCCTCAGCAGTTTTATTCCCAAGGCAGCCGTCCACAAGCCAGTGCTTTGTATTTGGGGAAATCTCTGGTTGTCTGGACAGGGAGATGACAGGGAAGGTGCTTAGGCTCTTCTATACTGTCCCAATTATTTAATGTACTTCCTCTTTATGCCTTTAGGTTCATGGAGAAAAAATGTTGGGTGAGGATATATCCTTTCTGTGACTAGGGCTTCTCAGGATTCTAATCTGAAAAATCTACCAGTTTTGAGCGTTTTTTTTTTTTTTTTTTTCGTCATACTTTGACAAATTTCTCGTCTTCAGGAAAAATCCATTTCTTCCAGAGATGAAAGCAGCTATGAATCTCTTTTTTTTTTTTTTTCCTATAAAGGCATAACAAGTTCTGGTCTCCACTTCATTTAGGTTTTTTTTAAACCCCTCGTGTGGGTTCCAAAGACTGTGGTTCTCTGGTATAGTCTCATTGTTGTGTGAGGATATCTCCCAACTTTCCATATTCTAGCCAGAAGTAAACTCCTTCTAAATAGTGTTTAGAAGGTATATTAAAGTCATATAATGAATGTTTATGAGTCAAGTAAAACAGTTGTTAGTGTTTGGATTTATAACTTATTTTCTAAATTAGATTCTACCACTCAGTTTTACCATACAAATATTTTCACCACATACCCTTTGAGGGTTTTTTTTCTTTTTTTTTTCAGTGCTAGGAATTTAATCAAGAGACTTTCTACCTCTGAGCTACACCCCAGCCTTTTTTTTTTTTTTTTTGAAAGTATCTCACTAAGTTGCTGAGACTGGCCTTGAACCTGCAGTCTTCCTCCAACAGCCTCCCAAGTACTGGAATTACCAGCATACACCACCACACCCAGCTTGAGCATGTCTGAAAATCACATTCAAAGGGAGACTCTTTGCCAAAGTCAGATATTAAAAAGCATATGAAAAGGTTCCATACATTTTATGTAAGGGAGAAACTTTGGTAAATGTTTTGAACAGACTTCAGAGTTTTAGTAAGGGTGACTACCTTTTCAAGACAATTATGAATAAAAAGATTGATCATGGTCTTTCTTAGCTCCAACTCATTGTCCTCTTGCACTAAAATATTTAAAAATTGCTATTTTAGACACAGGTAAATTCTAAAGATAGTTGTAAAATTAATTTAAATGTAAATGTAAAATGGCTGAATATTTGTCTTTAGTTATCTAATATGTTTAACCTTTCCCATTTTTTTCTTTTCAGGAATCCTAAAACCAAAATATTAGACTGAAAGCAAACATGGCTCACCATGGTACATTTCACTGGATAGTTCTGCTTCTGCTTCTTCTGAATTCTGCATTAGCTGAAGATGGGGAGATAAGATCAAGTAAGAACTGTCAGCATTATCTCTTTTTGTCATCCAAGTGGTTTTGGAAATCAGATGTTGGGAGTTCAAGCCATGGTGTTAAAGATTCCATTCTTATTGTCCTTGTTATAATTCCCTAAAATAACTGAATTACTGTGCTATGCATTATCTGAGAAAAGAAGCTTCCCTCTGAGGTCATTTTTAAGATAACTACCTGGTAATCATTTATATTATTAATTCACTAGATTTGGAATATACAGTTTGCTATTGAGTTCATATTCATGTTCTTCTAAGCTATGTATATTGGGAGATAAAGTACCTGACTCGGGATGGTTATCATGATCAAATGAGATAATAGTGCATAAAATGGGTTAGCACAGTGACTTTTCAGTAAAATGACAACCATTTTTTTCTAATTGCCTAAGAGAACACTTGCATGAGAGATGGAAAGCAGCATTAATTGTGATTCTTCTACCCAGGACATTGTATACAGATAACGTACTTCCTTTTAAAAATTTACCTATATTCATACTTAAAAACTCATAAGCATAAAAACCCTACTAAAAATTAACTAAGGTCTTCATAATAGTTAAATTATATAGCTTGAAAATTTAATTTGGCTTTAAATCTATTAAAGCATTATTTAATGTTTAATCCACCCAAGTACTCTATATGATAGATAGCCTTAACTTTTCGAGTGTGAAGAGAAACCTACAAAATATAAGGGGCTTCCTGTCATCCAGCTCGTTAGAGTGGTAACTAGTATTTGAACTACACTCCTGACTTTCAGTCCCGTTCCATTCCTGTGACATCATTAGTCTCTCTAAGGAGGAGGTCTCTTGTATTTTGTCTGGGTTTTATAAATGGCAATATTTGTTTTTGTACTCATACTCTTGGCTAACCTTACAGTTATGAAATACATGCTGTGTGGCGCTGTGACAGGACAGAGGTGAAAGAGGCCAAGAACAACCCCTTAAGACCTGCAACCACTGAATCAGATGGCACAAACACTAGCAGGTTCAGACAATGAGTCTTGGTATTTAGGAAAGGCAGCATTGACAGGCTCTGCAAACATAACTTTCTTATTCTTTTGTTTCTTTCTTCCTCAAAAAAAAAAAAAAACCCTAAAAAATATAACCTTTTCATGCCAGTCAAGCTTCCAAAACCAACAGAAGAATGGCATTCTCTTTGCTTTGCAAGTTTGCCTCTAGGCAGAATTCCATTCCTGCTGCCCCTGCCCTGAACTTTGGTAGTGGCCACATGGCAGAGGTTGGTGTTGTGTTCCTCCTGCCCTTCTGAGGGCACCACCCCCTGCAGAATAGCACCTTGGAATGATGTCATCATCACAATGACATTTTTTTGTGACAAATCCATGCCTTGTCAATTTTTTTTAAACTTCTTGGCTGTTTTATATATTCGCCAAACAGGAGTGTTTCTATTTTGCTTGATGAGTGAGTTAAGATAACTGTAAAACTGGAGTCTCTTCATGTGAACCTTGTCAACATCCCAGACATGTAGGTAGATACAGATAAAGGAGGGAAAGAAGAAAGGAGAAGACGACAAGGGAATGAAAGAGGGCAAGGGAGCTTCCTTTACTGCTGAGGAGAGGCAAAAGTACTAATGCTAATCATCACTACCCAAGGTTTTCCTTAGTACCTATTTGTACTTAGTACCTTAGTGCAATTGTGATACTTTATTTGCTGATATTTAAGGAAACGAATCAACCTTATTTTAACGTGAAATTGGGAATATGATCTTTCACTTTAAGGAGGCTATTTATATGAGTAAAATCAAAAGACAATATTTGCTATCATAATACTTTGACTTCCCAGCTTAATCGTTTTCAATTCAACATCTCCAGGGACATGTGACTTTTCTTAGGCTAAATGTAGATGCTTACAAAAAATGAATATAAAATCATTTATCATATGGACCACAAAATGATTTTTGGGCTGCACTGAGTGTAGGACTTAAATAGCAGAAGTCAAATAAGACTGTTCCGGCCTATGCACACAGTTGGTCATTCTTATATTTCAAGTTTACTCAAACAAACTAATTTGTCTTTTAGTTAGTATTTGTCTCTTGTCTCTGGACCTTTGTGCTTGCTTGCCTATACTGAGAAGGCAAATTGGCCAAATTATGTTAAATGTGTGTACAAATATGTAACAAATTTCACCATTATATGTCACTATAATATACCAATGACATTACAATAAAAAGAAGTATCTTCTTTATCATCTGGTTAAAACTCTCAGATTGCCTGCCACTTTCTTACAAAACCTTTCCTGATCTACCACAATTTGGTTGCTATCCCACACAATTCTTTGTAGTTTCTTTTACCAGCCAGTTTTCTGTTTTACAAGACTGTGAGCTTTTTGATAAATCTTATGTGTTTTTTGAACTGTGTTCCTAGAATGTTGTCAGGGCATGGAGTAGGCTTCCAATACACACACACTCAACAAATAAAATAGGGTTAGAGGCTTTCTGTGCCTACCCTGGGAAGAGGTACAAATTTTTTCTTTTTCTCTTTACAGTTATTTATAACTTGTCCAGGTGTAATTTGCACCAAAGATAGTCTTTCTTTTTTCCTAATTGAATCCTAAGATGTCCTGAACACATGTTTTCCCTAGTTATTTAAAAAAAAAATCTCTACAGAGAAAGAAATAGCTTTATCCACTTGAATATATAATCATTTAACACAAGCAGATGTTTGGCTACATTATTGGATGAAGATGAGAGGTCAGTCCTTTGGAAACAGATTCTGGATGTAGCAAAAAAATTGGCTGCTTTGGTGATCTTGTGCTCTTTAACTTTTATCAACTATATTGGTATAAACTTTTATTGGCAGAAAACCTGCTTTAATTTCATTCTTGTTGTTCATTGTTTTGTATTTTTATAGATTTCTCAGCTTAGCATTAAGCTTAACATATTCCATTGATCTCTTAAAATGAGAAGTTAGTGTATAGCTGAGAGTCCATGCATGTAAAACTGCCCAGTTTTTGTTTTTCACACAATAAACACGCTCTGATGGCCTTCTTTTCCACCTAGGTTGCCGCACAGCTCCGACAGATTTAGTTTTTATCTTAGATGGCTCCTACAGTGTCGGCCCAGAAAACTTCGAAATTGTGAAAAAGTGGCTGGTCAATATCACCAAAAACTTTAACATAGGACCCAAGTTTATTCAAGTTGGAGTGGTCCAGTATAGTGACTACCCTGTGCTGGAAATTCCTCTGGGAAGCTATGATTCAGGAGAGAATTTGATAGCAGCGATGGAATCCATACACTACTTAGGAGGAAACACGAGGACTGGAAAAGCCATCCAGTTTGCCCTGGACTACCTTTTTGCCAAATCCTCACGATTTTTAACTAAGATAGCAGTGGTGCTCACCGATGGGAAATCCCAAGATGAAGTCAAGGATGCCGCAGAAGCAGCGAGGGACAGTAAAATAACCTTATTTGCCATTGGCGTTGGGTCGGAGACGGAAGATGCAGAACTTAGAGCCATCGCCAACAAGCCTTCCTCAACTTATGTGTTTTATGTGGAAGACTATATTGCCATATCCAAAATAAGGGAAATAATGAAGCAAAAACTTTGTGAAGGTAAGCCCTCTTATAATTTGGGAAGCCTTAACAATTACAGTTTCTTACATTTTGGTATGATCTGTTCATTAATACTGGTGGAGATGTCACTTTTTTATAGTGTTAGAACTGAGGTGAGTGAAAATTTTTGTGTTATAGTTATTCTGGATAAATACTATTTTTTAAAGAAACAATTACTTTCGAATAGAAATACAATCGGGAATACAATCTTTTGTTGCATTTATTTTTTTCTCCTTTCAGTTACAGCTTCTTTTTATTATGGTGAGAATAGAAACTAAAGACACATAAAAATAAAAATATACCAACCACCAGTAATCATGTAACTCCTGATAAAGAGTTTTTCTCTATTTTTTATTTAAGTCCTTTTCCTTAGTGCCTTAGAATTTATCTGATAAAACAAGTTACTTTGTATAATTTCATACTCCATTTTTATGTTATTATATGCTTTATTGTCTCCATTATGTTCTTACTTTTTTTAAATTTAATTTCATTTTTTGGTGGTACTATAGGGATGGAACCCAGGGTCTTTTCTACCTCTGGGCTATACTCCCAGACCTATTTTATACTTTATTTGGAAACAGGGTCTCACTAAGTTGCTGAGAGCCTCACTAAGTAGCTGAGGCTGGCTTCGAACCTGTGCGATCCTCCTGTTTCAGCCTCCCAAGCACGGAGATTACAAGTGTGAGTCACCACGCCTGGATAATGTTCTTACTTTTAAGCAGGACAGCCAAAGATCTCCTTCTGTAACTTACTTAATAATTGTCTAGTTTTATAGATTTAACCTATTTCTAAGTTTGGTGAGGTAATAGAATTGTAAATATTATAATTGTAAAATTCTTGTACAAAATTCTGAATAGAAATCATTCCTTTAGAGTAAAAAAAAAAAAGGGTCAAATAGCTGACATTTTAAAAGATCCAGTAAAAATGTTAAACATTGCATTATGAAAGACTTACTTGCCTCTTCAAAAGGACATTTTAAAATAAAGTACTTAAGAGAGTATTACATTTATATCATTCTGTGGATCTAACTTCATGTTTACAAGAACTATATGGTATGAGAAAGTTCTAATTTTTGGTGTTAGGGCATATACATCCTCATTTTTTGATTATTTGGGAAGAATAACTTGCTCATGTCCCTTATTTTGGTTATTACATTTACTATATCATATAATGAAGAAGCAACACTAAGCTGGGTATGGTGGCACATGTCTGTAATCCTAGTACTTGGGAAGATAAGACAGGAAAGTCACAGGTTCAAGGCCAGCCTCAGCAACTTAGTGAGACCCTGTTTTAAAATAATAATAATAATAATAATAATAATAATAATAATAATAATAAATCTGGGGTTGTAGCTCAGAGGTGGAATGCCCTGAGTCCAATTCTAGTACCAACCAACCAACAAAAACCCCTAAACAAAACAAAACAATATAAAAAATTAAAAGCATTTTATTTTCCAGATTACTTACAAAGACTCCGAAAGTAAGTAAGTTGGTTCACATTTGGTGAAAATAGTTCCTATCTCTGTGGGTTAGGAAAAAATTTATGCCATTGTTAATTCCATGTTCTTCATATTTGTTTAGTGAAAATAGTAGGAAACACTTAAAATTTTTTTCCTTACAATACAATACAAAAGAAAGTATAGAAAATAAAGTGTCCTTAATCAAACTTTAAAGAGGAATACTGTAACATGTACCTGTGGTTTTCACGGTTTCTAATGAGTTGCTCACAGTTATACTAGGCAAACTTTTGTCACCACTAACTAGCTAAATGGACTGGGATGTTTTTTGTAGCTTGTCATTTAGGTAGGATTTTATTTTGGAGTCAGGTGTATTTCATTATTAACAAAGTTTTCTTGGAGAAATTTCACTTGTTTTTATTTTATAATGATAATTTAACTGATAAAATATATCTATTCGGTATTTGCTTCAGAAATTTTTTTCTATAGATATTTATCTTGGTAAATGCATTTTTCTTAAAATTATTTTAAGAACACAGAAAAGAGTAATTGTGCTTAAAAGGGGTACAAAGTCTTTCAGCTAAAATACATAATCTAAAAAAAGTTGAAATTCTGGCAAATATTAATTCATTCACACTCAATAAAACAATGAAATAACATATATTTCTATTCATTACATATGTGCTATATAGTAGCCATTTTTTAAAATCTATTTTTTAGTTGGGCATGGTAGTGTACATCTATAATTATAGTACTTAGGAGGCTGAGACAGGAGGAGCTTAGGTTCAGTTATAGCCTTAATAAGGCCCTCAGCAACTTAGCAAAACCCTTTTTCAAAAAACAAACAAAAATTTAAAACAGGGTTGGGGGTGTAGCTTGGAGGTACAGTACTCTTGAGTTTAATCCTCAGTAAACACACACACACACACACACACACACACACACACACAACATAGTTTTTCAAATTATACTTTTGGAATATATGGTTTTCTTGCACTTATTTTTTAATCCTATATTTGGTTACAGCTACTATGTTAAATTAACACATTGTTATCTTACAGAACCTCAAGTCATATAATTTGTTTTTGAATCATTTGAAAAATTTACATTTTTCTGACAAATAATTAAGTTCCCCCTTTAAATATTTAGTCTATATGATTGGCATTTCCCCAAACTTTTCACTTTTATACCCTAATGTGGTTGATTTCTAGTGAACAGAGTATTATTTACCTTTTTGTTGGCTCTCGATTTGTCTCATCTTTCTAGACCTATTCTTTTTCTGGAGGAGTTCTTGGCAGTATTTTCTTTGGTCAAGACCACTATTTTTGTGATAGGTAATGGTGTGTTTATTTATTCATTTATCTTAAAGTTTTATAATTGTTACTACTGCCACTATTACTTCTTTGCCTACCTCTTCTTCATGCTCCCCCACATTTTCATTAAAACACACACACACACACACACACACGACCTACTCTTTTAACTCATTTGAAGTGTACAATATTGTGGACCATATACACAGAGTTGTAAGTACACATTTAGAAAATTTTAATCTTTCTTAACTAAAACTTGATACCTTTGAACAACTCCCTCTTTCCCCAATCCATCTCCAGCAACCATCATTCTTTCTGTTTTTATGATTTGACTACTCTGTGACTGGCTTACTTTACTTAGCATCACACCTTTAAGATTTATTCATGTCATCTCAGATGGTAGGCTTTCTTTATATGGCTGAATAATAATGCATTTTATTTGTATACCACATTTTCTTACCCACTCATTTTTTATCCATTCTATAGACATATAGGTTGTTTCTACCTCATGACTGTTGTGGATAATGCCATGGTGAACATGAACAGATATTTCTTCACAATCCTATTTCCAGTTCTTTTAGATACATTCCAGAAGTAGGATTATTATATCATGTGGTAGTTTCATTTTTTTTTTTAAGGAACCTCAGTCTATTTTCCACAGTAGCAGAACCATTTCACATTTCCAGTCATAGTGTTCAAGAGTTTGAACCTCTCAATATCCTTGTCAAAGCTTGTTATTTTCTGTTTCTGTTTTTAATTTAATTTTATTTTTTCTGATGGTGGCCATCCAAACATGTGTGAAGCGATATCTCATTGTGATTTTGATTTCATTTCTCTGAGGATTAGCGATGCTAAACATCTTTTTTATTTTCCTGTTGGCCTTTTAAGCATGTCTTCTTTGGGGAACTAGCCATTCAAGTTATTTGTCCATTTTTAATAGAAGTTTTAAAAATACACAGTAAATTTTTTTTGCAATATTGGGGATTGAACCCAGGGACATTCTACCTCTGAGCTACACCCACAGCCTTATTTTTTATTCTTATTTATTTATTTATTTATTTGCAGGTCTGGGGATAAAACCCAGGGGCACCCAACCTCCAACCTACACACCCTGCCCTATTTTTATTCTTTATTTTGAAACAGGGTCTCACTGAGTTGCAAAGGGCCTCACTAAGTAGCTGAGGCTGTCCTTGAACTGTGCTCCTCGTGTCTCAGCCTCCCGAAAGCTGGGATTACAAGAGTGCACCACCATGTTCAGCTTATTCTTTATTTTGAAACAGGGTCTCACTAAGTTGTGGAGGGCCTCACAAGTTGCTGAGGCTGGCCTTGAACCTGCAATCCTCTTGTCTCAGCCTCCCTTGTACTGCTATTATAAGCGTGTACCCCCCAAGCCTGGCTTTGGTTTTTTCCCCCCATTCTGTAGGTTTTATTTCTACCCTTTTTGTTGTCTTCGTTACCACACAGCTTTTTCATGTGATGTCATTCCATTTTGTCTGCTTTTGGTTTTGGACTTGTGCTTTTGGTGTCACTATAAGAAATTATTACGAAGACCAGTGTGATGAAACTAGGATCCCCCCCTTTTGTTTTCCTCCAAGAGTTTTATAGTTTCAGGCTATATATTTACTATGTTTTGTGTTAATTTTGTAGGATGGTGTAAGATAATGGCCCAATTTTATTCTTTTGTACATGGATATACAATGGTTGAAGAGACTATTCTTTCCTCCTTGTGTGGTTTTTGGCACCCTTGACAGTAGTGATGATGATGATGGTGGTGATGGTGATGATGGTGATGGTGGTGGTGATGATGATGGTGATGGTGGTGGTGATGATGGTGATGGTGATGATGGTGATGGTGATGGTAATGGTGATGGTGATGGTGATGCGGTGTGTGTATTTTCTGAGCTCTCTCTTCTGTCACATTGGTCTTTATATCTGTCTTTATGCCAATTCTACATTGCTTTGATAATTACAGCTTTACTAGATAATTTGAAACCAGAAAGAGTAAAGCCTACAGTTTTGCCATTCTTTCTTAAAACATTTTCACTCCACATGGCCTTTTATGGTTGCACATAAATTTTAGAGCTTTTTTATTTCTGTAAAAATATCTTTAGGATTTTAATAGTGATTACCTTGAATATGTAGAGAGTTGTGTGTAGTATAAATATTGTAACAATATTGTCTCTTGATTTGTGCCTTCAATTTCTTTCAGTAAAGTTTTATAGTTTTCAGGTTACAAGTCTGCCCTCCTTGGTTAAGTTTATTGTTAAGAATTTTATTTTTAAGCTATTGTTAGTGACATTGTTTTCATAATAACTTCTGAATTATTTGCTGGTAGTATATAGAAACACAGTTATGTTTTCTATGTTGGATTTGTATCTTGAACTTTTGCCAGCTTCATTTACTCTCACAGCCTTTATTAGGAAGTGTGGTATCTTTAGGATTGTTTTTATCTTTTTTAATGTACTCGTACAACTATGGGGTACACTGAGATAATTTGATACATGTGTAAAATGTGTAATGACCAAGTAAAGAAAGTTAATATTTTCATCCCATATTTTTATAATTTTGGATTAGAATATAATAACTATACTTATTTCTGGGGTACAGTGTGATATTTCAGTACATGTATATATGTACTGACCAAATCAGGATAGTATTTCCATCTCATTATTTTCTGTCTGGGGATTTTGCACTTCTGTCTTCCATAAAAATATAAATATCTATAAAAATATAAGAGGTTATTGTGAACTGTAAGGTACATTCCTTATATACCCAATTTGTTGTGGTTCTTTATTATGAAAGGGTGTTGAATTTTGTCCAATGCTTTTACTGCATCTGCCTCGATACTTGTGTCTCCCGAGTAGCTGGGATTACAGGTGCACCCACCAGGTCTTGCCTGTCTGACTGTTGATGTGGGGTTGAATTCAGTTAGTATGTTGTCAAGGATTTTTACATCTATATTTTAGTGATACTGGCAGTAGGTTTCTTTTGGTGTCTTTTTCCAATTTAATGTTATCCTTCTAAGAAGAGTTTTGAAATGTCTCCTCCTTTTTCATTTTTTGAAAGGATTAGGTTTAATTCTTTAAATATTTTAAAGAATTCATCAGTGAAGCTGTCTAGTCCAGGGCTTTTCTTTGTTGGGAGGTTTTAATGACCAGTTCCATCTCTATATTAGGCCTAGCTGCCATTACAAGTATTATTCCTTCTGAATTCAGTTTTGGCATGTTGTATGTTTCTAGGAATTTATTAATTTTTCTAGGTTGTCCAGTGCATCTGCATATAGTTGCTTATAGCAGTTTTTTTTTTATAGTCCCTTTTATTTCTTCTCCTCCTCCTCCTCTTCCTCCTCCTCCTATTCTTATTCTTATTCTTATTCTTATTCTTATTCTTATTCTTATTCTTATTCTTATTCTTGGTACTGGGGTTCCTGGAAGCCTTTTTACCTTGGGGCTACACTCCCAGACATTTTTTTTTTGTTTATATTATTATTTGGAAACAGGGTCTCTTAAGCCAGTGAGGCTGGCTTTGAACCTGTGCGATCCTCCTGTCTCTGCCTCCCAAGCACAGGGATTACAAGTGTGTGCCACCACGCCTGGCCAGTCCCTTTTATTTCTGATGCATCAATATTTCTGTCTCTTCTTTCAATTTTGTCCTAGTTAATCTAGGTAAAGGATTTGCCAACTTTGATTTATTTAGTAAAACATCTTTTAGTTTCATTGATTTTTTTTCCCCCTGTTTTTCTCTTCTCTGTTTCACTTATTTCTGCTCTAATCTTATTTCCTTCCTTCTGCTAATTTTGGGATTAGTTCATTTTTCTTTTTCTAGATTTTTGAGTTATACTGCTTATTGGAGATTTTGGGGGGCATTCTACCTCTGAGGTACACCCCCTGCCTATTTTTTATTCTTTATTTTGAAATAGGGTCTCACTAAGTTGCAAAGAGCCTCACTAAGTAGCTGAGGCTGGCCAAGATCCTGGATCCTCCTGTCTCAGCCTCCCAAGTACTGGGACTACAAGTGTGCACCACCACGCCAGGCTTATTGGAGATATTTTTAATGTAGGTATTTATCACTATAAACCTGTGGTAAGGTACTATTTTGCTTTATCCCATAAGTTTTAATAGGCTATGTCTTGTTTTCATTTGTCTACAGATACTTTCTAATTTCTCCTTTGGCCCAATGACTGTTGAAGAATGTGTTGTTTAACTTCTGCATATATTGAATTTTCACATTTTCCTCCTGTTATTAATTTATAATTTCATGCCATTGTGGTTGGAAAATGTACTGGTTTGAATTCATTTTTATTAAATTTAAAACTTGTTTTGTGATCTACCATGCGATCCATTTTGGAGAATGTTTTATGTACACTTGAGAAAAATGTGTTCTGCTGATGGATGGATTTTTTGTAAAGATTTGTTAAATTCATTTGGTCTATTGTTCAAGTACTTTCTTTCCTTATGGATAATTTTTCGGCTGTTCTAATCATCAAGGTGGGATACTAAAACCTCCTACCATGATTATGTTGCTATCTATTTTTCCCTTCAATTTGGTCATTCTTTGATCTTATATTTGGGTGTGGATATATGTTTATAGTTATTGTATCTTTCTGGGTAATTGAGCATTTATTAATTATATAATGTTCTTTGTTACTTACGATAGTTTCACAGTTAATATCTTTTTTCCTTTTTTATGGGTATAGCTACTCCTGCTCTCTCTGGTTACCATTTTAGTGGGATACCTTTTTCATCTCCTTGCTTTCAGCGTGTGTGTGTGTGTGTGTGTGTGTGTGTGTGTGTGTGCCCTTAAATTTCAAGTGAGTCTCTTGTAGATAACATAGAGTTCGATTTATTTAAAAAAATACATTCAGGCTCTCTGTTATGATCACATACAGAGTGCCCCATGACGAGCTCATGTATTGAGGGTTGATAAGGTTTGCTCATCGGGTTGTGTTCCCATCAGTAGCTGGGTTTGTCTGGGTGGCAAGCTGGGCCTGAGGGTGTGACTGGAGAAGGTGGGTCCCTGGGAGTGTATCCTTGGGGATGGTGCTTGTGTCTTTAAATCCCCTGGCTTGCTTGCTCTCTCTTGCTGTGAGAACAAAGTCTTGTGCTCTCCTTCCCTCTGCTTCCTGCCAATATGCTCTGAGATTCAAAATCCCCAACCTCAGGCCAGGTGTGGTGGCTCAGGCTTGTAATCCCTGCACTTGGGAGGCTGAGACAGGAGGATTGCACAGGTTCGAAGCCAGCCTCAGCTACTTAGGCTCTCAGCAATTTAGTGAGACCCTGTTTCCAAATAAAGTATAAAATAGGTCTGGGAGTATAGCCCGGAGGTAGAAAAGCCCCTGAGTTCCACCCTCAGTTACACACACACACACACACACACACACACACACACACACACACACAAATAAATGAATAAAATAAAAAAAAATAAAAGAAAAAAAAACCCAAAATCCCCAACCTCACATCCATTGAACCCAAAATCTCCAAGGAAATCATGGAAATAGATCTTCTTTCCTCTAAACTGAGGGGTCAGGTTGTTTTGTATTGTAGCATGCTGACTGACACACTGTCTATATTTTCTTTGGGGTGTTTAATCTCTTTCCATTTAAAATAATTACTGACAGGGAAGAATAACTATTGTCACTTTGGTAATTAGTTTTTGTTTTCCTGGTGGCTATAGCTCTTCTGGCTTTTTTTCTGTTGTTCTTTTTCTGTCTTGCTGACTTTGTGTTTTTTTATATTTTATAGTGATATGCTTTGATTTCTTTCTTATTCTGTTTTGTATGTATTTAATAAGTGGTTTCTTTTTGGTTACAGTGGGTATTATATAAAATATTATATCATTATAACTTTATTTTAATTCTGTAACAGCCTAACTTTAATTATATATAAGAAAATCTACTTTTTTTTTTTTTTGGTGGTACTGGGGTTCCTGGAAGCCCTTCTACCTCCGGGCTACACTCCCAGACCCATTTTTACATTTTCATTTGGAAACAGGGTCTCCTAAGCCAGCGCGCGGCTGGCTTCGAACCTGCGCGATCCTCCTGTCTCTGCCTCCCAAGCGTGGGGATTACAAGCGTGAGCCACCACGCCCGGCGAAAATCTACTTTTTTTTGTAAGGGTATTTTGAAATGAACTCAGGAGCACTCTACCTTTGAGCTACATCCCAGTCCTATTTTATTTTTTATTTATTTATTTTTTATTTTGAAACACTCTCACTAAATTGTTGAAATTGGCCTTGAACCTAGAACTTTCAAATACTGGCTTTACAGGTATGTGCTCCCACACCCGGTCAAATATTCTGTACTTTTATCCCTCACACACAATTTGTTACTGATATCACAAATACTATCTTCATTTTGCATATACCTATTAACATATTTTTATAGTTATTATTTTTATGCTGATTTCTATACTTTCTTTCTTGGAGGAGCAAATATGTAGTTTTCTATTGCCCTTTCATGCCCTAAATGATACTTTCCTTATGTATCTTCAGAGACCTCTAACTAACTGTGGTTGGAATTACTAAGTTTTAGAATTAAAAGTGATTTATGTTATCACCATTTTAGTGTTATAGTGTTCTATATTCATTCATTTATTTATCTTTAGCAGCAAATTTTATATATTTTTATGTTTTTTTATCTTTTTATTTTTAAATTTTAATTTTTTTTATTTTTTAGTGGTACTGGGGATGGAGCCCTTCTACCTCTGGGCTACACTCCCAGACCTATTTTATATTTTTTTATTTGGAAACAGGGTCTCTTAAGCCAGCGCGGCTGGCTTCGAACCTGCGGGATCCTCCTGTCTCCACCTCCCAAGTGTGGGGATTACAAGTGTGCACCAGGACGCCTGGTGTAAATCTTTTTTATTGTAAGAGGGAAGACTGCCTTAATGTTTCTTGTACTGCATTTGTGGTAAAGATATACTCCCTCATGAGAAAGCCTTTTTATACTTTTCCTTTATTTTTTGAAGGACAGTTTTGCTAGGTATAGTATTCTAGAGTGGCAGGTTTTGATCTTTTAACACTTTGAATACATTGTTCCACTCTCTTTGACCACTGTGTCAGCTGAGGAATTTGATGGTAGTCTTATGGAAGCTCTTCTTTATGGAACAAATCACTCTTCTTCTGCTTTCTAAATTTTCTCTGTCTTGAATTTGATAATTTCATTATAATGTATCTTAGGATATACCTATTTGGGTTCCTTTAGCTAGAGTTCTTCTGGATATTGTTTTTGTTACTCAGATTTGAATTTTTTTGTAATTATTGCTTCAAGTAAACTTCCTTACTTTCCCCTCCATTTCCTTTCCAACTCTAATACTGTATTTGTATGTTTGATGCTATTTCATAAACCCATTAGAATTTCTTTACTTTTTATCATTCTTATATTTATATCTTTGGATATTTTCAAATGGCCTGTACTTCAGTGTGTTCTTTTTTCTCCTGCCTGATCAAGTTTTGTAGTGAGTCTCTCTAGTAAAGTTTTTAGTTCAGTTATTATATATCTCAATCTCAATATGTATTTGTTTCTTCTTTATATTTTATATCTCTTTGTTGATATTCTCATTTTGTTAATGAATTCTTTAGCTAATAAAAAATCTTCCTAATGGACATATTGAGTTCTTTTCTAGGTAACTCATATATTTATATACTTCTATGTCTTTAGGGCTAGACTCCATAGTTCTTTGTGTCATATTTCCCTCTTTCTGAGTGTATGTTTTAGCTTTATTTTGGGATCCAAACATTTGCTAAAAACAGTCAGGGTAAGACTCATCAATCAGATGACTGGAGAGTCTGAAGGATCATTGTGTCCCTATTCCCTTTATTATTTTTTTTAATGGGATGCAACTTCTTTGGGCCTGTGCATCTTCCTAACTCCCTCACTCCCTCATCTGGTCTCTCTGTGTTGCCCAGGCTAATCTTCAACTCCTGGACTCAATTAATCCTCTCAGCCCAGCCTCCCAAATATCTGGGATTATAAGCATATGTCATTGTGCTAGGCTAGGCTTGCTCATGCAACCAACTTCTCATTTGTCAACTTGCAGTTTAATTTTTCAAAAACTTCTTTCATCTAGTGTCAATTTGTGGTGCTATAAGCGATTTAGTTCTGTAGCCACACTGGTACCACAAACCCTTGTTATCAGCCTCCACTAATTACGTAAATTTTGCTGGTTCCTTAGTGCCCTTAGTCAGTCATGAGAGACAGCAGTCCCTCAGGCAGTCCTTCAAAAACGTCAGAATGCCAGATACATACTCCACCCTTTCTCTTCCTTTGAGGGAGATGCCTCAGGTTGTGAGCCTTTTCCCAAGTATACTTAATTGTGCCAGCCACAGCAAGACACACCCCTCTTTTCTTTGTTCTCAGTGACCCCAGGCATCCAAACTATGGGAAATCTCTCAGCTCTCCACATAAGGCAAAACAGAAGTCAGTCCCTCAGGCAGCTGTGGGAAAACCCTGCATATCAGGTGCACATCCTCCTCTTGTTTCTCTGAGACAGAAGCATGCACTCTTTGATCTGTGCCAACTTGGAGTCTAACCTGGCACGATCAAAGAGAAATTGCTTTTCCCCGTTTCACTGTGGCCATGCTTGGCCTGTGCTCAGCCAGGCTTCTGCAGTATCCCAGCCTGATTGTGCAGGTCTCATAAAAGTCTGCATATTATTGCTAAAGGAGTGCTTCTTTAGGGGTAACGTGAGCTGGAACTGGGATATCCATGTTGCTGAAGATACCCATCTTTGGGTATCTTTAAGGTCTTCCAACTGTCTATGGTTGGCGTCACTCAGTTTCAGAGCCTGTATTTTGATTCTGGTACAAGTGGTTGAAGGTCAGTTTTTAGAAGCCTGCTTGAATGTTCCACATTCTATTGTCTTGACTTTTAGATGATGCAGGAAATGTATATTTTAAAATAATATATGATATTCCCCGACATAATAGTTCAGAGGACAGAACTCTGACTGGGTCTGCCCCCAATTAGCCATGTAACCTTAGCTTTAGCTTCTTTGAGTAAACCTTAGTTTTTCATAAGGTGAGGCTAGAAGTTTGGTCTAGAGGTGTAATTTTATATCTTATGAATGCAAATTATTTTTCTTTTATGGATCTAGCATACCTGATAACTTTTGCCTTGTAGAATATCCAGAAAAGATCAAAATGATTTGTGTTTAATGTGCTGCTGACTCGTGATTTTTCAGCTTTGAAGAGGTTTTTTATTTTAAAATGAGATACAGTGAGAGAAAGAGGAGGCGGAAGAGAGGGGGTTTGGGAAGGATGAGAGTAGACACGCCCTGACTCGGTAGTACATGTGCCAATTTGTCCCCTGCCCCAATAAACTTTGGGCTTCCTCTCCCTTCCTTCCTTGACCTTCATGTACTTTAACTTGGAATGATGCTAAGGACTTCTTTTTTTCCCTCAATCAAAATTACTTGTACTTTGTACTGTTATTTGCTTGAAGATTGCTAGATAATTTGATTATCCCTAATTTGCTAACCATGGCTTGGTACATAGCCCTACCGTACTCAGTTCAATTAGGGTTTTTGTACAAGTCCCAAAGAATAAGGGTAGATACATCAGGAACCATGGCCAAGATGACTAAAATTCTGTGGAGGAGACTAATATTCTAGCTTCTATGATTCCAGAGCAAATAGGTGATGGATTTCTCTACTTTCATATTTGTCTGAATCTCTATTTTTTGTTTCTCCAGTATAAGTATGCATATTCATGAATTCCCAACCACTGAGGGTGATATTTGATGGGTAGGGTAGACTTGGTTAAAATATTTCATGAAATCTTGTAAGTTAGCTAGAGAATCACTCTGTAGTCTCTTTGTAATGAAAACAATCAAATTCTAATCTGAATTGAAGGCAATTTAATATTGTCAGACATGTGTGGTACACTAAAGACATGATGTTTTATTTATTTAGAGATGACACTTTTAAATAAGTGTATTGTGTGTGAAAATTTATGTTTGTAGGGAAAGTAGAATGACTATGGCATAATTCAGAAAATATACACATTAAAGCCTATAAACTTTGGTATCTGTAATTGAATCAAGATGTAGCTATTCAGCCGGAGTGGCGCATGCTTGTAATCCCAGCATTCGGGAGGCTGAGACCTGGAGGATCGTGGTCCACGGACATCCTCAGCTACTTAGTGAGGCCCTCTGCAACTCAGTGAGACCCGGTTTCAAAATAAAGAATAAAAAATAGGGCAGGGGGTGTTCCATCCCCAGACCCGCCAAAAAAAAAAAAAAAAAGATGTAGCTATTCGGTTATTACTGGTTAATTATTACTAAGAAAGATATAAGCATGTAACTTTGTTGTGTGAATATCTCATTAGCTCATTCTACTTTCTCCTCTTTCTCTATGAAATATTATGCATAATAGCTATCACCTATTTACCTATTTTATTTTCATAACCCTTATATCTTTTTCAAGTGTCAATAGGCATTCTACTGAGATAGAAAGTTGGTACAAAAACTTTGGAAAAGTTTTTTCTCTTAATTTTTTATTGGTACATTATATTCATACATCATATCGGGGTAAAAAACTTGTGTGTACATACATGTACACATCACCAATTTAACCCCTACCCAATTCCTATCCCATTCCCTCCCCATTCCTCCTTCCCTTGCTTGGCTTAGTGGTCAGCTTCAATATGTTTAAGTACATTGTGTGTTTTAGGAAATTTCCTTCTTCCCCCCTCCCATCCCCTCATTTAGGTTGTCTTGTTTGCTCCTCTATAGGATTTCCTTTTTCATCTAGAGTTTCTCCTATGACCCATTTCTTTGGAAAAGTTTTTGACACTATAGTGTAAAGCACGCAAGCCTTATGAAGCAACAACTCTTCTAGATATTTTACCTGTGAAAAAATAATTCCATATGTCTATCAAAGAACATGTTGGAGAATGTTTGCAGCAGCTTATTCACAATAGTTAAAAACCAAAAACAACTCAAATGACTTCATATACAAAAACAGATGAATACGACATGATGTAATTCCTACTAGACAGAGAAAAACAGTCTACTGTTCAATAAAGCATGCATGCTTTCAACATTATGTGGAGTAAAAGATCAAATCTTCTGAGAGTGTTTCTTGTAAATGTGAGACCTGCGGTTTTACCGTGGAACAGCCCCGTCTCTGTAGTGAGGCCTGGATTTGGGGCTGACTCCTGACTTTGTCAGCCTCTCTTTCTTGTGGTTGGATCTTTGGCGAAGTGAATACCTCAGGCCTCGGTGATATACCATATTCTAGAAAAATTAAGATCAGTGTGCTATAGAAATAGAGGTTCATATTCATCGAGGTGCTTGGATGTTTGGTTAAAACAAATTAATGGACGAGTCCTATTTCTATAAACCAAAGCCCAAGAAATAAGATGTTTTGTGTTGGAATTGTATATACCTAAGATCTGACAAAAGTTCTGCTAGTTCCAATTAAAAACAAAACAAATGAAGGAAAGAATAAAGTAAAGGAATTTTATACATACTACTATCTGGGTATATGTAAAGGAAATGCAAACACATTACCTTTTCTCCACAGTATTCAAAAAGAGAAAAAAAACTTAACAAAATTTCATCATATATATATATATATATATATATATATGGTACTGGGATTCCTGGAAGCCCTTCTACCTCCAGGCTACACTCCCAGACCTATTTTTACATTTTTATTTGGAAACAGGGTCTCCTAAGCCAGCGCGCATGGCTGGCATCGAACCTGCGCGATCCTCCTGTCTCTGCCTCCCAAGTGTGGGGATTACAAGAATGTGCCATCATGCCCGGCTAATTCTTTAAAATAAAAAAGTTGAATGCCACATTGGCAAACAACACACAGGTTAAAAATTTAAGCCTTTATAATTATATATATATATATATATATATATATATTACTATTTTTAAGACAAAAATGGATTTTCATGTTTTATATTTTCCTGGTCAAAAATAATATAACCTCTTATTACTGAACCAAGGTACTGGTGCCAAAGATGTTTATTCTTTTGGTTTATGCGCAAGTTGTGCTCATGGTTAGTTGGAGCCTAGTGTTCCAATCGACTTAACATTGAGGCAGCATCATAACATCTAAACTTACTGTCCTTCACTGCCAGTCCTGCATCTGGCAGACATCCTCCCCAGATGAAGGACTGTTCACTCCGAGTCCTCCTAGGTTTCAAGGAAGTAAAATTATTTGCTAGTGAAAGAGGATGAGGTCATTCAATCTGCGACAAGAAAAAAAAATCTGTTTGAATGTGGGGCTGCCTTCTTTATTATTTATCTAAGCTTTGGTAAAAGAATTGCTATTTGGATAATTTATTTTGCTATCAATATTGTATTGCCTATAAGGCATAGTTGGATGTATTTGATTTCTGTGTCTAAACACCAGCTATACAGTTTTTATATTTCTCTACATGACAGGATTTAGACAAAACACATTTCTTATGACTCCAGTAAGACTGAGTGACTTGTATCACTAAGCTCTGAGGTTTAACAGAAAAGGAAATATTACTGGATGTCAGAGTTTGAAATAAACAAGATAACCTGTGCTCACGCTCAAGGCATTCCTGTTCAGAAAGGTCTCTGACATACTGGAGTAAAACAAAATTAAACTTCAGGAAACCGTTTGTGAATTTAGTTCTTCAGGGTTCTGTTTTTGTTCTGTTTATTTCTGGCCTTGCTCCCAGCTGTCTTGCTTTACATTAACATGGTCTATCTAAGGTCTACTTATCTGTTGTAGGGGTTATACAAGATCCCAACTGAGTCTCTCTTTGTATTTGATTTCCTTGGGACATAGAAATTATAGAACTTTTTAGAAATTTGTGAACAAATCATTGATTGATTATTTATATTCTGACTTCACACATGTGAGACACTGTTTCCTATAAGGTTTTGGAGATCAGGGTGCTGTGTACAGCATCTTATTATAAAGATGAGCATGTGCTTGCTTTATCTCTGCACTTGTAGGCCAATTGTGGTTGCAAAGCCTTTCAAGTACAGCACCACCTCTGATCCCTGGACAAGCTCTGTGGAGATCCTTGTTCTATTTCATGAGTGAGGATCCAGAGCTTTGTGAGAAGTTAGGAGAGAGCCTCCAGCCTGCTCTTAAGGTTTCTGTCTCAAGTTTGAGCTCTTTGTCCAACACTTTATAACTTCTCTTTTGTATAGCAAATCAAAGTAATAGTTCAAATCTGAATATCCCTATGATATCATATTGAATACTCTTTCTTTTAAGCTGAACTTTCTTTTCCAGTTTTAGATCAAATGCATTTGAAGGGAGATTTGTCTATATACCTTCCTCTACCCAACTCAAACAAACAAACAAACAAACAACCCCGACTGGAAGAGTTTAACTTTATTTGTTGGGCTGTGGCTTGACATTGTGTAATTGGCCATTATTGGGACCACTTATTCCATGCCTGTCTTGTTTTCACATGGAAGTGTGGGAAGGAAGCTTCAGATCAGTGAGGCCGTAAGTGCCTGGTCGTGGATCAGAGCGCCCTCGGGAGTCTTCCTTTGGGTTGGCAGCTCTGTGGAACTGGAGTGTCCTGGCTTCTTCCGTAGCCCCTGGTGAGCTTAGCACACAGGCCTACGCCTAGGAAGAGTGGGGATCCACTCTGCCCTACATTGCTGGGTGGGTGGGGTTCACCACCATCTGCAGCTTCATCTAACCCAGGTTTTCGGTTCATCTCATTTCTTTCCCTCCTTGGTACTCAGCTCCAAGCTGCCTGAGAGGATAAGGATGTAATTGATCATGCCCCTTCAAAACACAGCATGTGAAAGATCTGAAGAGAAAAATAACCATTGCTTCCCAGGAATACATCCAATTTTACTTATGTCAAACCTTTATTTTATTTCCCATACTCTGTGGAACAGGTTATAACTGTACTTTGGGGGCTAGTAAAATCTATATCATTACTTTTTATTGTGCTATAAATGTCCTACCTTTCCCTACCTTTAGTGTTACAGAAGAGGGTGATTCACTTAAAGTATGTTTAGTGGAGTTTATTCTTGTTTTATTCTTTTAGCTGTTCTATAAAACATAAACAGGCATGCTCACTGTATACATTATGTAAAGGCCTTGGGGAAGTCTGAAACCACTGTAACATTTCCACGGCACGACAGCTTAATAGCACGTCAGCCATAAAGTTTTTCCAACATAGTTTTTCAGAGAACTATAAAGTATATCAATATTTTATGATTTATGTAGCTAATTCTCTGTGTGTAATGTTAGTGATTTTTAAAGGAACTATTCCTTACCTATTTATAAATATGATTGATATATTAATAATCAGAGTTGAAATAATGGGTCATTTGAAAAACTTCCATGTGTAAATAAGACCCAGGTTAAGTTTTTTCTTTTTTCCAGAGTGAAAGAACTAATGATACTTGAGTTGTAGGATGACAAAGTGCTTCAACTGGAAGAACTTCAAGAACAAGTATCAAATGCTGGTGGTACAAGAAGAGAATCTTAGAGTTCATGGTCTAGATCTAGGACATTGAGGAACATTGTCCAGGGTCACATGACTAAATTAATAGCAAGTCCTGAATGGGAATCATAAATCCTTTTCCAGTGTTCTCCTGCCTCTCAGCTATTATGTTGCTTTATATTACAACCTTAAGTGTGATGCTGTCCTTAAAATAATCCATCAAGTTTTCCTCTTCTATTTTTGGAGGGCCTCACTAAGTAGCTGAGGCTAGCTGCCAACCTGCAATCCTCCTGTCTAAGCCTGGGATTATAAGCGTGTGCCACCACGCCCAGCTCCTTGGAGTAGTTCACAATTAACCCACATTTACTACTTTTCCTTTGTAGAATCTGTTTGTCCAACACGAATTCCTGTGGCAGCTCGTGATGAGAAGGGATTTGATATTCTTCTGGGTTTAGGTGTAAAGAAAAAAGTTAAGAAAAGAATCCAGCTTTCACCAACGAAGTTAAAAGGCTATGAAGTAACATCAAAAATTGATTTATCAGAATTGACAAGGTAAGAATTATGTGTTGATACAACTTTTTAAAAAATATATCTGTTTGCAGGGATATTGAAAATTCTTCAAGCTCATACATATTCTTTTCTTTTTAGCAATGTTTTCCCGGAAGGCCTTCCTCCATCATATGTATTTGTTTCCACTCAGAGATTTAAGGTGAAGAAAATGTGGGATTTATGGAGAATATTAACCATGGATGGAAGGCCACAGATAGCAGTTACCCTAAATGGTGTGGACAAAACCTTATCATTCACCACAACCAGTGTCATTAATGGCTCCCAGGTGGCCACCTTTGCTGACCCTCAAGTCAAGGTAAAGAAGCCTTGGTATGATTGGTATTCATAACCATGGGAAACACCATTAGGTATGTGTGTGTTGCCTGTGAGAGAGTTATAATGTTAACATGACTAAAAGATGTTGAATTCATATTTTAATGTTTATTTATGAAAAGCAACAGAGAAAGGAGATTTGTTTTTTAATCAGTATAAGGACAAAGAGTCAGGAGAATGATCATCTTTTGAGTGCCAGGCACATTTAAAGATAATAAACATCGGATGAAGAAAATATTGCTCCCATTTTTTCAGACGAAAAGCAAAACAAAACAAAGAAAAACCTTATGTTCAAGGTCAAGTTCCCTTTCAAAGCAAAACAGCTTGTAAATGCTGGCATCAAGAATTGATTTAGCCAGACATGGTGGCATACACCTTAATCCCATTACTTGGGAGACTGAGATAGGAAGATTACAGGTTTATAGCCAGCCTCAGCAGCTTAGTGAGTCCCTCTTCAACTTAGTGAGATTCTGTTTCAAAATAAAAAATAAAATATGGCTGAGGATGTACCTCAGAGGTAGAAAAGCTCTGGGTTCAGTCCTCACTACTCCCCCAGAATTTCTGATTCAAATCTACTTGATTTCAAAGTCATGTAGAGCTATTTTACACTGCTATATCTTATGAGCTACTGAGATAAAGATCCATCTATTAAAGCATTAAGTATCAGATAATAATGGATACAGAATTTAACTTAATTAGGAATATATTTTATTTCCCAAAAACATATATATAATAAAATAAAATAAAATAGTTTATTTTCTAAGCCATGTGTTCAAATAAAGATGCAGTGATATAATCAATTAAGTTTTACTCATTATTATAATTATGATAACCTAAAAGTACATTTTATATAATTTAGGACATATGCATGATTGTATGTGAAAATTATGTGTTTATGCAATTTATTCATTCAGTAAGCATATTCAGTTTAAAAAATTGTGGTCTTCTATCTTTATTAAAAACCAATGTGCTGGGACCAGTGGTGCAGGTCTGTACTCTCAGTACTTGGAAGGCTAAAACAGAAGGATTGTAGGTTCTAGGCCAGCCTCAGTAATTTGGCAAGATCTTGTTTCCAGAAAGAGAGAGTCTGAGGGTGTGGCTTAAACATAGAATGCCCCAGGGTTCAATCTCTGGTACCAAAAAAGTCCTTACTCCCCCCCCCCAAAAGCAAAATAAAAAATCCCAAGTGATAGGTTCTTTAAGAGAAAGCAAATAATAAACTAAGTATAAATAAGGAGTTTATTTATAATGGAATACTCAATGACTTGTATCAAATAGAAGTATAAAGTGTGAGTGGAGTGTTGGGGGGAAAACAGATTCTGGCACAAAATGTGGGAAAATCTTGATAAACAAGATGGTTTTTGAATTTGTTTTTGAAGGATATATAGGATTTGGATGGAGAAAGATATGAGTACACTAAGTCAATGGTTTAGAATTGAGTAGTTATGTGTGTAGTAAAATGAAAGGTTTTTATTTAGAGAATGGCAAATGATGCCCCATGTATTTGGAGCATCAGATACATGGAAAAAAAGGGTAGTAAGATAGAAGCCCAGTTTTCAAGGAGCCGTACAGATGGGTCTGGATTTTATTCAGTGGCTGGCAGGGAGAGTGTTATAAGAAGCTCTTGCTTATAGATGATAGATGTGTTTTGGTCAAAGCAATCCCTTCTCCTCTTTCTTCCATAAACATTTTTTCCCCAAATTTATCCTGTTATCCTTCCAGATACTAGGGAGGCACAAATGGATAAGATGGAATGTCTCCCCTAGCAAAACATGAGTGAGAGGGATGAATTCTAATGGAGATGTGAAAGATGGATTGGAGAGGGAATGGCCACAGATAGAAATATGTTTGAAAACGAAGCAAGATACCTGCAAGCCTAAAATTAGAGCAGTAACCTGGAAATGGAGAAGTGAATGGGAGCTGTGTTAAAGAGATTATATTTGATGTAACTGCACCTGTGGCTTATTATTACAATGCAGGAAGACAAACTTACATTTTTAGAAAAGGAGAATGTTATTAGCCAAGAAAAATAGGGAGAGAGAAAAGATGTGTGGGTGTAGTTCAACTTCATTATGTGTTCTGCTCAGTTGGTTTGGGGGCACCCTTACAAGATTTTTCTATCTCAGAATTATAGGGTACATGTATAGGAGAGAGGTCCAGGCTACTGATGTAGATATGGGAGTTATTACACAGAAGTCATCATTGACATGTAGGAATGGATGAGATTGTCGAAGGTCAGAGTGAAAAATTCCAAGGACAGATCGTTGAGGGATGCCCTCATTATAGGGCAGGTTGAGCCCTCAGATAGGGAGAGGAGCCCTCAGAGACGTAGAGAATAAGCAATAGTAGGAGGTGCTCAAGATAGTTTATATTATAGCAGTCAATTGAGAATATCAAGAAAGGTGGACTAGTCATGGGGTCCAGAGTTACAAAGAAGTAAGTAAGACGAGGGTTAAGAGAAGCCATTTAGATTCAGAGGTTAGGGGCTCATTTGCAATTTCGGGGAAGTTGCTGCAGTAAACTGCTTGACAAAACTACTTCGGGATATCAAATAAGAACTTAGATAGAAATTAATAAGAATCAGTGGCTAGCATAGGAGGCCCAGTTAGGTTTGGAAAATTAGTATATAATCTGTGTGGTTCAGATTTTTGTTGCAATGGTTGGGAGCAATGGAGTAGGAAGACAGTAAAAGGGTGTTAGAGACTTTGTGTATGAATCGTCTACATTTTCTTCCCCTAGGTATTATTTGATGAAGGCTGGCATCAGATTCGTCTCTTGGTCACAGAGCAAGATGTAACTCTGTTTATTGATGATCAGCAAATTGACAATAAGCCCTTGCATCCAGCTTTAGGGATCTTCATCAGTGGGCAAACACAAATTGGAAAATATTCTGGAAAAGAAGAAACTGTTCAGGTGGATAAATAATGATTTGCTTTTTGTAGTGTATAAAATAAAACTTTGGTTGTCTTTTGTAGTAGTATTTACTATGATAACTGTTAAACTTAATGATGAATTCTCTTAAGATACTTTTATTAAAAATGTGGTCAGTTCATGGGTGAAACAGTATGTGTGTAGCAAAATGCAAAATTAGACTTGATGTGTTTTACAAGAATACTTGGAAAAATGTTCTTCTGAGTAGAGGGAGAATTCTAGGAAACATTAATTTCACATCTCCCAGGAGAAACGTAGCTTAAATAATGTATTTGGAAAGCGTAATATGGTTAGGGCTGTGAGGACTATAAAAAAAAATCTCTTTGCAGCTGTGAGGGTAAAATTAGATTAATGTGTTTCATGGTTTTTCACTAACAAAACTGTTACTTAGAAATACAGTGATTGTGGTACTTTCACCTCATACCTTACAAAGTTTTATTTTGACTTTTTGACATCTATTTAGAAAACATGTGTTTAGGTTGAATAGCGTGTGTGTAAAAGCCATTCCAGAAAAATCTTTCATTTAAAAAGATCTGTCCCCCTACTCTGTTTCTATTAGGGGAAGACTCTGTCACATTCAAATGTGTGATTACATCCATGGTCACCGTGTGTTAATGCTACATGTCAAACTGCAGTAAATATTTAAACCACCACAGGTGCTGAGCCTATGCATTACATATCTTTTATTCAAGAGACTCAATCTCTAAGCCCACATGGCTTCTTAACTCTACCCTGTATGATCAGGGATGCTGCAGAGATTTAGGATAAACACAGGAAACCTGTGGAATCTTTTAAGTGTCCCAGGAAAAGCTCTGCAGACTTGCTCTTAATGTAGGAATGCTGAACACTTTCCCCAGGTTCCTGAAGAAAATCAGAGCTCTGTTCTTGATGCAAGGGACATTTTTGATGGGAGCTATGTCGCATTACATCTTCACATGTTTGGCATTCAAGTTTTATATTTTAATTGTTTTAGCTAAATGTTGTGATCTAAACCTTACAAAATGACTTAGCCATAGTACTTGTGTCTGCATATCTGAGTCGCTCTTATGAAACAGCTTGAGCCTCAACTTTAACCAGACTGGGTTTGTGTTCCTAGTTTGACGTCCAAAAGCTGCGAATCTACTGTGACCCAGAACAGAACAACCGGGAGACAGCCTGTGAGATTCCTGGATTTGTAAGTAGGAGGCATAGTCTTTCTCCCAAGTGTTCTTTAGTACATTCAAAGTAATAAATAAAAAATATAGTATCTGTCTTATTTAATATATAGAGCTACTTTGTTATTGTTACCAGACATAAAGTTACACAGAGCAGAATATATTTTGAAATTCACAACTAAAATAAAGTTAAATGGAAAACTGTGCAAATGTGAATGAATTAACACAGGTTAAAAAAAAATGTTGTTTTCCACACCACTCTGATTGTGCTAACCTCAATGCTCCGGTGAAGAGTTTTGGGCCTGCTCCAAGACACCAGGTGCTGTCCATCAGTGTGTGAAATGTACTTCTGTACTTAATTAAACATAGACCCTAACACCCAAAATGCTCAGTTAGGAAGAGTAGGGAATTATTTTCCTATTCACTAGCATTTTTTTCTGAAACTCTAATGGTTTTCTTTTTGTTACTATTAATGAGGTAAGGTTTTATTATGGTTCTACAGTATGAGGAACTTTACTATTTAGCCATTTTCATTATTGTATTGGGAGGAAAATTATTTTAAGCCAAAGTGTTATAGCATATAGAGATAGATGATTGTGTGTGTGTGTGTGTGTGCACGTGTGATCAAGTCCATTTCCCCTGGGAAAATTATTTGGTTATTTTAATGGGATTAAGTAGAATATTGGAAAACTGTTTGATAATGTGGATTCCCAGTGGTGTTTGAACTGTCCATTATCCTTTAAATTTGTATAGTCACACTATTATCACTTTCCTATCAAGTCAAATAACTTATGAATCCACAAGTTCAGAAACTTGGGGACATAGGACAGCATATTTTATGATCTGTAATCCTAAATCTGTAATAAAATCAAACATGATACCTTCTAGAAATGACTCATCCTGGATAATTGTTTAAATATTGTAGCTTGTAGTTTAGATACATATAACTTGGCATATAAATCTCTCCTAGAAGTACTAGAAATCTTTGTACTTGATAGTCTACTGTACAGCCGCCTTCTTCATCTTCTTCTTCTTCTTCTTCTTCTTCTTCTTCTTCTTCTTCTTCTTCTTCTTCTTCTTCTTCTTCTCCTCCTCCTCCTCCTCCTCCTCCTCCTCCTCCTCCTCTCCTCTCCTCCTCCTCCTCCTCCTCCTCCTCGTCCGTTCGTCGTCGTCCGTCGTCTTCTTCTTCTTCTTCTTCTTCTTCTTCTTCTTCTTCTTCTTCTTCTTCTCTTCTTCTTCTTCTTCTTCTTCTTCGTGAGGTTTGAACCCAGTGACATTGTACCACCTCTGAGCTATACCCCTAGCCCTATTTTATTTTTTTTATTTTTAAACAGGGCCTCATCAAGTTGCTAAGGCTGGTCTCAAACCTATGATTCTCTTGTCCCAGGCTCCCAAGTACTGGGATTACAAGCTTATGACACCATGCTTAGCTCATACTTTATTTATTGATGTGTTTGCATTGACTTAAGATATTTACCATTACCTTCCCATATAATAAAAAGCATTGCAGCTTTTAAGTTATCAATCCCCTTTTTTCATTTTCTACCTCCATTCTTCCTCCCAACTGTGACTTCACGCGGCTTGTGTACCTTCTGCACTGTCATTACCACCTACTCATTTTCGAATCTAACTTGTTACTGTTTGGAAAGATGATACTAACTTATAAAACAAAGTGGGGTGGGAACTGGGAAAGGGCTCACAAAGTACTGTGTGCATATATGGCTCTGTCATCCTGAACCTCATCAAGGTGTATGAATACACTGCATCAATTAAATAAAAAACAACAATAGCTGGGTGCTACCAAGTAAGAAACGGAGCAGCTCTGCAAAAGTAAAATGCATAAAGATTTAATGTACTTTACCGTTTGTGACTTTCTCAGAAGTGTTTTGGCTCCTTTTATGTCTGGTTTTTAGACAACTTCCAGGTAGTAAAACAGTGCATATAAATCTCACCTGAAGAATATTTTGGTTTTGTGTGGCTGTTATATCAGGCAGCCTTGATGTTTTAATATTTTGCCTTTCATTCTTTACTTTCTTTCTTTTCTTTTTTAATCATGCACATACATAGTAGTAACGTGTCTACCTAAGTATTTTTTAGAATAGGTGCAAGCAAATATTTTACTCTTGTTAGATTTGATTCTTCATGTATATCTCATCTGGACAGTAAGCTATCTGTTATTTAGAAATTTAATTAAAATATATTTTAAAACATGTGTGTTATTTTTCTTTCAGAATGGAGAGGTAGGCTTGGATACTATTATTCTCCTTAAGGTAATATTTGCACTGTGGGACCATTTAGCTGCATCTCACCAGCTGTAAGTATGTTAGACAAATAGAACCCATTTTTATGTAATTTGATTATATTTAGTATTCATAGGCTTTTGATTTATAATTTCTTATCAGATTATGCTAAATTAAATTGGATATCAACAGTAAGATATCTTTACCATTTTACACAAACATATATACATATCCAGGTGTTTATATACATGTGTGTTGACATATGTCTTTCCATGTTTGTTATTTCTGTTTTTGTCTTTGTAGTGTCTTAATGGCCCCAGTGATGTAGGTTCAACACCAGCTCCTTGTATCTGCCCTCCAGGAAAACCAGGACTACAAGGTCCCAAAGTGAGTAATATTTAACATAATATTTTTGTTAAAACATACAAACAACAACAACTGCTCAAATGTACAAAATTCTTTTTTCTTTTACTAGCTCTACATTTTTATTTTACGCTTTTTTATTGGTGCAGTATAGTCTCACATCATAACGTAGATCATGTTGACAATGACATATGTTCACACAGGTGCCCCTCTCCTGATACCTGAGTGTCCAGGGTCACATTCACATGTATACACATAGTTGCAGGTAGGATTTCCATTAATGAGCCTCAGCCTTCTTCCTCCCCTCCCCTTCCTCTCTGGCTCCACTGAGGAGCTCCTACACTGTCTGGAGTCCCTCTGGTATCCTTATACTCCCTAGTTTGAGCATATTAGAGAAAACACATGTCCCTTCTCTTTCTGTGCTTGGCTGATCTCACTTAACATAATGTTCTCCAGGTCTTTGCATCTTCTTGCTAATGACATAATTTTGTTCTTATTTATTGCTTAGTAGAATTCCATTGTGTATATTTCCCATAATTTTATAATCCATTCATCTGTTGATGGACACCCTCACAAAAGAAGAGATACAAATGGTCAATAGATTCATGAAAAAATATTCAACATCATTAGCAATCAGGGAGATGCAAATCAAAACTACACTGAGATTCTATCAAACCCCAGTCAGAATGGCGAGCATAAGGAAGTCATATAACAACAAATGTTGGTGAGGATGTGGGGAAATAGAACTCTTCTACACTGTTGGTGGGAGTGCAAACTAGTTCAGCTGCTGTGGAGATCAGTGTGGAAATTCCTTAGAAAACTAGGAAAGGATTCACCATGCAGTCTGGCTATCCTAATACTGGGTGTCTTTCCAAAGGTGTTGAAAACAGAGAACTACAGTTACATATGCATACCCATGTTCATAGCAGCACAATCCACAGAATTCTTAATTACCATTGATCCTGTTGTTAAACCCCTGCCTAATGCCTTCTGTTAAAAACCCAAGTTGTAGTTTTTAAAAAGCATATTCTATCTGAAATTGCCTGGTGTGTGTGTGTGTGTGTGTGTGTGTGTGTGTGTGTGTGGTATTGGGGATTGAACCCATGGACCTACTACCTCTGAGCTAAACCCCCAGCTCTATTTTATTTTTTATTCTGCAGAGGGTCTCACTAAATTGTGAAGGACCTCACTAGGTTTTGGAAGTAAAACTGTTATCACTAACCCACGTTAAAGTGAGGTAGCATTATTTGTGTTATTTTTCCCTCAAATACTGCTATTAGATTCCAAGAATAATATTTTCTTTCAACCTGGTTTAAAAAAACGAAGAAATAACATTTGTTAAAAATGTGTTATAAATCCTTAAATGTCAAATTGGTCAAAATGTTTTTTTAGATGAAAAATGAAGTAAAATATTTTAACTTGATTTTAAAATTTTGAGTTTAATGTCTGATTCTAACTCTGGGGAAATTTATATTTGTTTCATTTAATCATATAGTAATTACCTTTTGATAGTATATGCACATGTTCCAGTTGTGTTTGCTTACTTATTTGTATGCATGTGTACATATGCATTTTATATAGTTAGAGCCGTCAGAGCCATTGTTTGTATGATTATAACTACTTTTTACATACCAACATGCTCTGCATATATTTCGATGCTAATAAATGTTATTAAGTTAATACTTTTTGTAACATCCCTTAGACACACCTAAGATACTGAGTAGTTTTTCTACTGTAGATGAATTTGTTAATATAATATTATTTTAAAATATCATCTAAATGAAAATATATAACATGAAAGTAGACTTAATTCCCTAATCAAAAAACATGCTTGTGTGTATTGATCCTTTCTTACTTGAACTGATCACACTTATTTTTGTTAAATATGAATTGTACAGTTTATTTAGACTAAATTTTATAACTTTTATAGTACAATGACCAAAAAATTTTAGTTTTTGCATATTTGTGCACGCATATAACATAATTTGATTAATTTCAACTCCACAGTACCTAAAATAACTTAATGCTTTCTATCCTTTGTGCATATTTTTTATCCATTTTAATGCCCATTGTTGAATTTATAATAGAAATACAATTTAAGAGTAAAAGTATACATTTACTATCTCATCCCAAGTAAGTATCCATTTGGCTTAATTTTTTTTTTTTTTTGGTGGTACTGGGGTTCCTGGAAGCCCTTCTACCTCCGGGCTACACTCCCAGACCTATTTTTACATTTTTTAAATTTGGAAACAGGCTCTCCTAAGCCAGCATGTGCGGCTGGCTTCGAACCTGTCCAATCCTCCTGTCTCTGCCTCCCAAGTGCGGGGATTACAAGCGTGCGCCACCACGCCCGGCCATTTGGCTTAAAATTTGACTTCAATACATACAGTATAAATCAATTTATCATTGCAAACTATTTTTAGATTGCATTTAGGAAAGTTAATTCAAGTGTTCTTTAAAGTTACCACATATTATTTAGGATGCATTGACATAAAGGGGAAATACTTATGAATTGCTCATAGTAGAAGACAGTTTGTATGACAGATTGGTGTGCCCTACCAGCAGGTTCATTATTAAAAATATTTATAAGTGGGAGCTGGATGTGGTGGTGCACACTTGTAATCCCCGCTTGAGAGGCACTTGAGAGGCAGAGGCAGGAGGATTGCGCAGGTTCGAAGCCAGCCTCGCTGGCTTAAGAGATCCTGTTTCCAAGTAAAAATATAAAATAGGTCTGGGACTGTATCCTGGAGGTAGAAGGGTTCCATCTCCAGCTCTAATACCACCAATATATATATTTACAAGTGAGGTGTGGTGGAACTCACCTTCAATCCCAGTACTTGGGAGGCTAAGACAAGAGGATCCATCACAGATTTGAAGCTAACCGTAGCAATTTATCAAGACCCTCAGCAACTTAGTAAGATATTGTTTCAAAATAAAAAAATAAAAGCTGGGCATGGTGGCACACACGCGCGTGCACACACACACATGAATACACAGTATTTTTTGTGCCACACACAAAATAAAAATGACTGGTGGATGTAGGATGTATGCAGGTGTATCTCAAGGGTGGAATGCTCCTGGGATCAATCCCCAGTACCAAAAACAAACAACAAAAATATTAAGTAGTCTCTTCAACTTGAAATATGATGCATAAAAGAATCCAGTTTTCCAGAGAGATAATATGTGAATCAGGGACCCCGTACGTCTGACCTCTCAGAGTGTCTTGACCAACCTCCAGGGTACTTTCCTGACTGTCAGGGAGGTCTCGACCACCTCCATGGACCCCGAAGGGCTGCCCCCTTTGGGGAGATACCCGAAGCCTCTATTGTTTCGGAATCCGTTAGGTGTCTTGTGGCATTGCCTATTTTAATTCGCATATGTTTCCAAGCAGATTTTTAGCACAGCCATTGTCTTTGCTGGTGAAGTTTTAATTTTTAACTTTTCCAAGTTTCATGTGTTTCTCATTTTCATTCTCTCTTCTTAGTCATGATCTTGCCCCATTGCCACCTACCACTTTAAGTGAAATTGCAGTTTTCCACCAGCCTTCGAGTTGGCCTGCCTTTGTGGTCTGCTTTCCATTTCCTTCAGAACATCTGGCAGGCAGAAAGGAACACACACACACACACACACACACACACACACACACACACACACGTGTGCACACACTAGCATGTGTGTATGCCCATCATTTTATGACATTTTCATCTGGAGGTGGTTCCTTCCCCAGGTCAGGGGCTTATATGTGCAAAACAGAATCCGTAGCAATACGGTGAGTGGCACATATTTTAGAGATTTTCTGGCTTTCAGTATTGATCAGGTTTTATTTATTAGTTCAGCAGAACCCAGGATAAAGTAGATGAGATGATTTTATTAGAGATCTCACGGAGACTCACTGGCCATTATTTGTGTTAGAGGTTTTCTGGAAAGTTTTGTGGCTGCCCATCAGAGTTACCTGTAAAGAGCAGATCTCACCTTTCTGTTAGCCAGAAATTGAGCTCTGGGAACTGAGTATTGTGGACTGACACAGAGGAGGAATTATTGTGTAGATAGGTAGATGCTGACTTATTCTAAGATAAAGAAAGGCATCTGCTTAAAGTGCTCTAAGCTTCTGAAAATTATGACAGCCCTGTTGCAAAACCAGGTCAAAATGATGGTGATTCTCTGCACTTAGACTTATCATAGTATTAGAAGGCTCCATCTGGCATCAGAGAAATACATCTCTCATCAGATAGTGGCCCCTAGAATAATATTCAGTTTTATTCCTAATTTCAAATGAAAGGGAATGAGCAAATTCGTGCAATAATTAATTATTAACATAATTCTTATATTCAAGCGCTTATTTGGTTCACAATGAAGGTTAATATAAAAAAGGAAATTTTCCTTAGAATTCCAGTGTTAGGCATAGTGGTTACTATTAATAATATTTTATTGAATGAATTATGTTGTCATTGAAAAAGTAAGATCCACCCCTTCCCCCAGTTAACTGTGTGGAATGGCTCTGCGCTGTATGAAAGAAGAGGTTGTATCTAGTATGTGAACACCATCCTGTCATATGACTGTGTGTGCAAATGGCAGTATCTTCCCACTTACTAGCCACAGGCGCATTTGTGGGGACAGCCTCCCTGCATTTACTCTAAGCTTAAATGTTAGGTCTGTTACTCAGATGTGGAAAGACCACAGAGGTGGAGTAGGGAGGCAGTTAGCCTTTATAGAAAATGACTAGTGAACATGGTTCTGGGGCTTAGGTGAAACATTTCAAATACATTTGTTTCCGATGCACAACTTACTGTATCAGCTTACTTTGTCAAAGGTAACCATTTCTTACTTTAATTATTCATATTTACACTCCTCAAGAGTCCTTATTCGGAGATGTTTTAGCTTAGTCCATGACAGTTCCACTGCTGTCAACAACTTAAAACTCCTGTGGCACACAATTCAGTTCAACATAAATAAATAGTCCTTTTCAGCTGAGTACATATTTCTTTTTAAAAACTCAAAATGTGCAAATGTTTCAACTAAATTAGAATAAAATGGGAATTTAGTCACAGTTGTATAATAATAACTCTTATGTCTAATTTGATATATTTGGAATTTGTTTCATGTTAGATGTTTTAGCAGTCCCCACATCTGGTTCTGATCAATATAGGCTGTGTGTGTGTGTGTGTGTGTGTGTGTGTGTGTGTGTGTGTGTGTTAGTTACTGGGGATTCAGCCCAGGGGCATTCTACCTCCAAGCTACACCCCCATCTCTATTTTATTTTTATTTTGGAACAGGGTCTCAGTATGTTGATGAGTCTCACAATCTGCTGAGGCTGTCCATGAACCTGTGATCATCTCAGCCTCCCAAGTACTGGAATTACAGGTGTGCAGTACCCTGCACAGCTGATCAGCATGTGCATTTTATCATGGGCAGGGACAGTAGTATTTGGGAGCACAAATCTGAAGCTGAACTGGCTTCGTTTGAATCCCGTCTTTACCATTGCTTTGTGACACTGGAAACATTACTAACCTTCATGGGCCTCCTTTTTGCTATGGGAAAAAAATGGTAATAATAAAACTATGTTCTTCATAGGATTACCATGAGACCTAGTTAATTTAGTATTTGTAAGTCTTTAGAGTAGTAAACAACCAATAAAAGTTAGGTATTAACTTAATAGTAATAAAATTGAATTTTATTTGGTCTTGCCAATTCACTAAAGTAGATTTGGCATTATTCTTCCAACTTTGCTGGAATAACCCCAAACTTACCTGGGTTTTGAAAATTATTCAGTGAGGGCAATAGTCCAAATAACCCATAAACTGTACCAGCAATAGCAAAACCTACTAAAGAGATTATTTTCCCTCTTGGAGCTGTTGACAGTGTTATAATCTTTATGAAGTCACATTGAATTTATATTATGGGTGATTTTTGTTCCTTTTGAGAACTTAGTTTTTATCCATTTAAAACATTAACAAGTATGTTTTGTGCTTTTGTGCAGCATGAAAACACACAGTTCCATTTCTTCTTGTGACCAAATTCATTTCAACATCATAATAAAGGTTAAAACCTCTCAGATCCTCTTGATGTCTTGTGTTTTACTGGTAATTAATATTCTTCAAGTAAGTGGGTTAATGGCAGAAATGAACCAGTCATAAAGTAGCTATTGACTATTTAATTGCCACCATTGTGCCAGCATAAAAGAACTGAGTAGAAAACGTAGACTTTGTCTTCATGGAGCCTCAATCCAGATGATAAATGAAGATCAGCCAAGGGAAAACTTTGAGAAAACACTGGCTGTAAAAAAGTAATAATCAAGCCGGGCGTGGTGGCGCATGCTTGTAATCCCCACGCTTGGGAGGCTGAGACAGGAGGATCGCACAGGTTCGAAGCCAGCCTCAGCTACTTAGTGAGGCTCTCAGCAACCTAGTGAGACCCTGTTTCCAAATAAAATATTAAAAAAAAAGGTCTGGGAGTATACCCCGGAGGTAGAAAGCCTCTGGGTTCCACTCCCAGTACCACAAAAAAGTAATAATTAATATAACATTTCAATAGAAGACCCCAGGAGAAAATAGAGTGACAGGGAAGGACCACAGATAGAGAAATTTGTCCTATTGATGCTTAAATGGAAAAAGAAGAAACACTTTTTCTCCAAAAAAAGTAAAATAGAATTTGTTGGAAGGCTAGGAGTTCAATCTGAACATGGATAAGGGAGGAAGGCTGGATACTAGTATGTACTAGAGAGAAATTGCAGATAGGAGCAGATAGTTGCTTCTCACCACCCAGCCAGAACTGACATCCTTGAATTGAAATTACAATTTTTTTCTTTTGGATTTATAGCCCTTCTTTCTCTATCTCCTTGAAAACTGACATTCCCTTTTTCTCCTCTTTAGCTCAGCATCTGGAGGGGAACTGGTAAATGAATAGCCCTTCCCTTCTTTATTGGTTCCTGAACAGAGCTCACATATTTCTTTCCATTTTTCCTGTTATGTTTCAGGAACATAACTTCCTAGCCAGAAGTTCGAAGTAGTTTTCAAATCAGTAAATTTGGCTCTATAAAAGTACTCTTAATTATTGGGGTTCATCAAGAATTATTTTTGATAAACAAACAAAAAATGGAAGAATTATTGAATAGAAGTCAGTAGTTTCTCTGAAGAAGTTTACTGAAACTGTTGGTGGAGACTTGATATTTTCCAGCCAAGTGTCCCATGTGGACTTTATGGACTCAGGAGTGGATAAATGTGACATTATTTTTGAAGTATTTCTTAGAACTAAATTATAAAACACCTTCACTTCATAAAAGAGTATGTCTGTATTGCTTTTCTTCACCAACAGTGGCCAACTGAATGGTCATTCCTGGCTTGGGCCAACACAGTAGAGCTCTATAGAATGTGCCTGGCTCATCGCCATGGTGAATTGGTGAATGGCACAGTATTCTTGGAAGATCTCGGATTTGTGAGGGCAAAGATCATTTTTTAAGCTCTTAGATATTGAAGGACCATGGGGATTGGGAGAAAGTTGTGTAGCTTGGGTCCTGTTCTCACAAATATATTTAAAATTTACAAGTCTAACATTATGCTAAAATTTGATATCAGCAGAGTGCCATATTGATGGGATTGAAATAAATAATTGTCATGAAACTTTAAATTTGAGTCCCACATGTGAGAACACATGTTCTGTGGACTTATTAATGAGTTGAATTGTTGCATTATAGGGTATTGATATCTGTTGTGCAACATTGTGAATAGGATTAGTCTATAGACCCATGAGTCAAGTATTGCTATCATGAAAACCATATTTGCTATGAGACTTTGTGATTTGCTCAAAATTGCAAAAGTTTATTCCTTCATAAAAATGGCTTTTGTACCAGTGAAAGATACTTCACTTGTAATATCTGGTATGGTTACATAAAGAAATTAAGTTCTATCTGGTAAAAACCTTATTTATTATATAAATGCATTTAAAATATAATATAATTTTCTCAACACTATTTTGTAACTTATGCTTTCTTTAACATACAAAATCCTTCAAGTAATGCAGTTAGCTTTGAGCCTTGATGGGCCCTGACTGTACCAGTGTGGTTGGTTGTTTTGCATTGAAAAGCTCTTTCTTCTTCCTGTATAGGGTGACCCTGGACCGCCTGGGAACCCTGGCTACCCTGGACAACCTGGTCAAGATGGTAAGCCTGTGAGTACTGAAAGCTTAGTCACCTCCAGTACCGGGATTATAGTATCAAAGTAAAAATTGCACTGGGTATAGTTCAACAGGCAAAGAAGACTTTGGGATTACTGCCATAGGGGAAAGATATGTTTGAAAGCAGGGGTAAGCTAGTGGAAAAGTACTGGGGGTTTTAGGGTAAAGGTTGTTTGATGGGGTTAGAGCACATTGAGTTATTCCATTTTTCCCCAAATATTTTCTTCCATAATTAGGGAGTCTGTGTTTGTGAATTGGAGGCCATTAAAATTAGAACCCTACCTTCACAGAAAAACAATGTCTTCATGATTGTATTTTAAAGGGATAGCTCTCTTGGGTCCTTAAGACATTCCTGGGTTGTTAAGCTAGCAATAAACTCTTAAAAAAGATTTATATTTCAAGGAGAAAATAGCTTAGAAGTTTTCTAAAATAAATGCTCTTGAGATGTGTGGGAAAAGCATGGAATCCCAGTGGAGGGGGCTGAAATAGGAGTATCCCAGGTTCCAAAGCCAGTCCCAGCAACTTAGCTCCTCAGCAGCTAAATGAGATCCTGTTTCAAAATAAAAAAATAAAAATAAAAAGGGCTCAATGCATAGCTTGAGGTAGAGTGACCCTGGGTTCATTCCCCAGTAACACACAAACAAAAACAAAAAGTAAACACTCTAAAAACAGGAAAGTCATGTAGAGTAGAGAAGGTCCCTTCTTAAATTTAGTCAAGCTGAGGGGAACAGAAAGGTCAGTTTGGTCTACAGAATCAGAGTTCTAGACATTTTTTTTAAAGTTATCTTCAAAATTGATTGTCTTTCCTACAATTAAAAAAACTAAAGCCATAAAACACAACTCAACCATTGATTTTTTTCAGCATCATGAATTTAAAGTATTTTCTCTACATATATTTGGATGTTTTTAATTTAAAAATATTTTTCAAGGGGGATACTATTTTTCTAAGAATATATAAACTAGAGTATACTTATAATTTGACTAAAAGAATACAATCTTCTAAAGTTCAAGAGAACCTTAGGGACATTTAAAAGGAAGCATAAATCAAACTTTAAAGCCTTATAGCAAATATTTATAGGTGAGTCATCTGTCAACATATATACAAGAGTAAATAAACATTAATAACTAGCTTTTGAATGTTAAATAATCGTTTCGACTAAGAAAAATCTCATAAGAGATTTTTTTAAGCAGGAGCATTACCATGAAGAAAGGAGATTTGTACTGTGAATCAGTAATGATAAAGGAATGAAAGAACCATATAGTCCTGTTGAACTATCAGTACCCCAATCACCAAGAGAGCAGGGCTGCTTAAGACCCTGAGTAGGGTTTCCTACTGAATATAATACAAACCCAACCCAACAAACAAATGCCAAAAAGAAAAAAAAGAATCCAAGATGGGTGTGGTAGCACATGCTTTTAATCCCAGTACTTGGGAGGCTGAGATGGGAGGATCACAGGTTCAAAGGAAGCTTCGGTAATGTATTAATGCTCTCAGAAAACTAGTAAGACCTTGTTTCCAAATAAAGAAATAAAATCAGGCTGGGGCATGGCTTGGAGATAGAATGCCTCTAGGTTTAATCCCCAGTGAGAGACTTAGTGGTAATAAAGGGGTGGTCAGATGGATCCTCAAAGCACCAAGGATCTCTGTATTTGGGACAAATGCTCAACTAATCACCAGGATTCATTCTAAGTGTGAAAGGAATCAGGGGTTTAATTGGGTTTACAGTGTGAAAGGATACTATGAATATTATCTCGCCAGTAGATTACCTGGGCATGACTAAAAGAAGGCGGCCATGTAGGAAGTAAGACTAGCGACTAGCTTGGACTAGGGTGATGTGGGCGAGAGGAGAGGTGTTCAGATTCTGGGTCAATTGCTAATATAAAGCTGACAACAATTGCCAAAGATTTATATGTGGGTTGGAAAGAAACAGTGATGTCAAAGAGGACAGAAAGGATTTTTAGCTCTAGGAATTGGGTGAATTGGATGCCATTAGCAGTATTGTGTAAGACCATGGGAGATGTTAGCCCTGAGAGGAGAATTGAGAGTGCATTTCTGGACATGCTGGAGAAGCTAGCTGGGACTCAACCTCCATTGGACCTAGGACCATGGGAGTGTATGAGATCATTGGAGAGCGAGTGCGGATAGGTGTTGAGAAGGCCGTGGTGGATGGAGCTGAGGGCTCTCATAGAGGGAAAAAAGAGGAGGAAGATTCAGCCCAGGAAATTGGGAAATGCTCATCAGTGAGGCAGAAGAACATCCAGGAGGGTGTTAGCATTCCCGAAGTAAGACAGCTACTTAAGAAGGGGTGGTCAGTTGTGTCATTGTTGTCGAGAGGTTTTTTTTAAGTGTTTTATGACTAGACTGTTGAATTCGTTGAAGACCTTGAGAAATAGGATTTCTCAAGGATGGTACAAAAGCTGGATTGAAGTGGGCTTCAAAGGAGAACAAGAGATAAAATGGTAAAGTGAATATAGATGCTTCTTCTAAGGGTATAAAAGGGAACCGAGAAATGGGTCTATAGACTGGGGATGATGGGAGATGACAGCAGGGTTTTAAAAGATGGGCGCTACTGCAGCATGCCCTCGTGGTGATGAAAATGAGGTAAAGGGAAAACTGAACGACTTTAACAGCAGCAAATATTTGCAGGAAGAAAACCTATGGGTAGAGGGGAGAGCATAGATTCCAATCACAGAAGAAAAGTTTAGGCTCTGTAGGAAAATGAGCAGTTAAACCTTTATATGGGGTAGAGAAAGGTCGAGGTCAATAGGTACAGAAACAGCTAGGGTGAGGATTTGGGGAAGAAGTAGAGAAAATTATCACCAGACTGCTTATATCTTAATTGAATCCAATGAGCAGACTCCCAATCTCACATTACTCTTTTTATAACAATACTGGCCTTGCAATTTCTTTTCTAGGCCATCCCTTTCTCACTTTAACTCAAACTTCCATATGATTTGGGGCATACTACAATTCCTAATTCCACTATGATACTTCCCTGAGATCCTGGGTGAGTTTTGACCTAATCACAGCAGGGTGAGAGGATGTTATACGTGTGACCCTCCTGCCTGGGTCGAGGTTCCTCTCCTGGGCCCGGCTTTTTCTGTGACTGGTGGCTGGAATGCTGTGACAGCTCCAAAGCAGATGCACTTCACAAGCTGATAAGTCACCTGCTGATACTTCATAATGACACGAACACTTCTGACACAGCCACGAAATTACTTAGGACTTTTAGTGTTTTGAGTGCAAAGTTTAGACAGTGTTTGGAGGTGATACTGAGTAGGCCTTCCATGGGTCATGTAATAGTTAGATATCAAATGTTCCCTAAAGAGCTCATGTATTAATATCCAGGGTTGATATAATTGAATACGAGGGTTGCAATCTCAGAAGTGGGTAAATCGAATGGATTTACCTGGGTGGTACTGGCAGGCCAGTTGGATATCCCTAGAGGAGGTGGTCCCTGGCGTGTGGCCTTGAAGATTATATATATGGTTCCTCCTCCTCCAGCTTGCTTCCCAACTCCGAAATGTGAGCACAGTCCACCTACTCTCCTTTTCTCTGCTTCCTGTCACCTTGCCCTGAGATTGTTGTCCCCGGCCTCACATGAACTGAACCCGAAACTATAAGATAATATATCTCCTTTCCTCTAATTACATGGTCAGTTCTCTAGATTATAGCTTGCAAGAATGCTGATGGATAGATAATCAACATTAATGTTGTAAAACCTAATTTCACTTAAAAAAATTCTCGTGAATGAAACACTGGAGGTCAGTTATAATTTGCCTAATATAATAATCATGCATACTCTTCTATGACTCTAAGTTGTAAAGGACTTATTGCCTTGCCCAATTCAGTACATGTATGTATATGTGCATAATTTGACATTAGGTATGACTGTAGAATCTGATAGTCATGTCAAGAAAGAAAGTAACTGTGGTATTCAGAATCATAGTCTCCCGATATGTCCAGGTCCTAATCTGACCCATGAAAATGTTCTTTTATGGTAAAAGAGACTTTGCAGATATGATTAATTTAAGGCTCTGGAAATGAGGGAATTATTTTGATGATACGGGAAGCAGAGATGAGAGTGAGGTATCTGTGAATCAAGGGGCGGAAAGCAGCCTCCAGCAGCTGGAAAAGGGAATAAATGGATTCTCCCGTAGAGCCTCCAGAAGGAACAATGCACTGTTGACAACTTGACTTTACCTCCCTAAGATCCATCTCAGATGTCCAACCTCCAGAACTTTAGGATAATAAATTTGTCGTGTTTTAAGCCACTATGTTTGGGGTGATTTGTTATAGCAGCTATTAGAAACTGAGGCATCGACCTGAATCTCATTTCCCCCAATGGATGACTTTTTCTTAGCCAGCCCTCCACCCCTGTGTCTGTCCCTCTGAAGGAGGTGAGAGGTTGGGTGGCCATGTGGGAAGAGAAAGCAAGCCTGGGAGCCAGAACAGCTGCGGGTCATTACTGAGTGGGCAGGGCCCGCGCCCAGCTGGAGTGGAAGGTGTGGGTGGAGCCTCTGGCTGGCTATTGGAGCCATCTGGGCTGAGGAAACTTGGACGAACAGTCTGCAGGGAACTCTGCTTTGCTTGGATTTGGTTCTGTTCAATCCCCCTCAATAAGCAATTTGAATCCCTTTCACACATTATAATCAGGCCAAGGCAACTGGAGCTTTAAATAGTAAATTATTCCACTCTGGAGAAATACTAATTTTCATCAGGAAATTGCCTTCAACCAAAATGAAAGCAATTTCTAATCCTCCCATTTTTCACTCTTTTATCAGTACGATAACGGGTAGAAGTCCAACAAGTTCCATCAGCATAGTGAACACATTACTCTGACAGCTTCTATCAGCACAGTGAGCACATTAATTACTATTGTACCCTTTTCTCATTACAAAAAGAGGGGTGGGAGAAATATTTATTGAATGTGCTAGGTGACTCAGAGTAGTACAACTAACGGCATTCTAGTGATATGACATTGACTCGTTAGAGAAGGCCGTGTGTGGTAACATAAATAGGTCCAGTTAAGGGTTTTGGAGGGGTTCATATTTTACAGGGCTCATTTCTGTTTTCTGTCATTATTAGTTAGTCTTTATGAAGTAAAGGACTTTACTGAAACAAAGCCCTAGCTGGCTATTGGACAGATCTGGGGCCTGTCTTGCTTTCTGCTTAGCAAATTTGCTTTGCTTTTATGGGTTAGTTTCTTCATCTGAGAAATGAGAAGATGGTGTTAGGTGAATCTGAAATCCACCATATATCTCCTTCTTCCTTCCTTCCTTCCTTCCTTCCTTCCTTCCTTCCTTCCTTCCTTCTTCTCGTGTGGTACTGAAGACTGAACCCCAGGGATATTCTACATAAAGACTACAACTCCAGCTCAATTTTATCTTTCTTTTTAAATTTTGAAACAGGGTCTTGCTAAGTTGCTGAGGGTTTCACTAAGTTGCTGAGGTCGACCTCAAACCTGCAATCCTCCTGTCTCAGCCTCTTTAAGTACTGAGATGAATCCACACCTGGCTAAGCCCATTATATTCCTGAGAGAAAGATGAGGCCATAGAATTCTGGAGGTGATTTTACATATCATTGTTGTTCAAAAGTGAGCTGGGGAGGCTGAGTACACAGGGCTGCCAACAGAAAGCAGGTGACGCTCAGTAATCCCATGGTCCTTTCTGCCTTGCCCTCTTCAAACGTGTCACCGAGTGGGCTAGAGACATCAGAAAGAGGGCAGCTCCTATGGGAAAGTAACCCTACCCCAGATGCTATCAGCACAGGTGGGGACTTGTCAAAACCTGCAGTGCATCCGGGGAAGGTTAGTAGGAAATGAGCTTGGGTAGGTGGGTAGGACAGAGAAGGGAGGGAATCACGTGGGTTAGGCCAGAGTGATGCCTTGGTCTTTCAGTTAGACCGAGCTCTGAGTCCAGTGGTGTAGAAAAGCTATGTGGTCTTAGTTATATTTAAAATCAAATGCTCTGGCTTTGGGGATGAGAGTAGGTTTTAGGGTGTTAAAGGCAAAAGCAGGAAGACCACCAGGAGATTCTTACAGTACCCCAGGAACCAGAGGAGGGAGCCAGGATCAGGGAGCAGCGGGGTGAAGGGTGCTCGTGCATCCCTGGGATGTCCTGAGGCAGTGCTGGCAAGTGCTAATGTATTGGATGTAGGTTGGAGAGAAGGTAGAACTCAGGGGAAACTAATGGTATGTCAAAGCACAGGGGAGTGAAAACTGGGTGAGGGAAATCACACGTGTGGTTTTCAGGTATGTTAAATTTATATTTTAGACATTCAAGTTGAAATTTTAACCTGACTGGAGGAAGCCTGACATTCGGGGTAAACTCTCTTTTTGTGAAATGTCCTTTTGTTTTGCTGGATTATTTTCTATGGGGGTGATTATATTTTTGTATCAATAAGTATAAGAAAGTTGACCTTTTGCTATATGTGTTGTGAATATTTCTTCTTACTCTTCATTGGATCTATGATTTTGTTTTATGTACTTTTATTGGTATAGTATGATAGTGAGCTTCAAAGTTATGCAAACACACGTGCACAAAGCACTTGGTATGTTTTCCTCAGATCTACCTTGTTCCCCCCTTCTCTCCCCATGCACATTAGTGGGCTTGGTAGCCCATAATTTTGCTTTTAATTATTAGAAAAGTAAATTTTTTCCCAGAATTAAATATTTTTCTCTATATTTATTTAAGTATTATTTTGAGAATTACATAATCTAATACTCTATGCTCATTTATTTTACTAAAATTTTTAATGACTTTTTTCAAGAATTTGGTAATTGGGGTGACAAAGATCCTAAAGAATTTGGGGATTTGGGGGATTTAGAGAATAGGCTATCCTTTTTTTTTTTTTCACTACTGAGGATGGAAGCCAGGGACATTGTACCTCCAAGCTACACCCCCAGCCTTCATTTTTAGTCTTTTTAATTTTTGAAACAGGGTCTCACTGAGTTGTGAAGGGCCTTGCTAAGTAGCTGAGGCTGGCCACAAACTGCGAACCTCTGGTCTCAGCCTCCCGAATGCTGGGACTACAAGTGTGTCCCAACATGACTTGCTGAGAATAGGCTGACTTAACATTGAGAAATCGAACCAGAATAAATATGTAGCTCTTAGTTCCATGAGCTGTTCTTTACCCCTGATGAAAAAGAGATTATCATATGGAATGGGACTGTCTAAAAGGCTGATATCATTTTTGGCAGTCAGTAGACACGTAACATCTATGTTGAGAAAGGTGACCATCTTGCTGCTTGAGGACTGGATCTTGTCTAGGATTCTAGATTTTAGGGACATGCAGGAACTGGAATTCATTCATAAGAGTACTAGTAATTGGGAGGGTGCGAGCTCAGAAGACAGCCAGGGAGGGTGGAGTTAGTGGACTTCAGGTGTAATCCAAACAAGAGATGCTGTTTTTAGATACTCAAGAACCATGGTAGAAAGGAGGGGGAAGCAAAAATGAGCACTGGGACTCTCAGAGCCAGCCTGACAGGGGTGAGTAATTAATAGTAAACACTGAGGGCCCATCACATAAGCATTTTACACTTTTGTTCCTTTGAACCCTTAGCTGAATATGGTGCCAGTTGTGGACTGGATAGTTTAAGAGCTGTAGAAAACTTGGAGCTGAGTTTCATGAAGATTAAAGTACTGGAAAATAGGATCCATTAGAAAAGGCCAAAGGAATGTCTATTCTTTAGCTTGGAGAAGAGAATTACAAGAGGCAGTTTAATCAGAAATGTACGAAACATCTTTCTAGAGAAAATGGTTTTGTCCTGACCTCTTACTTCACCTCCTCTGGGATCCTTACCAAAAAGGCCTTGTATCATTCTCTGCCACCATCATTGAACACACATTCTCTCTCTCCTCTTCCTTCATCAGTGAAGCTTCCCTTATGAAAGTCTCACTGATAAACTAAAAGATGGAACGTTCTCCTTGAATGAATTATCCTGTTTGAGCAGCTTATCTTCCTTTTCTGCAATAAAGTATTATTCAAAACTTACGTCTTCGGGGTTAAATCAGAGATGAGTATATGTTTGTATGCACAAGTTTTTTTACCCCAATAAGTTGTATGAATATAATACACCATTAAAAAAAATTGAAAAAAAGAAACAACGAAAAGGACAGGAAGTTAAATTAGTAGCATGCTTAATAGTTAATATACTAGAACCAAGAAGGGATGTTCCAGGGATGCAAGGAGACTATTTATTCTAAATTAAAAAGAAGTTTCTGGAAGATGGCCATGGAGCAAAGCAGGGCTTACGAGTCCCGCTAACAACCAATCTCTATTACCACAAAATCCACGCCTTTCATAGCCAGAAAACACCATCAGCAGAGAAACAAAAAATGTAATTACAAGGGACAAAGAAAAAGAGGGCTGGAAAAACGAGACACCAGAAAGAAACCAGACGACAGTGCTGCGGCCGGAGCCGCGGCGCGGAGTGGTGGGCGCCATCTTTTCTTGCGGCACCAGGCCCCAGAGAAGAGGGGACTCAGAACAGAGCTCAGAGCCACAGAGGAGATACGCCGGCCTCACGCCCGAGGACACGGCAGCAGCGCCTTACTGCCGGCGGCAGTGGCAAACTCGCCGGTCGGCTACGGCTACACACCAACACACTCAACAGCCCACCAGGCTCCAGAGAGGAGCGGCGGACAGTGAGCCAAGGTGAGCCGCTGTGGAACAGCCGGGCGGGATTTGGCAGATTTCTCTGCTCAGGGAGCATCTAAAGCTCCCAGAGGCCGGGCTCAACACACCCTGTAGGGCCTCAGAGCGGAGATCAAAAACAGAGAAGAAATACACCAGCCTCACGGCCGAGGGCATGGCAACAGTGCCATATTACGACCGGTGGCAGCAGCAGCGAATTCACCGAGTCCACTACAGCTCCATCAGCGCACTCAACAACAGTGAGTCAAATTGCGGCCCCAGAGGATAAATCCCAGTACTGCACTCCCAGGGACTTGACCCAGTGGGGGAGTGGCGGTGGCAGAGATATCACAAAATAGGAGAATGCCCATCCTGGCACCCCCCATGGTCTAAAGCAGCCTCGATTGACTCCCAGGGTCTGAGACTCTGCGATACAACCCAGTAAAAGAGTAGTGGGGACCGAGATACCACAAACTTGAGATCCAGAGCACCTTAAGTGAAGTTGTAGTGACACAATGGAAGAACCCAGAGAAGGCACAAACTTCCGAAATCATGGGAAAGAGGAATAACAATGGAGCAATGAATGCCCACAACCCCACAACATCAGAACCCGATAAAACAGAAATTCAGAGATTTCTAGAAGATCAAATCAGGAAAATAACTGTAGAAATAATAGAAGTGTTTCAAAAAGAATTCAGAGAGAGCCAAAAAGAGATAAAGGATGCAATTAATGAAGTAAAGGCCTCAATTCAAAGTACAAACAATCGATTAGACCACATGGAGAATAGAATCTCACTCTTAGAAGATGATCATTCAAAAAATGAACTCATAGTTTCTAATTTAGAAAAAAAATCCGACAGCAGGAATCTGACATTGAAGAAATATGGGCCCATTTTAAGAGAGCTAACCTAAGAATAGGAATAGAGGAGGGAAAAGAAGGTGAAACCAAAGGGATCAACAATCTCTTCAAGGAAGTAATAGCAGAAAATTTTCCAAACATAGAGCAAGAGGTTGATACACAGGTCCAGGAAACTTATAGAACTCCCTTTAGACAGGATCAGAGAAGAGGATCCCCACGCCACATAATTGTCAAAATGACCAATGTGGAAGCCAAGCAGAGAATCTTAAAGGCAACAAAAACAAAGGGCCAAGTGACATTCAGAGGCAAACCAATTAGAATCACTCCAGACTTCCCAAACCAAGTCATGAGAGCCAGAAGGGCTTGGAGTAACATATTCCAAACTCTGAAAGAAAACAACTTCCAGCCAAAAATTTCCTACCCAGCAAAACTTTCTATCAAATTAGATGGGGAAATAAGAAGCTTCCATGACAAACAGAAACTGAAGGAATTTATGTCTTCTAAACCAGTGCTAGAGAAAATACTCAAGGAGATTAACTACAAAGAAGAAATAGGTAACACACACCAGAACCAGAGAAACAAGATTTTCCATCCAACAAACAACTAAGATTGGTTATCTGTGGAGATTCATTATTTATGTTAGTCTTTTACCTATCTCTAAATTGTATTGTTTGCCTTTATTGTTGTTAATTTTTAGGATTTCTAGTTGGAATATTAATCTACCTTCAGATATAGCATTTGGAAATATTTTATCCCATTCTATCAGTAACTTTTAAATCTATTTACATTGTCTTTGGATATACAATATTTTTTTTATTTTTTAAGGAGTTTATTTACCCTTCTGTTGCCTGTGCCATTGAAATGATATCCAAGAAATCACTGCCAATTTCAATGTTGTGAGGTTTTATGACCCAGATTTTCTTCTAAAAGTTTATAGTCTTCAGATTTATATTTAGGTATTTTATCTATTTTGAGTTAATATTTGTATATGGTGTTAGGTAAGGGCCCAATTTTATTCTTTTTCATGTAATTATTATTTTTCAATATTTAGTTAAAAGATTATTATTTCCTCCACCAAATATTCATGGAAACCTTGTCAAAAATAACTTGACAATACATGGAAGAATTTATCTCTAGGCTTTTATTTAACTCCATTGGTTTATATGTCTGCCTTTAGAACACTACTATACTGTTTCAATTATTGTAGCTTTATATGGTTTGAAATCAGAAAATATACATCTTCTAGCTTTGTTCTTTTTCGAGATCATTTTGGGTATCTAGAGTCCATATTCCATATTAGGATATATTTTTTCTGAAAAAATAGATAAATATATGATAGTTTCACCTAAAAAAGAAAAAAAGAAAAAAAATATTCTCTGGTAAGAAAGAAAGCAAAAAGAAATATTGAAATGTTATCTTTAAGTCATCAAAAGTTTGGTATCAGACAAATGAAACTGTTATGTGAGATTATCATCGTTAATATTCGATAAATTGCTATAATACTAGATGTCAACCACTAAGCCAAGCATGGGAAGGAGGGATGGGGAGGGAACGGGGTGGGGATCGGGTAGGGGCTGACTGGGTGATGTGTGCATGTATGTCTACAAAAGTATTTTTTTTATCCCATTAAGATGTATGAATACAGTGCACCAATTAAAAAAAAAAAGAAAATTTAAAAAAAGGAAAAAACCCTTACGTCTTCATAAGGCATTCCCATACAAAGCTTAGCTGACTAATTGATTCATTTTTGTCCAATCGTATATGAATCTTCAGTCTTTATCTCATGCATTATTTAGGTTGATTGCTTATATTTTAACTCCCATAGGTGATTATATATATATATATATATATATATATATATTTTTATATATATATATATATATATATATATATAGTGTGCATACACATTATATGCTTGCACACACATAATTTGTGTATTAAGTTCTTCAAGGAATTCTTCAGTGACATATATGGCATTTGTGATTTTAACAATAAGTTCATGCTTACGTCTTCTTTTGGCTTCAACCTGTAGGAGCACAGGGCTGTTTCTGTCAGAGTTCTCAATAGTCATGACTTGTTGGATTCAATAAATATTCATTTATTTGCTTATTTATTCATTTTTATTCACTCATTCATAGACACTTGAGTGTTTACCATGTTTTTCGCACTCTACTATACTGAAGAGAATCTCTCATAGGTTCCCAAACTGATTGGGTTCCCTGCCCCTTTTTCAGAAAAAAAAATTCAGCGCCCCCCCCCCCTGAAAATCTGCCAACTTTAAATGAATAAACAGAAAGACACAGTGACAAATTTGCATTCTTTTATATATCTATATTTAGCTTCGGCACTTCTCAAGGTGTGGTATTGCCCACATTGGGAACCTATGAATAGATCAGTGAACAAAACACACACACAAACACACACACACACACACACACACACACACACACACACACACGAGACATGACAGTTTGAAGTTCACATTCTGTATGGGAGAGATGGATAATAAATACACAATGTAATCTCAGTATTTGGGAATCAGAGACAGAAGGATTGTAGGCTGGAGGCAAGCCTCAGCATCTTAGCAAGGTCTGTCTCAAGATAAAATGGCTTTGGATGCAGCTCAGTGAGAGGTCACTTGCCTGGCATGTGCAGAGGCCCTGGCCTTTCCCCCCAGCATAAAGCTTCTCATTGTCAAATACAAATTTTTATATTAGTCCATGAAGTACTTTTTTATTTTTGTGCTACTTTATCTTTTGCAATCAATTAAACTATGTTTTCCTCCAGAGCCATCTCTTCATCAGTCTCTTCAGCCATGCTGCTCCACAAACCAGAATCCTGCCCATCAACCCACAACTCCACATTCCTCACCACTAGGGCCTGTCTGTCCTCAGTGAAACTAATCTCCAACCAGCAGACTTGGGTTGAACCGGCCATGCTCTCTCCCCTCCACATCCTCTCATCCATCCCATGCTTTCCTGTGTCCCTTTCCATCTTCCCTCTACCGTGTAGCCCGTGCTCAAATCTGATTGTGTGACCCCTGCTTTAAATGACCTTAATGGCTTAGATAAAGATCATAGTTCTTTGCAAAACCCAAAAGCTATACATGGAAACTCCAGTGTACCATTCCAGATCTCTCTCTTTCTCTCTTCCCTCTCTCCCTCCCTCTCTCTCCCTCTCTTTCTCTTCTCTTTTTTCTCTTCATCATTTCCTCCCTCTCTTCCTCCCCCCTCCCCCTTGGCTCTGTGAATCTGGTTCATCCTATTCTGCTGCTTGGTATATGTGTTGCTTTTACTGTTCCGCTGAGCTCATCTCTCTCTCCTCTCTCCTCTCTCCTCTCTCCTCTCTCCTCTCTCCTCTCTCCTCTCTCCTCTCTCCTCTCTCCTCTCTTCTCTCTTCTCTCTCTCTCTCTCTCTCTCTCTCTCTCTCTCTCTCTCTCTCTCTCTCTTTTCCTCTCTCCCTCCCTTGGTCCCCCCTCTCTATCCCTCTCCCTCTCTTTCTCTTCTCTTTTTTCTCTTCATCATTTCCTCCCTCTCTTCCTCCCCCTTCCCCCTTGGCTCTGTGAATCTGGTTCATCCTATTCTGCTGATTGGTATATGTGTTGCCTTTACTGTTCCGCTGAGCTCCTTTCTTAGGAAAGCTCCCCTGACTGCCTACTTTTTACCTCCCATCAGGTTTTCTTAAAACTTAGCTCAGATATAATTTTACTTAAATTAATACAATCTACTTGTCAAGTAATTTGAGTTATTGGTTAAATTTATATACATTGTTTGACTAATAGGTAGCAAAGAAATTTGTTCCTATATTAGTTATACATGAAAAGATAAATTTATGATCTTTGGATTTTAATTACATAGAGTTATAAAGTCTGCCATTGACTAGAAGAATCACAGCAGACAATAAACATACATACTTCATTTTGGTTATCTAGTTAACTGGTTCTGTATCAAAGAATATCTTTTGAAATTGTGGAAATTTGAGGGAAATGTATGTAATAGAATAAATTTTAAATCTTATTCTTCTATTTTTAAAAAAGTGACATTCAAAATTATTTCTCTGAATTCTCATTTTAAGTTTAGAATGTTAAAAGAAAACAATTTGTCCGTCCTCCTCACCACTTTGAAAATGTATATTAGTAGGGCAGAATTTTGTAGGGCAGAATATTTTATGGCATAATTAGAATTAGGTTCAGGAGAGATGGTGGCCCTTGCACAGCTGAGGATTTTTTCCTTAATGTTCATTTCAAGCTATATATCTTTCCTGGAGCATTATAACTGTGAATCATGGAAGAAAATTAAATTGATTCTGTATTCTTAAACCCTACAATTTGGCAGTGAGAATTTTTTTTCCCTAAAGAATGACTCATTTATAAAGAAACTTTTGGTGAACATGGAAAAGATGTAAGTACTGTATGAAATCTTGCAGATGAGGGATGGGGTGGAAAATTGGATCTGCTAATAATTAAAAAATGGCACAATTCATATTGAATAGTTTTAATGAGTCAAAGATTATATCAAAGATGTAGTTCTGCAATGAAACAAGAAACTCACGGTTTTGGGAAATAAAAACTCACCAAACTATATGAAAATCTTATCGTTTTCCTGTTTTAGGGCATTTTTCTTGTTGTAGTTACCCTATTATGAGTCAACCAATGTTATTTCTTGCGCCTCTTGGAAATTGTTGTGTTCTAATATTTCTCCCTGTCAACCTTTATTTTCCTGATTTTGCATCCAAACTTTGTTTCTCTGAATTGTATCCAATTTCTTTTGGTGTTTCGCCCTGGGATCCCCCAGGTTGGATGTGGTTATGGTTTCTTTTATTTTGTTACTATGCATTTCTCCTCTTGCTTCTTAAAATAACCTTTGAATTTCTTTTTGCAACAAAGCTTTTAGACAAACTTCTCCTTGTAAGTTTAAAAAAAAGATATAGACCACTACATTCTTATACTGTGGGAAGCACTTATTCTTCTATTGTAGTTCTTTAGCCATTATAAAATACACTACCATTATAAACTATAAAACAAACAGCCATTGTATGTTCAGCATTAGGTCTGTTGGACATTTAAATTGTAGCGAGGGTAAATGGGCCTGCCATTCCCAATGCAGTATGGTGGCTTTTCAACCTATGCAGTACCGCTCTGCTGAAGTGTTCCTGTGGTTTTGTACGGTAATCAATGAGTTTAAAGAAAAGAAACTCCCATATAATGAGTTCCTGATATCTTCTGGGCATCTTCATCTGTGACTCCATTTATTTATTTATTTTTCTTTTCAAAAGTACAGTGGGTATTATTATCCCATGTTGTGGTACAAAATTGAGCCTTTGCTAGGCAAAGAGACTCTGCCAAAATCCCAAAGAAAGTGTAGAAGGAGCAAGCATTCAGCCCCGGGTATTTCCAGTTCCACAATTAATTGTCTTTCCACTTCAGTGTTGCCTCCCAGGCTTGAGGAGTGGATGACTCTGCCTGAGGTCACACCATGAGTCAGAGGTGAGCTGGGAACACAGTTTAGGGCATCTCTGTGTTGTTTAATCCATTCAAGCAGAACATGCCCTCTGTTGCATCCACAAAGAGGAAAAGCACAGCAGCTTTTGTTTCTCAGTATTTCTTCTTTAAGAAAGTAATAAGGCAGATATGACATTTGGTCTAACTTTTGAAAAAAAAAAGTGAAGGAGTAATAGTTAATTAAATGTGAACTTTGCAGATGACCAGCCATTTTGACCAATAGCCAATCTCTGTGGTAATTTTCTTTTGAGGAATTTTATGAACATTCCTTTCCCCTGGGCACTTAGAACTCTAAACAGTTTTAAAAACATTCAGGAACAAGCAGATTTCTTTAAATCTGATGAATCATTCTAAGATGATCAGATTTTGATCCACCATGAAACGATTTCTGATAGGAGTTGCACCAGGTCTGCTGAAATACATGTGACTTTGGACACATTACTTTCTGAGCCTTTATGTCTTCATCTGAAAATGGGGATAATTTAGAACCTCCATTAAGAGTAGTAATGAAGAATATGTGGATTAATAGATATGAAGTGCTCAGTGTGGAACAGGTAAATGCTATATTCTTCATGACTGTTATTACGTTTCCTAATGACAACAACCTGTTGTGAATCATGTGGGTTATCTAGAGTGCAGAGAGGGTTTTGGGGAAACTAAAGGTCATTCTTAGAGTTGGTGGCATTTGCACTAAGTAATCTAGCTCTGTTCATTGATGGTAGTGATAGTTGAGATTTATTTCTAGGCCTGTCTTATTCCAAAATGGTTGAAGGAAGGAAATTCCAGATCAGAAGAGTGGTAGAGAAGTCTGAACAAGTTCTATGTATATTTACTTTATTCTTTTTTTAACTGATCTTGAAAATGTAAGCCAAAAGTTTCAGTTTTCTACTATAAGCTGTACAAATGTAACATGATTTACCGGGCGGGGATTACGCATGCTGATGTACAGTATCGATGATTAAATGATGAATTCTTCCAATGTTTGATCAACAGAAATCTACCTAATAATTTGTTTATTGTAAGAACAGAGATGAGTTAGACCTGGCCCCTCCTCTGAGGGCAGAGGGCACGTAATCCACTGCACAGAGACGGTGCCTGTCCAGAGAAGAGATGGTGGGTTTGGAAATTACGGGTTGCTTTCCATGTAAAAGTTGATGGTTAGACTAACTAGTGTCTGGTAAACTGAAATATTTGAGGATTGGGCAGAGGGACTCTTCTCCTCAGTTGCTTCCAGAATGATGATGACTACAGAATTTCTATCACCAACCCGCACCCTTCCTTCACACTCCAGTTCTTCACAAGGTATATTCCAAGGTTTTCTCCGTGATTTGTCACATTGGGCATTTTCCTCAAGTCCCTTTGCCCAATCCTCAAATATTATTACATGAGCTAAGACAGAGCGTTCAGAGACAACCTTTGCTCTTACCATTATGTCATCGAAGAATACCAGAAGGAGCAATTGAAAATGTGAGTAGAAAAGCAGAGAATTATGATGTCTCGAAAATTACAGTTAGAATGTACTGACAAGTGAGTAGATGAATATGACGGCCAGTGTAGACACGATGGCATGGATAGCCACAGGGAAAGGAAGCTTTGGCCTTAAAATTGAAGATGTAAACTGGGCCTGGTGGAGGAGCACCCCTATAATCCCAGTACTTGGGAGGCTGAGACAGGAAGTTATCAGGTTTGAGACCAGCCTCAGCAAATTAGAAAGACCCTTTTTTTTTTTTTTTTTTTGGTGGTACTAGGGTTCCTGGAAACCCTTCTACATCCGGGCTGCACTCCCAGTACCGATTTTTATACTTTTTTATTTGGAAACAGGGTCTCTTATAAGCCAGCGCAGCTGGCTTTGAACCTACGCAATCCTCCTGTCTCCGCCTCCCAAGCGTGGGGATTACAAGCGTGTGCCACCACGCCCGGCTAGCAAGACCCTTTTAAAAAAATAAATAAAGGACTGGGGCCAAGAGTGTATCTTGGAGGGAGAATGTCCCTGGATTAAATCCCCAGTAACAAACACACACACCAAAAAGAAAAAAAGAAAGAAAAGGAAAAAAAGAGTATTGATACTTTGGACCACAGGCACCTATACTCAAACAGTGAGATGAAGATGAAGAAAGAAAGAAGATGATTAGAGAGAGGTAAACAGGTGGGCAAGAGTTAGAAGGTCCAGGTTAACCTGATGTCAGCTCCAGGAGACCTGGACAAATGTTAGGAACTGCAATTTTGTGAAGTGAAACTTAAGTTGCTGTGTGCTGAGTAAAGAGTGAATAGTTGTCTTTGGCTAGGAGCCCTGTGCTTTTTTTTTTTTTTTTTTTTTTTTTTTTTTTTTTTTTTTCTATCAAGGAACCAGCTTCTGGGAGTTGTATAAGAATTTTCTGGAGGGACATGTAAAAGACACTTAGAGCTAAAAGCATTCCCCTGCTCTCCACAACCTTAGTGGATAGCTTCACCTTAGGGACTGATGTGGGACATGGCACAGATACATTCTTGTGTTTAGCATCAGTAGTTTGCTAAACTGAGCAATTAGAGGTTGCTATAGACTTAATCTAAAGAATGGCATTTATCGAGGTCTACCTAATTCCAGGAATTGACTCAGATGCTCATTAATCAGGAAGTTTTAAAATGGATTACATTTATTTAATCCGATATTATTTGGCATTTTTCTTTTAAATGTGTTAACTATGTTTCTTATCTGCAGAATATTTTTAGAAGTTCTATATTTGTGGAACATTGAGTGCATTTTCATCCTCAAGACTTCCAAAGCCTCTGTGAATATTTTTATTCATCTAGAGATATTAAACCTTTTTTGTCCATTTTTATATGATTTCATTAAAATCAGAGGGCATGCATTCCTTATTAAGCATTTGATGCCTTTGCTTTTTTTTTTTTTTTTTTTTAATCAGTCACTGAGTGAAGTTTTGAGTTTAGGAGACTTGAAATAAGAGTGTATCTTGAAATGGAGAGTTGCTCTTTGCAAATATGGTGACATATTAATTAATGTTTCTTTTTCTTTAGGGCTATCAGGGGATATCAGGATCACCAGGAGTTCCAGGACCTCCAGGAATACAAGTATATGATTCATTCATAGACATTTTAGAAGTTTCATTTCTAGTGATCCAAAAGACCTAATTAATGGAATTTAATTTTGTGTTTACTTTAGGGGTCTCGAGGACTAACAGGTTACAAAGGAGAACCAGGGAGAGATGGTCAAAAGGTGAATACATACAAATAAAAATGGGCTCGGTGGTTTAACTCACTCAAAGAAGACAAAGGATACTGGTTTTGATCACTCACATTCCCTTGCTGAATTGTAGGATTTATGAACTTAGAAAATTGTCAGTGGCCAACAAATGTCACAGAAAGCTGTTATCAGCAGGTGGAAGTCACTATCTCTAGAAGATTGCAGTCAGAGGGAGCAGGCATAGGCATCGTTCAGATGCCATGTTCCCTCCTCAAGGATGAGTTTCCTCAGTCGGGAGTGAACTAGCCAACAGGATGTTTCGCTGTATTAGCCAGATGGCCCAATACCTGAAGGTCCCTCTTGAGAACAGGTGTTTATCTGACATGTGGCCTATTGTATTAGCCTTACTGGACTTCTGCAGAGCTTCAACAAACACAAACAACATTTATATTACTGAGTCTTTTTTTTACAACTCTGATATTGTCATGCTGTCTATTGAAGACATGGTATTTAAATGTGTTGGTACTAATCCATGCCTGCTGGACCCGGTTGCTTGCCTATGTCCAAGTTCCCATTTGTATTTGTTTTGAATCATTTTCATGTTGATTTTTTAGATTAATTTCTAGAGCATAATCTCATTTCTAATTTTTATGAAAACTTTCTGCCATTTGCTTCTGATTAAATCCTATAAAAATCTACCATCCTTATAAAATTCTTACTGTTTTTTTTTTAAATCTTACCTTTTTAGAATAATGTACACAGCATTAATATCTGAGGACTACTGATCTAAATTTTTCTATTTTGTGTTTTATGGCTGCTTATGCTAATTATGCAAAATCATAGGCCTTTAAAGTACATTTCTGGAGTCTGGCAGATTGGCTAATTTCGGGCTCTTTGCTTTTGGACAAGTTACTTAATCTCTACAAATCTTACTTTATTCATTTATCTATTTTCTTTTTACTTTAATTAATTTTTTTATTGGTGCACTGTATTTATACATCATAATGGGGTAAAAAAATTGTGTGGGCATAAATGCACACATCACCCAGCCAGCCCCCACCCAGTCCCCACCTCACTCCCTCCCTGTCCCTCCCTCCCATGCTTGGTTTAGTGGTTGACTTCGATATGAATAAGTACATCATGTGCTTTAAAGTGTTTCCCTCTCCCTACCTCCCATCCCCACAGTTAGGTTGCCTTATTTGCTCCTCTATAAGATTTCCTTTTTCATCTTGAGTTCCTCCTATGACCCCATTCACCCTGGCTTTCACAATATTTGGGAAAGCATCCGACTACTTACTTTTTGCGACTGACTAATCTTGATTAGCATAATGTCCTCAAGATCCATCCATTTCCCTGAAAATACTGCAATTGTATTTTTCTTTATAGCTGAGTAAAATACCATTGTATACATATCCCACAGTTTTGTAATCCATTAATCTGTTGATGGACATCTTGGCTGGTTCCACAGTTTGGCTATGGTGAATTGTGCAGCTATGAACATAGATACACATGCATCAGTTTGGTTCACAAAATAAGAATTTCTGTAAAGCTTTGTTGTGAGGATTAAATGAAATAGTATATGAAAACTACCAAGTGTGGTTCTCCCACTCAGGGCTCTTCTTCTGTAAGTGGTTACTTAGTTCTCTTTTGTTTTCTAGAGGAGCTCACTTGTAGCTGGGGTTAGCACAGGTTGGCCTGGTGCATGGCCTGGACAAGTATGGTTTAGAGCCTTCACCAGGTCAAAGAGAAAGCTTAGTGACAAGAACAGAACCAGAGAAAAGATGGGATAGGCAGGGGCAGATTTCTAATATGGAAAGGATAGAGAAGGTAAAGCAAAAGCAATAGTCAACATAATTCCCACAGCAAAAATGGAATTCCTCTTGTCTACTGAGTGGCCCTGGGCATCAGAATCTCTTTATCTCTGCTAGTTTTAAATGATGGATGAATCTTCATAGACAGTGGTGGGCAGGTGAGAGCACAGGAACAGGAGATGTCTTACATATTCACGCTCTGGGGTGTCATATGACAGCTCAACCTCTTCCCAGTGAACGAGGGATTCCGCTGGGTGGGTTGAGGATACTGCTGAGGAACCCGAGTTCTCTTATGTTCTAGGTGTTGGGATAATTTCTATTTCTTTACATTCTCACACATAATCTCATTTGGGGAGGGGATTTGTAAAAAGAAAGTATCATGTATCTGTGAATGTATCTATGAATGAATGATTAAGTAAAAATAATTATTTTTCTCATTAGTTGAGTTTTAAAGACCAAGTATAAAAAGTGGCCTTTTTATTTGTATTTCTTAAAAGAACTGGTGTAAATTTTTGTGCCTTATTTTAAAATAAAGAAGTTTTGGATCTGCCTTAACAACTTAGTGAAACTTTCAGCAACCTAGCAAGACACTGTTTTAAAAATAAAAAGATATAAAAAGGGTTGGGGGAATAGCTCAGAGGTAGACTGTCCTTGGTTTCAATTCCAAGTACCACAATAAAAAAATAAATGCAACTAAATACACACATACAAATAAATACAAATAAATAAATACAAACAAATATGAATAAACATGAATAAATGGGTACCAGCCTCTCTCACTTTTGAGGTAGCCCACATTCTCTCTTGAATGTATATTTCTTACTTAAATAAATCTCAGTCTCTGAAAAAATAAAATATTTTTGTTAATTCTGTTGGGAGCATTAACTGGGAGTATTAATAATTCTCTTGGGAACATCTTTAATTGATCTATTGTTTAGGGTCATTCAACTATTTTTCTTATATAGATGTATGGATTTTACAAGGCCCTACATTTTTATTGAGGATAATAAATAAGTTGCATGTTAGTGCTGGGCCTCTGCTTTCAGCGCAGTAGTGACTGTATTCATAGTTTCTTGTTTTCTGAAATCAATTTTTGAGGCTAAACTCTGAGTTCACAGAATGGCCAAAGGTCACCATGCGCTTCCTTCCAACAACCTCTTCACATTCCTTATGCCTTCGGAGGATTCACAACCTAGAGTTAAGAACATCTGGCAAATCACTTAAAGGCTTTTCCTTTATTTTCCCTTTATAATAGGGATTCTTGATTTTCAAAAATGGGAAGTTTAGAAAATCTCCCAAGCAGTGGCTCTGAGCGATGGCGGTGGCGGTGGAGGGTACTTTTCCAGCCTCACACAGTGGCTGCTGGGCTGGAAGATTGTTCCACACGGCTCTGTTCTTTCTTCGGCTCTTTGCCCAGAATCATTTCCATTTTGTGGCTTTTTTCTGAAGATCTCTAAAGTAGGAATTTCCACTTGAGATAATTAAAATTAGATGTGCTTCCTTGCTGACTTTAATATTTGTTCTTTACATATCAGCCAGTTTTTTTTCTCCTTGAACTTACAAAAGGAATGCTTATTCAGCAAATGGTTTTTAATTGATAAAATTTTACTCTTTACATGCCTTGAAGCTAATTTTTAATTGAAGAGATATTTTAAATACTTTCTCGACCTATGGAAATCCAGTGTGCTTAAATGTGCGAGAAAATGTCTTATTAAACTGAAGAAGGCCACTACCGGGTTACAGAGATGATGGGCCAGTGACCTAAAGCTGCAGCAGACAGCTACGTGAAACCTGAAGAAGGTAGTGGCCTTCTTCAGGTTGGGTTGGTTAACTGATATGTAGTGGTGAGTTTTTGAATTGAGCACAAAACTTTCTATGGTCAATTAAATTTTGGAGATATAGGAAGTATTAATAATTTGTTTTTTAACCTATCCAAACTTTATATGAGCTCATTTCTTGTTTTTTTCCCCCCTCTGGGATTAAGAAATAAAACATATTCATTTTATAAAAGTATTATTATTGAACAAACCATACATTTTATTTTTTTTTGTTAGGTTATTCAACACTTGAGTGGTCCCTGGGAAACCTTACCTTTCCATTGTCCTCAGTAAGCATACCAGCTCTTCCAGACATTAGCACAGGTGAACTATCTATGTACACTCCATAAACACCCTCTTGTGCATGAGATCCCATATGTATCCGTTACTCAGCGCTATTAACAAGTCTTTCTCTTCTATGCCATCAGCTCTTCACTTTTCAGTTAATTTTTCCCAGTAGCCCAAAACATGACCTGTGTGAAACAACTGTCTTCCTTCCCACAGAGCCTCCTTTGGCTACTCCTCTATTTCTGTTTCTCCTCAGAGTATACAAACTCAGAAAGGCTTGTGTTTGTTATCTGCACTTTCTAACTTCCCCGTCTCTCTGGGAATCACCCCAGAAGGGTTTCACGTAGCTGTCTGTTGCAGCTTTAGGTCACTGGCCCATCATCTCTGTAACCCGGTAGTGGCCTTCTTCAGTTCTCTTTATCTTGGTGTGTCTCTCCATAGTGTGTGGCATAGCCGACCCTTTCCTCCTTCTTGAACCTATTTTTTTTCTTGCCTTCTGAGATTCCATGTCCACCTAGATTTCCCCTTGCAATCACATTCAATTTCATGTTTGATTGTTGGTTACTCCTCCTCTACCAATTCTCTGAATGTTGGGCTGTTCCAGGATTCAGCCTTGTGTCCATTCCCTTTCCTTAGTAGAGCCTATTTTTGTAATCTTATCAAGTGTAAACTCATAAATATAAATATGTATGTTATATAATCAGATATATTTGGGGTTGGGCATGGTGGTACACACTCATAATTTTAGCATTTGGGAGGCTGAGATGGAAGGATTGTGGTTCACGGATCCTCAGCTACTTAGTGAGGCCCTTTGCAACTCAGTGAGATCCTGTTTCAGAATAAAGAATTAAAAAATAGTTATGGGGGTATAGCTCAAAGGTAGAATGCAGTTGGGTTCCATCCCCAACATTGCAAAAAAATCAGATATATTTTAATTGTAGTTATATAAATCATTAATATATTGCAATAATGTGATTAAATTATTTGAAATTATATATACATTCATATATTCACAATCTCTCTTTTTCGTGTGTGTGTGTGTGTGTGTGTGTGTGTGTGTGTGTGTGTGACTGGTCTTTGAACCCAGGGGCACATTCTAACTCTGACCTATACACCTTGACTTATTTCTTAATTTATTTTGAAAATAGGGTCTTGATAAGTTGCTGAGGGGCTCTCTAAGTTGCTGAAGCTGGCCCTGAACCTGAGATCCTTCTGTCTCAGCCCTTCAAATACTGGAATTACAGGTGTGCTCCACAATGTCTGACTCACAATCTGTTGTTTTCTTTTTTTAATACTTTGCTTCATCTGAATCTGGAAATCTTAACAACCAGGAATCGTCAGAAAACCTTTTACTTTTCTTAAAGGCATGGTACCATAATTTCTCTTTTTCAAAACATCCTTTCCTCTGAAGTTTTTCTCCCCAAACAGCACTCTCTGTGCCTTCCTTCAGTATCCTCTGAAATTAGGCTTCCTTGAGCCTCCTTCCTATAAACTTGAGGCTGACCTATATGCGTAGGTTTTTGCTACTTCTATGCTCACTTTTGTTGCAAAGTCTGGAGTATTTTAATCTCCTTTTCTATATTTAGACCTCACAAAAGTCCTGCGATGTTAGCAAAGGAAGCCATTTATCTGAAGTTATTCAAGGACTGGGGTTTGAAATAAAATGTCTTCATCCAAATCTGGCTTTCTTTTCCAATATTTTTGCCGGAATGGCTTTCCAGGTGTGACTTGCCCCTCTTCCACTCTCTTTGCTCTGTGAGACGAATCCCTGAATGCCTGTCAGCAATCCAAAAGATAGCTTATGGAAGAAATTGAGTGGGTGTAATCGCTAGGTTGTACTGACTGCCACGAGAGATTATTTGTTGTTTAAATCTCTCTTTAGGAACTGGATCATAGGTCATCAAACCTTTTTGTTTTATTTTGTTGGTACTGGGGATTGAACCCGTAAGCATTCTACCTCTCAGCTACACCCCTAGCCTTTTATATTTGGAAACAAAGTCTTTGCTAAGTTGCTGAGAGTCACTAAGTTGTTGTCTCAGCCTCTCAAGTACTGGAATTACAGGTGTGCAGTACGCCAACCAGCCCAGTGGTCATCAAACTTTTAAATTACAAAGGTTAACACAAGAAGACTTTTGGGTATGCAAAACCATATTTACTTAAGAAACCTATATTTGTGTTACTGAACAAATTATTATATAAACAAAACTCACATAAAAAGACATTGTTTGATTTTTAAAATAGTGTTTTCATAGTCTCTTACTACCCAAGTAAATAAGCTTGACCTGACTTTGAATGATATGACTCTAGACTAGTCCAGACCAACTTATAAAATGGGCAGTCTTATCAGACATTCATCAGCCATGGAAAGTTTGGAAGCAACCTGTGGGAAATGGAACCATTTTTCCATCTTGGATTCTTTTTGATTCTAATCATTCAGAAACCCTGATGGGACCCAGGGCATGACTTCCCCGAATACTTGTTTTGTTAGACTTTAATTTCTTGAGGACCTAAAAATGCTTGTCATGTTTAGGAAAACAAAAATACTTTTATATTTGGTAATTATCATTAATCACATCAGAGCATTAGCTACGATAGAGTAGGTTATGCCAAAATGACCAAAAAACTCCAGATGTCCCTGGCCGAGAACAATAAAGGTTTATTACTCAGCAAATTGTGAACTTAACTGCAGTAATAAGGAATTCCCCTTTGTCTTCATATGGGGACTCAGCTAATAGAAGTGTCACCACCTCGATTATGGTGGCAGGTGGGTGAAGAATCAAACACTGGTTCTCAAGCCATTCCCTTTTAATTAGAACAAAGCTGTATAAGCCACACCAACTTCAAGACATTAGGAAGATACATCTCTCATATGCTAGGGAGTACAGAAAATTTGGGTACTAGTAAACAGTAGTCATGTCTACCAAGAAAAATAATAGCAGTGAATCAATGAATCAAAGATGGATTTTTTTCCTCAGATAAAGTGAAGTCAATAAAGGACATAACGCATACAGAGCAATTGTGTTTCCAGGTAGTTAATGTTAAATACCAAAGATGAATGTTGAATAAAATTCTCCAAGATTTTAGTAGAAAAATAAAACATTGAAAACACATCATGAAAGAAAACTACAAAGAAAAGGCTGATCACAACTATATATTTTAAAGACTCTTTTTGGTATTTCCAACAAGACTATAAGGAACATCTTTGTTTACATCGCTCAGTGTCTTTTCCGTAGTATATTATAGCAAAATTCCTGGAGTAGAACTGATTATTGGATCAGCGTGTTATAAAACATTATAAAAAATTCATGGTTAAATGTTTTCATCTTATGAATTAATTTCTATTGGTTTATTGTAATTGCACCTGATTAGAAGATTCATAGTGATATATTCATATATGCAAACAACATCAGTTGGCCATAGTTAAATTGGACATGAATTGACTATTTACTCTCAGAAAGTAGATATTCCCCAACTAATACATGAAAATACCTTTCTTCATACTTTTATCAGCACTGGGTGGTTTCATAAGAGTTACTAATTTTTACCAGTGTACATTAAAATACTACTGGTTAGATTTTCGTTTATTAGTGGGATTTGGGGACATTGTGTTACTTCTCTCTAGTTTGTTTCTATGTCCATATTAGGCTTTTTATCCACACTGGGATGTTCCTTGTAAAAAATTGATTTTATATGCATTTCAGAAATTATTGTTTCTAGGTGTGAAAAATATTTTTCCTAGTTTACATTTTGTGTTTTTACTTGGTTTTCAGAATTTCAGCCATATAAAGAGTTTTATTTTTGTGTGCATATATTTTCTTCTTTTTCCCCCTTTCTATTTTATGTCTATGTGGAAATGTTCCACATTGTAGAATTCTGAATATTTTATTCTCTTATTTTTGGAACTTTATTATTTTAACCTTTATGCTTTTGAGTTTTGGAGTAAAGTTAGATAAGCATTCATATTTTCTTTCTTTTTTCCTAAATGGGTAGCCAGTTGCCATAACAATATTTTTGGAGTGTCACTTTTTCTCCACTTCTTTGAAAAGCCATCTTTCCGATTTCATTTGGGTTTGGCCTTTTTGGTTTTCCATTATGTTCCATTGACCTGTCTACATCTCTTCTACTGCCAAATTGTTTTAATTATTATCACTTCATAATATGATTTCATATTGGCAGGCTAATCCTTTCTGATTATTTTTTATAATCAAAATTTTCCTGGCTATTCTTGAATACTTATTTTTCCAGATAAAGCTCAACATATTTCCTTCAGTTTCTTGGAATTCCTATTGATGTTTTAATTAAGATTTTTTTGAATTTATGCATTAACTTTATAATAATTTATATTTCTCTGAGTTTTTCTATTTAAGATTATGGGTTACCTTTTCTTATTTCTTTAATTTTGAATCTTGAAGAATTTTGTTATAATAATATTAAAGTTGTTTTTGATCTTGAACCTTACTTAAATTTATTATACCTAAAATTTTTGCCTTTGTTGTTCCTTTTATAAATGGAATCTTTCTTTGATATATGTTATACTGCTTATCTTGTTTATATTTTAAGTATCAACTATCTTATGATACTAAGTATAGTGCATATTAGATGTATAATCTTAAATGTAGATAATTAATTTCCTTTTACTTTTACTCCTCCCCTATTTTTTCAGTATTGGGGGTAAAACCCAGGGGCATTCTACCTCTGAGCTATACCCCAAGCCCTATTTTTTATTCTTCATTTTGAAACAGGGTCTCACTGATTTGCATAGGGCCTCACTAAGTAGATGAGGCTTTCCCCAAACCGCAATCCTCCTGTCTCAGACTCCTGAATGCTGGAATTACAAGTGTGAGGAACCACCCCTGACTACCCTTCCCCCTTTTTGTAGTACTGGGGATTGAACCCAGGGGTACTCTTCCTCTAAGCTACACCTCCAGCCCTTTTTATTTTTTATTTTGAAAAAGGGTCTTGCTAAATTGTCAAGGCTGATCTCAAACTTGAGATCCTGCTGTCTCATCTTCCCAAGTACCATTGGGTATTCCAAAAAGACATTAACAATCATGCTGAGTCTGGGTAACTTTTTCTTTTTAAAGCTCAAATAGGCACAGTATTTCAATAAAGGTTGGTGACTCTATTGGTAAAATAAATCTTTCTACAGTGTGTGTGTGTGTGTGTTTGTGTGTGTGTGTGTGTGTGTGTGTGTATATATATATATATATATATATATATATATATATATAGAGAGAGAGAGAGAGAGAGAGAGAGAGAATGTGTGTGTGCGCACCTGCGCGCGTAAGCCCTTGCACTTTGGTATCTTTAATTTTGTTTCCAGAAAATAACAGCAGGCAAAATCCTGTTTTAGTTACATCTTTCTCTCTCCACTTAAAATAGGTGACCTAAACTTATCAGACGCCCTCAGCATTATTTTTGCTTTTTGTTGACTGGCTTTGAAGGATTCATTGGGTATATCTTAATTGATTCTTTTATTTTTAAGGATATCCATAAAGGTTCATAGCCATATCTTTGATTTCAACCCTTCCAGGAGGCTGAGTTAATTGAACATTTTATTCTATAAAGGCATTTTCCAGTTTTATTTTTTCCTGTTAGATATATGAACAGAAAGTTATATTTTCCAATCCCAGTATTTTTTGACATAACCTATTTATTTTACTTAACAAACTGGCCAATTCATTTTCTAGTTTCTCTTTTAAAAGAAATAGTACCTTGTCAAATGCAGCGAATGAAAATCATTTCATAAAACAAACATTCAATTTCTTATTTATTTACCTCTACTTGTAAGTTTAATTGATGCCTATGGAAGCATAGTTCCATGCCTGATGATAGCACCTACAGAGAACCTGACATCACAGATGATGGCAGACCCTGCCAGGGCATGATAGCATACAGCTTCAGAATACCCCAAACAAAAAGGTGGGCATGCATTTTGAGAGGAAAAAAAAAACAGCCTGTACTCCTGGCATTTGCAAATAGGTTTCATCTAAATGATCAAGAGAATCAGAAGAACAACAAACATTTCATTAATGACATTTCAGTCAGGTGGGAAATGGAGCAGAGGCGTCAGATGTCTAAGAGGAAAAAAAATTTAAGTTATATTTCTATAAGTGACTTACCAATTTATGTAAAAGTATAGAACAAAAACATTTCCAGAGACTTAAGATCTCAGAATTTTAATCTCCCATGAAGTTCTTCTCAGGAATCATTAGATGTTGTGTTAACCCTAAACAAGAAAATAAGCAGATATAAAGAATAACAGATCCATACTGAAACAAGCTCTAAAAAATGATTAAAGTATATAAAATTTTAGCTCAATATGAGTGCACTCAGAAGTGATGCAGAAACAGCTTTGGCTCTAGGAAAAATTTAGGCACAAGAAGGCAAGAAACCCAAATGTATTTATTGCTTAGCTATAGACATTGAGAAAAGCTGACTACTGACAAATAACTAAAGCTCTGATAGAATGTTAAGAGGATTGTAGAGGTGAGCAGGCGGTGTTAGTTGGTCTTTACTCACAATGGGATAAATAATATTTAGTAAATGATGCTAAAAATCCAGGATGTAGTTGTACTGTAATCACGTGCTTTGGTGATTTGATTTCGGAGATATGGAATTTCAAAGTAAAAAGAGTTGCCTTTGGAGGGTTCTATATGTCTTGAACAATTATATCAGTTTTTGTCACTGTATATGTGGATGAATAACCTTTAACAATTTTATCCATCGTAGCCAACTGATCAGCCGCCTCTTCTCTCTCCATCACACAAGCGAGGAGAATAATTAAGTGTTTATATGCAGTGTCTTTATTTGCCCAGATAAATGTGAACCTGACCCAAATCTTGCTAGGACAGTTATCGTTTTTCTATTCACTGTATCTTCATAATTAAGATTTTAAAGCTAATGTAACAGCACCTAACATTTTTTTACAGAATCAAGAACTAGACCTACTAGATCCAGCATATTTTAATCAATTAGAGCTTTTTTCCCATTTTTCCTCTTTTGGAGAAAATGTAGGGCTTCTCATCTTCACAGGAACATCTGAACAGATACCTACTGTGAATCACAATCAGCAATTGGAAATATGGCAGTCCTGGAGTATATTCAGACTCTCTGTTCAGGGTCTGTCCTGACTGAGCTGTTCAGGACCTCCAGGGGTGACTGTCTCCAGAGAACGTGGCCCCTAAACAGCTCCAACTAATTCATGTATCTTTCTTCTGTAAAAGCTCAAATTTGTTTTAAAAGAGGTGGCAGCTCACTGGGCCTGGAGTCAGGTTTGCTGGATAGGTTTTTCTATCTCCAAAATACCTTCTTTGATCATTCTTAACCCCCTAATAAATGGGAATTGATCTTTCATAGAGACAGTGTTTAATGCAGATGTGAATTTAACTGTTTACCAATTTATTTTTAATGGATTTTGATTCGAGTAAGGTTGAAGAATAGGGGATTTTACCATATAAACGGAAATGTTCTTCTTTTAGTTAATTTCTGTACAATTTCAGGGTGACCGTGGACTTCCTGGTTTTCCTGGGCTTCATGGGACACCGGGATCAAAGGTTAAAGAATTCACTTTTTATATTTAGCAATGCCATATTTTACTTAAAATGAAAGTATTTTTATATTGCAATGTATAATAAATAAATGCTTGTATGTAAATAAATAAAGATAAGTATATTAAATGATTGGGTTAAAATATCATAGTTTACATAAAACGTTAAAAAATTTCCTTTAAGGTTTCCAGTTGCAAGTGTGTAATCTTAAAGCATTTGAAAATTGATGAGCAAGTTTACTATAGACAAGTTGTTGTAAAAGCCCTAACTGGGCATGTGGCACACACTTGTAATCCCAGCATTTGGGAAGCTGAGACTGGAGGATCACAGCTCACAGACAGCCTCAGCTACTTAGTGAGGCCCTTTGCAACTCAGTGAGACCCTGTTTCAAAATAAAAAATAGGGCTGGGGATATAGCTCGGAGGTAGAATGCCCCTGGGTTCCATTCCTGGTACAGGAAAAAAAATAAGCCCTAAACTATAAACCCTGTTATAATACTAATTATACTTAATATAAGTACTAATTTAACTTATAAAGTCTAGAAAATAGGATGCTTGCTTGTACATTTATTTCTCTTTTATTTTGATATTGGTTTATTAAATCTATTTATGATCTGTATTTTCCTATAAAGAAAATACTCATATTTCTCTAAAATTTATTATTTATATTTTGTCTTTTAGGGTGAAATGGGTCCCAAAGGAGATAAAGGATCACCTGGATTTTATGGCAAAAAGGGAAGTATTGATCAGACAACCTCATCCACATTGAACTTTTAATGAAATGGAAATAGCAAACAAATCACATCCCCGAGCCAACGTTTGAGCAATTAACTTTATTCACCATTCTCAGGGTATTTATTTAAAACCATGTGGGATGGGAGAAGATGAAGGGAGATATCTGCTAACTACTATACAGGGTATATGAATAAATTGTCTTATTGATCATCGTGTACTTTACAATATATTTACGGTGAGATATTCCTTGGGAACTAGTACCTCCTTAATAATATGTCCCTGGAAATTGAGGTCATGGACCTTCCTGTATCCTCACACTGAAGGAAGATGGTATTCTCTGTGTATTTAAAAACCCACTGCTTTTTAAACTGGCCCCGACGTGGTTTCTGTGTCTGGCTGCTTATGACAATAATTTTGCATCTGTCACCACTTTCAATCCTTCCATTGTGTCCACCCGGCTGGTAAAATAATGCTTGGTCAACAGTTGCAAAGTCAACATAGCCTGCAGTCCCTCTGACTCTGCCAGTGCCTACTGAGCTTTTGTTATTAGCTCTCCTAAGACGACGTTGGGATTGGAACTTGAACATGTTTTTGCAAGGATTGTTTTCTAACTTTCAATTTCCTTTCGTAATACAGGGTGCAAAAGGTGAAAAGGGAAACGCTGGTTTTCCTGGCCTTCCTGGACGTTCTGTGAGTGTCATGGAAAGAAAAGTTTTTGAGTATTTTACTTTAAGTAAAAAGTAAAGTGACTCTCTTTGAGAAGATAAAACAATAATGTAAAATATATTTAAAACACATGTATTTATTTTATAGGGAGAGCCAGGAAGACATGGAAAAGACGGATTAATGGGTAGTCCTGGTTTCAAGGTATTGTCCAAAATAATATAAAATGTAAAAGATTTCTGTACCTTGTAAATGGACATTAGAAGAATATAAGAATATACCCAGAATAGAAATATATGCGTATAGAATTGGGATATATATATAGAAATATATATACATATACACATACATATAATATATAATAAATATATAATATATAATTGCATTGGGGTGCAATTAAAGAGCTAAAACTTTTTAGTCTAATTTTGAAACGAAACTAAATTTTCTTTGCCTGTATTGTGCATTTTCATATATTAGAAATTAAATCACAGGATATAACAAAGTGCAACATCTTTGGTAAGCTGTTCAGATTGGCTGATTTAGTGGGTTGAGGTAGTTCTTAGGTCTGTCTCACAAGGGATTAAGGTTTCAGGAAGGAAAAGCTCTTCCTTAACCTTGGCAACTCTCCTATCAGTTGTGCATGTGGTGAGTGAGAGAAGGAGCGCGGGAGAGATCTGCTGAATGGCAGTCACCCCTCATCCCTGAGAACCCACGGGCCCATGCCCCAGCAATGGTGGGCTAGCACCATCGAATTCTTCCATTATAAAAACTTTTTTCTTGCTATTTATGCTTGCTTTTTATGGTGTAGCTTATTAGATAAAAGGATGTCAGGCATGGACATGTATTCAAGTCAGTATATTTGGAATGTGCAAATGGCACAAGCAAGTGTGTAATGGGACTACCATATAAGATGATTTGAGTAACTCAGGAGGGGGTTTATGTAGTCTCTCAGAGCTGAGGAAGCCACTTGGTAAGCCGTGGACTTAGGGATGTCATCACATTCTAAATGGTCTGCACTTCAGAGTCCAAACTTCCCTAGAAATCCTGTCCAAATTCTTACAGCCTGTACTTGTATTCTCTTGAGAAAAATTCTCTCTTTGCTTCAAATATTTAAAAGTTCTCTAAATACCCTCGATTTCTCAAGATCATCGACAGTGCTTCCTAAGACAGTGGTACCCAAATGTAAAATATCTGGGCCTCTTTAAAGAACCTGGTCCCCTCTTGTTAATTATATTACAATGGCTTTGAGTTTTACTTTGTATATGTTAGAGAGTTCTTCTTTCCCTATTTGTACTCCATTGATTTCCTTCTCTTGCCTTATTGCTATGGCTAGAGTCTCAAGTACTATATTGAATAGAAGTGGTGATAATTGACATCCTCGTCTTGTTCCAGTTTTTAGGGGGAATTCTTGAAGTTTTTCCCCATTTAGTATGATGTTGGCTGTGGGCTTATTGTAGATTGCCTTTATGATGTTGAGATATGTTCCTTCTCTTCTGATTCTCTGCAGTGCTTTTATCATTGCCAGAACTCGAAATGCTTGAGAGTATATGTGTTTTTCATGAGGCTCTTCCACTACTTACTGTGTGCAGACAGCTTAATAGCCATATTAATCTGTAGATATTGGACATTTGTGATTATATTCAGCTAATGTTTATTGTTTTCATAGGTAGGGTATTAAATATTTGTATACATGAACAATTGATTGATTTTGGGAAACAATCTTAGAAGATAAGTGTAAAATAAGATGCCTTAAATAATTTGAACATAACAAATTTAAGACATATAGTTGAAAACTATTGAAAAGTATTAGCAGCTACCTAAAAATACACACTTTATATGCTTATTTTAAATAGGTAGATACTGAATGGGCTAGATAATTTCAGGTTAATAACCTGTAAGTAACTTCATTAATAATGAAATTATTGTTTAGGTTTTAAAATACATTTATTGAAAGGCAAGGTCAAATTAGGTACAATGGGATGATTAGTTTTAAAATAAAAATAAAAAAGAAAATAAATATGAAAAGAACTTATGTAACACATTGGTTACATTTACATTGTAGATAAGAATGTCCTAGTCTTAGAATTACTATATAGGATCACAGTTATTTTATTAATTTAATTTAATTTAATTTTTTTTTTTTGGTGGTACTGGGGTTCCTGGAAGACCTTCTACTTCCGGGCTACACTCCCAGACCTATTTTTACATTTTTATTTGGAAACAGGGTCTCCTAAGCCAGTGCGCGCGGCTGGCTTTGAACCTGCGCGATCCTCCTGTCTCAGCCTCCCAAGCGCGGGGATTACAAGCGTGTGCCACCACGCCCGGCTAATTTAATTTAATTTAATTTAATTTAATTATCTTCCACCAAATTCCACCAACATTTTATGTTTATAGTCAGATTATAAAAAAGGTTTTGAAAAGATTATTTGATATCAGAGTTACTGTAATTGAGAAGCAATTCTTATTTCTGCATATATCTAGTTTGCTTAAATAACATATAAGATATATATTATTATTTTTGCAAGTAAGCCTAAAAATGGATTTTTCATTTTATCAAATTTTTAAAAGGGAGAAGCAGGATCCCCAGGGGCACCCGGGCAAGACGGACCACGAGGAGAGCCTGTGAGTACCTGTTCAATTCAGTTGTAAGGATGATGCTCTTGGCCTGCCAGGAAATCCTTTGACTAGTCAATTCTCCCAGATGCTGTCTTCCTATTCAGTGACTTCCAGATTTTGGATGTTGTAGAAGGTTTGTGTGGAACATGGTAAAATAAAACTACTGAGTCCTCTTTCCCAAACCAGCAGAACTTGCCTGCAGCGTGAATCACAACCACAGACACTCATGCCCAAATGAGCGGTTAGCACAGGCCTCGGGTCCTTGCCACTTTGCCACTTGCCCATTATTTCATAGTGTGCTCTCCAAAATCATATATTCTTTAAAAAATCAGGAGCAGACAAACATGAGTAAGGAAGTACTGAATCTTAGTCCTAGGCGTCTGTATTTTCAGCAAGGATCCTAGCCGATTCTTAACTGCAGATGAGTTTAGGAACTATAGCTTGTCCCATCTTTTATTCCTACAACGCATGGCCCACATTTAAATACTAGTAGATCTCATTTTATTCATCAAAGTTATCTATCCTTAGTGAAGATGCAATCTGTTTTTTGGGGAACTAGATCGAGAAGTGAAAAAATATATATATATATATACATACATATACACACACACACACATATGAAACTATGCGCTTATTTGCTTATTTTCTTGATTCAAAAAGAATATAAAAAGAAAGAAAGAAACCAGGTATGGTGTTGCATGCTTGTGATCCCAGCATTTGGGAGGTTGAAACAGTAGGATCACAGTTCAGACAGCCTCAGCTACTTAGTGAGGCTTTTTGCAACCCAGTGAGACCCTGTTTCAAAGTAAAGAATATAAAATAGGCATGGGGGTGTTGCTCGGAGGTAGGATGTCCCTAGTTTCCACTTTCAGTACTACAAAAAAGAAAAAAGAAAAAAAGAAAAGAAAGAAATACACAAAGAGACAGGTCAGGGAGGGAGGGTAGATGAGAAGCAGGTTATAGCCTGTGACTGTATTCTAAATGTTTGTCAGTTACTGAATTGGAATCTGAAACACCTTTTCCCACAGAAATCCATCCTTCCTTCCTTCCTTCCTTCCTTTATTCATTTTTATTGGTGTACTGTATTCATACATCTTAATGGGGTACAAGATGGTGGAGGCATACATGCATACATCACCCAATTAGCCCTTCCCCAATTCCTCTTCCATTCCCTACACCCTCCCTTCTTCTCATGTTTGGCTTAGTGATTGACATGTTTGTTAATGTATATCATGTACTATTTTACATGGAAGACTGGCTAGTAAATCTATGTAAACTATCATGGAATGTGAGGAGAATATATTTACCTTGAAAAGACACTTTTTTGATCCTGTTAATAAAATCGGAACTGAAAAATGCATATGGAATGGGAAACAAGAGTGCTGAGGGACACTTTCTCCTCTAGGGTCTTCCTGCCTCGCCTCTGCTGGAAGCAGACCCCACACCTGCCTCCTCCCTTTCTTATCCCTGTCTAGAGTTTTGCACTAGAATACTTTTTTTTTTTTTTTTTTATCAAAGACAGCATGGCTCCTCAGATTCTAACCTTTTCTTTTCTTTCTCTTTTTTCTTCTCATCAAATTCTTCTAATGCTTGTGTTTAGTGGTGAGAGAAACCCAGGGCTTGACTCCGGGAGGTGTTTGGCCCGGTGGGGAAGACAGATGGTAAAAGTATAAACAAGACAGAAGCTAAATTACAAATTTCAAAAAGACAGGCAAACAAGGAACTGAGACTGGGCATGGTGGGAAGGGGGTAGTGGAGGTTATTTAGATGCAATCTCTCCTCCTAACCCAGCAGATAAAAATCAGGGAGTGGGGCCAGCCGGCCAGATCAGGGAAGACAGGAGAGGGTCCTTTATCCCTTTTCTCTGGCTCCTCTCTCTTTTCTGAGGAATGGCAAAGAAGAAGTCACTAAGTGAGCAACCATCATCTTTTGGGAAAGCAATGAATACATTATGCATCTAAAAATTGCCGATGTCTGGCAATAAGTTTTCTGGTTTGTATTCTCCTCCAAATAAGAACAGGTAGCATTATAAACTATTGGGTTATTTTGACAATTAATGAGAACTTGGTTGTTAGAAGAAATGTTGTGTTGTAGGAATTGATCTTTGTCATTTATGGAAGAGCTTTGAAAACAGAAAAGAAAAATCCTAAATGTTTTTATATTTTGTCATGTTAAGAAATGAAGATTCTTGCATTTCATGTGACTATGGGGTTTAAGTATTTATAATTAATGACTTGGCCCAACTATATCAGATATGTTCAATATATTTGCTTTGGAATGTGGCAGCCAAGAAAATTAATGAAGCTTAAGTTAGAAGGGCAGAAGCTCTTAGAAAAATATTTTAAAGCTAACTAAGCCCACCGTACGGCCTTCTGATGGTGATTCATCCTGTAAGCAGATTGACGCATATGAGCCGTATCTCCTGGAATTCTGATTGAGAGCAAAGGCTGTATTTCACTGGGAAAGGATCCTCTCACTTTAAAGTACAAGTACATTTGCTCCCCAGTACTTCTTTAAAGGCTGATATGGATCAATCCTCAAAATAATTCAATCCTAAAAGTAACTTACTTTCTAAGTAGTAAATGTATACCCAACTAACTTTAGTTAACTGCAAGCTCATTTCTAACACTTACTAAGTTTATTATAATTGGTTTCAACCATGAATCACTGTATCTAAGGATTATACTCCTTTGGTCATTCATTCTGTAAGCGTTTACTTCATATGTACTTTGCGCCAGACATAATACTAGTGGAGGAGAACATAAAGATTAATTAAGTATTGCCCTGACCTCAAAAAGTCGGAGGAGTCAATACAGGACAACACAGTATAGAGGCTGCGGAAGGAGGCAAGGTGCTTAAAAGGTTACAAAAATGTGTGTAAACTTAGATAAGTTTTGGGGCCTCACTGAAAGGGATGTGTTTTTTTTTAAATAACAGCTGTAGTAAGTTATAATTTACATTCAAGGTAGTTTATCTAATTTTTGTCGGGGGTTTTATTGGAAATTGAACCAAGGGTTACAAAAGTCTATCTGGAGAACTTTGTATTTTTTATTTTGAAACAAGGTCTTGCTAGGTTCCCATATGCTAGGATTGAACCCATAATCCTCCTGTCTTCGGTTCATCTATTTAAATAATATGGGGTGAATTCTTAAATAAAGTGCTCTCTTGGCCAATTTTGGAAGATAAACAGTAGTTGGCTAGTTATTTGGAGCACACAGCGGGCAGCATTAGCGGGGCTTGAGGATCATTTGGAGATGGGTAAGATGAAAGATGATTCTCAAAGTCTTAGTGCATGGATGAGGATAGAAAAACACTGAGTGATAAATGGAATAGAACAAGAAGAATGGGCTTTATTCTGGGGTCGCTTAAGATATTTTCAAATGCAACATATCTAGATAATGATAAAGACATTTGAATAGGTCATCTATGTTTTTAAGAAATTAGAAAAGAATAGATTTTTTAAAAAATAGGACTAATACATTTTAATAAGAAATAGTGTCCAGTGCCTGTAGTCCCAGCATTTGGGAGACTGAGGCAGGAGGATCATTGGACCCCAGGAGTTTGAGACCAGACTAGGCAATGTAGTGAAACCTCATCTCAAAGGAAGAAAAAAAGAAGAGTTGGATTTAGGAAAGCTTTTGTGGATGGTAATTTTAGTAGGCTGAACATTTTATGTTAACTGGAAAAAAGAGTCCTTATCAAATGTAATTAAATGAAACATCTTATGATAGGAAGATTAACTTATCCCAGTGGACTCTAAATAATGTCCAGTGGACTCTAATGCAAGAGAGAGAGAGAGAGAGAGAGAGAGAGAGAGAGAGAGAGAGAGAAAGAAGAAGAAGAAGAAGAAGAAGAAGAAGAAGAAGAAGAAGAAGAAGAAGAAGAAGAAGGAGGAGGAGGAGGAGGAGGAGGAGGAGGAGGAGGAGGAGAGGAGGAGGAGGAGGAAGAGGAAGAGGAAGAGGAGGAGAGGAGAAGGAGGAGAGGGGGAGGTGGAAGAGGGAGAGGAAGAGGAGGAGGAAGAGGAGGAAGAGAGGGGAAAGATGAGGAGGGAGAGGAAGAGAAGAAGGAGAAGGAGAGGGGGAGGAGGAGGGAGGAGGAGAGGAGGAGGAGAGGAAATCAATGCGAGAGAACACGCACAGACCAGAAGGCAATGAGATCACGGTGGCTGGGACTGGAATGGTGCACCCACAAATTAAGGAGTGTTGGCAGCTACCCCAAATTGAAAGAGGCAAGTGATGGATTCTTCCTTAGAACCTCTAGGGCAAGTGCAGCCCTGCTAAGACTGTGGCTTTAGACTTCTAGCCTTCTGAACCAACCGTGAAAGGATAAAATTCTGGTTTTTTAGGCCAACAAGTTTATGGAAATCTGTTAGAGTAGCCCTTGGATAATAGTACTTTGGGTTTTTTCTTTAGCCTGACCCATACTAATCATTTGATGTAATGAACCATGTAAAATGCATATGAGTATAGATTTCTATATATTGTCAACTTGTGTTAATCCATTTATTTATCAAAAACATTGGGTTTAATAAGCCAGGTGTGCTGGTCCTCCCTGTAATCCTAGAACTCAGAGGCTGAGGCACAAGGCTCACTGGGGACAAGCTTGAGCATTTTAGTGAGATGTCTTTCAAAGGAGAGAGAATGGAAGAAGGAAAAAAAGAAGGAAGGAAGAAAGGAAGGAAGGAAGAAAAGGAAAGAAAGAAAGACAGACAGACAGATAGACAGATAGACAGATAGATAGATAGATAGATAGATAGATAGATATGGGCTCATAGCAAGTAAAAAACAACTTGGTTTAAATGACAATTCTGTTGAAAGCAAGACTGTAGAAACACCAGTATTTTCTGTATTATCAATTTTGTTAAAGTAATTTTTTTATTTTAACTTTCTTGTTAATTCATATATATTTTTATTATTTTATTTAATAATTTTAGCTCATATTTCTTCACTCTATTATTGATCATACTGCAAAGTTCAGATAATTTTAGATGTATGATACTCTAAGTACATAAATTAATAAACAATAAACATCATATATGAACATATGATAAAAAGATCTATATGGATAAATATCTGTGGACTTAATAACTTTTCATTTACTTTTTTTATCCCCCTGTGGGCTTGTGATGTCTGTTACATTCAACATTTGTTTACTTGTATTTTATTTGCTCCCCTGAGCATATACTTTTCATAATGCATTATTTAAAAATTACGTGTGGACTTTGAGTGTTTTTCATGGCTTCTTTCTTATTAAAAGATCCAAAGTTGCTCAACTACATTTGAACTTTTATTTCAAGGAATGAAGATCAATGTGTTTTAAAGAACTGGAAATGTGTTTTCCTAACTTCTCAAAAATCAGTCTGAAGTTATTATGAGTAGCCAGGTGGATGGTGGGAACACAGCAATCAGAAGGAAATGATAAATCAAAATTCATCAATGGTTAAAGACAGTTAATAAAGAAAAGTAATTTTCAACTCAATCAGCTTTTGGACAAAATGATCATGTGACCAGTTGGTTTGCTTTGGCCAATTGTTGCCAATCAAACTACCTGCAATATGAAGATGTCCATGGCTACTTTGTCATAGATGCTCCTGTTCTGGTGTTCGTTCCTTGCTCTGTCTAGTTTAATATTTTTCACCAAGTAGTCTGAGCTCTTGCTAGTTTCCTGTTCACCGACCAGCCCCATTTACACAGGAAGCCTGTGGCTCACAGCGAAGACTCCTAGGCAGGGATTTGGTTCCACCATGAGCTGAGATTCTTGGAGCTCCATCAGAATAGAAAAAGGAAGCGCGTTTTCTGGATCTATGAAGGTGAGAACATATTAATTAAGGATGCTTTAGCCTTTTTATTGTGGGAAATTTTTCTGTCTCATTTTCCCCAAAACAAACACATGAGTTTTTCTGTAGTATGTTTGAGGACATTAGCTCATCGGGTCTTTTGTTATTTCCTTTCCTTGTGCCTTTCAAATTCTTGCTAAACCACATATTATGCTTGTTGTTAAGGTGTCATGTTAACTGCTAAGTGACCCAAGTCATTCTTCACCAAAGAGACAACTAGGTCTTTTGTTTAATCTTCTTTTCTGTGGTTTCTTGATTTGACATATCATTTTTATTCATAAAGGCAGAGGAATGCATAAAATTCTGGGGGAAAGTTAGCATTGAGTTGCTACAGTGATTTCTATGGTGGGAAAATTCATTTTTTTAAGCTAGTTATGGAGATAGGGCTTTATTTGCCCGCTTGACTGTCTTTTTTTTTTATTATGATTGCAAAGAAAGATATAAGGAAAGATACCAAGTAGTTCTTTAGTTGTTCTTGAGTTAGAATTGTGTGGAAAGATTTTTAAGTCTTTTGTATAGATTTGTAATACTTTTTTCCAACTCTCTTTCAGACTCTGGGAGGAGGACATCCTTGGTACGTGTTGAATGAATCAGTCTTAACATGAAACTCGTATCTGATCTTAGGAATTTCACACAACACTTCTTAGTGAGAAACAAACCCCTCTCAACAATTTAAGTTACATGATTTGAGAATTCAGTTGGCTTTATTATCATAATAATACACTGGGAGTTTTAGTGATTATGTTTAAAACAAGATTGAGAATAACATAGAATGCATTTTGAAATAGGCTTTACCTAAACTAAATATTGTGCATTTCCAGTTTATCCATAGCAGTGATTATGTTTGAAAGCAATATCTACATGTTTTTGATCTCCCAAAATATGGCACTTGACATTGTAATTACTGGAAGTGTATTGTTTTCTTTAATTTTTCAAAGAAAATGTTTGCCATTGTCTGTATAAACTAATAAAGCCACCCAGGTTTACTTATGGATTTGTTTGTTTATTTTCTATTTTGAATAACAAATGCTATTGACATAGTGACACTGGACCACCATCAAACAACTTTATATAGGAATATTATGGATTTTAAATTTAGAAGCCCTGTGTCTATGGCACTGATAATTTTTTTGTGTTATTCAAAAGAAATATTTGGGGGTTGTTCTGAAAATTGAACTCAGGGGCATTTTACCTCTGGTCTACACCCTGAGCCCTTTTTATTTTGAAACAGGCTCCCACTACATTGATAGGTTCTCACTAAGATGCTGAGACTGGCCTCAAGTCTGCAAGCCTCCTGTTTTTGTCTTTTAAGTACTGTGATTAAAGGTATACACCACCATGCTTGGCTAAAGAAATATTTTCAAATGTTAAATTAAAAGAATCATTGGTAAGCATTAAAATAAATGTATTTGAAAATGTCTTCCTCTATTTACATCTGTGTGTGTGTGCGCGCGCGTGTGTGTGTGTGTGTGTGTGTGTGTGTGTGTGTGTGTTTTACTGGGATTGAATCCAGATGAAATTAGTATATTTTACAATCATTCTACATTCAGTGAATCTGGAAATAGCTACATTTCATTCTACATTCAACAAATCTGGAAATAGCTACATTTTTGTTATATAGTACACATGTTAATAATTAGATAATTTCATTCTACTTGTCCCTTTCTTAATGTTTTGAGAAACAAAACATTGTTGAAGTGATTATACTTACCATATGAATACTGGGCTAATGCTTGATGCTTCTGAGAGTCAGTGCCAGGAAATTGCTTCTGTTTGGTGCCTTTAAAGGAGGCTAAAATCCAGAGAATATCAGAGAAAGAGCACCTGAAATATTTATTTGGTTATTTACATTAATATGCATTTTATTTTGGTAATCAGGTAAACTCCTAACAATTAGGTAACTGATTGCCAAAGGTTCTAGGTACTTAGCTGGCTTATAAATTTTTTTCTATTTTTGAATACTGAAGTGTTCTATTATTTTAATTAATAACACCTTTTAAATCATACTTAACTGTTTATTCTCTTTCAACTTTCACTATCTGTCTGTCTTTCTTTTTGTACTGAGAATTAAACCCAGTGGCATTCTACCTCTGAGCTAAACCCCCAGACCTATTTTATTTTAAAACAGGTTCTGATGTTTCAAGGATCCCCTAAGTTACTGAGGCTGGCCTTGAAACTTTGATCCTCTTTTCTTAGCCTCTTAAGTACTAGGACTACGGGTGTGAGCCACCACTCATGGCTGCTCTATTTTAATTGGGGTTCTTTAAAAGATTGTGTCTTGGAGCCTGGAATGGTGGCGCACACTTGTAATCCCAGTGCTTGGGAGGCTGAGACAGAAAGATTGCACAGGTTTGAAGCCAGCCTTTGCTACTTAGGCTCTCAGCAACTTAGTGAGACCCTGTTTCCAAATTAAAAAAAAAAAAAAAAAAAAAAAAAAAAATATATATATATATATATATATTAGGTCTGGGAGAATAGCCCAGAAGTAGAAAAGGCCCTAGTCTCTACCCCTAGTACCATACACACATACACACACACGATTGTGGCTTTGAAATGCTTTTGACAAAAATATGCACAATTTAATTGTTCTGGAAAACAATCTAGTTATATGTCAACATAACTGATTGAGATGCATTTTAGAAGTCATAGGCTATTCTAAAGATTCACAATTAATCCAATGGAATTTATCAAAAGAGGATACTGAAATACAGAATTTTCATTGGTCAATTTATTTGAACATAGGGATTGGACTTTTTCAATGAAAATCTATAATTTTAGTGAAGTAGAAGTATACATACCACACACACACACACACACACACACACACACACACACACACACACACACATATATATATATATATATATATATATATATATATATATATATATATATATATATATATGAAAGGCTGGGTTGTTACTCAGAAGTAGAATGCCCCTGTTTTCAATCCCTAGTACCAGAAACTGTGTTTTTAAAATATGTGGCTTGAGAAGGCCCTGTCCTGCTGTTGCTGGCTTTGAAGATGGCACCATGAAGCTGTAGCCAAGGGTCATGGTGGCCTCTGGAAACTGGGAACGTCCCCCACTTACAGCCAGCAGGAAAATGGGAGCCCTGGCCCTCAACTACCAGGAACTGAATTACACCAGTGACTGGAAGGGTCAGGAAATCATTGCTTTCCTAGAGACTCCAGAAAGGAGCACAGTTCTGCAGACCCTCCAACTTAGCCCAGTGAGAGACCCATGCAGGATCGGGACCCACACAACTGTAAGACAATCAGTCTTTGTGGTGTTAAGTAAAGCACTAAATGTAGTTTTTTATGGGTCAATACAAAACTAATAGAATTTTCTTTAAATTTTTTCCTTTAGTTGATGCTTATTGGCCAGTTTACCTCATTATTTTTCAATCGGGTGCATGGTGATAATATACTTTGTAAACATAAAGTTTACAGTGGGCTAAGTTATAAAATTAGGTAGTACAGGATTTAAGTGGAATAGTACATATATAATATTTCAAAAACATGAGGTTATGAATAAAAGGATACACAGAAGATAGATTAAAAAAAGTAAATGTAATTTTCCAATATTTAGCCATTTGGTTTTTACTGTACAAATTTATTGTGGTTAAAATTAATTCATTTGTTTCTTCATCAAACTACCTTTACTCTTGATTTTGGCACTTTAAAATATGTTTGTTTGATAATTTCTACCTTATGGGAGATTTTTAAAAATCAGAACATTTTTCAGATTTCTTGGAAGATAGTGTGTAACTGCTCTTTCAGCAACCGAACTAGCTAGAAAGGCCTTTGAAAATCTCAATTTTAGTTTTTTACTTAGTGCAAAATTCACCAGAAATTTCTGTTGTTGTTTTACCGGGACAGTTTATGTACCCAACAAGTATGGCCTATTATGTTCAGGTTCCCAGAAGATCCAAGACCATTTTAGAATGAATGTAATATTATTTGGGAAGGTTTTCTTTCAAAATTAAATCAATATTTAGATTTCCTATGTTTCTACAAAGCTCATCGATGTTTTCCACGTGCGTTTCACTTTACGCACTGGTAGAATGGGGCGGCTTATCTATCCTTCTGGACCTTTGGGCTCCCAGCAGTTAGAAGAGTCTCCCAGGATGTATTATTGCCTGCACTGGCCCAGGCCTTTCCTCTGTGGGTGGTCTTCTGCTTCCTCTGGCGTTTTTAGGTATGTTGCTTTAATTTAGGAAACATTTGTCTTTTTATCTTGTCCTTAGAAGCAATGCTTTTTAACTGTAATTTTGTTTTACTTGTCCTCTTGTGTTTTTTTTTTAAACTATGTAGAAATGTTTTTAGTTGTGCCAGAACTGGAAGTAACTTTACGAATGCAAAAGCTTTTCCTTTTTATGATATCCTTGGCTTCTTTCGGTAATGCCTAACTGGTGATGTTGTTGTTGCATATAAATATAAGTGGCCCCAAAATATTGACCGTTGAGGATGAGTAAAAAAGTACTGAGGGTGTAGCTTGGAAGTAGAATGCTTCTGGGTTGAACCTCTATTACTCCTACCCCCTCAACCCCCCAAAAAAGAGAAAAAGAAAAAGGATGCTGAGATTTTGCAGTTCAAATATCTGGGGTCAGGCCATCAGCAAGGAAGAAATGGTTGGCTGACTCCAACGTCTATACTCTTAACTGCTTCCTCTTTACTCTACTCTTTAGTAATAATAATATTTTTAATAATAATGAGGCTTTCAACATAGGTATTTTTTCTTCACAGGCTCTTTAAGAATGAACACATTATTTCTTGATAAAACAATGTAATATGTTTCTGATATTCTGGTAATAGAAATATTAAATATCTCTACCACTGTACAGAAGGTTAAATATGTTGATTAAAATACCAATAATAAATTATATCTGTTTTAGTGTCTACTTAAAAACAGATATGTCCAGGCATGGTGGCTCATACCTGTAAACCCAGTACTTGGGAGACTGAGACAGGAGGATGACAGGTTTGGGGCCAGCTTCATCAACTTAGACTCTCAGCGACATATGAAACCTTGTATCAAAACTAAATAATAATAATGATAATGATGATGATGATGATGATGATGTTAGGGGTATAGCACAGATGTAAAATGCTTGTGATCCATTCCTAGTAATACACACACACACACACACACACACACACACACACACACACACAGCAAAACAAAAGCTGATTTGATCCAAATGTACCAATATAAGGAAAATAGATCCTATGCATGGGGGAAAGAATAATGTGATATTTTATCTTTTCTAAGTAATTTAACATGGACACATTGCCTTTATTATAAAGTAATCTCTAGGAAACAGGGTAATCTGTTTTAAAGTATGTATTTCTATTCTTAATGACTTATTTTTCATATAGTAATGGTTAAAATGGTTAGAGGGAAGCATCTAGAATTTTTTATTCATGTTAGCATTGTTTTACCTCAACATTATATAGAATTTTCCAGTTGCCTTCTGCTCTTCCTCCAACATAGACTGCAATCACAGAAGTGGAAGAAATTTATTCATTTATTCTTACCAAATAAATTATTTATTTCTATCTTTACTTAAACATTTTCACAGTTGCCTGAAGCCAAAACCACCAAGGCAGAAAATAAGATATAAAATAGTTTGCATGGAAAAACATTTGCTCTATGAAGTAATTATCAGTAAATACTTTTAGATCAAAAAACTGGTAACTTTCAAATGACTTTGAGTAAATTTCTGCTAATGTAAATTTGGTAAAGTTTTGTCAATTTCAATGCATATATTGGGAGCCCAGGAAAATATTATCTAGGAGAATTTTAACCAGAATAACTCCATATGATTGCAATTTTTTGGTTAACCTCCCAAGAGTCTTTTATTCTCTCTTTGTGATACTAGTTTTGCCAAGGATTGCTTATTTAAATCAGTTTTACATTTGATTTTAGTATTGTCTTGTATTTATAGACTTTTACTCTCTTTGTAAAATAAGCAACATTTCTTATCATCATTAGATGTGAAAATATCATGATTTATTTTAATATCTATGAAATGCATGTTAATTTTGGCCAGTTTGAAAGCACAGAAAATAGGTAATTGTCTCTAATATGGAATATCCTCGAAGTACTCTCCATATCTGATATATTGAAATGATGTGTGATATACTAATATAGATCAAGCTCAGTATTAAAATAACTCAGATAAAAGGATGTCAAAGTCAGCCCAGGGAGTGAACTGAGGAGAAATGGGCTCTCAAGGACTCTCTGGGGTAGAAGTCAGGGTGTTCTTTGTGGCTGCCTGGGCACAACCTCTGCTCTTAGGGATGTGGACTTGCTGGTACTGGGATTGGATTCAGAATTGCAGAATGGGTATCTGTAACTGATTCCTGCAAATATCATAGATTGTGTAGGGGGACAGAGATGTGCATGGTGATGGAAACCCCAAGTAAAGGACTGTCAATGCACATGGTCCATTTTCTCAGGTCTCACAGTAGCGTGGACAATTGCATGTCCACACCAGGGTTTCTGGGAGCCAAGGGCATCACACTGACACAGTTGTACCTGCTTTCCAGCACAGAAAAACATATAAACCCCTCGCTCCTGATAATTTTGTATAGACAAATTTTAAATTTAGAACATAATCTAAAGCTACAGACGTTTTGCATGTGCGGGTGTGTTTTGTGTGTGTATTGTGTGTTTGAGTGGGAGGAGGGGTTTCACACCATATCTGGCTTTATTTTGAACGGTATTCATGTTAATTACTTTTGTGGGAAATAGGCATTGTCTGTCTTAGAAGGAGATCATTTATTTCTATTTTTTATACCCATAACTTCATGATTTATTTTGCTGTACGTTTTTGAATTCCTGTTGAGCATTCTGTGTTGATGTTTTCTAATGTTTAAATGTTCAATTTCTAATGAACTAGTTAGTATTTTCTCTAGTTAGTATCTTCATAAAGGATTAGATTGTGGGCACCCATTTGTAATCATAACTCTTAAGTATTTTTATTCTCTGCTAAGGGTGGAGCCAAATGAAAAATGAATTGAGCTGAATAAAATCAAACTGAATTCCAAGTTTAAATTCTAAAACTAGAACTGTGTGCTTGTCTTTCGCATTATAATTGTAGCTAAGCATTGGTCGTTGTTATAAACTCAAGTTGTGAAAAAGCAAAAAAAAAAAAAAAAATCAGACTATCCAATCCTTGATCTCATTGATAGTGGAGACTCTACCTCCTACCCGGATTTATTGGCATGTATTGCTAGTCTTTGAAATCTTTGATGATGTAGAAGTCTTTCGAGGACATACTGATAGGGCCAAACTTCCTTGTGTTTCAAATACCCTATTCTACCAGAGAATATATATGCATGCATGTATTTGTGTATGTTTGTATATATGTGTATATATATAAAATCTGGCAATATATGCAACAGTATATGTAAAAATCAATAATACATGACATATATTATGTCATATATATGGTATAATATATGTATAAATGAATATTGTTATTTCTCAAAAGAAGAAATACAAATGAATAACAGATTAAAAATTTTCAACATCCTTAGCAATCAGGAAAATGCAAATCAAAACATATTTTATCTAAATCTAGTTGGAATGGTAATCATCAAGAAAACAAATAATAAAAAATACTGACAATGATGTAGGGGAAACGGAATGCTCTTATATTGTTGGTGGGATTGTAAACTAGTACAACCAGTTGGTGATCAGTATGAAGTTTCCTCAAAATACTAGGAATGGAACCACCATATGGCCCAGGTATACCACTCCTTGGTATCTTGCCCAAAGAATTAAAGTCAATAATTAAAGCCAGAATACTTCAGAGATATGTGCATACCCACATTCCTTGCACCACAAATCACAAAGTCCTACAACCCACCTAGGGGTCCGTCAACAGGTTAATGGAAACATGGGGACATATACACACAATGGAGTTTTACTCAGCCATAAAGAAGAATGGAATTGTGTCATTTGCAGAAAAAAATGGATGGAACTGGAACATATCATGCTAAATGAGATAAGCCATTCACCCCCGCCCCTTATATGTGGAAGCTAGAGGAGAAAAAGAAAAGAAAAAGAAACTCAAAATGAAGGAAGAGACCAGTAGAGTTGTGGAAAGGGACTGGGGGAGGGAGGAGCAGAGGGAAAAGGGAAGTACAAGGAAAGAAACAGACCAAAGAATGCTATGTATATGTATGAATGAATCACGGAATCTCACTCTCACGTATAACTACAATGCACCAATAAAAATACAGTAAAGCAAGTGTTAATTATTTCAACTACAGTATGTAATAATGAGTGTCATTAATTATTTCTCCTGGCATATCATCAGAAAATGAGCTAAGAAAAATGAATTAGAAATGAAAATTGATTAGTACTATCACTATTTTTTGGATGATAAATGTCCACTTCAGATAAATAAATGGCTAACCATAGACCTGCTTTCCTATGAATTCATGTGCTAAATTTACTCTCATTTTAATGGAGGTTGCACTGTTTCTGAATCTTGCTAGAACTTGTATTTTCAGATTGAGCTATAACAAATTCTTTGATGTTCTGTTTTTCTGTCTACAAATTAATCTGGAGATTTTTCATGATTTCACCCACAGGGCATCATCAGGAGAGACTGCCACATTTTACACACATAGTTAGGTTCCTGAGTATTTTGAGGTTCAGGAGAAAATCATTTGCTGTCATTAATTTTACTTATGGCTGTGAGAGTATTAGAGCCTTTAGGAGTGCTGTACTGAATCTGAACAGTTTTCTTCCATTATCCATTATAAGTAATATAAAATGTGTGCGTGAAATTTTCCTCTTATCACTTATTTCTTTCTGAAAGAACAGAGATTTAATTTACTCACAGATTTCTCTTTTTAAAAGTCTTTATTTGAGTTTTTAAGTTATTAGCAAATGTTCATATAATGCTGAAATTCACAATTTTTCTCTTATCCAAAATTGAAGAGAGAGGAGAGCGAGTGGGGTAGAAACTGGGTAAGGGCTAAAGTGATGTGTGCATACATGCCATTAACATGCCTTTAACATGCTTTTACATGCCTTGTACCCCATTAAGATGCTCGACTACAGTGCACCTATAAAAATTAAAAATAAAAATAAATTAAAAACAAATTGCATTATCGTAAATGGTCATATTATATTGTAATATGCACCACAAAAATTTTAAATTATGCATGATTCACAAGATTATCCACATATACATATTTTACAGATATATTTTTACAAGTTACATAAAATTCTAATTATTACTGATTCTTCTTCAATAATACAATTCTACTATTTTTACATGAAAGTCTACTATTTCTTTTTAGGGAATACCAGGATTTCCTGGAAACCAAGGGCTAATGGGCCAGAAGGTGAGTATTATTAAAAATGGACTATAAGCATATTTTCACTTCTAGAAGTTTTAGTTTTTCAAGCTATATCTTTGTTTTTGATATTCTCTTGTTATATTTTCATGATTTTATTTTTTTAATTTTTAAAGGTCTCATAGACATTTTTAAATTCTAACAGTTTAAATATTTGCACAGTCAGTCAATATCCCAAAAGTTGAAACCTAAATTCAACTATTTTGTATTTCAAATTTTGTTTACTAATTACATTCTCTATCACAGCACTTAAATTCTATAATAAATTTTAAAAATTTTCATTTGATTTTTTTTTTGTTTGTTTCTCTGGTGATGGTGTTTTCTGGCCATGAAAGGCGCTGATTTTGTGGTAATGGAGATTGGTTGTTAGCGGGGCTCTTAAGCCCTGCTTTTCTTGGTCGCCATCTTCTCGGGATTTTTTTTTATCATCTTTCTTAACCCACAGTCCAAGTACTAGGTTTTCCTTTGATAGAGTGAAGGATGTCATTCCAGATTTTACAATAAAACTTTCTGACAAAATACTGCAGACTATAGGCCCAGGTCTTTCAGGGGTTCAGTCCCTAATTTTTCTGGTCCACTCTCATTATTTAAAAAGGGAAGGCAGACAGGTAAGGATTATTGGTATTGAATTTGCATTCTATAGTACTTTGGAAAGAAAATTTCTGAGAATGAACTGATAATGTACAAGTTTTACATTAGTCTATATTTTGTTTTAGGGAGAAGTTGGGCTTCCAGGACCAGTAGGAAAAAAAGGAGCTCCAGGAATGCCAGTATGTTGAAGTAATGATTAGGAGGTTGTTTGAAATGTTGTTACTAAGTACCAGTTTGTATTTTGGAGTTCACAAAACTGTGTAAGATACAGCGATGAGATTTCTAAAGTACACAAATCCATTTCATTTTTATTTAAATTATTTATTTTCATTTTTTAGAGAACTCAAAATTCTTTCAAGAGTCCCCAAAAGTTGACCATTCAAATAAGGACAGGGCCACTTACTCTAGATAAATTAGAAAAATATGTGCTAGGTATTCATTAAAAAGAATGATAAATACTATAAAACATAAATCTCATAGAATGTTTCTCATTTTTAAAATAATTTCTAAACTTACTAAACTAACAAAGGAGAATATATTCACAAGAGGCAATATACAAAAATTCTAAGCCAGTAAGCAAATTATTTTAGAAGCTTCAAGAATATCAGTTTGATATTAGAAATTATAAAAATCTAATGTCTGTGCATGATTCCAAGGAAATTCCAAGTTTATTACTAGAATTTATATTATTATCTGGATGAAACAGCCTCTATTAGCTTTTTCTTTAAATAGATCATGTCATTTTCATATTTTAAAAATTATAACCTTTATTTAAATGTGAAAAAATAGATAAATTAGAGCTGGGTGTTGTGGTGCATGCTTGTAATCCCAGTACTTGGGAGGCTGAGACAGGAGGATCTAGGTTCATGGACAACCTTAACTACTTAATGAGGGCCTTTGCAACTTAGTGAGAGCCTGTTTCAAAATAAAGAATAAAAAAATCAGGCAGGGGGTGTAGCTTGGAGACAGAATGCTCCTGGGTTCAATTCCCAGTATCACACACACACACACACACACACACACACACACACACACACACGTCAAAATTAAACATTTTACTTAGTGCTTCATGAAAGATCTGACAAATTTCCATGTAGGAGTAAATAAGGAAAATGTCCATTTCATATGATCCAAGTTTTGAGAAGTTGTAGAAGAAGGTTACTTCCTTCAAAATAGAATATTCTTCTGCTTTCACCATGACTACCAAGTTACTTACTAATTATAGTAATAAATTATCAGTATCTAAGCCTCCAGAAAAGGATGGCATTGACTAGTTTCCACTGAACCTCAAGAGCATCTATATTTAACATCTAATATTTTATCTGATTGCTAGGAACTAGTAGAACTTGATATAAAATAGGTACTAATTGCCAAAGTTTGTACACTAACTACTCTTAAGTACACATAATATACTTGGCAGTGGCCAGGCGTGGTGACACACGCTATAATCCCAGCATTCGGGAGGCTGAGACCAGAGGATCGCTGTTCGCAGACGGCCTCAGCTACTTAGTGAGGCCCTCTGCAGCTCAGTGAGACCCTGTTTCAAAATAAAGAATTAAAAAAAAGATTGGGCAGGGGGTGTAGCTTGGAGGTCAAACCCTCTGGGTTCCATCTCCAGACCCGCAAAAACAAAAACAAAACAAAAACAAAGAAAACTTGGCAATAGAAATGTAATATATGAAAATTTCAATTAGTACCAGAAAAGAGTCTCAATGTGGCCATAATGAAGACGTCATATCACTACTGCTGTGTTTTGCTGTCAACTTAGGATCTCACTGTAAATACAAATGCAAAATACACTAGTTCACAGCAATTGAGATCATATGGTTAGTTAAATATGGTCATTTTATGCCCTTGGGAGAGATTATTACAGTCAGAGCACTTATGATGTTCTACCTTTCAGAAGATTGTTCAAGATGATAGAAAATGCAAGAAATGTTGATTAAGAAAATTACTTCTAAAGAAAATTACTTCTTAGTCATCATAACAAAATGAATAAAAAGTATAGAAATGATAAACCTTATTTTTTAAAAGTTCTCTGCTCTTTACAGGTCCTTGAGCGTGCGAGTTGTAAGGGATCTGCCAGCCTTCATTCTGTCCTGAACTTTGATGTAGTTGTTGTTCTCGTTGTTATCTTTTGTTTGGATGTGAGCAGAGAGGGGATTTCCCTAATTTTGTATTATAATTTAGTGGAACAATTATTGTAGTAATTTGTAACTTGGAAATGGATTTAATCTTCTTCCCTGAATTACTCTTGAAATTCCTGCCTTCAACTGCAGGGTCTGATGGGAGGCAGTGGCTCTCCAGGTCAGCCTGGCACACCGGGATCCAAGGTAAGTGGAATGAGGCTGGCAGGCTGGGAGCTCGCCAGTCACGCTGACCATTAATAGCTTGAAAAGCAATTTGAACTACATTGTTTTTACTGTGAATGCACTTTCATTCTATAAAGAATTGTAAAAATGAAATCTTAGACAAAAGCTTGGCATATGAAACATGCTAAATAAAGCAGGTCAGGGTTACTCTGAAAAGGTCCAGGATCCCTCGGACCAATTGACACCCCCTCCCTTCTTGTGTACTAGGGGCTGAACCCAGGGATGTACTACTTCAGAGCTACATCCCAGCCCTATTTTATTTTTTATTTTGAAACAGAATCCTGCTAAGTTACTGCATGCGTCTAGCCTTGAACTTGAGATTCTCTTGTCTCAGCCTTCCAAGTACTGGGATTTTTGATGTCTTGGGGAGTACTGAGAAATACTTAGAGTGCTGTGGCAAAAGTATCAAATCAGAGTCTGAATAGTTATGATAGAGAATAAATAGCTCTTACTCAATTTTCCTGTCCTTTTTTATTTTTTATTTTATTTTTTGCAGTACTAGGGATTGAACCTAGGGGCATTCTACCTTTGAATGACACCCCCCTAGCCCTATTTTTTATTTTTTATTTTGAAACAGGGTCTCACTAAGTTACAGAGGGCCTATGTAACTGAGGCTGGCTTTGAACCTGTAATTCTCCTGTCTCAGTCCCCCAAGTACTGAGAAATATGTGCCGCCATGTCCGGCCTGATATTTTTATTCAGTGGAGTCCAGATGGAGTTTTGTTTGTAAAATGCCTTGTAATAAACTTTATAATATTTTAAAGATAACATGTTATTTTTTAGATATTTTAAAAATATAAGACAAGTTTGACAAATATACTTAAGATATCAGGCTAGGGTAAAATGGAAATTACTTGAAACCCGTGGTTTGAGCCCATTGTGTAGGTGTATAGAGTCAAATGCTGAGATTTTCTCCCCCTTGGATTGAGCTTGCAGGCCAGTTTACCAACCTCTGGATGAGCTCATACCTGCCAGTTTTCTCAGTTAATTCTTATTGAGTCTGTCTTTAATGTTATCCTCAGAATTTCTAGAGTAGAACCAAAAAAAAGTAGAACGATGGATAATAAACCAAGTACATTCTGGGTAAACTCAGGAAACTATTCCCAACTATTTAGCGAGTAGATCCTAGGGTAGCTTTCCAAAAGAAAGAATTGTTGTTTTGGAAGCATTCCGCCTTTGGCCAGACATTGTTTCAGGGGAATAGACGCTGGTATACCAGATGACTAGATGACCTCATCTATTCTACTTTAAATTTCTAAAATGTTTAGAGAAAAAATGTGGTATAAAATATCATGAGAGCCCAGTGATTATGGAAAAGTAACTAACTACTCTTTTATTGGTGGTGAACCCTTGTGGATTTTTGGAGTATCATAAATTTTAGCAGGTTTAGGTGTACAGAGCTAGTATAAAACACTTGAATGACCAGACTTGTCAGTAGACATTCTTACTTTCTCATGGTTTCTTTTTTTTTAATTTATTTTTTTATTGGTGCAATGTATTCATACATCATAATGGTATAAAGAAAATACTTTTGTAGACATACATGCACACATCACCCAGTTAGCCCCTACCCATTCCCACCCCGTTCCCTCCCCATCCCTCCTTCCCATGCTTGGCTTAGTGGTTGATATCTAATTTTATAGCAATTTATCCAATATTAACGATGATAATCTCACAAAACAGTTTCATTTGTCTGATACCAAGCTTTTGATGACTAAACGATAACAGTTCAATATTTCTTTTTGCTTTCTTTCTTACCAGAGAATATTTTTTTCTTTTCTTTTTTTTTAGGTGAAGCTATCATATATTTATTTATTTATTTTTCAGAAAAAATCTATCCTAATATGGAATATGGACTCTAGATACCCAAAACAATCTCGAAAAAGAACAAAGCTAGAAGATGTATATTTTCTGATTTCAAACCATATAAAGCTACAATAATTGAAACAGTGTAGTACTGTTCTAAAGGCAGATATATAACCCATTGGAGTTAAATAAAAGCTTAGAGATAAATTCTTCCATATATTGTCAAGTTATTTTTGACAAGGTTTCCACGAACATTTGGTGGAGGAAATAATAATCTTTTAACTAAATATTGTTGAAAAATAATAATTACTTATGACCCAGATTTTCTTCTAAAAGTTTATAGTCTTAAGATTTATATTTAGGTCTTTTATCTATTTTGCGTTAATATTTGTATATGTGTTAGGTCATGGTTTCTTTCTAAATAGATATAGAGTAGTTATGGACCCCATAGGCTACATAATAACTGGGCCATTGTGGTGTCTCCCATGGTCCTCTGGATACTCTAATTCTTAAGAATGCAGCCTAAGATTTCATCGGCTTTTTTCATTAGCCACTTCACACTATTGTCTCACAGTGAGTTGGAGGTCTGTTAAATCTGCTGGATTTTCCATGAAACACATTAGAATAAGGCAGTTGTTATAGAACCCATCATTTAAGTAGATTCTGCTGATTTGTCTGGGTAGGGGAGCAAGAGCACATGTTTCTATTGTCATAGTTGGTTTGTTTTTACGTGAATTCTTACAAGTTATTTGCTCTCATCTTGTAATTTTTTGCAGTTTTTTTTTTAAATAGAGCAAGATGTTAAAATTACACCTATCACATTTTTTCCAGTGCAGTTTCTTTTCACACATTCTACTAGTTCAGGTGTTGAAAACTTTTTATTCAAGGGGCCAGAGAGTAAATGTTTTTGGTTTTGAGGGCCATATTGACTTTATTGAAACCATTTAATTTTTCTGTTGTGGCCTGCAGTTGTCCATGGACAATATATAAAGGAACACACATGCAGCATGGCTGTGTTCTATTATGACTTTATTTCAAAAATATGTATGGGCCTGGGTTTTGTCCATAAGTCATATTAACTGAGCTCTGTATTAGCGTTTCCCAGAGATGTTAAGAAACTCTGTGCCTTCATTGTTGTGGTTCACAGTTCTAGACAGGTGTGAGAAAGAAAATTGTGTTAAGTAGAATATGCATGATGGTCACATGCTGGTAGATCATAAAAACACTTCCAATTCAGATCACAATATCTCTTTTAAATATAATTGTTAATCACTTTTAAGCCTACTTTCTCATGCTACATATTTAGATTTTTTTAAATATTAACTGACATTAGGATGTATTCACATGATTAAATCACATAACATTCAGTAAGTCTCATGATGTTTATGGGTATTAACAAATCACTTGTATTAGAAATGCTAGGGAAACATTGTTTTCTAGTTCAACGATGTTGTATCTTAAATGCTTGAATTAAATCCAGGTATTGCGTTCATGTTTTTTTTTTTTCTTTTTCTTTTTCTTTTCTTTTTCTTTTCTTTTTTTTTTTAACCATGAGTACCCTAGAAGTCATTTGAAAAGCTGAAAAAATGAAGTTTTGTTTATTTATTAGTGAGCCCAAGTTGGTGCTGAGTGATCATTATTCTCCCCTGCTAGATGCCACACTCATGGTTTAATTAGGGGTTTTTGCAAGACATTGGCCTGTGATTTCAGGTATCGAAGCATTTAAAAACTAAAACTAAATTTTACAATCTCAACTTACTATTCTCTCAATCCTTTCCTCCCTCTTTAAAATATCCTGTTCCTTTCCTATATTCCACTCTTCACTCTGTCAACTTGGTCTTGTTCTCCAAGTTTCCATCCCAATCCTCAGAAAGAACAGAAACTAAACATTTTCTGACTTACAAAAGGCCTTTTTTGAAGTGACTTCTTCAAAAAGCCTCTATATATTTTATGCTAAGTTTCTTTTATTCGGTTACATACTGAAGGGGAGTCATACTAAAAAATGAGACAAGGATGATAATCCTCAGCCCAGAGGATGCTGTTAACATATGTGGCTCCCATCTCCATGGTGTGCAGATCCAGCTAGTTACTGTTGGTCCCTGAAGGCTTGCATCTCTTCCCTTATACGTGGAGTTACCAGCTTTAACACTTGCTTCTAGAGAACTTGGCAAAAGTGCACACTTACTACCTTGCTTAAAAGTTTCTCTTAGTACATAGGATTAATATAGCCTCTCTAGTAAACAATGGGAAAGGTTGGTAATGTAAAACTTCTTTTATATATAGCCCCTTATGTCAGTATCAATATATTGTGACTATTTTTTTTAAATTTAAATGGTTTTGATGCATTGACAGGGGAGCAAAGGTGAGCCTGGCGTTCAAGGGAATCCTGGAGCATCTGGGCTCAAGGTAAATATGACTTGGTGCATTTTGGAAATATTTAAAAAGAAATTGCAATATACATCCCCTTCATTGCTTCATAAAACTACCGCTTTGCATTCTTTAAGAAGAGACACATGAAATTAGGAATTATCTATAACACAAAGTTAAGTAAGGTACATGGAAGGGAGTGGTCCATGTAGGCTTTTATTTTTGCTTTTTAGGCACTCTATTATTAGGTATTAAAAACCATGCAATAGACATTGAGTTCATTTTTCTATAAGCGGTAGAAGTTGTGTATAAAGTTGAATAGACTCTGTAGAGAGTGTACTCCTCTTAAGTAGCTAAAAAGGATGGAGAGTGATCCTTCAAGTGTATTTGCCCTTTTCCTTCAAACTAAATGGTTTATGAGAGCGAAAATAATTAAATTTAAGATGTTATATATAGAGAGATAAAATCAGTGAGGTTTTTAATAAGCAATTTTTCAGTGGTCATTATGGTATTTCTGTGATCTTTATGGAATTTCTGTGTTTCATAGGGAGAAGCAGGGCCAAGGGGTCTCCCAGGAGAACCTGGATATATGGGCTTACCTGGAATTCAAGGAAAAAAGGTATGCATTGTTCAGGAAATATAAGTCATTTTTAAATAACCATTGGCATACAAGTTTCCAAAATGTTAGGACTTTGGGAAAGCCTTGTGGTTATATTTGTGATAATACTCCACCTTATAGATACGTGGCATAGGGATAACGTGTCCAGTCCTAGGGTACTGTCTCCCAGAAGAAGACCTGGGCGAGTCATGCAGATCAGAACATGTCAACATGTAATTAATGTCCTATAAATTCAGGTTTATCTTCAGTCAATCCAAATGAGCTAAGAATTTGCTTTTATTCATTTTTAGGTGCTCTTACAAAATATAAATAGTACTCTTATCAAAACTGGGATAGAATTCTTTTTTGTGTGTGTATGTGGTACTAGGGATTAATACCAGAGACATTATATCTATGAGCTACACCACAAATCCTTAAAATATATTTTTTTAAATTGTGAAGCCAGGTGTGGTGGTGCCTGCTTGTAATCCAAGTACTTGGGAGGTTGAGATGGGAGGATCACAGGTTTACAGCCAGCCTCAGCTACTTAGGTCTCCACAACTTAGTGAGATCCTGTTTCAAAATATAGAATAAAAATAGGGCTGAGGGTATAGCTCAGAGGTAGAATGTCTCTGGGCTCAACCCCCAGTACTGCAAAAAAAAAAAAAAAAAATTGAAACAGGGCCTCACTAAGCTGCTGCAGCTGTCCTCAAATTCGCAATCTCCCCAAGGACTGAGATTACAGGTATATGTCACCACCCCTGGCTTCTGAATTCTTAAAAGATAAAAATTATATCCAGCAGGTTTGACCATGAAATTCCCAATATTACATAGAAGTTCATTTATAATTTTTCTTATGGCACTGGAGATTGAACCCAGAGGCATTCTACCCCTGAGATAAACTCCCAGCCAGATTTTATTTCTTATTTGGAAACTGGGTCTCACTAAGTTGTGAAGGGTCTTGCTAAGCTGTTGAGGCTGGCTTCCAACCTGCTATCCTCCTGTCTCAGCCTCCCAAGTATTGGAATTACAAACGTGTGCCACCAAGCCTGGTCCATTTATCATTATTTTAAAGGGTTTAAAATAAAAATCATTTATACTCATTTAAAATGTGTTGGTGAAGCCAGGTGGGGTGGCGCACGCTTGTAATCCCAGCATTTGGGAGGCTGAGACTGGAGGATAGAGGTTCTCGGACAGCCTTAGCTACTTAATGAGGCCCTCCTCAACTTAGTGATACCCTGTTTCAAAATAAAGAATCAAAAATAGGGCAGGGGATATATCTCGGAAGTCGAATGACCCTGGGTTCTATCCCCAGAACTGTTAAAAAAATAAATAAAAAATAAAATAAGATGTGTTGGTGTGGTAATACAACATAAGTCAACTTTCTCTCTCTCTTCTTTTGTTCTCTTTCTTATATTGGCCATGTAAAGCAACCCTGAACTGAATCTGTATAAATACTATTATTTTCACAGGGCATGGGAGGCCGAGAAAGAAGGATCGCAGGTTCAAGACTGGCAGCTAGCAGTAGTTTAGAAAGACCCTATTTAAAATTTATAAATTAGGGATTGGGGTGTAGTTCAGAGTAAGAGTGCTCCTAAGTTCAATCCCTACTACTAAAAGACAGACAAGGAAAGCAAAGGAAGGGTAGGGGAAATTTTATTTTGGAGGTATTTATCAATAACTGATGTTCAAGTGTCCACGGGGTCCATGCCATTGCAAAGTAAATAGGCTGGCTATTATTACGAACACAAACTCTTAAGTCTCCATTTAAATCTCATGATGTTTCAGTTTTCTCCTAGTTTGATTTTCTGTCTCTCAGTTATTACTTAGACTATAGATTATTGAGAGTATGATTTTTGACCTTTGTTTTGTGATGCTGGGGACTTAACCCAAGAGCATACTACCACTAAACTATACCCCCAGCCCTTTATAACCTCTTTTCTTCTAACAAGGTCTTGCTAAGCTCCCGAGGCTGGCTTCAAACCTGCGATCTATCTGTGTTAACCTCCCAAATACTAGGATTACAAGTGTGCTGGTTCTTGACCTTCTTGCTGTGATAAGCAGGACACAGCACTTGCAGAGACACCGTCAACCTTTATAGCAGCAATTTAATGTCAGTCCTCATGAATGTTAATTCAATGTACTGTGATTATGTGTTTGAGCTTCAGAGGATTTCCTTACTAAAAAACTTGTTTTGCAGAAGAAAATGCACATTTACTGTAAACTTGAACACATATTAAATGTGGCGAGGTAGGAAGGAAATTTGAAAACAGTGTCCAAGTCCAGCTTTGAGCAAATGCTTACCTTTCATGCTCTGCAGTTTATGTCTATAAACATGAGGATATTTTACTGACTGGTCTCTTATTTCCCTTCCAGCTGAGAAATGCTATGAAACTTATTATTATGGGATATGAATTTTCCTGCAAAAGCTCATTTTAAGCATTTGTTTTTTAAAATATCATTTAAACAACTTTGTGTTTCATTTTGTCATTGTTTCCTATAAACTGTGACTGCCATTAGCTTAATGGAAGATTTTCAGTTTGAGTTTATAAAACACTGGTTTATTTTTTTTTTTCAAATAAACCCTCTTTTGTTATTTTGTTTAACCTCAGACTATGAACATTACAAAAAGTGTTCTTCCTGGTCAAAGAAATTGTGGGAAATTTGCTGTCAAATGTAGGAGCATGGGAGAGTGTTCTTTGAGAACATTATTTTGACATAGCATGGTTTTACTGTCTTCCCAACTATTGTGGTAGGAGCCAGCTTCCGTACATGGAGACATTATGGGAATTTGCATGAGATATTGTCTTTTTCTCTGCTAAAGAAAGATGTGCCTAGTTTTAAAAAGATATAGGATATGTTAGATTATAATTCACATTAACTGCTTTTTTGTAGGGGGATAAAGGAAATGAAGGTGAAAGAGGCATTCAGGTATGTTTGGGTTTTGGCTAACAATAAAATCAGGGCTTTGTCATTCTCTTTTACCATCAATATCTAATTGTTAAATCCTATCTCTTTCCTTTTGCTTCTGAGTTCTTCACACAACATTGAATCTAGCTTCAAGGACTTTTTTTTTACACTTTGCTACTGTAAAAATCTTAAAAACCCAATGAGTCAACAAATGATGACATAAATCTTATTACATTTATCTGGCACCTATAAAAATTGATGAGCCGGGCGTGGTGGCACACGCTTGTAATCCCCGCGCTTGGGAGGCAGAGACAGGAGGATCGCGCAGGTTCGAAGCCAGCCGCGCGCGCTGATTTAGGAGACCCTGTTTCCAAAATGAAAATGTAAAAAATAGGTCTGGGAGTGTAGCCCGGAGGTAGAAGGGCTTCCAGGAACCCCAGTACTACCAAAAAAAAAAAAAAAAATTGATGAGAAGCCATAGGAATCAACTCTAAAGCACATTCATCTAATCTCTGGAGGGAGAATTTATACCAGAAGATTATATTATCCTGAAGAAACCTAAGGCAGTTTAGAAAAGCATTTGTCTGGAGTGTCTTAGGAACAAAGCAAAGAGTAGAACTTGTCTGGAAGAAAAGAGAGTTTCACCTCGATTCAATTAAGTGACTGTAGTGTGGGGTTTTGTCATTAATTGAATGACCCATGAAACCATTAGTTGAATCAATGACACACTTATTTGAAATAAATTTTTGTTGGTTGGTTTTATTTGTAACCAGTACTCCAAATAAGTTACAAGCTTAGCATCCAGGTAGTATTTTAATGACATTTTTAGACTACAAAGCTTAAGGTAGGCTTGGTGGTGCCCACCTGTAATCCTGGCTCCTGGGAGACCGAGACAGGAAGATTGGAGGTTCACTTACTACCCGCATGCAGTAATTTAGAGGAATCTTAAATTTCAAACTTAAAAAAATTAAAACACTGGGTGTAGCTCAGTGGTACACCAGAGACCCATGAAATAAAAAATTATACAAAGGATTACATAGCTCAGTTACAATGGCTGAACTCTGGTATGCAGAATAAGCTTACAGTAAAAAGAAAAACACTTTGAACCATTTCACAAACATAAAATCAGGAAGACATCAGAAAAAAACCCTCAAATTAAAGTCATAATAGGGACAGTCTGCCAAGTTCAAAAGTCTACTCATGAATTTATTCTTCATAATATGTGTGACATCTTTTAGAGTAACATGACAAAATTCAGTTAGTTTTCAGAGAGTTTTCTACTGCAAATCTTGGAGTTTTGTTTTAATACAGTAACACACACACACACACACACACACACACAATTTCTTGTCACTCTGCCATTATTATCCATGTCTTCTCAGCTGTTCTAGCCAAATATCTCTGCTTGCCTTGGCCCATGCCTGACCTCCTTGGCCCACCCACGTACTTTGCTCTAAAATCTGAATGGTCACCTCTTATTCCCTCTCAAGGCTGTCCCCAAGGGGTGTCGTCATCCCTGCCCTCTGTGTCAGATACCCCTTCTAAGTTCCAACAGTGTCTAGCCCAGATATCTAATTATACATTGTATACTTATCAGACACTATTTCTTGCTATCATCGCTTATTTTTCCCATCACACAGTAACCAATTTGAAGGCAATGATGATACCATTGTTTCTGCATCCCTAAGTGCTAGCAAATAAATATTGGGAATTTCTGCTTAATAAATACTGGGGATATTGGACTGTGATCCATTCATTGATTGTATTATCCAGGCATCTAAAAAGTCTAATGATCTTGGCCAATAGAAGGTAGAAGTAGGGCTTCTGAGCCTGGCAGAATGTTTTATATGTGGCAGAAATCCCAAAATAATCATTAAGTAGCTTTTTAATAATTTGTGTAGCTCTTTCATTTTTTTCTCCTCTTTTTTTCCTCATGTAAAAGTCTTCAGCTGGTGCACCAATGGTGCACACTTATAATCCTTGTATTTGAGAGGCTGAGACAGGAGGATCTCAGGTTCACAGCCAGTCTCAGCAACTTATTGAGGCTCTTGGCAACTTAGTGAGACCCTGTTTCAAAAAAAAAAAAAAAAAAACTAAAGAGAGCACTAGGGATTGAACCCAGGGGCATTCTACCCCCAATCTGCATCCAGTCCCTTTTTAAGATGAAATTACATGTTTGAAACAGGGTCTCACTAAGTTGCTTAGGCTGGCCTGGAACCTGCGATTCTCATCTCAGCCACCTAAGTACTGGGATTACAGGTGTGTGCCACTGGGCCCAGTTCCTCTTTTAAATTTTAAGGAAATTTTAAAGATGGTCAACACTGAACATAACTGTGTTATCAAAGTTTTAAAATGTCATCATCCATTGGATTTTAAAACCATTTCTATGGTCTGATGCTATAGCCTCGTGAAGTGCTTGCTTAGTGTGGGCACACACCTGTTTTCAATCCCCAGTACAGCATAAAGCAAAAACAAACTATTTTATGCTATTAATATGGATCCAATACAATATCCTCATTGTCTAAAATTACTTACATCCTCTTTGTAGTAGTTCGTTCCTTGTCTGTATTTAACATGAAGATTAGATTGACTTTCTTCTTACTTCTTCTCTGAGTTTCTTTCTCCTCCCTCATTTAATTTATATATTTGTGTCACTGCTTTTGTGACATTTCTTTTAGACTTCAAGGTATCAACATAATTCATATGGTTTATGAGATCATTATCATTAATCAAACTTATCATTAATGTTAATTAAATTTTAAAGGGTCAAAAGGGAGAAACTGGAAGACAAGGGATTCCAGGGCAGCAGGTATGTTTCTTTTTTCCTTTGATTAAAAAAATAAATAAATCAACCATATAACTGGCCCACACATGGATAAAATCACTTTTAAATTAAAAAAAAACAAGTGGGGAAAGGGTAGCTATAACACACATTGTAATCATACAAGGATGATAATGCTAGCCGATGATGATAAGAGCTTTGTGTTTTATATTTTCATTTTATTAATCTGGTAAAATTTGTGACAGTGGAACTTAGTTTTCGGTGCTTTCTTCTGGCCAAGAAATGATTGAAGGTAGAATTCCGCCTATTTCTGTGAGCAGTTACTGGCCAGCAGGTGCTAGCTACACCAGGACAACATCTCCCTCACTGCTGTTTAATTTTGGTTTTCTTCTTGAAATGTGAACCACATACAGTAGAAAAATGAGCTTGTTCCCCTCTAGTCTGCTTAGAGATATAACTGACTACTCCAGAGGCTTACTAAGATGCTATCCTGAGGTACCATGTTGTGAAACAGGTATGTAGCAGGGTTGTTCTGCTTCTCCCTGGACTGTTCTCTTGCCAGATAATGTTCCAGTGATGTTGCCACGTGACCTGTGAGATTGTATAAGGCAGACACAGAGTAATTGATAGTTTTATAGCATGTTTGCTGCCCTGGTACCTTTTACTTTAGAGAGTTGAGCTCGGTTCCCACTGGTCTGGACTGAAGCCAAGGTGTGTGTGTGTGTGTGTGTGTGTGTGTGTGTGTGTGTGTGTGTCCTTCCAGGGGGTGATCTTGCTCCAAGTTTGGGGAGGAGAAAGATTCAACAGTTGCGCTGGCTCTGGAGATAGAAGGATACAACCATGTAGCAGCATCTCCAGGGACTGAGGTCTCTGTATCCTTCACTTGGAGGAATACTGAGCCCATGGGCAGAGCGTTTGCCTCAAGGTTGTCTGTAATACTGAAGGAACTGCTAGGCATTAGGGGGTTAGGAGTTTAGAAGCTACCAATAAGAGCCAAATTTATTTCTGCCTCAGAAGAGAAAGGAACTGAGTTGGCCTGTATACAATTTCATTTAATAAAGATTATCTTTTAGGAGCCGGGCGCGGTGGCGCACACTTGTAATCCCAGCATTTGAGAGGCTGAGACAGGAGGATAGCTGTTCACAGACAGCCTCAGCTACTTAGTGAGGTCCTTTGCAATTCAGTGAGACCTTGTTTCAAAAAAAAAATAAAGAATAAATAACAGGGTTGGGGGTATATCTCAGAGGTAGAACGCCCCTGGGTTCCATCCCCAGTACCGAACACACACACAAAGAATATCTTTTAGTTTTGGTGCTCTTCAACTGAGCTGAACCCTAAAGATGACACAGCCAACTCTGTTCCTGCCCCGGTCTGGCAAGGCAGACTGTCCCCCTCAGTTTTCCTGAATTAGTCACACAATATCTATAAGCACCTGTTTCCATGGAAACTCCACACACATCATTCAACCTTTCTAACCAAAGCCCTTCACTGAAAATTCTTCCTGATAACTGAAGAGGAAGATGTGTCCTTTGGAACTGGAGCTCAGATTTAGCACAACTCACTGGCTTCTGGCCGGTTCCTCCTCCGTGGTCTGCTAACTGGTTATTTTCTCACATCTCAAAGAAAATAATGTGTTCCACTAAGACTAGAAAGCTTCCGCTTGGTGTTTATTGGAAGTGCTGAGGCCGATGTGCGGTGCCCCGGTTGGAGGGGGCTATTGCTCAGAAGCCATGTAGTCATCCCAGACTCTTCACATAGAAGCCTCAGTTACCTGCCATCCAACCAAGAGCTGCATGTGGACCATTTTTGGCTCTCACTTTGTGAATGGAGTCCCGCTAAATGTTTCCCTCACGACATCATCTTAGTGGGTTCTCAGATGACAGCTGTTTTTAATTCCATTTCTAATTCATTTCTCATCCAGGACACTCACTATTTTGTCTTCCCTCTTAACATTGACTCCAGTTGTAGGATTATGTCTGGTAGGAGTGGCCTCTGCATTTCTTCAAAAACAAGCCTCACTACTGGCTGAGTATTCTTTAGCCAAAATACTTGGCACTAGCTATATTTCAAGATTTTTGATTTTTGATGTTGGAATATTTGAATATATATAATGAGATATTTGGGGTATGGGACTCAGGTCTAAACATAAGATTCATTTAGGTTTCATAAACACTTTAGCCGGGTGTGGTGGTGCACACTTGTAATCTCAGTATTTGGGAAGCTGAGACCGGAGGATCGGGGTTCTCGGACAGCCTCAGCTACTTAGTGAGGCCCTCTGCAACTCAGAGAGACCCTTTTTCAAAATAAAGAATAAAAAATAGGGCTGGGGTGTAGCTTGGAGGTAGAATGCTCCTGAGTTCCATCCCCAGTACTAAAAAATGAATGAATGAATGAAATAATAAAAACTTAGACACATAGCCAAAAGCAAATTTATAGAGTATTTTTTATTAATGTTGTACAAAACCCAAAAGTTTCACAGGAGATAATGTATGGGATTTTCCAATATGACATCAAATAATAAGCAAAAATAATCTAAAAGATATAAAATAAAAAAGATAATAAAAAGTTTTATATTTCAGACCACTTCTGATTTTCAGGCCATAGATACTCAACCAATAGTAGACTTTTATGTGAAAACAAAATATTTGGCAGTTTTATGCTTACATTTTATTATGGGGATCTCTTTGCTTCTTTTATTACAAATATTGATTTTACTTAATTTTTCCCTTCTTTTATTTTGAATATCCATTTTTAATGGAAACAAATCAAATGATAGATACCATCTCAAACTTTATGTGAATGTTGTATATGAAATTTCACCTTGAGCTGCTGAATGCTGTATGATGACTGCTTTTCTGAGAGTTCTTATGATCGATTATGTGTCATTGGAATAAATATGTGAAAGAAATGAGTGGGAAAGACCTTAATAGAGCCCTCTACCTGTATCTAGAAATTATAATGCTGAGTGAGCAGCTCCCTGGTGATTGTATTGTATTTTACAAAATACTTCTTCTCTAATCTCTTAATTACCAGCAGTGAACAGTTTAGGCTCAGGAAAGCTAGGCATTTTCTCTCTAATTGATTGTTTTTAATGGTATCCTTGCTTTAACTTATCCTTTATCAATAGTATTCAAGCAAATTTTAATCTTAAGAACATGAATTTGGAAAAATAGACTATTTGAATCACAGAATAAAAGAATAAATATGCCTTGTATTTAATTTGATTTGGGTGTTCATTTTTCTTTAAGTGGTAATATATTTTACATCCAGTATAATTCCATTCTAATTTACATGATTTGACCTAGAGTATATGAAATAATTTATACCTGATATGAAAATAAAAAAATTATCCAGACAACATACATATTTTCAAGCCATTAGCCTCCTTTAAAAAGGCAAAAACATTTATGTGTATATTTGGGACATTAATTCATCAATAGCTTCCAAACTGAGAATTCAAGTTTGATTAAATATGTGGTAAAAGCTGCATGCTATATAATAGCACTGTGACTTACACATTTGTTACAGTTTTCTTCTATTAATTTTCAAAGGGAATTCAAGGCCATCACGGTGCAAAAGGAGAGGTACGATGTTTTACATATATTCCCTTCGTCTAGTCCTTATTGCGTGGGTTTTCGGTCCCTGTGAATCCAGATTTTTATGTTACAAAATAGAAAATATCTTTTATGTTCTTCAATAGATGCTGCTAATTAGTGATTTTATAATATGAATATTCTGAATTAGATATGAAATGTCACATATTTGTTCATATCATTGCTTATGCTTCCATACTGGGAGCTACATTTAAAAAAAAAATACTGTGCAATCTCTGTATTTGTCCCACTATAATGCAAGCTCTGTGGGAACAGGGCTAGGCCATTGTAGCTCTTGAACTGTACAAATGGCTTCCACAGTACGCTCAGAGAACAGTGAGTGTTTGTAGGGCTGGTTAGGTGGATAAATGATAATTAAGATGATACAAAAATTCCTGCCCAGTCAATGACAGTATTTCCCATGTATTTTATACATAACTATGTACATATTTGCATTTCCTTATGAAATTTTGCCTTCTCAAATATGTAAATAGAACTTTTAGAGATTTATTTTGGCTTTAGAGAGGTGAAAGGGGCGAGCCTGGTATCAGGGGTTCTGTTGGACCGAAAGGAGACTCTGGGCTGGACGGCCCGATGGGGCCTGCGGGTCCCACGGGCCCACCGGGGGAACCAGGCCCTCAGGGGCCTCCGGGACTGGATGGAAAGCCCGTACGTATGCTGCTGCTGCTTCCACCGTTTTTACTGTTCGTTGCTTTTCACCCAGTACACACATGTTATAACCCCTAATAATTTGATGCAGGGAAGAGAATTTTCAGAACAATTTATTCGTCAAGTGTGCACAGATGTCTTAAGAGGTAAGTCTCAAACCTACAGTTTTCAAGAACTGCTTTCAAAGCACGAAAGTAATACAGTTTCTTGGTAGAAACTGTAGACAGTATAACTAAGATAAAGAAGAAAATAGACATTTATGATCCAAACTTTTTTGGGATATGCATGTACTCTTATAATTTTTAATTTGTCATTATTTTACCATTAAATTTTTCTAACATGATTCTTGGAGACTTAATTCCTAAATATGAAGGTCTGTAAATTTACAAATTTCTTTTAGGGTGCTTTCACTTTTCCCCAATTTTAGGCAGTTGCTAGAGTAAAATTATTGCAGAGAGCAATGACTGTTTCTGTAAAGTCCTAGAGATGAAATTATTGACTAAGAGATATATACATATTCAGTGGCTATGGATTTTTTCTATAAATTTAAAAATTTATTAGAAATATGACCTCTACCTTATCCTTTAAACACAAAAGTGGGGGGCTTTTTGTTTTGTTTTTAAGCCCAGCTACCAATCTTACTTCAGAGTGGAAGAATTCAAAACTGTGATCACTGCCAGTCCCAACATGGTTCACCTGGTATTCCTGGGCCTCCAGGTCCTATAGGCCCTGAAGGTCCCCGAGGAGTTCCTGGGTTGCCAGGAAGAGATGGTGTTCCTGGACTGATGGGTATTCCTGGGCGCCCAGGTGCCAGAGGATTAAAAGGTACTTAATTTATTTGAATAAGCAAATGAATAAAAAAGGGACCTTTTGTAGTCCAGGTTGTTTTTTTTTTCTCTCTTTGTTTTCATTACCAAAAAATAAGAAAGTATAAAACCTCCGAGCCTTTAAATAATTTGTTAACATGTAAAAGAACAATTGTTCCCTCTTCTTTAAGCAATGTTCAAAAGTAGACAGATTAAAATTATGAATATTTGAGGTTAGAGATTCTAACAACACATTTAGATATTTTAGTTGATTTTGTCAAGGTCTTTTAAAAAAATCACAGGCACTATTTCTCTTTTTTATTTTGGTAAATTCAGGCATAGTTACCTTATTTAAAAATTTATTATGAGAAAAATTATGTTTTGCAGCCTAACTTCCTAGTGACAACTTAGTTTACTTACATAGTTAATAGCCCAAGAGTTCACTTCTCTTTGGCTTTGAAATTTTATGTAAAATGTTGCTGGTAATTCTTCTCTTTTTATTTAATAGTATGTGAGCAATTTAGACATTTTAAAAAATAATAAAAAACAACAATGAACACAACAAATAAGTGCAAACTATTGCCTTTTCTTAATATTTAATTCCTGTTAAAACTTTCATATAGAACACTGATGAGGTTAAAAAAATTTGCTTCAAAAATTGTACCACTTCAAAAATAGATGGCAAGCTATTTTTAAACAGATTTTCTTTCAATGTGTATCTATTGAGAGAACAATCCCCAAGGTGGTGGTGATGTAGGAAAGTAAGCTTACAGCCACGTGTGACACTCTGCAGGTCTTCCAGGGAGAAACGGGGCCAAGGGAAGCCAAGGGTTTGGGTACCCTGGAGACCAAGGTCCTCCTGGTCCCCCAGGTAAGAACTGCTATGTGCTTGTAAGTGTTGCTTTACTTTTTCTTTTGAATCATCACATTTGTTTATTTGTTTGTTTATTTACTGAGGTACTGGGGATAGAACACAGAGCCATTCTACCTCTGAGTCATTTTACTTTTTTTAAATATTGAAATAAGATCTCATTAAGTCACCAAGGGCCTTGCTTGAACCTGTGCACCTCCTGTCTCAGCCTCCTAAGTACTAGAATTGCATGCGTACACCACCATACCCAACGAACCACCAACTTTAAAAATCTAATATCCTGAATGAACTCTCCTTAGGTATATTAATTGGATTAACCAGACTGTAGTTACATCAGCACCTTTGAGAGAACAGACCAGAAGGCAATTGTGATATGGGAAAAGAAGCTTACTGCCATGGTGACACCCTGCACTTTCACACATGGTAGAATTAATGCGATAATGTCCGTGTGTATTGATGACAATTATATTATGATAATGACAATGTATTTATTTGTAAAATATAAAAGATATGTAGTATGGAAGCCAGATGCGGTGTTGTATACTTGTAGTCCCGGTACTTGGGAGGCTGAAACAGGAAGATCACAGGTTCAAGGCCCACCTCCACTATTCAGTGAGTTCCTCAGCAACTTAGCACGATTCTGTTTCAAAATAAAAAAATAAAATAGGGATAGAGGTGGAGTTCAGAGGTAGAAATCCCCTGGATTTAATCCTTAGATTCTTTCCCCCCAACTGTATAATGGAAATAGTCATTTTTATTGCAAATGTGACACAAAATCACTTTATTTGAGCTTTGGCTTACCTGAATACCATTTGATAATTTAGCATGATATTGTCAAAAGATTGACTGAAAGGTAGAAATCAGTTTGGCAGGGCAAGTGACACATATCTAGAGTCCCATTACTTAGGAGGCATCTCAAGTTTAAGGACAATAATTTAGCAAAGCCTTCAGCAGCTTAATGAGACCTGTTTCAAAATAAATCAACAAATAACATAGGTCTGGGGTGTGGCTCAGAGGTAGAACACCCCTGGGTTAATTCCCAGCACCACAAAAAGGAAGGAAGAAAGGAAGTTAGTTCGGATAGTCCATAAGACTGCACATTAAAATGTTAGCTCAGTGTCTTAATCAGTAACAATGATTCGGGCAAACCTATGTTTACAGAAGTTACTGATTATTTTTTATGGTTCCTTTTCAAAGTAGAGTCCATGTAGAATTAGAAAGGGGCTTGGTACAAACTTAAAATGTTCAAACGATTATTCAGTATGAATTTCTCGTGAAATCAGCTACTTCACCGTCTCTTTCTTTGCACATTGTTGACGTCCCACCTTAGGTCCAGAGGGCCCTCCTGGAATAAGCAAAGAAGGTCCACCAGGAGACCCCGGCATCCCTGGCAAAGATGGCGACCACGGCAAACCTGGAATCCAGGGGCAGCCAGGCCCTCCGGGCATCTGTGATCCGTCGCTGTGTTTTAGTGTCATTGTTGGGAGAGATCCATTCAGAAAAGGACCAAACTATTAGCATCGGGTGCCTCACTCAGCAACCCAGGGATGGTGCTCTTCTGTGTGTATGTGGTCTTTTGCATCTCAGGAAGATAACCAGCAGTAATCCCTTGAAAAGAAACTAACGTACCTCGGTGTTTGAATTTGTTTTCTTCAAGAAAAAAACATGAGGCCGCATATACTGATTTTGAAGGCTCCTCCACAGTTTGGAGCCTTGGGACGAGTGGCATTAATGAAAACTCAAGGGCTCCTTGTAAAGGCCATTTGTTTTCATCAAGGTTGAGTATAAAGTCCACCACTGCCGGTTCGCCAGTCAATCGTAGTCACTGTGAAACAGTTCACATTCAGTCTCCAGGCAGTAGGGATTTGAGTTCGAGTTCATGTTCGTGTGCATTTCATGTTGCCTGTCTCATAGCTCGTATGTCTACCTTAGCCATTAAGTGTCAGGTTACTGGAGATAAGCTTGGGGCTGATATTCAGCTGGGATGGACAGTATGGCCGTATCTCTGCTTATGTGAGTTTTTTGCATCCACAGATTCAACCAACCAAAGAATGAAAATAAATGAAAACTAATGTGCCTGTACTGAACATGTACAGATCTTTCCCCCCCTCATCATTATTTCCTAAACAATATGGTAGAACTATTTACGTAGCATTGACCTGCTTTAGTTATTATAAGTAATTCAGAGATGGTTAATCAAAATGTGCATAGCCTACATGCAAACACTCTGCCATCGTATATAGAGAACTGAAGCAACTGTGGATTTGGTATTTGTAGGGTGGAGGTGGGGGTCCCAGAACCAATCCCCCAGGAATACTGAGTCAGGAATGTATCACCATGTTAGCCCTTCAGTGTCTGTACCTATTGGTGGGGACCCGTGGACTACTTATTCAGTGTTTGAGTATCACCTCTGAATAAGAGCGTTTCTTATTTCATTTTCAAATTCTAAAATAAGATCAACGATCGTGCTAAGAGAAGACTATTACATACATTGGGAATGGTCAAAATTATCTAACATTAAAACATAGTACGATGTGTTTTAAGCTCTAAGTTCGAAAGCTCAAAAGACTGCATGCTTGCTGGCTAATTGGAATGTTTGATGTATGCCTTCATTTTCCATTTTACTTATTATATGTGTATGTTTGTGTATGTTAGTGTTCACTGTAGCAAAGCCCATGGGGGATAAATGCTTTAGTTGAAAGGGAAGGTTTATTCAGTAAATCCCAGTGTGTTTTCCTATCTTTAGCAAACATAAAAATATTATGGAGAGTCTCTGTGTATTGTACTGAATATGCTTTTGTAATGAACAGGATTCAAAATCTTTTCTTTGCCATGCTCAAAATTATGTTATATGCTTGCTATTCAGAGGACAATAAAGTTTTGTGCGGGCCTGATTTTGGTCAATTTTTAAAATTTAGTTTTAATTCATTGCTGGGTACACTAACATATTATCACTTATTTGATGACTATAATTACCCTGTTTTTTTTTTGTTTTTTTTTTTGTGGGTCTGGGGATGGAACCCAGGGGCATTTGACCTCCGAGCTACACCCCCCCCCCGCCGCCCTATTTTTTATTCTTTATTTTGAAACCAGGTCTCACTGAGTTGCAGAGGGCCTCACTAAGTAGCTGAGGCTGTCTGTGAACCTCAGTCCTCCAGGTCTCAGCCTCCCGAATGCTGGGATTACAAGTGTGCGCCACCACGCCCGGCTTACCCTGTTTTTAAATAATTGTTTCATCCAAAATAAGAACTTAAAAATTTAGTTGATGCGCTCCTTCCTCTCTTGAACCTGTTTTCTGCCCAGTCATGGCTGCTGATCGATGTTCAGCTTTGTTGACATGCAAATTCTAGCACTTTGATGAGGACTTTGGCGGTAACTGCAAGGCAGGAGCCCGGCTGTGTCTTTGAAGATGACTCTTGGCTTAAAGCCCAAGGATTAGATAGAAGAATAAAGCTTTCTTCTCAGGCCTCCACTGAGGTGCATAAAGCCGAGCCTCACTGGGCAGCCAAGACCACACGCTAAGGCAGGTAAGTCCAGCAAGATGGTGCCACCCAGTCCCAGCTACATGGAGGCTAATATATGAAATCTAGCTCAGGAAGCTGAAATAAAACCTAACCTGAGTTCCTGTATTGGTACCCCTGCCTGTTATTGACTGAATCAGAACCTGTCTCTCTGGGGCTATGTAATCTGTACGGTGACACCATTTGGGGCTCAGACCTGAAGCTTCGCTCACTGGACCTAATGGTGAATAAAGAGACCTGTGACGTCTGCTCCAGGTGGTTGGGATCCTGCCTTCATTCATTCACCCAGCATTTACCACCTAGCCACTAAGTGCCAGGTGCTATTATCCAGGGATTAAACGGCAGCATAATTAGAATCTGGCCAAAGAGATGTTTAATGAGATCCAGGAGAGTAAACAGGTGACTCAAAACAGGTGATTCATACTGAGAAGTGCTATAGAAATACAGAAGATGATGCCATAGACTCCATTGTATATCCCCTCCGATTCCGATGTGGCAGTCCCGACCGCCAGTGTAACTGGATTCAGAGATAGGGCTTCTTGAAGATAATAAGATGAAATGAAAGCTAAGCATGGTGGCGCATGCCTGTAATTCTATAGTGCTTGGGAGGCTGAGACAGGAGGATTGCAGGTTTGGGAACAGTCTCAATAACTTACTGAGACCCTCGGCAACTTAGCAAGATCTTGGGTGTAGCACTGAGGTAGAATGCCCCTGGTACCAAAAAAAAAAAAAAAGGTTAAATGAGGTTATAATCATGGGGTTCTGTTCAGGTAGGATATAATTGATGGCTTTATAAGAAGAGAAAGAGATTGCCCTTGAGCACATAGCCACGCAGAGGCCCCTTACAACCCAAAGGCACTGCCTCCCTGCTGTCTAACTTCCGGCCTTTGGAACAGTGTGAAAATAAATTCCTGTTGCTTAAGCCAGTCAGTCTGTGATAATTTGTCGTAGATGTTCAGGCTAACTGATCAGAGGGTAGGTGGAGAATCCACTCCCAAACAACAATGGTAAATTGAATTGGAAAAGGCCAGGCAGCATTAGCATCATCGAATCTCAGAAACATAGTGAAGATGAGCCAAGGCAAGAGAGTCTTCGGAAAACCACGGGAATCCTCAGAACAGTAAAATCTATGGGAAATAAACAGCATTTATTTTCCTTCTCTCTCTTTTTAAAATTGATGTGTCAAGATGAACTGTTTCTGTAATTTATCATGGTACGTCCCAATATATTTTTGCCTTGGGTAAATTTTTGACCCACTCACAATGCCCTGATTTTTAGGAATGGTTAATTGAGTACTTTGGTCCTGCCAACTACATTTTTTGCTCCATAAGAGCTCATCAGTACTGAGATAAACATGAGGCCTTGGGGGTCATTAAGAATGCCACTTCTTCACGTGATTGCCTGGGTTCAAATGCATACTCTGTACCTGTGAATCTTCAGAAAGTTTATTTACCTCATTGTGCTTGAATTTCTTCATGTGTTAAATGGAGATATTAATACTACTTACCTCAGCATTATAGGATTGAGATGAAACAATAATCAGCGGAAAAGAGTCATAAAATAATTATTTATTTTTTGTACTGGGAGTTAAACTTGGGTGTATTCTACTTCTGAGCTATACCCCCAGCCCTATTTAAAATTTTTATTTTGAAACAGGGTTTCACTGAGTTGCCAAGGGCTTAACTTGCTGAGGCTGGCCTTGAACCTGCGATCCTCTCATCTCAATGCACCAAGCTACCGTAGACTTTATACCAGAAGTCATATTAAGAAGTCATATTAGAACCAAGGACCACGAGGGGGTAGAAAATAATCAGAATGAAACTTTCTTTCTTTCTTTCTTTCTTTCTTTCTTTCTTTCTTTCTTTCTTTCTTGGTACTGGGGATTGAACCCAAGAACATTCTACCTCAAAGCCCCACCCTCCTTTTTTTCTTTTTGAATTTTGAAATGGCATCTTGCAAAATTGCTGGGACCAGCCTTGAACCTGTGATCCTCATGTCTAATTCTTCCAAATACTGGGATTATAGGCATAGGCCACCTGACCTGGCAAGGGTGAGACATTTAAGAACATTTTCAAAATATTTTATATGTGTAACTGAGACTGAATAAAGTTAATCTGTTCACTGCCATTCAGAATGAATCTCTCAGTGTGAAAAGTAAGGACATTTCTGCAGGGTCTGGTGGATTGCAGTTTTGAAGCTAGTCTCTGCAACTGAGCAAGGAGGCCCTCAGCAACTTAGCGAGGGCCTCGGCAACTGAGGGAGGCCCTGTTGCAACATATAAAATAAGGGTTGGGGTTGTAGCTCGGAGGTAGAATGTTTCTGGGCTCACTCCCCCATACCAAAAAACAAAAACAGAAACAAAAACATAATCCTCAGTAAAATTTTTTGCCATATTTTGACCATCTTGATCTAAACGTAATGTAGGAACAATTTAGGGAAAATAAACCCCTTCGGATGTAGTCTTGAGACACTGTAATTTTTCCTAGTACTTAAAATTTGCGAGGTACTTTATTTCTATCATAAAAACATTTTCAGTTGAAATGGAGCTGAAACTCATTATTTGATCTCCAGTAGAGGGCAGCAAAACACATAAGTGTCTGTCTGTCTCTATGTTTCTCTCTCTCTCTCTCTCTCTCTCTCTCTCTCTCTCTCTCTCTCTATATATATATATATATATATATATATATATATATATATATATATATATATAGTCTTCTCTGAGGCTTAAGGGAAAAGACCAGAAATGAGCACACACGTTAAAGAGCCGCAAAGGTCTCTCTCCAGGATGTTTTCACAAAACTTAAAATTTCCACGGACCTTCTCATTTTTAACCAAACAACACATTTGAGGCAAGGAATATCACTGTAATGATAACTCACTAGGTTAGTCCTGTGTTGTGCTTTCCCCAACAATTTTCACACAGGAATTTCAAATAAATACATGTCAAAAGTCCTATATTTATGTTTCATTTACTTTTTTTGTGTGTGGTACTGGGGATAGAACCCAGGGGAATTCTACCTCCAAGCTGAGACAGGAGGATCGCACAGGTTCAAAGCCAGCCACAGCTACTTAGTGAGGCTCTCAGCAACTTAGTGAGGCGCTGTTTCCAAATAAAATATAAAATATAAAATAGGTCTGGGAATGTAGGCCGGGGATAGAAAGCCCGTTCCACCCCCAGTACCACCAAAAAAAAAAAAAAAAAAAAAGAATATTGTGATTTAAATGTGAGTGGAAAAGTATACATATCAGGTTTTGGCTGTAGAAAAACAAGTCAACCTGTTTTCTGCCTCTAACTGTGATGGTGACCAGGGTCCTCCCCTCTTATTCACACTGCATTCTAACAGGGAAGTGAATCCCTTCTCTTTCTCTGGGAGGCTTGTGGATTCAAGAGGACATTACTTTTCTCCTGCTCTGGCCCTTTAGGAACATCTAATGTAAAAAGCCCAGGGGCATTTCTCAGCAGCCCATGTGTTATGGATGCGATGGATGGGCTTTCTAATTATGAAGTTAAAGTAAAGTGAACTATGTTTGATGTGGAGCTGAAAGTTTGTGTAATGGGTGTCATCTTGGCTGGAAATCGCCTGTCAATCGCATTAATTGTTTAAGATAAAAAGAAACCCTCCAACCTCCTCAGATGATTTAAGTTCTAGGAAGAAACACTAAAACTCTTAAACCAGAAATGATAAATAGAAGTTTTAGAGCTAAAAACTTATAATAGAGGATGAGGCAGTAATTTTAAGTGGTTGCCTGGAGGAATACAAGAATCTTAGGTACAATTTTTCTTGCTCTGTAATGTTCAAGTAGTGAGAATACGGGGTCTGGAGAATAGAGGAAAAAATAAGGTTCTGTGTAGGGGGTTGGATTTAGAAGAAAATCTGTTTGAAATGGATTTTTTTTTTCTATCTGTGACCTCTTCTAGGGCTTTTGGAACAACAAACTGAAATTCATAACTTTAATAATACTATTATTAATCTTGGAATCAACTATATAAATATGTAAATTTTATGCATTTTACATATTAAAGAAACCCAGGTACAGATTTTCTGTGGTTATATAGGAATTAGGGAAATAAGGGTCCAATTTTAAGTCCTGTGTCCAAAGACTGAGTCATTACTTTCCTCTCCTTTGAGAACTAAAACCAGTTTTTACTCCCTGGATTAAGTGATTCTCCCTATTTCTTCTCATGATTAATTTAGTGGTAATTAATAAAAACAAGCTGATGCCGGGCGTGGTGGCACACGCTTGTAATCCCCGCACTTGGGAGGCGGAGAAGGAGGATCTGGCTGGTTCGGAGCCAGCCTTGCTGGCTTAAGAGACCCTGTTTCCAAATAAAATATAAAATAGGTACTAGGTCTCGGAGTGTAGCCCGGAGGTAGAAGGGCTTCCAGGAACCCCAGTACCATCAAAAAAACAAACAAAAACAAACACACACACACACACACACACACACACACACACACACACACACACACACCAAGCAGAGTATGGTGGCACAACTTGTAATCCCAGTATTTGGAAGTTTGATACGAGAAATCGCAGGTTTGAGACCAGCCTCAGCAGCCTGGTAAGACTCTCAGTAACCTAGAGAGACTCTGTTTTAATTTAAAAAATAATGAGTTGGGAGTGTAGCTCAGAAGTAGAATGCCTCTGGGCTTAGTTCCCAGTATCACAAACACACACACACACAAATTTTAAACACATCTCTGAGCTTAGTTTAAGAATTATTAAAAAGGGGTGGAACTTGGGTAACCTAATTCACAAACTGGTTTGTGGTTTTCATACAACAGTATTAGTAGAAAACGCTTTCCCTGGTCCCTGGAATATTGTAAAACAAAAACATTACCAGATCCAGACACTAAGAAAGGTATTTAATAACTCTTTCTACATGTCTAGTCAAAAAGTGATAACAACTAAGAGAAGTATTAGATATAATTTCAGAAATACCATCAGAAATTTGTTTTCTTAAAACTCATTAAACTTTTGTATTGAAAAAGACTTATTGGCTTTTCCTGTAAGCAGCCTGAGGGGATCTGAGAAAATGGTTCGCTGCTCTCTGGACTCAGAACAATCCCACAAAATCATGCAAATCAAGAGGTTCAAATCTACGTGTTCATTTTCAGAAGGCGCCGTGAAAGCCAGGCCATGAGAATATGCAAATCGGAAAAGCCACCAAGTATCTGAAAGATGTCACTTCAAGGAAGCAGAGTGTGCTGCTCCAGCCTCCAACATTATGCAAAGTAGAGTTGGTGGGTGCACCTGGGCCAAATGGTGGGGCAGGGCGGGGCTTAAAAAGAGTGCTGAATTTTGGCTGCATTTGCTTAAAAATGCAGAAAGCAAGGATGAACTTAACAGCTTAGATGTCGATTTTGTGATCTTTGAACACATCCAGGTGAACAAAGCCCCCAGCAAGTGCTGCTGAACTTACAGAGTTCCTGGGTGGATTCACCTGTGCATGAACTCCTGCCACACTGAGATGATCCTCACAAAGCAGCAGCAAACTGGTCCTAAAGCAGAAGAGTAAATTGCACGGAAGAAAATGATATCCCAGAAGAAACTGAAGAAACAAAAAACTTATGGCACAGGAATAAATTCAGCATAAAATAAATGCAAATAAAAGAATGTTAAAAAAGATTTACTGGATAATTAAGCCTTTGAGAATTGCTCACTATTTGGGGGGAAAATTGATCTTTTCACAATTGAGGGACAAAAGTAAAAAGGAGAGGTGACTCACAACAAATAGCACATCCTTCAGACTTGGGGAGGCCTAACCTAGGCGGGAAATGCACTTCTGATGTTATTCAGAAAGCAGTGAATAGGGGCTGGGGCTTGCATGGGTTCATCCTGGAGAAGAGGTTCTCAGGACAGCAGTGGACCAGTGTGTATTCAAAGATGGACCTTTTTATGCTCACACATTGAAGGACTGAAATATAGGTAATATTCCCCCCGGCTTTACTTATATAATTGTGAGTTTAGAAAAGCAAAGTTTCTAATTAAAACAAAATTAGGGAAATAGAAGAAGAATTGAAGTGTAATGATTGAAGGTTGTGTTTATTATAGATCTTGTAAGTTAACTTTCTATTTTTAGATCAAAAAGTATTGATGTGATTTAGCATTTTCTAATGCAAAGGAGTAAAGTGAAAGAAAAAGAAGTCTTCGGATAAATATGGCTTTTGTTGGAGCAAACTTGTAATTCCAGTACCTGGTAAGCTGAGACAGGAGCATCACAGGTTCGAGACCAGCCTCAGCAGCTTAGTGAGAGATTCTGAGAAACTTAGACTGTGTATCAAAACAAAACAAAAGAAAACAAAACAAAACACTGGAAGTGTAGCTCAGAGGTGGAATTTTTTTGAGTTCAATATTCAGTAACACCCCGTGTGCCCACACACACACACCTCACTTCTCTTGATGATAAAAAGAAATAATATGAAAACACTAGCAAAAGCTTTCTAAATTTACTTTCTTTAAAATTTAGAAACATCTAAATCATTTCTAATCTACCTGCCCAAGTATACCTTGAATAATAATAATAATATATTTAACTAAATTTTTGTGTGTGCCGGTCTGGGGATGGAACCCAGGGGCATTCAACCACCGAGTTATACCCCCTGCTCTATTTTTTATTCTTTAGTTTGAAACATGGTCTCACTAAGTTGCAGAGGGCCTCATTAAGTAGCTGAGACTGTCCATGAACTGCAATCCTCCTGTCTCAGCCTCCCGAATGCTGGGATTAAAAACGTGTGCCATCACGCTCGGCTTATATTTAACTAAATTTAAGACAATATTTCAGTGACATTTCATTTCAGTGACATTGAATTCCAGGAACATCCTTCATTGAACTTACAAATGCCCATCACACCTTGTCGAGACTCTGGAAAAGCAGAGATGTTTTAAGCGATGTCAGGAGTAAATGATACCCGCACAGGAAGAGGACAAGGGAGTGGACAGCTGGCTCTGATTAGTTTTACACCACATCACACTGTGATTCTCTTGTTCATTTTAACACAAACTAGTAAAAATTTTAGAGGCAAAAGCTCACGTAAGAAATGATCACTGTATCCAATAACACCCTGAGAGTAAAAGAGATGAATGTGGTTTTCTGCCTCCATGAAATGTTAATGGACCCCTTCAGGCTTTAAGAGCCCTGTTGAGTTCTGTAAGGAAGGATGGCCGCATTAGGAAGTCACAACCAAGACATTCATAACAGCTACTATTGATTCAGGGACTTCAAAACTGTTTAAAAGGTCCCTTTAAGATTCACATCTTCCTTAAGAGTCAAACAATATTTTCATTTTACAAATGAAAGTACTGAGCTTCATGTTCGTAGACACTGGCGAATTGAGAATCCAAACCCAGATCTACCAGGCTTGCAGGCTGGGGTTTTTGGTCTTAATAATGAACATGGCCCCTCTCTAGTTCATGCTGCAATACAGCATTGAGTTGGCAACTGGAAGCCAGTTAATCATTTTATGGCTGTGTTCATCTGGCAGTCATCTTCACTGCCTGTGATTTATCTAGTTTATTCCTGAGTTAAGAACAGGAGACGTAATACTGTATTTTCCCTGTCTTTTGGAATGTCATTTGTAGGTTTCATTCGGAGTGACAAACCCAAGTCAATCTGGGGACCCAAGTACTCCACTAACATACTATATGATCTCTCAGGATAACATTTTTAGGCTTATTTCTGTATTATTACAATTGTTCTTTGTTCCCTCTCTCTAGAGACAAAGAGCTGTTTAAAGGCAAGCCTTGTGCAGTATGAAAATATATTTTGAAGAGTGCTCTTTGTCAAAGGTTGATATAAAATTCTTTGGGAGCCATATTTATTGATATAAAGATCATATAAAAGAGGGGGAATGAGAGTGATTCTCGTTCTAAGATATTAGTGAGTTAATAAATCCAAATTCTTTTTTTTTAATTTTTTTTATTGGTGCATTATATTCATACAACTTATTGGGGTAAAAAACTTGTGTGTACAAACATGTACTCATCGCTGATTTAACCCCTACCCAAATCCCACCCCATTCCCTCCCCATTCCTCCCTCCCTTGCTTGGCTTAGTGATTGACTTCGATATGTTTAAGTACATTGTGTGCTTTAGAGATTTTCCTCTTCCCCCCTCCTTTCTCCCCTTTTAGATTGTCTTGTTTGCTCCTCTTTTCTCCCTAACTCTCACATATTAGGGAAAGCATCTGATTTCTTATTTTTTTGTGCCTGACTAATCTCACTTAGCATAATGTCCTCCAGTTCCATCCATTTCCCTGAAAATGACGTAATTGAGTTGTTTTTGATGGCTGAGTAAAATTCCATTGTGTACATATCCCACAGTTTTGTAATCCATTCATCTGTTGATGGAAATCTTGGCTGGTTCCATAGTTTGGCTATGGTGAATTGTGCAGCTATGAACATAGATACACATGCATTAGTTTGGTAGTTTGGTTTCTTTTCTTTTGGGTAGATACCCAACAGTGGTATTGCTGGATCAAATGGTAGGTTTGTTCCCATTCTTCTGAGGATTCTCCATACTGTTTTCCAAAGTGGTTGCACTAATTTGCAATCCCACCAACAATGTCTTAGAGTTCCCACTTCTCCACATCCTCGCCAACATCTGTTGTTGTTTGTGTTTTGAATGATGGCCATTCTAGTTGGAGTTAGGTGAAATCTCAGGGTAGTTTTGATTTGCATCTCCCTGATTGCCAGTGATGTTGAGCATTTTTTCATGCATTTATTGGCTATTTGAATTTCTTCTTTTGTGAAGTGTCTATTTAGTTCATTTGCCCATTTTGTTATTGGATGCTTTGTTTTCTTAGTGTTTAAATCCAAATTCTTAAAAGAGTACTTGGAACATAGTGTGTAGTAAATATTAGCTACTATTATTTGAAAATTTCTGATAATTGGCTATTCTATTAATATCTCCCAGAAAATTGAAGAATAAGACACAGTAATTCAAAATTCTTAACATCACAGGATTTGGATTTTCCCGCTACCATTTTCTAGCTATGTGGCCTCAACTAATGTTGATAAGCCCCATTATTCTAACCTTTGAAAGGAGAATAGATAGCAATAATGTCTCAGAGGATCATTTTTTTAATGTCATGATTTAAAAACATGTAAGAAGTACCAACACACAGTAGGCTCTTTTTATGATCATCAACAGAGCTACAGGTCTGAGATTAACTACCAACTTGTCACTCATGGATAGTTGCTGAAGTTTGGGGACACGTTTGACTTTACACTGACAGTTACAAGACCACATCTCTTAACTACGATCCTAAACTTTTCTTGTCTCATTCTGTAGATGACAGAATTAATGAATTCTCTTCACTGGGATGCTCTAACCTCACTAAATAGGAAATGTGCAAAGTCAAACACCCGCTACCTGAAAGCTGTCATCCCACTGGGGGCCAGACGGCCACAGCCTAGAGTGCGGCTTCTGTGGTTGCTTTTGGTAGAACTGCAATTTGTGGCTCTGTCCGTTTCCTGAAATATGTGATAATATTTCTTTTTCCCTGAATAAATCCATCTGACGTGACTAAAATTGTGTAGAATCAAGTTTCATTGTTCTGAGAATTACAGCTAACTGTGTGTGTGTGTGTGTGTGTGTGTGTGTGTGTACTGGTAAATGATGATTTCTATATCAAGAATTTACTCATTAAATTCACTCATTCAGTAATGCCATGGGAAAAAATAATAAAAGCATCTGTTTTCTTATGCTGGGAAAACCGGTTTTAATTATGTGAATGAATCTTACTATATGTCTAAAAAATAATGCACACAGACATTTTTTCATTTATAAACATGTGAAAAACAAAAAATGCCATGGTATCTTTGTTACCTCCCAAATCCTACATGTTTTATAGTAAATAGAATAATTAGGCTCTAAGAATTTTAAGCATCAAGGCTAATGTGATATACAATGCTTTGAAAAAGGGGAATCGTAGATAGAAAATTAGTCAGTTTTGGGGAAAAGCATGGATTCTAGTTATAGAGAAAATACGTATATTGTTGAGGAAAATTGTAATTCAGTTTCATTTTTTTCTGATGTTTTACTGGTTTAATACTCGTGCTCTGAGGGCATGACAATCTTATATAATTGTCAGTGGAATAATGTGGTTTTCCAGTGCCAAATTCTGCATTCCAAAAGAACTAATGGCCAATGAAACTAGAAGAGTTTGTTGAATATCAGAGATTCTTGCCTTTTGGCATGGAAATTAAAGAAAAATATTCAAACACATAATTTTTTATTCTGGGTATTATCTTATTTCTGCACTGGAAACTGGCAAAGAAGCATTCTTTCCCAAGTATGTATTTACATGAAAATCTGTTTAAATGCCTGTGAAATTAAATTTTTACATAATATTACTTTCAGAAAAATTCTGAGAGCAAAGTAATTGAAATACTTTTGTACTTCTGATTGCACAAATGATACTTCAAGTAGAAAATAAATCAAACAACCACTTATTTTTTCCTCCCTATTTTACAGTTTTGGAGAGAACTGAAATTGGTTTTTCTTTTCTTTTTTCCTTTCTTCTTGCTTATGCAAAACCCCAAATAAAACCCCAAAGTTGATTTTGTTTATTGTATATATTTAATAAACATAATTGATTAACTTTTAAAAATTAGCTTTATTGAGGCATAATGTATATACTATAAAATGCCACCATATCTGCATACATTTTGATGGGCTTCGACAAATGCATGTATCCATGAAATCACAACAATAATTAAGATGTAGATCATCTTAATCCCTTTTCTGCTCTACACAATTCTTGACCTGCTTTTTGTTACTGTATATTAGATTTTCCCCAGAATTTTATAAAAATGGAATACTAGTTTATGGATTCCCTTGTTTTTGGCTTCCATCATACAATATAATATTCTTAAGATTCATCCATGATCTCATTTTGGTCAGTAGTTTATTCTGTTTGTGTTGTCAACTAGTATTCCTTTATATGACTATATTTCCACTTGATTACCCATTCACCTTTTTATAGATAGATGGGTTATTTCCAATGTGGGGTTATTTTGAAAAACTTCTATTAACATTCATTTGTAATTTTTTGTGAGAGTATATGTTCTTATTTTTCCTGGGTATCAGAATATAAATGTATTGTTTAATTTATAAGTAACTATTTCTTGGATGCAAGTTTTTTGTTATACATTGCAAATATTTTTTCAAGTCTGTGGTTCGCATGTTTATATTTTTATGTAGTCCTTCAAAGACTACATCTTTAAAGACTTTTATGTAGTCCTTCAAAGACTACATAAAATTTAAACATTTATTTATTTATTTATTTATTTATTTATTTATTTATTTATTTATTTACATTTGTGGGTCTGAGGATGAAACCCAGGGGCATTCGACCTCTAAGCTACAACCCCTGCCCTATTTTATTTATTTTTTTATTTTGAAACAGGGTCTTACTAAGTTGCAGAGGGCCTCACTAAATAGCTGAGGCTGTTCACAAACAGATCCTCTGGTCTCAGCCTCCCAAATGCTGGGATTACAAGCGTGCACCACCATGCCTGGCTAAATTTAAACATTTTATAAAGTACAATTGTATTAATTTTTCTTTAGTAACTTAATGCATTTTGTATTCTATTTAAGACACCTTTGGCTATCCTGAGATTGTGAAATGTTTGCTTTGTTTTCTGCTAGAATAGCATTATCCAGCAGAAACTTCTGCAGCGATCTCCATCACTCTATGTCTGTGTTTACAAGTTAGTAGCCAGCAATCCTTGTGGCTCTGATCACTTGACATATGTCTAGTGCCATTGCAGAACTGAAATTTTAATCTAATTTAAATCTCTTTAAACTTAAATCACTATATATGTCTAGTGGTTACTTAATTAGGGCCTCGCTAAGTAGCTGAGGCTATGAGCCATGATACTCCGGTCTCCACCACTCAAATGCTGGGATTACAGATGTGTGCTATCACATCTGGCCAGAATTCTTCATTCTATTTATATATCCTTTTTTTCATTTATTATCATTTTCTTGACATCCAAAGAATTTCCTAAGCTAGGCATGGTGACGCACGTTTGTAATCCCAGCGTTCGCGAGGCTGAGACAGGAGGATTGCGGTTCGAGGCCAGCCGTAGCTACTTAGCGAGGCCCTTTGCAACTCAGTGAGACTCTGTTTCAATATGGAAAATAAAAAATAGAACTGGGAGTGTAGCTTGGAGGTAGAATGCCCCTGGATTTCATCCCCAGTACCACAAAAACAAACAAAGAAACAAACAAACAAAAAAAGAACTTCCATTGACATTATTGAAGTGTAGGTCTGCTGGTGAGAAATTTTGACTTGCATATTTCTGACAAATCTGAAGTTGCATTTAGCTTTGTTTTATAGTTTGTAATGTGTCATTTTTTCTTTACTGCTTTTAAAAGTTTTCCTTTAATCAATTAATTTTAGGAAACTATTAGACAGTTTTTGTGTGTCTGTCTATGCCTATGGGTTTGTACGCACACAGTATTTATCTTGAAACTTGTGTGGGTAGTGAATCCTGTTTTTCTTAAGATCTCAATGGTGAAGTATTCTTCAGAAGCAGTAATAGTTTTGAGAAACACTAATTAATGATTTTATCTGTATTTTTGTTATTGAGTCAAAATAAACTATGTTCTATATAATTTTGACTTCATAGAAATGCAATTGCTCTTTATGTATAGATACTATTAGATATTCTTTAATTTTTTATGGTAGGAAAAGTCCAAATTTATTATGTAATTATTTTAGAAATATTAAAAGTAGATATTAAAAATATTAAAAGTAGATATTAAAAATAAACCAGTTGCACAATTACAGTTTGAAACTACGTGACTGTATATTTAGCAAACACAAGAGATTCTAAAAATTTCCACATAGAAAAACAACAGAAAAGCAATGAAGAATATTACTGAAATTACTAACCCATTATATTAGAAAGAAAATCCTATAAAGCATAAGACCATGGCAATTCTAAATTAAAGAAAAATACAAAATTCAAGAAGAATACGAGAAATCCCATAAGCCTGATGTAAACTTTCCTTATATATGTCAAAATGCAAGATACGATAGCAAATCCAATAAAACTCCTTGATAATGCTTGAAAGAAGGGCAGTCAGAGCAGGAAATAGGAGAGAGATTCAATCGTTTCTTTGTGTCTGACTTTTTGAGAGAATTGGAAAGCTCTCCGATTCCCTTGTACCATGAACTCTGCCCGTGCCTCAGCACACCAACGCAGCCAGCCTTGGCATCGGGTGGTGAATAGCTCATGCCAGCCCCCAAATCACAGCCTGCTCACATTCCGATGGTCTCCATGTCTGCCCCAAGCAAAACTCATCTCCTCCTGTGAAAGACTTAGTTTTAAGCCAAATGAAAGGAGATACAGTGCCACATTACATAGGTTATGACTTAGAAAACTTATTATCGCACAGGGTGATATAATAAAACAAGACGTGAGAGAGGGTTTTGAGGGTTTTAAATTCAGAATGAACTGTAAAGAAATACAAGAATATTTAGATGCAATCGTCTCTTTCCACAGCATCCCTTAGGACCACTTCCAAGGGAAACGTAGGAGAGTCAGCTGTTTTCTTCCAACTATTTAAAAAACGTGGCAAGGAGAAAATGAGTGCATTGATTATACTTTTTATGAGGGAAAACAGAGTAACGTTTATCAGGAGTACTTTCAAAAGTGAGGCGAAGTGCCGGGCCTTGTGGCACATGTCTGTAATCCCAGTAGTTGGGAGGCGGAGACAGGATTATAGGTTCGAGGCCAGTCTCTGCAATTTAGTGAGGCCCTTCACAACTGAAAGAGACCCTATTTAGCCGGGCGTGGTGGCGCACGCTTGTGATCCCAGCATTCGGGAGGCTGAGACAGGAGGATTGCGGTTCGCGGACAGCTTCAGCTACTTAGTGAGGACCTCTGCAACTCAATGAGACCCGGTTTCAAAATAAAGGATAAAAAATAGGGCAGGAGCCGGGCGTGGTGGCGCATGCTTGTAATCCCCGCTCTTCAGAGGCAGAGACAGGAGGATCGCGCAGGTTCGAAGCCAGCCGCTTACGCTGGCTTAGGAGACCCTGTTTCCAAATAAAAATGTAAAAATAGGTCTGGGAGTGTAGCCTGGAGGTAGAAGGGCTTCCAGGAACCCCAGTACCACCAAAAAAAATATATATATATATATAGGGCAGGAGGTGTAGCTCGGAGGTTGAATGCCCCTGGGTTTCATCTCCAGACTCGCAATAAATAAATAAATAAATACCCTATTTCAAATTAAAAATTAAAAAATAGGTCTGGGGTTATAGCTCAGTTGTAGAATGCCCCTGTGTTCAATCCCCAATAACAAGAAAAAAAATGAGCAACCAATCAACCAACCAACCAACCAACCAAACAAACAAACAAACAAACAGGTGTAGTCCCATATGACTGGTAGACTTCAGTAAAGAATGCAGGCCTTGGCTGAACTTTGAAATGAGGACAGTGGGTGTCTTCACTGCTGCTGCAATGCCACAGCACGGTATTTCAATCAGCATGTGGAGAGAGCGCTGGAGTCATCTTGGATGTCTGGAAAGAATGATTGTACCCAGCACAGAAGGCCGCAGTTCCCTCAGTGTTTATAGCCACCAGATATATCAGATGTTCAAATCCCAAACTTGTGAGCTTCAGGATCCAGTTGCTTTATTTTAAATTCAAAAGTTAATGTGCATATCTATAGTTTTTTTTTTCAAAGAAAGGAAATAAATAAAACACTCGTGTTTGTTGAAAATAGCTTGTCAGAAAGGTGGTTACCTTTGGGAAGAAAATGTTACAGGTATTCTTAGAGAAATCTCACTTTATAAAGAAAGCTCGCAACCTTATGAACTAGATATGATTTTTGTGTGTGTGGTACTGGGGTTCCTGGAAGCCCTTCTACCTCTGGGATATACTCCCAGACCTATTTTATATTTTTTTTTATTTGGAAACAGGGTCTCTTAAGCCAGCGCGGCTGGCTTCGAACCTGCGCGATCCTCCTGTCTCCGCCTTCCAAGCGCGGGGATTACAAGTGTGCAACACCACACCCAGCTAGATATGATTTTTTAAAAAATTATTTATTTATTTATTTATTCGTTTATTTATTTGCTGGAACTGGAGATCTAACCCAGGGGCATTCTACCTCTGAGATAGATTCCCCAGTCTTATTTTATTTTTTAAATTTTTAAACAGGGTTTCACTAAGTTGCTGAGACTAGGCTTGAACCTGTCAGCCTCTTCTCTCAGCCTCCCAAGTACTGGGATTACAGGAGTGTGCCACCATACCTGATTTTTTTTTTTTTTTTCTGTACTTGGGATGGGACCTAGGGGCATTCTATCTCTGAGCTACACTCCCAGCCCTAATTTTATTTTTATTTTATTTTGAAACAGGGTCTCACTGAGTTGCAAAGGGCCTCACTAAGTGGCTGAGGCTGTCTGCAAACTGCCATCCTTCTGTTATCACTTCCCAAATGCTGGAAATACAAGAATTACAAACGTGCGCCACCATGCCCTGCTCTTTTTTTTTTTTTTTTAATTTCATTTTAAAGAAGGATCCTGAGTTGTAAAATCATTGACTTCTCTAATGTCAGAATTTTTATCTCAATTCCCAGTGCCCTATATTTTCTTCAGTCTTTGATCATGTCACACAATCCTGCTTAAAACCAAGATGCCCAAACACAGATGAACGGATTACAAAACTATGGCATATGTACACAATGGAATTTTACTCAGCCCTAAAGAAAAACACAATGACATCATTTACAGGGAAATGGATGGAACTGGAGGACATTATGCTAAATGAGGTTAGTCAGTCACAAAAAATAAGAAATTGGGTGCTTTCCCTAATATGAGGAAGCTAGGCAGAAAATGGGTCATAGGAGGAGCTCTAGACGTAGAAGGAGATTCTATAGATGAGCAAATAGGCGACCTAACTGAGGGGATGGGAGGGAAGAAGAAGGAAATTCCCTAATGTACATGATGTACTTTAACAAACATATCAATGTCAATCACTAAGCCAAGCATGAAAATGAAAGAGGGGGAGGGAGTGGGGTGGGAACTGGGTAAGGCCTCAATGGGAGATGTGTGCATGTATGTCTCCACCATATTGCATTCCATTAAGATGCATGGACACAATGCACTAATAAAATTTTTTTTAAAAATTGTAGTCTGTGTGTGTGGGGAGGGTGTACTGGGTACACTCAGTATTGCCTATTTATACCTGACTCTTACATTTCGGTCTTTCAATATTTTCTATCACTGTAACCGATTACCTCAAACAGGTCAATTTATAAAGAATAATATTTTAACACTAAGCTACATTTCCTTCTTTATTTTTTTTTAAATTTTGAGACGGGTTCTCACTGAGTTCTCAGGCTGGCCTAGAACTTAAAATTCTTCTGCCTTGGCTTTCCAAGTCACTGGAATTACAAATGTGCACCGCCATACCTAGCTCCAAGTTTAAATAGCTTGTAAACAGACGTAGTACATATTATAGACCCCACATTTGAACAGTAAGAATTTAATAATTTTCTTTTAGTGTTTTGTATGCATGTTGGCTTTTGGAAGTATCCTTTTTTTCCTCAACTCTAAATTTCATTATATCATTATTTTTAGATAAAATCAGGATTAGAGCATATTTATTTCTTATTGATATATCTCAGATAATGTAGCACATTTATGTAAAATTTCAAGCTGTCTACACTGGGGATTACAAATATTCTTGGCCCATCTTCTGTCACCCTGTATGCCAATAAATTGTCATAATAATCACAATACATTATAATACAAGGGAAGATCATATTTAGAATTATTTTTTTAGCTTCTGCTTTTACAGAAAAGCATTCAGTTCTTTGAAATGTATATAATTCCTTAGGTCTTTGAAGCAAAATAAAACCATAATATGAATAGAGCTTGAAGATTAGAATAAAAGAAAATGTGTGTGGTGGCCCACACTTGTAATCCTGGACTTGGGGAAGCTGAAGCAGGAGGATTGCAGGTTTGTGTTCCAGCCTTAGCTACTTGGGCCCTCTGCAACTTAGTGACACCCCATTTCAAAATAAAGGATAAAAAAAAAATAGGACTGGGGGGTGAAGCTTGGAGATAAAATGCCCCTGGGTATAATCTCCAGTGCTGCTAAGAAAAAAGATAAAAGGAGGCAATTATAAATTTTTAAAAATCTATGTTGGGACCTTTATTCAAACATATAAGTTGCAACATTATATATCAAGATATCTTTGACAACTGGGAATGTTGAATATGAACTGTTATTACATGTTAATCTATTCAATTTGATATTGGAATGTGTTTTTAAAAATTTGTATTTATTTATTTATTTTTGGTGGTACTGGGGTTCCTGGAAGCCCTTCTATCTCCAGGCTACACTTCCAGACCTATTTTTACATTTTTATTTGGAAACAGGGTCTCCTAAGCCAGCGCGGCTAGCTCCGAACCAGCGTGATCCCCCTGTCTCGGCCTCCCAAGCACGGGGATTACAAGCGTGAGCCACCACGCCTGGCAAAAAATTTGTATTTAGAGGCATAGACTAAAGTACTTATGACAAGGCAAAAGGAGATTGCAATAATAACAATGACGAACGTTTCGATGATAGCGCAATAGGAGACTTTGTACTATTCTTTCTAATTTTGTATCAGTTTGAAAATGTCCTTTATACAAAAGTTTTTATATAAGAGAAAGTAAGAAATGTGGGTAGCAAATAAAATACTTAAAGAGGGGTTGTAAAACCGTATAAGGAGATCAGGGGTGGCCTCGCTAACAAGCTGATGGTACAGCAAAGATGGGAAGGAGGTGTAAGGAGAGAGCGATATGGGCTCTGCTGAAGGATGTTTCAGGCAGAAGTCGGAGCTCGCTGGTAGGAGTGCCTGTGAAGTTCAAGACACAAGAAGTTCAGGGGCTAGAAAAGACTGAGCACTGAGTAAAATGGTGGAAAGTGGAGTGGACAGTGATAGGGAGGAGAGGAAATGTATCCAGGACTGTGTCCCACAAAAAAAAAAAAAAAATTGAGGGGAGAAAGAGAGAGAGAGAGAGAGAGAGAGAGAGAGAGAGAGAGAGAGAGAGAGATTCAAGCCATTAAGAAAAGCAGACAACCAAGTAGAAAAATGGTCAAAAGACTTGGAAAGGTACTTCCTAGAAAAAGATACGGCCAATCAGAATCAGAGAACTCTAGTTCATTAGGTATTAAAGAAATACAAGTCAAACCCACATGGTCACACCACTGCAATGCTATGATGTGAATTCACCAAACTCACGTTGAAATTGAATTCCCCTTTGTGACGTATTAAGAGGTGGAACAAGGTAGAACTTTAAGTAATTAGGTGATAAATTAATACTGATCTTGAGAACTGGTCTGTTATAAAAGCTAGTTGGGCTTTGTATCTTGTATGTTTCTCTTTACCCACAGGATGCCCTGCACTGCCTAGGGATTCTGAAGAGAGTTCCCAACAGCAAGAAGGCTCTCTTCAGGTGCAAACTCTTAATGTTGGACCTTCCAGCATCAATAGCTGAAGAAACTTTTGTGTTTTTATTTTAGGTACTAGGGATTGAACCCAAGGGTGTTCTACCCCTGAGCTACATACCCAGCCCAATTATTTATTTATTTATTTATTTATTTTTGTATTTTTGTGGTACCGGGGATGGAAGCCAGAGGCATTTTAACTTCGAGCTGCATGTCTAGTCCTATTTTTATTCTTTATTTTGAAACAGGGTCTTACTGAGTTGCAGAGGACCTACTAAGTAGCTGAGGCTGTCTGTGAACCACGATCCTCCTGTCTCAGCCTCCCAAATGCTGGGATTATAAGTGTGCACCACCATGCCTGGCTTTATTTTTTATTTTGAAACAGGGTTTCAAAAGGGTTTTAACCCATGAAGTTGCTGAGACTGGCCTTGAACCTGTGATACTCCTGTCTCAGCCTTTCAAGAACTGGGATTATGGCATAAGCCATTTTGCCTGGTAACCTTTATTATTCATAAGTTAAACAGTATGAAATAATCGGTTCTAGTTTAAAAAAAAACCAACAACACAACCTAAGACATAAAGAAAGTTTAATATTTGGAAGGCAAGCAAAAGTAGGCAGTAAACTGGGTGTAGTGGCACACACCTGTAATTCCAGTATTTAAAAGACTGAAAGAGGAGGATGGCAGGTTCAAGGACAACCTCAACAATATAGTGAGACTGTCAGCACCCTAGAGAGACCCTGTTTTCATACCATACCATAAATAAATAAATAAATAAATAAATAAATAAATAAATAAATAAATATAGGGCTGGGGTGTACCTTGGAGGTAGAATGCCCCTGGGCGCAATAGCCAGTAAAACACACACACACACACACACACACACACACACACACTGGCAGTAGAGAAGAAATAGAACTCTGGTTCACTGATGTTGGGTATATGAACTGGTACAAAATGCAGAATCTGCTGAAATTAAAAATATGCATACCTGCCAGGCGTGGTGACGCACACCTACAATCTCAGCATTTGGGAGGCTGAGGCAGGAGGATCATGGTTCGAAGACAGCTTCAGCTATTACTTTGTGAGGCCCTTTGCAACTCAGTGAGACCCTGTTTCAAAATAAAGAATAAAAAATAAGGCTGGGGGTGTAGCTTGGAGGTAGAATGCCCCTGGGTTCCATCCTCAGTACCGTAAAAAAAAAAAAAAAATGCATACCTTATAAATCAGAAATTCTATTTCTAGGAATGTGTCCACCAGAAAAGGACATACATGTCCACCAAAAGACCTAAACAAAAGTGTTCAGAACAACATTACTAACATCTCCAAACAGAACTACTCAGGAAAAACTAGATGAATGAATAAATTGTGTGATAGTCACACAATAGTCAGCTTGAAAAGTGCTGACTTGAAAAAGCAGAGCAAACAATGTAAATAAGTCTCAAAAATACTGATACTGTGTGGTCCTACTAATTCAGAGTTCAAAACAAAGCTCGTCTGCGCTGTTTTAAGACAGAATATTGGTTACCACTGACGACTGGGAAAGAGAATGAGGAAGAGGTGGGCCGCTGGTCATGTCTTGTATCTTCGAGTGGATGCTATTTACAGAGGGGATTTTATTTTGTGAATAATTGCCCAGCTGTTCACCAATGGCATAATTCACAGAATTTAGTTTGTATTCCAACCAATAGCTTTAAAATATATAGTCATGTAGGAACATCCTACTTCCCATCCTTTGAGGTACTAGCACCTTGTCCAGCCTCTAGACCTTATTGCTATGCTGAGTAAAGGGGATACAGCTTGATTGTCAGATTAAAAAAAGAAAGAGTAGAAGGCTTTGTGTGTGCGGTATTGTGTGGTATTGGGTATTGAACCCAGGGGCATTCTACCTCTGAGATATATCCCCAGCCCTTTTTTCATTTTTTAGTTAGAAACAGGGTTTCCCCAAGTTGTTGAGGCTGGCTTCAAACCTCTGATCCTGATCCTCCTGTCTCAGCTTCCCAAATACTAGGATTTCAGGTATGTACTACCACGCCCTGCTTCAGAAGGCTTTTTTTTTTTTTTCAACTCACAGCGGTGAATAGAGTTTCTAGGCTCACAGAAAGTAGCCTACTCCAAAGAAACTGGGCAGAACTGTAAAGAGGAAATAAAAATGTGAGAACAGCTGTCTTTCCTTCAACTTTATATATGTTAAGAATACATGCTCTTGTATCTTATACAACAAAATGTTTTTGTATATATTCATCAAGCTAGTTAAACAACACGGGCAACATTTTGGAACTAATCATTCAGGGTTTAAGGAAAAAGGAATTGAATATTGTAAATATAATCATTATGGGCTCTTTAAATGCCAAATGTAACAGCTTTTCAAACTGGAAATGAAAATACCACAGAAGTAGCTTCAAGTTTTAATTTCCAATAAAAAATATTGATAGTTATAATTCACAAAACAAAAGTATCTTAGGATCCCAGTAGTACTTTCAGGAATAAAGTCACTTTGTTTGTTTATTTGTTTGATTGTTTTTTTCCGGTACTGGGGATTGAACCTAGGGGTGTTCTACCACCAAACGAAACCTCTGGCTCTTTTAAAGATTTTCTTATTTTGATGCAGGGTCTTGCTAAGTTGCTGAGGGTCCCGCTCTACTGCTGAGGCTATCCTGCAATCTGTGATCCTCCTGCATCGCAGCCTCACAAGTACTGAGGTTACTAGACGTGCACCACCAAACCTGTCTTGAAATAAAGGACACCTGAGACCAAACTGTGAGGAAAATACTGTGGCTACCCCCAGCCTGAGGCTCAGCTCTTGTGGTTGTCATGGAATTCAAGCCCCCATCTGAATCCTTGGCTGGTTCAAGAAGCTGAATTGAGGGACTTTGATCCTCAGGAGGAAAACTAGCTTGTTCCCTCCTTGGCATGTGTGTGTGTGTGTGTGTGGGGGGGGGGTCTATTTTGCTTGTGCCTACTATTTGTTTTTGTTTTTGTTTATCCTTTAATTTTTCTCATTCTTTTTACTTTTTTATTTCTCTCATTTTAAATTTTTTCTTTTTCAATTTGTTTTTTTTAATCATTTTTATTCTCTTATTTTAAATTTCTATATTTGACTTTGTGTTTTGGTCCGGCATAAAGATAAGTTCATATCAGGTGGACTTTGGAAGTAATTTCCTTTGAAGTGATTTGGACTAAGTTTTTCCCTAGATTTTCCTCCTCTTGAACTAAGCTCAGCACTTCTGGACTCTCAGCCCAGGAATAAGGCTAATATCCTGCAGTGTCTCTCAGCCAGCCATCTCTGTCTGCTGGAAGACAGGCCCATGGTGGCAGTCCCAGCTCTGTAAGACGATGGCCGACAGTAAATTTGCCCAGGTGAAGATGGTTCATCACATTCTAACTGGGAGAGAGGTACTGATGAGGATCATTAACAGACACAGGGGAACTCCAGCCTCCAGAAACTGTGTCACCGAGTAAGAAGCAGGAAGGCTTTGAGTCATCCCAGCACCGTGAGATGATCTGAAGGGACAGAAACTGAGAAGGCACGCTACCTTGTCAACGAGTATGCAGAGGGAAGAAGTGTGTTTGCATGTCCAATGGCTCCTGGCAGTAAGAGAGAGAAAAAGGCCTGAGCTAATCTCCACCAGCAGGTGTCCTCTGAAACCAGAAATGTATTATTTAGAGAGACTTTGTCACAGAAGATCTGCTCCTGGATGTTGACTTGAGAATCAAGGTGCAGACATTTTCTCAGCTAGGAATTCCCCCTTTGGCAACAGAGTAGACCCCTTCTGTGGTGGTCCTTTTTGTCCTGCTCCACTACTCTTCCAGGTCAAAAGAAGAATGGACCCTCAGGGAAACATACTGTATACACTGGTTAACAGAATCCTGCCTTTTAACGAACTGAATACCAAGAGTCTGCAGGAACCAGAACAAAAAAATACCATGTTCCCTTTTACTTGTCCGTAGAGTATATACACCTGCACAAGAAATTTCCCATCCTTGAGTCACTTATCTGTTCTGGGATTCAGGTGATATGAACTACAGGGTGACACCATCACCCTGAGCCTGTGCCTTCCGCTGATCCAATCAATGCTAGCACATTTTCCTCTTTTTAAAAGGCAGAGTATAGAACCTCTGCTCACTTTAGGCAGTGGAGTTTTAGCCAGTCTGCTACTCTCAACTCTAATTCCTACTCTAAAAATGCTCAGAATATCAACACAGGAAATAAAAAGACTGGGACCTAATCATAGGACCATAGAAAACTTCTCCTCTAGGCCAGTGTGGTGGCACGGTCCATGGGAGTCCAGGGACGGAGAATCTCGGGACATGGCAGTTGCAGGTGGACAGAGGAAAAGCATATGGGCTGTGCTCCTCATAACATGGAGGCCAGAAGCAAGAGAAAGAGCGCAAGGTGAGGAGGGGCCACATATCATCAAACCCGAGGCCGCAGCCCCAGGCACCCACCTCCACCTCCACCCTACTGCCCTACTGGTACCACCCAGGAAAATTCATTACGATAGATTTCTCCACTGCTAGAATTACAAGCCTCATGACTCCATCTTATCAACCTCAAATATTAATAAATGAGCTCTTTAGGGGATATTTTATATCCAACTATAACAACAAAGGGAAGCAGTGTTGGAATTTTCATTTCATCTTTATTAACTTTCACTCTAAATGTACAAAAAAATGTTCTGGATCAGAGACATATTTATTACTTACAGTGAATAAGCACGTGATTCTCCCCTAATCTCAGTCCTTACCTCTGTGGTGATGTAATGAGTGCAGGGGGGAAACCTCTCTGCACAGCTGGGCTCGCCATTGGTGAGGGAGGGAGGGAGGAAAATAGATTCACTCTGTATTTACAGGAGAAAGAGGGACTTCCCCTCTCTCCCAAAAGGAGGGAGACAAGCCTTTGCTTCACGAGGATGAGTGGAAAGGTCCAGGGTTTTCTCTCTCACCTCTGGAGAGCATGCATATCTCTCTGGGGACCACACCTGCGTCTCCCTGGGTTTTATGTCCTGCAGATGTTGCCAACAACCCAGGGCTCCTTTGGTCTCCACCTGTACACACACACCTACAGAGTTAGGTAAATCTCCCTGGAGTTTGTTTATCTTCCTTCCAGTCGTAAGTTAACTTCCCAACACTCGCTCTTATCCCACGTGTTCAGAAATTTATTCAGAGAGCCCAAACGGGGCAGACACACAGTAATATTTTCTCCATATCCACAGTGATGCAGTTGATTAGAAGCTTGAGTGTTTCCATTGGAGAGGCTCTGGTGAAGTGAAAGAACTGTGCATTTTCCCAGTCTGCCTTTCTAAAAATCCTGGAGATCCTATGAAACATATATCTTGTATGTGTATATATATATATATATATATATATATATATATATATGTGTGTGTGTGTGTGTGTGTGTGTGTGTGTATGTGTGTGTATACATATACATATACATATACATATACATATACATATACATATACATATACATATATATATTTCCAGTTAAACTAGCTAAACTAAATTCTTTTGTGTTTGCAACATGATATTTAGTAAAACTAGAAAAGTATGTTTGGGAATTATAAATGTCTAATTCAGACTGCTGGTGATCTTGTAAATAGAGGAAGGGACAATTTTGCTAATAGGGTACATGTAGCTGAGCATGGTGGAGCACACCTGTAATTCTAGTATTTGGGAAGTTGAGACAGAAGGATGACAGGTTTGCAGCCAGCCTCAGCAACTTAGCAAGGCCTTCCACAAATTACTGAGACACTGTTTTCAAACAAACAAACAAAAAAATAGGGGTAGGAGGTGTAGATCACAGTTAAAAGTCTCTGGGTTCAATTCTTAGTATCAAAAACAAAGAAACAAAAATAAACCAAAAGGAAAAAGATGACATGGGATGTTAGGCATCGTGGTACACACCTCTAATCCAAGTACTTGGGAGGTTGAGACAGGAGGATCACAGGCTTGAAGCCAGCCTCAGCAACTTAAGTGAGACCCTCAGGAACTTAGGAGGATCCTATTTTCAAATAGAAAGTTAAAAGGACTAAAGATGGGCCGGGCGTGGTGGCGCACGCTTGTTATCCCCGCGCTTGGGAGGCAGAGACAGGAGGATCATGCAGGTTCGAAGCCAGCCGCGAGCGCTGGCTTAGGAGACCCTGTTTCCAAATTTTAAAAAAAATGTAAAAATAGGTCTGGGAGTGTAGCCCGGTGGTAGAAGGGCTTCCAGGAACCCCAGTACCACCAAAAAAAAAAAAAAAAAAAAAAGGACTAAAGATGTAGCTCAGAAGTTGAGTGCTTCAAGATTCAATTCTTAGTATGAGAGAGAGAGAGAGAGAGAGAGAGAGAGAGAGAGAGAGAGAGAGAGAGAGAGAGGTACTGGGTTAGTGTACAATCTATTTATCTAGATCTAGAAAATCTTCAGTACAAAGCAGCTCCCAAATACTATAACTTAAAGATAAATTAATTTATTCCGCTCTTACATAACAATTGCCGGAGAAATAACCTGGGTTATTAGGGCATCTCAGCTCCACCCAGTCACTCAGAGGCTCAAAGCTCTTTCCTCTTAGTATTTCGTCTCTGTCAGGACATTGTCCTTATTCAATGCCAAACACTGGGTCACAGTGTCCCAGCTCACAGGAAAGGAGAAAGGATTGTGAAACCCCAGTGTTAAAACACGACTGAGACTAGTCCAGGAAGGGCTCCCATCCCCTCCTCGGGCACCGCAGGAGACAGCAGCGGGGACAGCTGGTGTGGCCAGGCCAGCCAGCCAGACCTGAGCAGCAGGGCTGGCTCCAACTGGCTCTCATGTCTGCTGCTTTCTCTCTGTTAGAAGAAAGGGAGAACGGACTTTGTTGAACACTATCCATCTCTTTCCTGAGTAAACTTTTCTTCAGTGCTTGAAAATTTAAAACTATTAAAGAGCATTGTTTAATTTTACTTCAGGATTAAAGTTCTGCATCTTAATGTAAGGATAACCAGAGAATACGCCTTGTCCAGCTCTTAGTGGGCTGAGGATTTCATGAAACAAGCTGCTTAAAGCTTTGTTAAAGAAGAGCCTTCATAACTCTCTGAGTTCAGTCTTCTGTTACTGCTTATCAACACCCTGTATAAAGAGACTTAATTGTCTGCTTCAGGATTCTTTCTCTGTTCTTTTTGGCTTGGTTTTAAATTGCCTTTTCAATAGATGTTCTCATTTGTTTTCTTGTAACAAAGGATGAAGAGAAAAGAAAATCATTATCTTCTTTGCATGTATTAGAGCCTGGGATGACTTTCCACAGATCTAGGAAAAGGTTATCATTTTCTCCAGTAAATGAATCCTGTTCATACTTAATTAAAAGCACTGGTTTGCCAAAGCAGAATTTCAGCTGCCCTATTAATTAGTTCTATTCATCACAAACTAATATCTCTTTGACTTTCATTTGCTATCACAATACATGGTCTGCCCAGTTGGCAACTGATGATTGGTTGAAGTCTAGCTGCTGTGATTGGCTGAGACTTAGACATTTGTTACAGAAGTCAAGTTCTGAGTTTAGCTTTCGGTAGTTTGCATACTAAGTTAGGTTGCATTTCCCTATGTAAGGGACTCAAAAGTGTAGACCACCCTTAGGCCAAACTTACTTTAGTTTAACTCCACTTGGCTTAAGGCATGCCATATTAAATACCTCACCACCATCACTTTGATTCTTTCTTTTTAATATCTTGATGTCCTTATAATAGATGCATCCTTTTATTTTATTTTTTTTTTGAAGATTGGGCACAAACAGCAGATGTGGTGGCTCATGCCTGTAATCCTAGTACTTGGGAGGCTGAGTCAGGATGATTGCAGGTTTGAGAGCAGCCTCAGAAATTTATTGAGACCCTCAGCAACTTAGTAAGATCTTATTTAAAAATAAAAAAGGATTGGAAGCATATGGGGGTGTAACTCAAAGGTAGAATCCCCCAGGTGTAATTCCACCCCAAAATGACTGACACAAAACATTCATTAATTTGGATTTTAAAATATTTAAAATATTTATTGTTAAACTATTAATAATAAATTACAAATTGCTATGTGTGATTTATAATCCTTGGTAGTTAAGGGGGTAGGTAGAGTCCTATTAAGCAGATCTTTAGACTGTAATAAATGTTTCATGTTGTCAATGTCATAAGGCATGTTTGTAGACTTCTTCTAGTTACTGGTATAAAAACAATAAGCGAAAACTACTTCTTGGAACATTTTATTTTTATATGTTCATGTGTGGATTGTAATATTATACATTAAGCAAACATTGAACAACTTTCTAATCAGATTTTATGACAACCTGGAATTCTTTCTTCTCACCAAGAAAAAAAAATACCCAGTTGAGTTATAGATTTATAATGGTTTTATGTTACCAGTATCCTTAAGTATTTATTTGTAGAATGTATGAGTATAACGTGTACAAATTAAAAAGTATAGAACTGAAAGCAGGTAAGTCATAGGTGTGATAGAGCCCAACTCTGCTCTTTTACAAATAAGGAAGCAGAAAAACAGAAAAATCATGTAGATATCTAGGTGTGGCAACATTGCTTGGAGATACCAGACATCCAACTCTTCTCCCTCCACCCCAACAAACACATCTTTCCATATTTATCTACAGCATAAATTGCTAACCCGTATTTTTCTTGGTGAACCCAGATGTGGCCCATAACTGATCCACAATGAAGTATTTGAGGCCAGTTGTGCTGTTGGGAACTGATAATTGAGTCGAAGCTATTTTCCAGCCTCATCTAGTTCTTTGCCTCCTGACTTCCAGGCTAGCATATTTATGTCCATGATATCGTCACTTTCACTGTTATACAAATGTTATGCAAAATCTAGATGAATTTATTTTCTTCTATACTCCATAACAATTTCATGTAAACCAAAAATTACTTGTGTTGCCCAAATGCACACTTTAAAAAATGTCATCATTTCATTAAAATTTTAAATTATCTTCTTAAATAGCAGTTCTAGAGAATTTCATCTTATACACTTTTATGCATCGTTACATTGAATTATTTTGACCTTTATTTTTTTATCTTGAATTATTTTAACAATGGATCTCTTACATAAATAGGTATTCTGAAACCTGTTGTCTGTAGGTAAAGCGTATTTGCAAAATCATGAGGTATCGATGATAAAAATACATATCTAGCCGGGTGTGGTGGCGCACGCTTGTAATTCCCGTGCTTGGGAGGCCGAGACAGGAGGGTCACGCAGGTTCGAAGCCAGCCACGCACGCTGGCTTAGGAGACCCTGTTTCCAACTAAAAATGTAAAAATAGGTCTGGGAGTGTATCCCGGAGGTAGAAGGGCTTCCAGGAACCCCAGTGCCACAAAAAAAAAAAAAAAAAAAATATATATATATATATATATATATATATATATACACTAGAGAATATTTTTTGGATTTACTATATTTTAACATGTCTACTTTCAAAATGCACTGCAAAATTTTAGACTTTTAAGAATATATTAACAGATATACTCAAAGAAAATATTTCTGTCTACTAAACTAGAAAAATGTGATCACACTGAATCTACTTAAGACATGATATGGAGCCAAATTTCACCATTCATTTATGCCTGAGGCTTTTTCTATGGTATTCTCTAATTAAGGGCAAAAGTTGGTTTTGGTGGTTACATCTGTGTACAAATAAAGGGGTGGAAAAGGAGGATTGAAAGAAATCAGAGCCTTCATTGTTCTTTACTATTCTCTTGGTATATTTGTACAAAGGTTGAATTAAACTTCAAGAAGACAGAATATACAGAAAGGTAATCTCTCATTTCATTCCAACTTCATGAATCCATTTCTCCATTTCCCGTGATAATACACACTGACAACAAGGAAAACAGCTATTGCAATCTCCCTGCTCTCACCACCCAGCAAGGAATGCCCAATTGAATTCCACCCTCTCTGCTCGGGATTACTGCTGCCCCCTGGTGCTCTGAGTGGACAGTAAGGTATTGAGTATTCAACATCAAACCGTGAACCAAGAATGGTCTTTCTTTTAAGTAGCAAGTAATGTGAAATTTGTGAGTCTCCATTAGATAGTGGGTATTTTTTATGTATTATTAACCCTGTTTCTGGGTGATGCCAGTTTAACTAAATATCATGGTAAGCAATAATTCATGTTTCTGTCTTTGTGTTATGCAAAAAAAAAAATCTGAATGTATTGTCTACTATCTGAGTTTTTCTTAGATCCACACATCTCTTTATTTTAAAGTGAAACTGAGTTTCCAGAATTTTTCACATGTGTGTGCTCCGTCCTCCATCTCTGCACCTCAGCGCTGTCCTCAGCTTGGAGCAGTGGAAACAGGAGAGAAAATGGCCTTTTCTCACTCATGTTTTTTTCTTTATTTTTTTTCCTTCTGTATAGTTTATGTAAGGCTATAAAAAGCAGAACTTCAAGGGAGATTAGCAGTAATATCACCCAACTCTTTATTTTACAAATAGAGAAATGGACTTTTATCGCATTGTTTTCCCTCTTCTGCAAGAAAAATGTTACCTCTGTAATTTTCCTGTCACTATCTCAAAATTCATTAGTAAGTAATTCCAACCATCCTCCATTTCTAGATCAAACTTCTGTCACTTATTACTTTCTCTAACCATTGTCTAATGATTGTGAATTCTTAATTTAAGAGAAATTGCGCACAAATGTAACTTAACTCTTCTTATAGCATAAAATGAATCCACTGAGAAAACTAGTATCTTTCTAAAGATTTCCTTGAATTGGGGAAACTTGGCTATGGGGGTTATACATTTCTGTAATTATTATCTCACACCTGAATTATAATTGAAAGGGTTATATGGATACATTTAAGTTTTTAAATCTAAATCTGTAGAAAATTCTTTGAAATCTATCCACTTTCTATTTCCATTGGCACATGAATCACATGAATGTGATTCCTTGAATTACACACCAGCCAATGGGAATCTATTCACTTTTACTCTATTATCTCTCTTTTCAAAATGTTAAAAATTCTTGGAGAAAGATTTTGAATGATCTAGTGATAGTTATTCACTAAAATAAAGAATTAGTACCCTAATTCTTTATTTTAGGGATTAACTAACGAATTGAGTCTCCTCCCCCACTCCATACTAGTTACCCATTGCTATGCCATAAATTAATGAAGTGGCTTAAAAGAGCATGAATTCATTACTTCATTACAGATTCTGTGGATTAGGAATTCAGATTCAGCTGCACTGAGTTCTCTGTTTCAGGGTCTCTCAGGAGACAATGAAGATGTGGCCAGGGCTGGAGTCTCCTTTGTAGGCTCGACTTGGAAAAGAACTGCCTGCAGGTGGGGTAAGCAGCAGACTTCAGTGTTTCAAGTGCTGTTGAATTGAGGGCCTCAGTTCTTAGTCAACGCCTGGCTCTTCTCTGCCATGTCAATCTCTCCTTACTTCATCAAAGCATGTAAACCAAGAACAGAGAAAGTCAGCTAGCAAGATGGAAATTATAATCTTATTTAACCTAATCACGGGAGTTATATTCATTTAACCTAATGATTCCTCAGCTCACCTAACATATTTTGATCGTCAAAACTAGAGTTTCTGTCTATACTCCAAGAGAAGGGTTGTACAAAGTATGAATCCCAGGAGGGAGCCATCATGTCTTTTAAACACTGTTCATCAACCACAAAAGGCACCAAAGTTTTTTTGGAAAATAGCATCTTCCAGGCACTGTGCAAGATGTTTGGGGATTAAAAAAATACGCATTTTTCTGTCATTGTGTTGATAAAATTTGTAGTTTAGCATATGGAATTTCCATAGTTTTTAAATTGTGTAGGATTATGTAACTACATGTTGTATTCCTTTGATCAAAATGTCTGTGTTGTCCAGTTCTTTCCTGCTTTGACTTTGATATTCTCATCTTGTGCTTCATTTATCTGCTCTGCTCTACCCATCTTTGATTTCTGTCATATCCTAGGACGTGAGTGTATTTGAAATCATTTTTAAAAGTTTGAAAAATGATGTCATTGAATTCCTACCACTAAAACCTCAATTTCCCAAAGAATGTCTAGCTTTAAACAATATAATTTCATATTTAAACCTCTAAGATAAACTCGTTGTCAAAACGTACCCTTTGGTAATGAACTTCATTGACTCGTTTTATAGAACTGGTAGTTGTATATTAGTGGATTATTGAGGGCAGGCTCCCAAAGCTAAGTGTTTTGACTTAAAGAGGTAACTCAACTATACCTCAGAGTCCTTGGAATACACTGGAAGAGTGGCAAGAGTCTTTACAGGTTCTGTGCACTAATCTCATGTATTTAGCATTTGGTGCTTTTTTTTTGTTTTCTTTTGTTTTGTTTCATTTTTTCTGCACCACACAGTGTCTTCTTACTGAGAAACCACAAAAGAATTTCTCTCTGCTCCAGGAGAAACTTCTTCTCGTCTGTAATCTTTTTGCTTCATCTTATGAACACATAAATGTACAGCTCATCAGAATCCTGTGAATTGTTTGATGATGTTGTTCTTGCTTCTGTTCTTGGGTGTTTTTTTTTTGTTGTTGTTGTTGTTTTGTCAAAAGCCACTTTTGGAGTCTCAACCAACGTTCAAAACTACATGTCCCAATGCCAAAGCCCATGGTCTTTTTTTACGTATGGAATTCACATGTTTTTCCCTTAGGCCTTACCTTTACCTAAAATCTGCCCCAATCAATAAGAAATTCCTACATTAGAAAAGCTTCTTTTCTTTTCTGGTTTAGAGTCCACCAAGTTATGTCCCCCATCTATGTAAGTTTCGGAAATATTTGGAGTGACACGTATTGTTTCTGTACCAGTATTGGAATGGCCTAGGAAGATTTGGGAAAGCTCTGATTATTAATATATTTCAAAAGAAAATAATTGATATATTTCAAAATAGTTGTGTCAAAATGGCAGCAGACATGGGTAAAGAAAGGACTTGATTTCTGCCTAAAACAGGCAGCTATTCCAATGTAAATTAACCTAGCCCAAAGTAACTAGCCAGTCAATAGGAGAGGAGAACTAGGCCTGTCTCTATCTAAAGACAGGTCTTAGTTGAGGAGAACTAGGCTTTTATCTAAAGACAGATCTACATGATGATCTAGGGAGGATGGAGCAGGGTTTGACCTGATAATACAGGCAGAAAATTCTCCCCTTCTCTAATCTCCTTTCCTTTCTGTTTTTTTTTCTCTTCTTTCTTTCCTTTCCTTTAATTATCCCTCCAGCATCTATTATATAGGTGATATTTTGGTCATACCTATGTTCAAAAAAGAATGCATAAACTTTGACAGCCAAAAACAATACCTCAGGCTATATCATAAAGTTTTTAAAGGAGTCGGCAACTTACATGTACACTTATGGTTTTCTTTTCTTTTTATATAAATGACTATGTTGCAAGGGCATATTTTATAGATGTCTCCTTGTATAAAAGAAGAGAAAAGAAAGAAGAATGATTTCATAATTACCTTGAGGATATAAGCTTTCTTAGTGTGAATTACATATAGACAGCAGTGTTTTCAGTCAAGCAAAAAGAGACTTAGAATGGGATTTAGTTACCTGTAGTAGGCCTCGAAGAGACTTTGACTTTTAGCTTGGTTGTTTAAAGATAATCGCTCTCTGGGTGAGCCAGACTGAGGCCAAAAGAACAAGGTTCCCCTGACTCTCCTGAAAGTGTTGAGATTTATTTTTCTAGGGTGGCTAAAGTGAGAACTGACTCATTCCAACAAATCATGTTGTTTTCATTTAGAGATTAATATGTTACCTTATAGCACCCAAAGAAAACTGGAGGAAATAGTAATGATATATTCTGAGAACAATCTTACCATTACATCAATGGAAAACACAGGGCCTAGTATATATTTGGAGATGGAGGGGATCATATGAGATTACCTAAAGGAATCGTTTTGAAACCCAGGCTAGAATGTTACATAATTATGGTGCTTTTATTTCATATAGTTTTATGAGAAATCACCAATGAAATTACATTTAAGATTAACAATCTATTACATGGATTTCCATTTTTACTGTTAGAATTAATTTATATCAGTGCCACTGAAATGTGATTTCTTCACTTATCCACTCAACTGAATTAATAAATGTTTATTGTGTGCAAAATACGTGCTAGGTGCTTAGGATAGAAGACACATAAATTGTGACGTCCCGCTGAAAGGAATTTATGGAGTGTTGAGATTGTAAATCTCTGAGGAGATTTGTTCCTTCCTAGCTCTCCCACTCCCCCGCCATGGCAGGAGTAGAGGAAAATAATGATAAAACAAGATTTAAGGAATTTCGCAAGAACTATTGGCACGGCAGCATCATTCACTCATATGTCCATATCATTTTTATTTCAGAAATTATCCAATTTCGCATTTAGTCTTAGTCCAGATAGGTTCTGTTTTTCCCTCCATATCTCTTCCCAGCATCTCATGGCCTCCTTACTTTCCGGTTTTTCAGGCTGGGTTTGACCACTGAGGGGCCTCAGCCAATCAGAGGGAAGCAAGAGAGTAAGGCCGGAAATGGATCCCTTCCTCCTAAGGGATGCCGGGCTGCTGTCTTCCTATCGGAGTCACTGTTCTCCAGTCTGATTACTCCACGGGACTGTGATTTCAGTTCTCTTAGCTGCTCTCACCCCCTCTGCCAACACTACAGCCCGGCTTGTAATATGTTTATGTTGGTTTAAATATAACATCTTAGCCGGGCGTGGTGGCGCACGCTTGTAATCCCCGCGCTTGGGAGGCTGAGACAGGAGGATCACGCAGGTTCGAAGCCAGCCTCAGCTGACTTAAGAGACCCTGTTTCCAAATAAAATATAAAATAGGTCTGGGAGTGTAGCCTGGAGGTAGAAGGCCCCTGGATTCCATCCCCAGTACCACCACCACCAAAAAAAGAATATGTGTGTGTGTGTGTGTGTGTGTGTGTGTGTGTCTTAATTTTCAAACTATCTGAACCTAACTAAATAGGTCCAAATCTGTCCCTTGAACATAATATTATTTCCAGTTTAAACTGAATATTCTCTTATCTATATTCATATACTTAATAATGATTGCCAGTATAAACAATCAAAATACTCACCAATATGAGAGGGATAAATTTTAACCCCAAACATATATACTTTGACTTTTCTGGCATTTCTTATTCTTGATTTTTTTGCCTTTTCATTTCTCAAACAGAAATGAAATAATCCTTCTCTTATTTTGTATTCTACTTATTGTGATTTTCTCTGACTGAATGGATCATGTTTAACCTTACAGTCCGACAAATTTGGCAATTATTATTATTTTTTTTTGGTACTGGGGTTCTTGGAAGCCCTTCTACCTCCGGGATACACTCCCACGGGCTACACTCCCAGACCTATTTTTTAACTTTTTTATGTGGAAACAGGGTCTCTTAGGCCAGCGAGGCTGGCTCTGAACCAGCGCGATCCTCCTGTCTCCGCCTCCCAAGCGCAGGGATTACAAACTGTGCCACCACACCCCGGCTGGCAAAATTTTTTAAACAGAAGTAACACTGCTTGACCAGCAGGTGTTTTGTTATTCTCACAGGCTCAATGAACAGACTGAGTTAAAAGTTCAATGAAGTTTAACAAACTTTTTTCAGTCTAAAGAAGGTTTTTGTTAATAATTTTGAAAATTGAATAACTTTAATTATTACATATTACATATGTTTAATGCATTCATTTATACTTACTCTATGGACAATTTCAATATGTTTATAAGCATATTAGGGTTTATAGTCAGCAAAATGGGAGTATATTCTGGTTTTCTCAAAATAAGAATTTCCAGTTCTATAAGAATATATACCTATGATTTCTCCTGGACCCAAACTTGTTTAATTAGGGGTTCTTAAAAGTCTATGACCTCTGGGTCATAGGTACAGGCATATTAGGTAGGTCCTGGGGTACATTACCGGGATTTCACAAAAACCAGAAAATTTTATGAAAATTTATATTTTTTGCACATTTTAATTTTTCTGGGAAAGGAGTTCAAACCCTTAAAACAATTCAAAAGAGGCTAAACCCATTGGTTTATTTTTTATTTATCATGATGGATTTTATCATTCTTCTCAACAATCAGAAACCATAAATATAGGTCCCTCACAGAGGGTCCCTCCTCAAAGAATATATACATGTGACTAATTTAGTGAATAAAATATGGGTGAATGTGACTTGTGCCATGTTTAAGAAGAATATACCAGTATTTTCTGATCTACTCCACTGTCAAACTACATGTATCCTGGGTAGAGGCTACTCCATCAGCCTGAGTCCTATATGAGGGGAAAAATTTTTGAGGGATTTCTTTGTTTTTACAATAAAGATATTCTAATAATTCTAATAATGACTAATAATTAAGATGATCAATTTCTACCTATTTTAAACAGTCGGGTAAAACAATTTTCCTGTGCCTGGATAATACAATAAATCAGTAAAAGTTTCATTCATTATTTTCTGTGTGATTCTACCCATAAAGCCTAGAATACCATTATTATCTACATTTACCTCAATACAGGCTTCCCCTCTTCCGAACCTTTTAATTACTCCTTTCTTTATCAAACAAATGCAAATACTTCTGTTTCCAGCCTAGAAGCAGTAACAAGAACCAAATTTACCTGTCACCCCCCAACCCCAACAACAGCAAGAAAATTACATCATATAAAATGAAGACTTTTCGAGATACTGAACATCAGGTAACAAAGGCAAGTGGTCCCCAAGAGAATGAAAACCTGATAAAAAAAACCCCTCAACAGATTTATTAGCCAAGTAACAGTCAGCACTGCAAATTAGCCCACAAGATAGGAAAAAGAGTAAACCCAGAAACATTCTTTTTGTTTTAATATTGCAGGCATTTCCATTGCTTGGATAACCTCATTAACAAAAGCTAGAAAGTGCCTTAAACATATGTGGATTTAATACTGACATGGCTGAGGTCATTTGTTCTGTGCCAAATAATTTACAGTTTGTGGAACTGTATGAAAAATTACATTCAGATGACAATTAAACAGTTTCTGAGTGTGAGTGATCTCTGAGAATTCTAACTCAAAATATCTACATGGTATCGCTTTCCAAAGTGAGTTTATTTTGTTATGAAACTCGTTATGTATTTATTTCAAAACTCAAATTTTATCTTAATATGAAGGCATGACACTTTTGCTGTCAAAAGAATTATTAAAAGTTGGAAATTCTTTATTAAAATAAAAAAGTTTATAACCCTGAGATTTTATGAGGAAACGATATTCATAGTTGTCTACAGAAACATATTTGAGGGGCTTATCAGTTGGTATTTTTATTTAAAAGTAACAAAAGTAGAAAATGTATGGCATTTTGAATGTGTAAACTTGCTCTCAAGTACGATTATGCATAGAGAATATATATATCGGTAATGGGGATGGAACCCAGGAGCATTGTATCTCCGAGATACACCCCCAGCCCTATTTTTCAGTCTTTGTATTTTTTGAAACAGGATCTCACTGAGTTGCGAAGGGCCTCCCTCACCAAGTAGCTAAGTAGCTGAGGCTGTCCGTGAACCACAATCCTCTGGTCTCCACCTTCCGAATGCTGGGATTACAAGTGTGGGCCAACATGCCTGGCCCCATACAAAACATTTTTAAAGAATATAAGATGATGTTGAAAATTTTCAGAAACACTTTGGAAAAAGAAGATCTCTGTAATGGGATATACCTCAGAATTGGGACGAGAAGCACAACATTAGCTGTGTTACAGTTTTCACCAGCTGCCGCTGGCTTTGAGCAAGGCTAGTTATGAATCTAGCTAGGCCTTTGCTTCTCCAGTCTTGAAGAGAAAGTTTTGTGAGTTCCTTTACACTACAAAATTTATAATATGATGAAACAACTAAAATATCTTTGTATGAATAAAGCACAGCTACAACAGTTTGATATTAGTAATTAAAAATTAATATGTAGACTCTATGCATTTTTTTTTTTTTTTTGGTGGTACTGGGGTTCCTAGAAGCCCTTCTACCTCCAGGCTACACTCCCAGACCTATTTTTTATATTTTTATTTGGAAACAGGATCTCTTACTTAAGCCAGCGAGGCTGGCTTCAAACCTGCGTGATCCTCCTGTCTCCGCCTCCCAAGCGCAGGGATTACAAGTGTGTGCCACCACGCCCGGTGACTCTATGCATTTTTAAGCTTAATCATGAACAGAGTTTGACTCCAGAGATTATTTTATTCACTATATATTTAATCATCCAGCTTATATATTTTTGCAAATAACCATAATGGAATTTTGTCTGTATAATTACTACGAGTAAAACCCAAACCATGACTTGGCCTTGGTAACTTTTGTTGATGTCTCCGCTGCATGGCAGGTGAGTTTAATGTTTAAATTGAGTTGGGGGTCGCAAAGGAGGAAAACACTAACCAAGTTATTAAAGGCTTTTTTAATTAACCGGCACCTTTGGGGGAGGTCTGCCAACTGTGGGGGAAGAGACCAATGACCCAGCAGCAGAGCCACGCAGTCGGCAGAGTCAAGGTAGGAAGAGTCACACAGTGAGAGAGGAACTGAGGGTATTTATGTAGCTGGATCCTGGGGTGGGGTTAGCTGGTCGTCTTACGACATGTGTAGTCTTGCGATCTCTGGAGTCTGCCTGGCGATGTCTGGAGTCTCACAACACCTGGAGTCTCATGACATCTCTGTTCTGGCTTCCAGGGTTCCTCCTCCTGTCCCCGCTGCAGGGTCCTGTGGGGGAAGGGAGGGACCCAGCCTATCAGCGAAGAGCTTAGTCTTTCTGCAGGCAGTGACTCAGAGATCCAGATTTCTCCCATTAGGTAGCTGCGGTATCTGTGAGAACAGGGAGTGCATGCAGGGTGATGCTGATGGAGGTTTGGGCCATGCCTAACTGCAGTGTGGCACCGCCACCTCCACATCCCAGTGGCCGGAATCCACTCAGATGGCTTCAGTGCAGGAAGGAGAACAGGATCGGAGAGCATCTAGTCAGTATTTGCTGCAGGGAATAAAATGTCAACCTTTTTAATCACTACTTTTTTTTTTATATACCCTTTGAATATATGTTTCCCAACAGTAATTTAGACCTCTTTCAGGAAAGAAAAAAATATGCTACTGTCTGAGAAAGAGTGAATAAGACATAAGATGTTATCCGTTGGTATTTTTATTTACCAATGAAATGAGTATTTGTAGGAACCCAGTAGATGGTAGAAAGAAGAAATATAGATATAGGGGCTGACTCACATTTTTCAAAGAGAAAATCTAAGAGTTCTGGTAGACAAAAATTCCGAAGACATAGGATTCTTTGAGATGGATAGAAGAGCTCAAAAGAAAGTTAGAGATATGCCGGGCGTGGTGGCGCACGCTTGTAATCCCTGCGCTTGGGAGGCGGAGACAGGAGGATCGTGCAGGTTCGAAGCCAGCCGTGCTGGCATAAGAGACCCTGTTTCAAAAATATAAAATAGGTCTGGGAGTGTAGCCCGGAGGAAGAGGGGCTTCCAGGAACCCCAGTACCACCAAAAAAAAAAAAAAAAAGAAAGTTAGAGATATACTTAGGAACAAGAAAATTGGAGTTTTGCTGGTCTGCCTGCATGCTCTGGCTACACATGGTGATGTGCTAGTCTTAATCTTCAGGGCCTTAGTTGCTCTGACTATGTGGGGATAGGAGTACAAGTTCAGATTTGACACTAATCTCAATATAAAGCCAATTTTCTTGGGAAGGCCACAAGAAATTCACCTTCTGGGAAGAGATGATAAAAAAGTTTGTCTATATCAGCCTGAATTCTGGCTAATCTAATTTTTCTAATAAATACTTTTTTCAATGTTATACTACTTTTTATTTACATTATTGCTTAAATCCATTATTTTTGTTTCTTATTTCAGAAGGTGAGGTGGTAGGTGAGGGTAAACAGGGAAGATGAAGGTATATACTCCTAAGGAAAGAAATTGAGGTCAAGTTAATTTCCATCTTGCAGTAGCTCTGTGGCCCTGGGTAAGCCTCTGTTAACTGGACAATACACCTCAGAGGTTTGCTTTGAGAGTTGATATATTCAACATGCTTAGAACAGTGTCTGGTATAATGTGCATGTTCGCTTCAAATATTAACATACTATGTCCTTTAAAACTGTATAATATAATTATATATGTGTGTATATATATTCATGTAAGAGTGTTTAAAATGGAAATATTTCTTAACCACATTGCCATTGTTATTAGATTAGGTTATGCATGAATTTATCGAAAATACACTCATCTGATGGCAGAAGAGCTGAATAATTTTGTGTCTCCCTCATTACCCACATATTCTCAGTGTCAGATGTCAGGGGACATCTACCTGATTGCATTTAAATTACCAAGAACATATCACCCTGTAAATATATTGTGAGAGTCCCATAGAAGGCCTTTAAAGAGACCCAGGCACATTAAAGATCCTGAACTTCATTTAAGCTTTGCTAGTGTTCTCATTAACCTATTTGGGGTAGATGACTTTGTAAGTGACATAATTTGATAAATCCGGGCGCAAAATCCAGATAAACCTTGACTTCCCAGAGTGCAAGTTTCTGAAAACCAAGAGCAAGGCCATTTAATTTGCCTTTCACTATATCAGGAATGTTACTCATTTTGGGAGATACTAATCAATTAATTAACCTGATCTATAATTAGTTGTTTCTCCTCCTCCTCCTCCTCCTCCTCCTCCTCCTCTTCCTCCTCCTGCTCATTCTCCTCCATCTTCCACTTTGTGTACTAGGAGTTGAACCCAGACACACTATGCCTCTGAGCTACACCCCTAGCTTTATTTTGAATCAGGACCTCACTAAGTTGCAAAGGGCCTCACTAAGTTGCAGAGGGTGCCTGCAAACCTGTGGCCATCCTATCCTAGCCTCCCAAGTACTAGGATTAAAAGCATGTGCCACTATGCCCAGCTCATTTCTTCTTCTTATGGGGTTTAATTTGAATAAAGAAAACCGTTGTATATTTTACTGTCCAATAAAATACTCTGTTAGATCAATCAAAGGAATTGTGAATTTTTAACTGCCAGAGCACACTTTTTTTTTTTGCAATATGAGGCTGGAACTCAGGGACATTCTACCTCCAAGCAATAACCCCAGCCTTATTTTTTATTCTTTTTTTGGAAACAGTGTCTCATTGATTTGCGAAGGCCCTCACTAAGTAGTTGAGGCTGGCCGAGAACTGCCATCCTCCTGTCTCAGCCTTCCAAATGCTGGGATTACAAAGGTGCACCACCATGCCTGGCTCCCCCCCCCCCAGTTTTAATTAGTACTTATATATTGTGATTCATATTAAGTATTATAAAATCATTTTTGTCTTTAAATTCATGGATCTCTTAGTGTAGACCATGAATGGAATTTCCTTGTTTAACTGCTAGGTTAAATAGTAGGTCATTGTTAGGATGTTTTGCAAAAAAAGAAATTAAAAAATTATGTGCAAGACTTTTTGAAAGCTATTGTTCTGAAGATCTTGGGAAAAGCTTAAGATTTTTTTTTTTTTCGGTAATGGGGATGGAACCCAGGGACATACTACCTTCGAGCTGTACCCTCAGCCCTATTTTTTAGACTTTATTTTAAAACAGGGTCTCACCGAGTTGCAAAGGGCCTCACTAAGTAGTTGAGGCTGTCTGTGAACCATGATCCTCCTGTCTCAGCCTCCCAAATGCTGGGATTACAAGCGTGCACCAACATGCCCGGCCCTTAAGAATTTTGTTGTTGTTGTTGTTGTTTGCAGATAAAATCACTTGTATTTGTTCTCAAGATGTATATATTCTCAAAATTTATATTTATTCTCAAATATTACATAAGATTTTAACTCATTAAAACATTCATACCTTTGATAAAATCATAGGGGTACTAATAAGGTATATATGTTATTACTTTGGTTAGTAATTATTTTAATTCTTTACACCTGATGATATTTCTAAATAATTTCTCCTTTTGGAAGAAAACGCCTTCTTTTTCATCTTTTCATTGGTGTACTGGAATTGTTCATGATGGTGAGATTCACTGTGATGTGTTCCTTCGTGTATGTGACATCCTTTGGCCCATCTTCTTGACTACATCCTCCCTATCCCTCTTAGATCACTATGGAGAGACTTGGCTTGCTTGTTTTCTTATAAGTGAATGCTCCAGTTCTCTAGAAGTGATTGTTCCAGTGCATATGTGTAGAGCAGACTCCTATACTAAATGATCACGGATCTGGTATATAGCAAAAATAGGTCATTAAACAAGATTTAAAAACATATTTTGAAATAGAATATACCTGATACCTGTATGAACTCACTCGGGACCCTGTTTATGACCAAAATGGACAGACACATCTGACCTTTATTTCTGAAGACTCAAGAGACTTTAAGTCATGTTCAAAAAATAGCAAAAGAATGTGTGTCAAAGGTCAGGTGTGAAGACCATTCATGATTTTTCTGGTATCAATCTTAGGCCAGTTTCGCAAAGGAATCCGTTGAGAATTCGGGGGAGTCATTAATCCTTCAAACTAGGATGTCAAAATGCTCAGAAAACACTTCATACACGAAGACCTCTCTAAACTTCCCTAATTATAAAGGGCTTTCAGGGATTTTTGTTCACTACTGCGAGGGAATCATAACTTAATTATGATACTTCTGGGAATGGATTTGGGTTCACTCATCACTCATGCAGACCAATTCCAAGAAATCTTTATAGTCTTGACCAATTTCTACAACCCTAAAAGGTCAAAATGTATACAGTTGTTTAATATATTATATGAATTGTGTATGGAAATTCATTTTATAGGACAAGCTTCCTCCAAAATCTTACTTTTGGCCTATACATACCAAGGAGGCCGATACCAGTGATAACGGTAGCAAGAATTTAAGATAACAAAGTTGACGATCAGAATGAATATTTTATTTTCTCATATCAGCAAAAGCCAGATGCTTTGTTTTCTCAAGGGAAATTATTGTTTTCAAATCATCTCTAGTTTGGGAATGGGCTTGGGATTCACATACTGAGGTTAATACGAAATGACTTGGAGGGCAGTGGAGTCATTTAAATCATGACAGAAGCCACGCTGTGGGGATTAGCAATGTGCAGACATAACCCTCTACACTCGTATCTTAGTAGTAGAATGAGATAATGGTCATTTCTTGTTCTCGATAAAAATAACACTTGTATCTTGGAGAACATAAATTCACCATCGACACTTTTACTACTGAAATGAATATGGTTTGATACAAAACATGTTTGGTTTCATCAAATTAGATGGAATTTAATGCTCAGTGCAGAAAAATCAGTATAGCCCTTTTTTTCCTTTTTCTTTCTTGCCACCCAATTCCAAACTATATATGAATAGAAAGGAAAAAATTAGGCATCTGACAGGTTCTGCACATGACTAGGTTATCAGAAGAAGTCATTTTTCAGAGTAGCAAGCTCCTATGTGTTTCTGGTAAACAATTGGCAAAGTACTCTATGAAATAAGAACTAACCCATTTAAGCCATCAACCAGTGAAAATTGCTGCTACCATCAATATAGAACTAAGCAGATATTTTTTGTGATGGCTTATGAAAATTTTGAGGTTTTGTAGATAGTTGTGAAAGCAGCTGAAATATTGTTTATTAAAATATTGTCATATTTTTATAATATTGATTAAAAATTAAACTTAGGTGAGCGGAGATTTTGCTCTTCTGCTCATAGCTGTATCACAGTGCTGACACAAAGTAGAACATTAATGATTATTTGTTGAATTTGTTAAAATATAATGGCTTATATTTAAGCCCAAAGTGTTCTTTTTATATTTACATGATAGTTTATTGAGTAGCAATAGGCATGCTATAAATAGACATTAGCATATTTCAATTTTTATGCATAAAATTACCAGAACATGTCTTGTGCCGGATTCCTTTTTTGACACCATTTATTTATTTATTTATTTATTTATTTATTTATTTATTTAGTGGGTCTGGGATGGAACCCAGGGGAATTTTACCTCTGACCTACACCCCTGCCCTAGTTTTTAAATTTATTTCCTTCCTTCCTTCCTTCCTTCCTTCCTTCCTTCCTTTCTTCCTCCCTCCCTCCCTTCCTTCCTCCTTCTTTCCTCTCTTTCTTTCTTTCTTTCTTTCTTTCTTTCTTTCTTTCTTTCTTTCTTTCATCTTTCTGGATCTGGGGATGGAACCCAAAGGCATTTGACCTCTGAGCTACACCCCCCGCCCAATTTTTTATTCTTTATTTTGAAACAGGGTCTCACTGAGTTGTGGAGGGGCCTCACTAAGTAGCTGAGGCTGTCCACAAACTGCGATGGTCTTAGCCTCCCAAATGCTGGGATTACAAGCATGTGCCACCACACCTGGCTTCTTTATTTTGAAACAGGGTCTAACTAAATTACGGAGGGCCTCACTAAGTAGCTGAGGCTGTTCATGAACCACGATTCTCCGGTCTCAGCCTCCCGAATGCTGGGATTACAAGCATGCGCTATCATGCCTGACTGACACCTTTATTTTATAAACTTTAAATACCAGAATTGTGCCAGGTGTGGTGGCACATGCATGTAATCCCAGCACTTGGGAGGCTGAGACAAAAGGATCACGCAGGTTCAAAGCCAGCCTCAGCTACATAGTGAGGCTCTCAGCAACTTAGTGAGACCCTGTTTCCAAATAAAATATAAAATAGGTCTGGGAGTATTGCCAGGAGGTATACTGGGTTCCATCCCCAGTACTACAAAAATAAATAAATAAATAAATTCCAGAATTGTTTGAAAAATTCTTTATTTTCAAAGAGATTCCACAGCAGCTAAGATAATTTCTCATTTCCCTTAAAGGAAATAGAATTGTCCATTTTATTTGGTGCATTCTACCTCTGAGCTACATCCACAGTCCTATCTTAATATTTTATTTTATTTATTTATTTTTTTTTTGCGGGTCTGGGGATGGAACCCAGGAGCATTCGACCTCCAAGCTACACCCCCTGCCCTATTTTTTATTCTTTATTTTGAAATCGGGTCTCACTGAGTTGCAAAGAGCCTCACTAAGTAGCCGAGGCTGTCCGCGAACCGCGGTCCTCCAGGTTTCTGCCACCCGAATGCTGGGATTACAAGCGTGCGCCACCACGCCCGGCTTAATATTTTATTTTGAAACATTTGAAACAGGATCTCATTAAGTTGTGGAGGACTTGCCAAGTTGCTGAGGCTGGCTGCGAACCTGCTATCCTCTTGTCTCAGCCTTTCAAGTCCTGGGATTATAGGTGTGCATTATGACACCTGGTTCCCTCTAGTATTCTCAGCCAGGGGACACCAAAGGGACTATTCCATCTCTAAGGCCATCCTCAAGCCAGAGCAGGTGGCTCAGGGATGGAATTATGTCAACTTAAGCCCTGAGGTGAGAATTACTTTCTTTATCTGCACTATTTGTAAAATTAGTCTCTTGGCCTCTTGGTTCAAAGGAGAAAGAATAAAGCTGTAGGTACTGCTGGAAAGTTTCTGGGCAAATGGAAGTCAACCTTAGGGAAAAGTAAAAGACAGAAAAAGAACGTGGATGTCTATATACCTCGCCAGCCCCTGCTTGAGACTTGGCCTCAATTTTTAAGATTTCTCAGCCAAAATATTCCTTTTTTATTCTAATGTGGGGTTAAGTTTCCTATTGGCTATTTTGTAAACAGCTTGCTATTTTGAATATCTATCGCAGTTTATGAAAGGATCATTTTCCCACATGCCACACCATATTAGTTATCATTATGAATTAGCTGATTTCATAGGAAATATATTACATCTCAGTTTGATATAGTATATAACAGTCGCTGATGATTAATTATTTGCATATGATCATGAGCACTATTTAATTCTCCTTCCTTCCTTCCGTAGTACTGGGGATCAAACTCAGGGGCATTCCACCTCTCAGTTATACCCCCAGTTCTTTTTTATTTTTTATTTCAAAACAGGGTCTTGCTAAATTGCTGAGGATGCTCTTGAACCTGTGATCTTCCTGTCTCAGCCTCCCAAGTACTGAATTTCAGGCATGTGTCACCACAACTGGCTTTCTCTTTTTTCCTATTCTAGTTCCTTGCAAAGAATTTCAGTCACCTGGGTTACATAAGATACCTTAGTATCCTTTTACCTATTTTTATACAATTTGTTATCTTAGGTTTATACAAAGTTCCAAAAATGTTGCAGTAAGTTCTTATATAATTTTTACTTTCTCTTTCTTAACAGTAATATCCCACATAAGCACCATATATTTATCCCAGCTAAGAAGAAACATTAAAGCCAGGTGCTGTGACACATTCCTATAATCCCAGTACTTGGAAGGCTGAGACAGGAAGATTGCAGGTCCGAGCCGAACCTCAGCAATTTAGTGAGATTCTCAGCAACCTTTGTGAAATCTGGTTTCAAAACAAAAATTTAAAAAGAACTGGCATTGCAATTCAGAAGTAGAATATCCTTGGGTTCAATTTTCAGTACCAAGAAAATAAAGAAAAAAAAAAAAAGAAAACAGTGAACATTGATTCAACAAATACTATTGACAAAGCTACGGACTCTACCTGGGTTTCAATAGCGTTTTCAATAACGTTCTTTTTTATGCTTTAGAATCCAGTCCACAATATACCAGTTATTATATTAACTTAACTCTTCTCTGAAGAATTCAAATTCTTGCAATTAAATTCCACATGTTTAAGTCAATCACAAAACTAAAAAGGGCTAAATGATCTTTAACCTAAGAAAATTTGAGAAAGACCTTTGTGTGGCAAAACTTTCATTGTTTTTGTCATTACTGTCTAGAATAATGCCCAGCGAGAATCTAGAATGGCACAGAGAAGGCTGACTCTGGATTAGCCCCATACGCATTATGGTTCTATGTTACAAATACAAGATGAATGAGATACTTTCCAAGGGCCTGCCAAAGCTTGATTCACTTTGAACAAGGACTAAACTTCCAGTACTAGAAAATGTACTATCTGTATACAATCCTGGGAAAGTTACTTAACGATTATCTCTGAGTTTCTTATCTGTGAATTATCATTTTATTAGACATTCAAAACTTTCTAGGAATACCAGACTGTGTCTTCCTCTCTCCTCCCAAACCCTTTTTCTCCTTTTGTAGTAGACAGTATCATCTTCTAGTCCTTCGGAAGCCCAGTCCAAAACACAGATGACATCCACACACATTTCCCTCTCTCTTCTCCTTCTCTCCCCTCTTGGCTGACTTTCCAAGTGACACCTTGAATGTATGGGTTTCTCTGTGTGTCCCCTAGGACCGTGTGACTTTGGGCTATTGTTCCCTCTCATTTGGGTCACTGAAATAGGTTTCCAGCTATCCTTTGGGATTCTGCTTTTATCCATATAATCCATCACCACATTGTAGCTAGAAGAATATTTTAAAATGGAAACCATACCTTGGTTTCACTTTCTTTCTTAAAAATCACTGATGTTGAGCTGGGCGTGGTGGTGCACAGTTGTAATTCCAGCATTTGGGAAGCTCAAACAGAAGGATTGCGTTTCGTGGACAGCCTCGGCTACCTAGTGAGGCCTTTGCAACTCGGTGAGACCCTGTTTTAAAGTAAAGAATAAAAAATAGGGTTGAGGATGTAGCTTGCAGGTAGAATGCCCCTGGGTTCCATCCTCAGTACCGCAAAAACAAAACAAAACAAAACAAAACAAAACGCTAATGTTTTCTTGTGCCACTTAGAGCAAAATCTGATCTCCTTCTTGCAAACTTCTACAAGATCTGGCCCCTGAGCCCTTCCTGCTTTGTCTCTCACTCTTCCCCCTCTCTCTGGATGCTCTAGCTACAGGTCTCTTGGTTTGCTTCCTAATCACACTCAGCTCGCTGCATCCTCAGGGGGTTGTGTGTGCTTGAGGTCCCCCCACCCCATAATGAATATATTTTCACTGGGCTGATTTTTCTTTTTATTTAAGACTCACTTTTAGTGGCAAGAGGCCTTCTAATTCAATATTACTGGTGTATATATTTGTGTATTTCTTTGCTCAAGGTCTCTCCTCTGGTTTGTTTTTGGTGCTAAGGATTGAAACTTGTGTACATGAAGCGTGAGCTCTACGCTGAGCTACCTCCAGCCATTCATTGCCTGCCTTCTGCCACTGGATTGAGTCTTACCTCCCCGAGACCAAGAAATATGACTCTCTCTATCCATATCTTTGGTGCCAGTACAGCAAATGGATACAGCAGGCATTCAATAAATGTTGATTTACCAAGGAATAAAAATTCAAACGATGCCAATATAGGGGTTGGAGAACAATTCTGGTCAAGTTGAGACTAGAACAGGGAGGGAAAATAGAACCTTTCGTAATATATAAAAGAAGACCAGTTTACTGGATTTTTCATGACAAGTCTGAAATTACCTAAATTGCTACCTTCTGGCTAATTTGTGGGCTTCTCTTCTATGGGGAGACTCACATTTTCCAAGATTGTATCTGTTGTCAACAAACAGGCAATTGCTAGGCGATTCAGTTCCAGAAACCACTCTCTTGTGAATTCGGGAGTAGGGAGGTGTGCATGTATATGGAGAATGTTCCTGTCTTTGAGGCTTTCGGTTCTGGTCAGCTCAGAAAGCTCTGAGGTTAGGTCCAGAGTCCCAACAATGTAATGAGAATATTGCAGTTCTTTAAACGGACACTCATTCCAGGTAGGAAACAGAGTGAGGTATATGGTGGTAGTATTTCATCTATGATACATTTAGGATGTTACTCCTTTCTTTTTTTTTTTGGTTAATATTGTTTGCGGTTTATAGATTATTAAACATCTTAAGACATATGTGCAAGCATGTGTGCACATTTGTATATCTGGGGCAAGGGTGGCAGGTCAATCTGGAAATTACTGCCATAGACCAACTTGAGAGCTATTCTAATGGCTTTTGATAATCACAATGTGTTATGGGACTCTTTATTTTTATTTCCATAAACTCTGCTAGATAAACTAGTAACTTTAGGGATGACTTCGAACGTAGAGAGGATGTGGGTTTGAAAATGTCCTCTGTCACGTATGGTATAATGGGATGGCTAAAGCAGGAAAAGTGCTCTTCCCACTCCGGGCCGTACTCTGCTGCACTGTGGTTCCCACCATGGTTATCTGGGTCCTGTGGAGCCTACTGTCTCGCCTCTGACTTTAAATGTTCCTTAGTAAACTGAATATGTACTCTGCTGGCCTCAAGATCCCAGAAAGCAGATTAGTCAAGCCAAAGAACCACACTGGTATTGTCTTCTCCACTTTCTTCTGTCTCACAGACAGGCCGCTACCAGGCCTTGTGCAAGACATATTGGGTGAAAAATTAGAAAAATCTTTTGCCCTCATGTAGCTTTCAGACAATAAGGGGAAGTAGGCTTTAATCCCAGAGTCACGCGGGCCCCTGATCACAACTGTTGTGAAGGTCAGCTCTTGCCCCTGGGAGCACAGAAGGCTCTGGATCCCGGAGGCAGCAGGGCTAGGGGCTGCAGATGGGCCTCCCAAGGAGGCAGGCGTGCGCCTCAAGTATGAATAATACTGATCGGGTCAATGGGATGGGCAGCAGTGGAGTGGGGCGGATATCAAGATGGGTGGAAAGTGTTTTGGAGAAATTTCTGTGCAGAGAGGAGCGTGTGCAGTAGCTCCGGAGTGAGGGAGGTGTGGTCTAATGTCCCGAAGTGAGCTCTTTCTGTACAAGCAAACGCACAGGAGGGAGGGAAGGAGCCGCCCTGTGGGGACCTGAGAGACAGGGAGACAGTAAGAGAAAGCCTGCCTGTTGGTGCTGAGCAGGCGGGAGGAGGCTCTCCTGGATGTAGTGGGGAAATGACTGTCTAGTGGGAGATTCTGTTTAGCCTGAAGTCAGCCTTTCCCTTATTCCCAGGAGACATCCTAAAATGTCTATCTATCCTCACCTAAACCCATAACCTCAGACTACTCAGAAGAAAAGCATCAGACAAACCCAAACTGTGGAAGAGTCTACAAAACAACTAACTAGCTCTACTAGAAACTTTCAAGGTCACTAGAGTGAGGGAATTCTTTGTTTTTTTTTTTTATTTTGTTGTTTTGTTGTTTTTTTTTTTTGTACTAGAGATTAAACAGAGGGACATTGTACCTCTTAGCTACACCCCTACCTCTAATTTTTATTCTTTATTTTGAAACAGGGACTCACTAAGTTTCAGAGGGCCCAAGTAGCTGAGGCTGGCTACGAATCTGTGATCCTCCTGTCTCAGTCTCCCAAGTACTGGATTGCAAGTGTGTGCCACCATGCCTGGCTAGAGTAGGAGAATTCTGAACAAGCAAGGGGTGTGGTGTCTCAGATGAGATCTCAGAGCAGGAAAAGGACGTGGTAGAAAAACGGAGGAAATCTGAACACAGTGTGGACTTGGGTTAATGCTAGCGTGTCGCCGTGGATTCATTAATTGTCACAAACACACAAACATACCGCAGTAATGAAGATGTCGACTACTGAGAAAACTGCTTATCCGCTGTGTGTAAATATTCAGTACATTTTGTATCTTTTCTGAAAACCTACAACTATTCTAAAATAAAAAGTTTAAGTTGTTGTTTTCAGAAAATGTATTTTGGGAATTTCCGAATGTGAGCATCCCAAATCCCCAAACACATGCTGAGAAATTTGAACTTAAAAGATCAGGTCAATAATGTTGTTGAAGGTTTTATCACTGACTTTTTTTTCTTGACCAAATTACCTCTCTTCCACACATTCTGAATTTATTCAACTAAAGTAACATTGCTCTCTTTAAACTTTGCCTGCTGGTCTTACCAAACCATCTTTAGTTCTCTCCTCGTGCTGGTCTTGGATTTGTATGCTCCTGGGTTCACAGTATCCCTCCTCCTCCTCCTCCTCCTCCTCTTCCTCCTCCTCCTCCTCCTCCTCTTCCTCCTCCTCCTCCTCCCTCTTCCTCCTCTTCTTCTTCTTCCTCCTCCTCCTCTTCCTCTTCTTCCTCTTCCTCCTCTTCTTCCTCCTCCTCCTCTTCCTCCTCCTCCTTCTTTCTTCTTCTTCTAGCCCACTTTTATTTTTTACTTTTTGTATTTTTATTGGTGCATTGTAACCTCACATCATAATGCACTTCACAATGATAATGACATACATGTCCAGTTTCAGTGATGTTTAGTCCAGGAGACCAGCCTCGATTTGCATAGACTGGGTGGATTCAAGTCCCCCTTCCTCTAGCCTTCCTATCTTAGCACTAGTCACAATATATTTGGGATAACTGTTTTTGTCTATAGGCTCCTCTAGGGAAGAGACCTAACCTGTATTCTCCATGTCAATCACAATTTGACTGCAGCATGACATTCTTTATTGGTTTGATTGAATGAATAACTTGGCCCAAGTACTGGCAATCCCTTCAGGGTGCCTTGGATCAAGATCTGTGTGGATGCACAGTAATGACTTCCAAAGACACATCTCCCGCTCACTATGATGAGAAGGTTTTGATCACAGCCAAACCTGATGGCTGCCGAGGCTCTCAGATGTCAGCTGGTATCCTGGGCATCACATCACAGTGAATTTGGGTCTCTTCCTTCCTAATTGAAATAAGTAGACATAAATGGAGAATAAACCACGTCCTTCTACTCCCCTGTATGGAAATTGAGGACAAGGGTTTCTGGCAAAGAGATTTATTGGGGACTTGGTAGCACAATTATCTCCAAAATTCTTTTTATTTTTCCCCTAAGGGACCCAGCCTTGAGAAGTACAATGATTGCCCTATTTAATAATGTGACTCACTGTATGAGAGGAGGCCGGGCCGGGCAACTCCCAAATCATAAAGCCAGTCAGAGGCAGTTGGAAAACCGTACTGTTTTCTGCTTCCTTATGGGTTCAAGCTGTACTGTGACAACTTGTCTTTGCTCTACAGGGGTGTGTCCTACAGGTTTGTCTGTAGCTTGGCACCCACTCAAGGGCTCCAAATGGTTCTGTGGGACTTGATGCACCACTTGGGCTTTGCTCCAACCCACACAGTATTTCTTTTGGAAAGGAGGGTTTTGCTTTTCATAAATTGTCTTTCTGAGCTCCCCTGGTGCCCTAGCCCCAGAATTTTCCATGGATGAAATGAATCATATTTAGAGCACTCTGCTAGGATGGGAGTAGATGGGGAGAGTGGTTGGATCCTAATCTCTGTTCATTTTGTGCTGCTGTCCCCAAATACCTGAGGCTGAGTAGTGTATAAAGAAAAAAGGTTTATTTGGCTCACTGTTTTGGAGGCTAAAAGTTCAAAATTCGCTGGCTGTTTTGGTGAGGGCCTTCTACCCACATAATAGCATGGCTATGACATCGCACAGTTGTTCCCATGTACACATGTATGAAAGAAAGAAGGGGCAAGGTAAGAAAGAGATCGCGTGATGGGGCAGGGAGGAAGAAAATGGGCACGGATCTGGCTGAATCTTTAACAGCCCACTTCTTGGGGAGTGAGCCTATTTTTGTGTTATCCGGCCACATCTAGCATCAAACCCTCCAAGCGGAGGGTCAGGATCCGGTTACCTCCGTGAGGCGACTCTGGGAGAGGCAGGAGGGATGCTTAAACTGGACCAATCATTGAGCCGTCCAAGTCCGCGCTGGTGTAAATCGACGCCAACCTACTGCTCACTCATCCATTTGTAGGGAGAGATTGAAGCGAGGTGAGACTGCCCGCAATGGAATGAAGAGCACCTGGAGCAGCCTCGGTTTCTTTTGACTCCTTTGGAGTCTCCCGCTAGCTTCTGCATCCTCATCAGCACATTCGCCTCTCAGGCGCCTACCGCTCAGAACTCTCCATTGTCTAAATTTTCTGCTTAGTAAATTGAGGCTGCATTCACTGTATTTTAGGACAATGATCAGCGGATGATGAAGAACAGCCACGTTCATCTCCCTGGGAGAGAACTGCACCACACAGGAGGAAGGCGTCTCCTGTTTCATGTTTGCCTTCTGATACCATTCTGCGGTGGCGCTCGGCTGCAGGGAGTCAAGAAGGATCTGGAGAGGAGAGAGCTAGAAGTCCTGCTTGGGTTTACCATCGGGACAGTCTTCCAGATGGCATTTTTTTTTTAGGTTTGATTACTAATCTGTAGCTTCTCCTAGATGAGGCCTCTTCCATAAAGATGAAAAGTATCTGTAAGCTGGGCATAGGTAGCACATGGCTTGAGTCTTAGTACTGGGGAGGCCGAGACAGAGACATCACAGGTTCGAGACCAGTCTCAGCAACTAAGCAAAACTCTGTTAAAAATAAAAGACGGAAAGTATCTCCACTCCATTTCTCCTCATCTTCTCTAGGGAAGAAGTCTTGAAAATGTAGACACGGCCTCTAACTGTATTTATGCTCGGCCAGCAGTACCTCACCCTGACCACCCAGTGTCATGACTCTCTTGAAGGTCACCTGTGACCCCTGGTGAATAAAGGGGGAGTGTTTGAAAGAAGGTATTACCCATGCCTGTTCTGTTCTATTCCACATCAAGATCTTTCTGAACTTGAAGTTTTTTTTTTTTTTTTTTTTTTTTTTTTTGGTTTATACTCTCATGATCCCTCTCCTTCCTCTCTGGTCACTCTTTCTCAGTTATCTTCTTCCCTCTAACCTGAAAAAACATAAAATTTTATCTTATTTCTCAAGAAGCTGTCTTTGGCTTTGTTTACCATATACAAAGCACCTCCAATCATATGACCCAGTCAACACCTTCCTCCTACCATCTCAGCTAGAATTTCTAACCATTTCTCAGACATTCACACACAAATATTGCACAGATCCTCATTCTAACTTATTTTTTATTGGATTTATCATTCATATATCATCCCCACCAACTTATTGATGAAACTGCTGTTTAAGTTCCTGAGTTAGAGAAAGGTTCATCTCATCAGCAGTTGTTCTGTGTCGGCCTCTACACTAAACCAGTTCAAGTTGGTTTTACTTCTTTATATTTTTTTAGAAAACTATACAAGTAATATGTAATGTCTATAAAAATTATGCGACCCAGAAATATAAGGCAATTTTCCTCCAGTTCTCTTAGTCTGTAAATCCTACCCTATATACACCTGAAACTGTCTAACTTCAATGAAATAGCCTCCTATCAGTCACCCTTTGAGTCAGAGTGTGCATGCACCAACATGGCAGCCTCTGTTCTGGGTAGGATGGGCCCAGAAACAGAGGTACCCAGGCCCTGGACAAGGACTGCTGAGACCCACGTGTCCAAGATACCCAGAACACCATGCAGAAGGCGATCACAGGCTTCCGGTGGCCCTTTTGCACTGACCATGAAAAAGAAGGTGATCCTAGCTTGATGGAGAGAGAAAGTGGCCAGAGTAGGCCAAGATGAAGTGCAGGGCCCAGGACAGGGCCACACTTGCCTAAGTATCCTACTGATTCCTGTCGTGCCAGTTTTCATGTGAATTAATTCAGAGACTGAATAAGGTAGAGACTACAGGTCATTTAATATTTTTATTCAGCAGGTATTTCTTGTTACTATAAACTGGGACTTAAGACAGGAGTGATGGTGCACGCTTATAATCCCAGCAATTCAAGAGGCTGAGATAGGAGTATAATGGTTCGCAGACAGGCTCAGGTACTTCGTGAGGCCCTGTGCAACTCAGTGAGACCCTGTTTCAAAAATAAATAAATAAAAATAAAAAATAACGCTGGGGGTGTAGCTTGGAGATACAGTGCCCCCTGGGTTCCATCCCCAGTACTGCAAAAAAGAAAAAAAAATAAACTGGGTCTTTCCCATATACAGAAGAAATAACTGGTGAGCAAGAAACAGTCCTTATGTTAAAAAATGCTCATCCATACAGAGTATCATATTATTTTAATGTTATTTTATCTTAAAATTTCAGCAACATGGTTGGGCAAGCAGAGACTGACATTTTCATATAGATAATCAGTGGTGGCTGCATTCCTCTAAATATTTTGAAAGTATTAAAATGCCTTATACTGCTAATACCAGAATTAAGTTTTGTAATGATTTTAGAATTTAAAATTAATTATAATACATTAATATCATTACACAAATTTCATCTCCAGGTCGGTTTGGAGGTTCCTTTAAAGACCAAAAATGGGAATATTATAAGACTCAGCTATCACAACGCTCCAAAACAATTAAAATCAGATTAATATGGCGATGCATGTATCACAATTCACAGTGCCCAAGTCAGGGAACCAGCCTCGGTGTCCATCAGCACACGAATGGGTAAAGAAAATGTGAAGTCAAAACCTGTTTTGCTGACTTAGGCTTAAACGTACAAAAGTGAGATGTATTTAGTGTATTTTGTGCCATGTGGATCCAGAAATTAGTACTGTAGAGACCTGATGTAGGCTTTGGGTTAATAAGAATAAAGATTTTAGATGATTCTTTATGTTTTATCTTTAGGGGACTGTTTACTGGTTTTTTTTTTTTTTTTTTTTTTTTTTTTTTTTTTGCAGTTCTGGGGATGGAACCCAGGGGCATTTGACTTCTGAGCCAAACCCCCTGCCCTATTTTTTATTCTTTATTTTGAAACAGGGTCTCACTGAGTTACAGAGGGCCTCACTAAGTAGCTGAGGCTGTCTGCGAACCACAATCCTCCGGATTCAGCCTCCCAAATGCTAGGATCACAAACGTGCGCCATCACGCCCGGCTTTTAGGGGACTGTTTTTGAATTGTCCGTTTTTGAATTTTAATGCACCTATAGGAACTAGTATCTAGTAGAGTAGCTTGAAGCAGAAGAATAGAGAAGTTAGTATTAGAAGGCTTTGACTGATCTGGTAAATTTTTAAATCTAGACTGGTGAGCAGTGTAAGTAAATACTGTTTTTGAATCTTTTACCCATATTATGGGTCCTATGGGGAAGCTACATTTAGTCACATAATGTAATAATTGGGAAAAGGCCTAAAATGAACAGTTTCATTGTTTAATCAATTAAGAAAAATGAGTATAATCAGGAGGAATGAAAAGACACAAATTTGAGTGCCTGTATAATCCTGGAACTGTCAGCAAAACAGATTTAACTTCTCATTTAATTGGTTTAGGCCTAACAGAACATGATATCAAAAGATAAGCATTAATCTAACGTCCTTTTTAGGTTTTAATGGTTATAATTCTCATAAAAAAAGTTTAAATGGAGGGAGACCCCATTTCAACCTTGATAATTGTCCTGGGAAAATATTTGTGCATGGAACCAGTGCCCTGTAATCTCGAATGCAATCATAGTACAGACAGTCCGGTCCCAGCATCGGACTTACTCCCCTCAGGCTGGTCGGTTTTCTGTTTTAATTTTTCTTTTTTGTTGGTGGTACTGGGGATGGAACCCTTCTACCTCTGGGCTACACTCCAGACCTATTTTATATTTTATTTGGAAACAAGGTCTCTTAAGCCAGTGAGGCTGACTTCGAACCTGTGCGATCCTCCTGTCTCCGCCTCCCAAGCACGGGGATTACAAGTGTGGACCAACACACCCGGCTTCTTTAATTTTTCTAATTCCATCATCCATAAAGGCTTCCAAGGCTGCTGTTATGTTGGCAAAGTCGGGATAACTTTACCCACCATACCATTAACCCCATTTATGAGTCCCTCACTCCCTTCTTTCTTTACCTCCTAATTGTAATGATAATTTACATCTTTGGTCTTCAGGCCTTGTTGCGGGGTTATCTCTCAATTTAGTGGCTATCCTTGGATTAATGATAGATGCCTATATGTGAATTAACCAACTTGCCTGTTTATTCACCAAGATAGTTAATGACACAACCTTAGCTTTGGCAGCCGTCAATATTGAACTTGGCAAAGTATGTCAATCCACTCTTGAAAATAGAGCAACAACTGATTATTTGCTCTTGCTCCATCATCTAGGATGTCAAGAATTCCCTGGAATGTGTTGTTTTAACATCACTGATAATTCAGCAAAAGTAACTAGTTTAATATCAGACATGCAGGAACAGCTAAAACAGATCCAGCAGTATGAAGGGGTTTTTTTTTCCGATATGGTTCCACGTGGATGGCTTGGCTCCTGCCCTTTGTAACTCCCTTTTTTCTTCTCTTTTTTATTTTGCTTTTTGGGCCGTGCCTGCTAAACTGTATTGCGAGTTTTGTTTCTCATAGGCTTGAAGATTTCAAACTTCAGATGGTACTACAAAGATGAACATTTATCGAAACCCCTTGGATGGCCATAGGGACTCCAGACACTCACCCATCTGACTCTCTTGAAGCCAAACTGCATGCATGCACACTAAAGCCAGCCCCCCACACGCCATCCCTGTTCAGCTTGAAGAAGTTAATGACTGAGTCGGCGCCCTTATGCTTTTGCTAGGGGTGCATGCAAGTAGTTAAATTGGGGGGGGGGGTGATGGAGATTGAGCTTATGTTGTTAATAAGAACTGTAAAAATTTAAAAAAGAAAATATGGTGTATAGACACACAATGAAGTTTTACTCAGCCATGAAGAACACAATTATGAGATTTGCAGGATAAAAGAATGGAATTGGGGAACGTGTGCTAAGTGAGATCAGTCAGACTCAGAAATTTAAGGTCTGTGCATTTCCTTTCATATGTAGAACTTGGAGAGCAAAAAAGGAAAGAAAAGGGATGAAAAGGAGGAGAGAGGCCGACAGAACAGTGGAAGGGGATGGAGGGAAGGGGAGAGGAATGGGAAGGTGGGGAAGGAAATAAACCAAATAACGTTGCAAGTTTACGTCAAGGTATCGATATAAATATCACTATCAAGGACAATGTTGCAATAAAAACAATTTCTTAAGTCTCCAAAGTAAGAAATTCTTAGTTTCAACTTGACTACTGAGGTCCATTATTGGGAGTGCACTGCCCTCTGGTGGTGATAAAAGAGATCTTTGTTGCTATGATTTTTGCAGCAGGGTGGGGTGCATTTGTTACCTAGATAGGAAAGATGCATGGGTCTTTGTTGATAAGATTTTTTTTTCAGTACTATGGGCTGAATCCAGGAGCATTATACCTCCAAGATACACACCCAGACCTATATTTTTATTTTTTACTTTGAAACAGGCTCTCACTGAGTTGCAGAAGGTCTCAGTAAGTTGTGGAGTGCCTCATTGTGTAGCTGAGGCTGGCCATGAACCTGTGATCCTTCTGTCTCAGCTTCCTAAACCTGGAATTAAAAGCTTGCCCACCATGGCTGCCATCTTGTTGATAAGATATTGACATCATAAAACTTCTCATTCATATTTGATTTTTCACATACTACTTTTTTCATGCAAAAGTCCCATACTTAATGAAATTATGTTAAAATAAAATCATGCAAAAATAACTACTTTGTGGAGAGTTTTTAATAACAATATTTGAGAATTGTAGCATCAATCTCAATAAGATATGGGGAAAGATACCTATTTTAAAGTGTTTAATATTATTCGGAAAAAAATAAATAGGGACTTTGGAATTCTAACCTAAAAGAGAGGAGGTTCTCTATAAGGTTGGATAAGAAACAGGGCATGATGGCTGGAGATCTGTAATTCCAGTATTTGAAAGGATGAGATAAGGGGATCACAGGTTTAAGGTCATGTTGAGCAAATTTTGAGACCCTGTTTCAAAATAAAAAATATAAAGGGCTGGGGGTGGGGGAGGTAGAATGAAAAAAAGCCAAAAGTGTACCTGTAGGTTTAATTGCGTTAAAGACCAAAAATCTTGATGATAAACCTATTAGCATAGTGATGGGATTAAACCATATGAAAATTAGAAAATTTGCAATATATGATAAAAATGTACCTTTATAACACTATTGAAAGACTTTGTAGGCAGGCGTGGTAGCGCACGCTTGTAATCCCAGCATTGGGGAGGCTGAGACTTGAGGATCACGGTTCGTGGACAGCCTCAGCTACTTAGTGAGGCCCTCCGCAACTTAGTGAGACCCTGTTTCAAAATAAAGAATAAGGCAGGGGGTGTACCTCAGAGGTCAAATGCTCCTGGGTTCCATCCCCAAGCCCCCTTCCCCACAAAGCCTTTGTAAAATGGACATGGTGGCACACACCTATAATCTCAGTATTTGGGAGTCTGAGACAGGAGGATAGCAAGTTCAAGGCCAGCCTTAGCAATTTAGAATCTGATTCAAAATACAAATAAAATAAAATAGGGCTGGGGGTGTATCTTAGAGGTAGAATGCTTCTGGGTTCAATCCCCATTATTACACACACACACACACACACACACACACACACACACACACACACATATATACAGAAAAACAATTTTGTACATTGTATTATTAGAATAATACAAATTAGAATAGTAATGCAAGATAATTTTCTCATATGTCAGACTTATCAAGAAGAAATTCTGACAAAGTACTGGGGTATGTTTGAGAAATGAGAATTTCATATACTTTCTAATAAAAGTTGTAATAAAGCATTGCAAACTTGCTTATGGATCATAAATGATTATGTGTTACAATGTAAAATGTAAATATGCTTTAAGTGTAGCAATTCCAATTGCAGAAAATTTCTAGGAATAACAATAGAAAAACTGACCAAAAAATATTTCTTCAAAGTATTTAGGCAGGCGTGTCGGTTCACACCTGTAACCAGTACCTGGGAGGCTGAGACAGGAAGATCACAGATTTGTGACCAGACTCAGCAATTAATAGATAAAAATAAATAAAATAGAGCATCTTTAACTGTGTTGAGTTTTAGGTGATATCAGAAGCTCTGAGTTTGGGGCTTCTTTTCACAAAGCAGTGTCTATTTCTATTGAGAATTGAGCAGTGTCTATTCCTTTTGAGAATTCTTATTTCCAACCTAAATAAAGAGGTCTTTAATTTGCTTTCTTAGTACTGCTGAGCAGCTATAAAAATCTATGAAAGGTATAGTTTATTTCTTTTCTGTTTTTATTTTATTTTTTTGGTGCTCTGTAGTCTCATCATAATGTGGATCATGTTGACAATGGCATATTTTCACCCAGTACTTGGTGCCCCCCCCCGCTTCCTGTATTACAACAATAACAAAAAATCCATGACAGACTCTGACCACATGTATTTCTTTCAACTCATAAGACTAAAGAAGAAATGAGGAGACAAACTCACAGGCCACTGAGTTTGAGCATTCTAAGGCTAGATTCTTTCCAGAGAAGAAACTTCCAACTTTGTTCCTTAAAAAAAAAAAAAAAAAAGAAACATTTGTTCCAAACCTCAAATTGTCTTCCTTGCATTGTACATATATTTTATGTTCTATATCTTGTGATATCTAAGCAAAAACTTCACCTCTGGGACTTGCTTTGGCCCATGACAGAATGTAGTCATCACATCTCTCGTATGGTGGAAGGTTTATTGGAATCTCAAAATAATGCTCATAGGAGATTCTACTCTTTTTATTCCGGTGTCACACGATTCCAGGTTAGCATCGACAGTTGGATGCAAGAAAGTCTCTATATTTTCTAAAGCTCTTTCTTGGAAAGACCCTTAAAACTCAATGCACTCCAAATTGAATTAATCACTTCTGATCTCTTGAAATTGTGGCTGCTGTCTTTGGAGGTCAACAATAGTTACCATTCATTTAGTTATCTACGCCAGGAACCAGACCTACTCAGAGGCTACCCCAATCAAAGCCCTTGTCCCAGGTCTTAATTAATTGTCTGTTTCCCGAAAGAATATCAACAATGATGATCCATTTAACTTTGCATTCTCCTAACCGGTACATAGTATATATATATTATTAGAATCCCAAATGAGAATTCACATACTTTTGTTTTTAATAAACAAACTCAGTGTTATTAAAGATTGAGTTTGAAGGGAAACTTGCATTTTAATTCCATTCCAAGATTTTTATTTTGTGGCTTATTTTGTATCTTATTACGGTAAACCAATGTAGGGTGTCTAATAAATGCTTAAGATATAATCAAATATGCACAATCTTCAAGTAAAAAAGGAACTTAGAAATAATTCTATCTGAATTCCAGGACTAAGAAAACTCCTTTCCACCTGAAGCTTTACGGAGAAGGAGCCATGTGGCAGCTGGTCAGGCACCAGATAGATTTGATTTGATCCTTTGTCTCTGTCTAGAGTCAAGTGTTGTTCACAGAACATCTTTATAAACAAATTAAACATTGTTGGACAGAGTTTATTCTCTGCTAGAATGCTAAGGAATAATATTTGGCTCAATTTTTGTTTGACAAAGCTAATGTTATGAACATGTCAACACTGAAATTCAAAGAGTAAGTTTGGGGTATAAAAATGTACTTTGGGGGCTATTCAAAAATATAAAAGGTGAAGCGGGAGACCAAAGTTATAGAAAATTAAGTCTCTCATCTGTTACTTTTGACAAGCTAAACCCAAGCAATAAGAGTCAAGGTAGTATTCTAATAAAGCATCCTCGCTGGTTATAATTGAGTTAATCTGTTCTCATCTCCGGCACATCCAGCTGCCAAGAACTTTAATAATCACAGAGTGCAGCAGGATTAGGGAAGCAGTATCCTGTTAAGTTGGTTAATGAAGTAAAGTGTCATGAGATATGTTTTCTCAAGTGGGAAAAAAACATTTGGCAAAAAACTGTCTTTGGTTTGGATGTGACACGCATTTGCCTATTATTTTAAACTTACAGCTGGATGCGGTGGTGTATACCTGTAATTCTTATTACTCGGAAGGGCAAGACAAGGAGGATCACAGGTCCAAGGCCAGCCTCAGCAACTTCAAGGGACCATATTTAAAACAAAAATTAAAGAAAGCTGAGAGTAGTGTGAAGATGGAATATCCCTGGTTCAATCCTCAGTACTATAAATGAATTAATTAATTAATTAATTAATATATTAAAAATAACTTTTGTAGGAAGAAATCTTATCTGTAGGTCTTTTTTGTTTTTACCAGCATCAATGATAGTTCACTGAAAATGTACTTATTAATAGGAGATACTTTGAGAGAGAAGGAGCAAGTGATATTTTGACACCTATGAGATCTCCTGTAGGTAAAGGTGTGTTAGTTGCTTAGACCTTACAGTATTCCCATTGGATAGGTATTGCTATTTTTGTCTTAGAGTAGGAATATGAGTTTATGGATGTTGAACATCTTTCCCAGAATAAGTTGGAAGCTAGGACACCAGGTGAAAGAGTCTGGATCTAAGTGCAGGTCACTTCCAACTCAGAGCCCATTTTCTTTCTACCCTTTGGCCTTGTCCACTCTATCCCTGCCTGGTAGGACACTTTGAGTTTAAACAGAGATATTGGTTTGGTGCATGGAAAATGGCATCTTCAGGATATTTCGTAACACAAAATGAGTCCTTCTTACTGCGACAATGTTTTCCATAACATGAGTAAATCAGAAAAAAATAAAAGCATCTATCACGTAGAAAATTATTTTTTCTTGATGATTGTTATTCTGGCTGGAGTGAGATGGAATCTGAAAATAGCTTTGACTTAAATCTCCCTGATGACCAAAGGTGTTGAACATTTTTTTTTTCATTTAATTATTGGCCATTTGTACTTCGGCTTCCGAGAAGTTTCCGTTTTGTTTTTATTTTTACACTTAGTAAATGGGCTGTTGACTTTTTTGGTGTTGAGTTTTTTGAGTTCTTTATATATTCTGATATTAATCCTTTGTTGAAAGAGTAGCTGGAGAAGTTTTTTTTTTTTTTTTCTGTAGGCTCTCTCTTCACTCTGTTAACTATTCCCTTTGCTGTGTAAACCTTTAATTTGATGCCATCTCATTTGTTGAGTCTTGGTTTTATGTTCTGAGCTATCTGAGTTCTCTTCAACAAGTTGCTGCCTGTGCCATTGTGTGAGAGTGCTTTCCTTGTGTTTAACTCTAGCAGTTGCAAAGCCTCTGGTCTAAGTCCTAAGTCTTTGGTCCATGTTGAGTTGACTTTTGTGACAAAGGTAGAGATCTAATGTCATTCTTCTGCTTGTGGATATTCAGTTTTCCCAGCATAATTTTTTTCTTAAAAAGGCTCTTTTCTCCAACATATGATTTTGGCACCTTTGTAAACAATCAGATGACTGTAGCTGTGTGGGGTTGTCTCTGAGTCTTCTTTTCCATTGGCCTGTGAATCTGTTTTCATGCTAGTATCACACTATTTTTGTCTGTCACTATGATTCCGTAGTATAATTTGCAATCAGGTATTATGATATCTGCGGCATTTCTCTTTTTTCTCAGTATTATTTTATTGTATTCGGAGTCTTTCGTTCTTCCATATAAATTTTAGGATTTTTTTTCCTCATTCTTTAAAGAATTCCATTGGAATTTTGATGGGAATTTCATTGACTCTTTTGACAATATGAATTCTGCCTATCCATGGCCATTGAAGGTCATTCTATCTTCTAGTGCCATCTTTAATTTCTCTTTTCAGTGTTCTAAATTTTCACAGTAGAGATCTTTCACCTCCTTGGTTAGGAACTTTTTGATGCTATTATGAATGAAATTGTTTTTATGAATGATTCTTCACTCAGTGGGTTCATTATTGGTGCATCTAAAAACTGTTGGTTTTGTAAATTGACTTTGTATCCTGGCACTTGAGAATATTATTATCAGCTCTAGAAGTCTTCTGGTTGTGTTTCTGGATCTTCTAAGTATAGGGTTGTATCATTAGCAGACAAGGGTAATTTGAATGCTGCTTCTCCTATTTGTATCCCTTTATTTTTCTTTCTTGCCTAATTTTTCTCTTTGGCTAAAATCATCGAGACTATAAATAACAATAAATGTGGCGAGGATATGGGAAAAAAGCTCATATACTGTGTAACAATGTAAGTTGGTACAGTCAAAATAGAAATCAGTATCAAGGTTCCTCAAATAAACTAATAACTGAACTATCATATATAGTTCAACAATCCATGCCACTTTTTGGTATTTATCCAAAAGAATTAAAGTCAGCATGTTTTATAGACACATGCCTTACCATGTTTATCACAACACAATTCACAGCAGTCAACAAGGGGAATCAGTCCAGGTGTTTGCTTGAGATAAAGGTGTTTGAGATAAAGAGATAAAGAGAATGTGGTATAAATACACAGTTTTATCTAGTCATAAGGAACATTATTCCATTTGTAGGAAAAGAGATGAATCTGGATGGCATTGTGTTAAGTAAAACAAGGCAGATTCAGATGAGTATTATGTTTTCTCATATGTGGCAGCTAGAGGGGGAAGGGTCATTGGGATAAAGGAAGGGGGTACATGGGAGGGAGGAGGGGGCAGCGGGGATTGGAGAGTGAAAATAATCAAAGTATGTGATTTGCCCATGCAGATACGCTACAGTGAAACTCCCTGCTCTGTGTAATTAATATTCAGCAATAAAAAAGAAATTATTCTTTCTACTTCCATCGAAACCCAATTGAGTTTTATTGTACCTAAAACTAACAGGAAAATTTGAAATGTGATTAAAAGTAAAATAATACTATACTATTATTTAACTATTTGCCAAAGGTTACATCCAGAGAAACATGATATACCGGTAAAAGTGAGCAACTGGGGGTCCTAGAGGAATACCATTTCAATTTTAACATATTTCCTCATGCATGCATCTCTTACCATTAGTCTATTTTCTAAGAAAAATAAAGAATAAGGTAGTCTATTTTATTTCTCCTTCACCTCTAATTCTTCCCTATCTCAATTGAAACAGCTAGTAAGACTGCCAGCAAAGCTTTCTCTGGTCCTGTGAGCTCATCAATCAATTTTATAGCTAGAGACCAAATGGTGTAGTTTATGTATCTATCTAGTTCATTATTCAAGAGCTAGCTATCACTTGATAGAGTGGAATTTTTCCTCCTCATCTAGGGCAGCAAACAGTTAAAATGCCATACAATTTAAATCAGGTGAAAGGCAATAAAAATGTCATCAGAAAACAGAAAGTTAAGACTGATATGCTTAATGATAAATTCTAAACCATCTATCTAAGACTGAGAAGCTATTAGGAACACATGCTTCCCTATGATTTGTACAATTTTATTCCAAATAAATAGTTCAAGTATGTATGGAGACTATTCATTCTAACCTATTTCTATTTTTAAAGTTAAACAATCATATATCCAATGTAATAATTACTTCAGATGTTTAAGCAACTTGAATATTATTTTAATTTTCAGAGAACTCCTTCTAAATCAAATTGGCATATTGTAAGCCAGTATGACTTTGAGTCAACATTCCTATCTGAATTATAGAGAAACATATATTAAGGTCACAAAAGGAAATCAACCATGTTAATGGCTGATGCTTAAATAATAATCTTATGACTTGTCATAAAATGTACAATAAATATCCATTTTCTCATGGGCAATTGTTCACATATGTTCAGTTGATTTTGTTTAACAAAATGAATTACAAAAGAACATAAAATTGAGAGACTGTCTTTTGTCATTTAAAGTCTTTGGTCATTTAAAGGTAGCACTTCAGTTTTTAATCATTAATACAAAATAAACCTATATACACTCATGTTATGGCATCATAATAAATTTTAGAAAATTGTAATTAAAATTAGAGTTTCAAAATATTAGCAATGATGCTTTAAGTTATCTTATGCTTTTCATATAAAATAATCTTTTGGTTAATTAGGAAACACTAAGAAAGAAATATTCTCTATATAACTTGCAAAATAAGACTTTTTAAAAAGTTCGATATAGGCCAAACATGGTGGCTCAATATTTGGGAGACTGAAGTAGGAGGATTTCTGGTTTGTGGTTAGGCTCAGCAACCTAGCAAGACCCTATTTCAAAAATAAAAAAAGGTTGGGGATGCAAACTCAGAAGTGAAACAGGTTGAATATGAGGGTGTTGAACCCGAGGAGCTGGAAGCCGACTGTATTTCCTTCTGTTGGCAGATTTCACTGTTTATTTTAAAAATTCCTGATTATGACTAAAATTTGTGATTTTCAAGAATAAAAACTTAAAAAAATATTCAGAGTAACATACAGCATTTAATGTGTGCAAAACTTCCAAAATGTAAAATTCTAGTTATTATTTAGTAGTAATCTCACAATTGTAATATGGAGCTGAAAATAATCCTGCATACTAACTTATGTTTCTTCACTTTCTATAAAGGATATTTTACAGCCTATAATAACTTGTAAACCGGGCATGGTGGCGCACGCTTGTAATCCCAGAATTTGGGAGGCTGAGACCAGAGGATCGTGGTTTGCGGACAGTCTCAGCTACTTAGCGAGGTCCTCCGCAACTCAGTGAGACCCTGTTTCAAAAAAAAGAATAAAAAAATAGGGCAGGGGGTGTAGCTTGGAGGTCGAATGTCTCTGGGTTCCATCCCCCAGACCTGCAAAAAAAAAAAAAAAAAACAAAAAACAAACCCTTGTAAAACCTGTAGTAATTAATTACAGCAGCGAAGATAAAAATGATTTATATTCTCTATATCACATTACAGAAATGACTTCATTATTATAATTTATTTGTTCTTCTCTCATCATAGACACCTGAACCATGATGCTGGAGATCTACAATTCAATGATCTGACACCAAGGAAAGTCACTTAATTTCTCTGCCCGTTTTTCCTTGAGAATAAATGAAAAACCCCCTGGACGTGCGCAGTCCTTAGATGTGATGTGTGCGTAAAGGAAAATGGTTTCTCTGGTTCCCTAGTTTGACACTACTCAGACTTAGAGTTTACTTTTGTTTAGTGAAAAAGGTTTCGTGGAATGAAGAATACCTCTTCCTAGAGACGCAGTTCTTGTGGCTGCCTTTGGGCCTTGCTTACAGAGCACAGAGTCTTGCTGTAAGGGCACTTGTATTTACCTTATGGAGTTATATTTACCTCTTTTCTGTGATGTTTACAAAATGAGTGATTACATCAACTCTTAGGGGAGATCTCTGCCTTAAATACTTTATTTCTCCTAGTCTAAATGGGTTGAAGAATCTGTGGAACTGAAATTAATGACTATTACTAGTGTGATTTTCCAGATTTCTGGCTTCTGACTGGTCGTGCCTTTATTGCCCTGTCACTGGGAAAACTCAAGAATAATTTATTTTGGGTGTAGATCAGGTATGATTAATGACCTTGGCGACAGTAATTTAATCAATCTGTAAATCGAGTCATTTTGTTAGAAAGTATATATCCATCATTACCTGGCCCATTCCATGGGTTTCTTCACGCCCTATCTGTGAGAAAGACACAGCCCTGCTCTCTCCCTTCAGGGAAGCTGAGTTGAGCCTTCTTTGGCACAGCAGAGACTAGTGAAATCGGTCTAGCTGAGATTAGTAGTAGCTACTGCATAGTAATTTTTATTCAGAATCAAGGATAACCAAGGGGTTGAACTGATTTGTATCTGGCATTTAAATCTGCAACCTAATTTTGGTGAGACTTCTGAGGAGCACAGAGGAGAAGGCATGTTATTACCAAAAGTCAATGATCTTGCAAAACAGGAATAGGAAGTAATTTTAAATAAAATAGCAAAATGTACGTTTCAAACTGAAGCTCAACATCATCCTTTTAGTTGTCATGATTTTAGAGATGGCATTATCTCTATTATTAGTTAGGGATGTTCTAGAACTGTTTTCTTATGTGTGGTAGCTCCTGCCTGTAATCCAAATACTTGGGATGCTGAGATGGGAGGATCACAGGTTCAAGGCTAGTCTCCGCAACTTAGCGAGCCTCTATCTCAAGATAAAAAATAAAAAGGGTTGGGGATGTAGCTCAGAGGTATAATTTCCTAGGATCAATCCCCAATACCAAAAAGAAAGAAAGAAAGAAAGAAAGAAAGAGAGAAAGAAAGAGAAAGGGAAGAAAATAAAAGAAAAAGAAGAAAAGATTGCTCATGCAATTAGACAGGCATACAAAACAAATGGTAGCACTGTGAACCTTCAGCCCTGGAAGGTGTTGTAATTATAAACCTGGAAAATGTGAGAACATGCTTTGTGAACTGAAAAAATAGCTGAAACCATTATATGGTTGAGTAAGTTATTTAGAAGACCGTGAAGGCAGCGGTAGCCTTTTTATAAGTAATAACTGAATGATAAATATAGTGAAATAAAGTACAGTCTGATATCGCTTATGGGTGGGGACATGTTCTGAGAAATGTGTTGTTGGGCAATTTTGCTACTGTATAAACCTCATAGGGGGTATTGACATAAATCAAGGTGGCCAGGCAGTCACCAGGGACATGTAATCCTGGGGACCCCATTGCATGCGTGGTCCACTGTTGACTGAAACATTGTTATGTGCCACATGACTGGACTGCCATAAGAGACACAAATAATTGTGTTTTGCCGATATAAAGATAACTGCAAAACTCTAATGAAGAGAATAAAAAGGACACAGGTGACAACAACAGTATAAACTTACCTTGTTCCTTGGCAAGAAGACTTGGTCCTAAGTTATCAACATTCTCTTTTTTCCCCTACTTAGTTTTGAAAACTATATTTACTTATTTGTTTAATTTTTTGCAATACTAGAGATGGAACCCAGGGACATTCTACCTCTGAGATACAACCTTAGCCCTATTTTCATTCTTTATTTTGAAATAGGGTCTCACTGAGTTACGAAGGGCCTCACTAAGTAGCTGAGGCTGGTCACAAACAGATATTGTCCTGTTTCAGCCTTCCAAATACTGGGATTACAAGCTTGCATCACCATGCCCAGCTTTATATATTTGTTTAATTTTTGAGGCAGGGTTTCACCTTATTGCAGAGACTAGCCTTGAACTTGTGAGTTCCCTGCTGTGCCTCTTGAGTTGATGGCATTACCGGTATGCACCACCATACTCAGACCCTTAATTGTTATTAGCATGTACTAATTGCACATATTAATGGAGGTCAGTGTGATATTACAATAAATGTATAAGGCATGCACTGGTCAAATCCATAATTTCTTTATACCCTTTCTCCACCTCCCAACCTCTAGCAAAACTATTCTATGCTTAAGTTTATTTATCTTTTAACTTCTACATATAAAAGAGAATATGTGATACTTGTCTTTCTGTATCTGACTTTTTATTTTTAGAATTTTATTGGTTCAGTACAATGATATATGCTAGTGAAATTGGAAGTGGTATATTTATATGTGCATAGAACATCTCTTGATGTGTTTCCATCTGCATTCCAACCTGCTACCCATTTCCTCTTCATATATGCTGGGGAGATTATTTTGTGTAATATAATGCTCTCCAATTCTATCTACATTGCTGCAAATGACAGAATTTTATTCCTCTTTATGACTGAATAATATTCCAATACACACACACACATCACATTTTATTTAAATATGTATCTCTTTTTTGTAGTACTGGGGATGGGACCCAGGGACATTGTACCTCGGAGCTACACTCCCAGTCCTATGTTTTAGTGTTTTTTAGTTTTTGAAATAGGGTCTCATTGAGTTGCAAAGAGCTTCACTAAGTGGCTGAGGCTGTCCGTGGACGATGATGCTCCGGTCTCAGCCTCAGGGATTACAAGCATGCACCACCATGTCTGGTTATCTATATATCTCTTGATGGGCACTAGGCTAATTCTGTATCAGATATTGTGAATAAGGTCCCCCCAAAACACGGATGTTCAGGTATCTCTTTGGTCTGCTGACTTCATTTTGTTTAATATATATCTAGGAGTAGTGTAGCTCTAGTATATAGTATATATCATATGCAAGATATATTTTAATTCTTTTTACTTTTTAAAAATAATTTTATTGGTGCATTGTAATTATACACTGTAGTGTAATTCAAAGTGATACATTCACATGTGCATACAACATCTCTTGGTGGGTTTACCTCTGTACCATCTCACTACTCCTCATTTCCCTCCCTGTACACGTTAATAAAATTGGTAGTGATAATTTCTTATATCAACATAATATTACTTGGACTGTTTCTTTCCTTAAGCTTCCTTTTTATTCTCCATAATGGCTGTACTGATTTCGAATTCTACCAACAGTCAGCACTCTCTTAATTTATTTTCCCTTAAAACATCACTACGATACAATTCCGATAAACATAAAAGAGATCCTTCTTAGCTAGAAAAAAATGTTACACTGAAATTAATTTGAAAATTAAATGTGAAAACACACAGCATGATTCCTCAGAGGTGGGTAATAAAGGTGCACCTGTTCCAAGCCAGGTGTCAAAATGGTTTTTAAGCTATTTTACTAGAATATGAATAAACAGAGGTGACAAGCCAGGAAAATGGAGTGTGGAAACGCCCACGATGCTTCTCCAGGTGAGTGACTTGATGCGAAGGATCTGAACAGCTCCCTAGAGAGAAATAAGGAAAGAAGGGGCTGCAGGTAAATGAGGAGACAGGCCAGTGGACATGGAAGGGGCTTGGACGAAGGAGAAGGGAAGGGAAAGGAGGCTTGGTGGAAACAGTTCAAGTTATGTTGTGTACACATATCCAGGTATCATTACTGAGCTCACTAACTTGTACGAGCGGCAGGGGAGCTGGCTAAGACCCAGAGGGAAACACACCAAGTGTTGTGTGCATGTGAATCCCACTGAACCTCACTATGTCGCAGGATTACAATGCACCCATACAAGATTTTTTTTTTAAAGAATCGGAAGCGCTCCCACTACTCATGGGACAGTATTATCATCTCAGTGCAGCACAGTGAGCTGGTCTGGTAATAAAAAGGAGAGCTGCTACTAAGTCTCCTCCCATTCTTATTTTCTTCTTTTTTCCCCCCCAAATCTAAACATATTTCTTGCCTTCTCTCCCTTTTACTCTTTTATTTCCTAGTTGGGGATTTTCTGCTATCATCATCGTGATTTTTTTTTTTTTAATTTCTGAAACAGGGTCTCACTAAGTTGCTGCGTTTGTCCCTCAATCTGTGATCCTCCTGTCTCAGCCTCCTGAGTAATGGGATTACAGTCATTCACCGTCACACACAGCTAAGTTTCTGTTTTCTTTTAGGAATACTTATCATTTGTCTCTTATCTCAAGATCCAAATCTTTATTTTAAAATTTGTATCAAATTTATCCACAAGGTCTCCCTCTAAATTCGTGACCTTACCAACAGGTTAGTAGGAGGATACAGGTAAAAATGTCTGGGATTGTTAGTTTCTTTTGGTTTTAAATCCTTTGAAAGCAATATATTTTCATGCTGCTTGGTCTCAGCAGTCTTCAGTGATGGTGTTACATGAACTGGACAGGAGATGTGCAGCTTCCCTGCTATACGCTCCAAGAGCTGCTCGAGGCTGCGAGACCTTGGCACTTGTCTTCTTCAATCTGTTTTCAGTAGGATCTCCTCATATCCCCAGTTCAACCTCTATTTGTTAAATTCCCTGCATCTGAAATCTGTTCTTCCATATCTATACCTACACCCCCATTCCCACTTCTTTTTCTCGGTCATGTCTGCTTGAGCCTGTATTCCCTTGAGGGATATTCCCCAAGGCAAGATTGTGTATTTCTTTTCCTTTCTTTTCTTTTCCTTCCTTTCCTTTCCTTTTCTCTTCTTTTCTCTTTTTGATACTGGGAATCGAACCCAGGGGCATTGTGCCACCGAGCTACATCCTCAGCTCTCTTTATTTTCTAATTTTTCTTTTGAAACAAGGTCTCACGAGGTTGATAAGAGTCTCACTACTTGCTGAGGCTGTCCTGGAATCTTCCATCCTCTCGTCTCAGCTTCTCAAGTACTGAGATTACAAGCACGCACCACCACCATGCCTGGCGTGCATTGCTATTTTACCTCAAACTTTGACTCCAGAGTGAAGCATCATTCGACAAATTCTCGATATGTTATTTAGTTCATCCCCAGCCAGCAGCTCCTTATTCAGCCGAGGTGGCCAATGGTCTCTATCTTAATCTTGTCAATATCTTTGTTAATCGAGTCTCACATCACTATGCATTCATAGTGATGGTGACGTACATGCACACAGCTCTTGGTGACTGACCTCCAGCTCCCTGCCCACTCCCCCTTCCCATCAAGATATTAAGATGGTGTTGGTGTTCTCACATACGGACCAGTGGACGTGATGCTTTCACTGATTCTCTCTCTCCCAGCCATGGACCATTTTAAGCTTCTCCCATTAGTGACGAGTTCTCAGTGGCTGCATCCTTTCCCTCTCCATCCATTCCTCTCCTTACTAGATAAGCTCCTAGATCCAGAATCAGGATCCAGCCCTGCATCTCATCAAAGCAGTTTTTCAAAACATTAAGTTCACTGTAGTAAAGTTCTGGTTCATTTTGCAGCTAGAGCAGCTCCCTGGGTTGCCACCCAGGTGAGTAGCCGCTCAGCCCAGCGCTCCGCTTCCGGTTCCTTGTTCTTCCCCTTGGCATTTGCTTCTCAAGCACGAGGAATTTGTATTTGACTTTCTCTCCTTTTGTTTGGCTTCATTAGAGGGACTTGCTACCCTTGAAAACTTTACTGACTTCTTCGCCACCAAAGATGAATAAAAATCAAAAGTGACGTCAGATTCTGTGGCATCATTCTTGTGTTATTTCTCAGTTAGGGTAGTTGGTTTTAAAAATATTCAGTTTCATAAAAGTCCTACGTATGTTGACGATACGGAATTCACTTGTCAGTTTCCACCTGGATCAAATTATCTGTCCTTATCATGTGATCATCTCAGTCTTTTTTTTTACTTTCTTTGTTTTAAATTTCCAACATTTATTATATAAGTATATAAGTCATGAATGAATTATCAAAAAATCAGTTGGAATTCATTTGTTCACTTATTTATGGCCAGTAGCTTTTATACTTAACATTTATCAGAATCACCTGGGGAGTTGTTAGGCCATTAGCTGCTGGACGCCATTCCCAGAGTTTCTAACTCAGGAAGCCGATGGGACAGATAATGTGCATTTCTGATAGGTTTCCAGGTGATGTAGATTCTACTAGTTTGGGGATTGAACTCATATGTACTTATCGGTGCTAATGTAAAAACTTTTTAAGAAAAAAATGGTTGTATCTTTATTTTATTTCATTTGAAATTTTCATCAACATATTGAATTTCCTAAATCCTGAAATCTGATATTTTACATAGAAAAGCTTATTGCAAGACATACATATGCAAAGACATGCTTCTGACCTTTTTTATATACTCTAATTCCTGTTCCCATTTTTACCTTTTAGGACTCTTAATAAAAACTATATGTTTATCAAGCAGGTCAACAATTGTGTCTGAATGACTCCCTATCAAAAGCTGTAAGACTAGCCAGGCGTGGTGGCACACGCTTGTAATCCCAGCATTCAGGAGGCTGAGGCCAGAGGATCGTGGTTCGTGGACAGCCTCAGCTACTTAGTGAGGCCCTCCACAACTAAATGAGACCCTGTTTCAAAGTAAATTGATAATAATAATAATAATAATAATAATAATAATAATAATAAAAACAGAGCAGGAGGTGTAGCTTGGAGGTCAAATGCCCCTGGGTTCCATCCCCAGGCCCATAAAAATATAAAACAAAAGCTGTAAGACTGAAATGTACTGCTTCTATTATGATCTTAAAAAAACACCCGGTATTACAGGTGGCTGCATACACCTGTAATACCAGGACTTGAAAACGACTAAAGCAGAAAGTATTGCAGGTTCAAGGTCAGACTCGGCAACTTAGTAAGACCCTACTTCAAATCAATAAACCAACCAACAAACAAGGCTGGGAGTGTAGCTCAGCGGTAGAAGGTCCTAAGTTCAACCCCCAATACAAAGCAGAAAAGAAAAAAAAGTTCTAAGACTTGAGAGATAAAAGAAGCCCAAACAGAGCAGATGTTCAAATAAAAACACCTGAGGATGAGGGTGATAATTACATAATTACATGTTTGACACTGCTGCTGGCCATTTTTCAGGGTTATGTAGGAGACAAGAGTGCCTTGCAATGAGGAAGGGACTCTGGAGCTGAGCAAGGAGGATGGACGGCTGGGCCTTTAGTTTACTTGCAAACACACCCTTAGATACTCAGAGCACTGGCTATAAGCTGAGAACATCTACAACACGTGCTGTGCCTTGAAAGAGTGAAGATGTCGCCTGGGCGCATGGACTGAGCCAGTGTCTGCTTTGATTCCACGGCAGGAAGGCCGGCTGCTGTCTGGTGGACACATGGGTGCCAGGGTCCCCTGTGTGCTGCACTGTAGATGTACCGTCACCACAGCTTTAGGCCACAGTTTGGCTGTGTCCTTCCAGTGGAGTCTGAAATGCAAGGAGTAGTTGATTATGCACATCCATGAATTCTTCCATGTTCTCAAAGTTTGCTTGGGAGAGTTCTTTTTTTCTGGGCTTTCTCTTAAGAGAAAGCTCCCCTCCTTTGTTTTTTTAAAACACATTCTGTCCTCTTTTGCATTTATTATGACCCTACCTAAATATTGAGTATGAATCTTTTAAAAATTAACTTTAATTTTTATATAATTATTTCAGATTTTCTGCCTTTAAAAGAAAACTTTGAATTTTATTTCTTTCCTATTTTATGGCTAGTTCTCTTTGCAGCTTTTCAATTTTTTTCTCTTTCTTTTTATTTTTTTCTTTTTGTACAGGGGATTAAATCCAGGGACATTCTACCTCTGAGTTACACCCTCATCTCTATTTTATTTTTTATTTTGAAACAGGGCCTGGCTAAGTGGCTGAGGGCCTCACTAAAATTGCTGAGGCTAGCCTAGAACCTGTGATCCTCCTGTCTCAGCCTGCCAAGTACTGGGATCATGGATGTGTGCCACCACACCTAGCTAAGAGTTTTCTTTTAAAGACCATAACAGAAGCAGTATATTTCAGAGATCCTCATGCCAATTATAAAAATAAAAGCTGTTACCAATAGCAATAGTTAAGAAGGAAGCAAAATTAATATAAATTTGTTGACATCTAAGAGGCTAATAATTAGTTATATTACTTTCTTCAACTCCCAAGTTCAAAATTAAATGAGATGTAGGACATAGGTGGGCAAATGCCTATCAAAAATGTCAGTCTCATTAAAGAAAAAGTTCAGTAGAAACTATGAATGGAAACCAGGGCCAAACCGAGTTTTCTAACATTCCTTCAGAATTTAAATTCCTATTCAATAACAGCAGAGTTGGAAGACCACAAGTCTATTCCCTGCCCTCCCCAGCTTCAAAAACAGAGCACTTCTGTTGATGAAAACACATGCCTATTTCAGTAGCTATAAGGTTGGAAAATGTACCTTGTGGAAGTCAGAGGCAAATTTACTTACCTCGTTCTGTTTTGGGTACTGGGAATTGAACCCAGGGGCATTCCACCTCTTAGCTACACCCTCAATCCTTTTTATTTTATGTTTTGAAACAGGGTCTTGCTAAGTTGTCAAGGGTCTTGGTAAGTTGTCAAGGATCTTGGTAAGTTGTGGACGCTGACTTTGAACCTGCGACCCTTTCATCTCAGGCTCCCAAGTAAGAGATTACAGGCATGCACCGCCAGGCTGCCTTGCATGCAAATCTAAAACATAGACTGTCTATGGAAGAATAATGCTCTTTTTAACGAGGCTTCTTACACTACAAAATAGATGGGAAGGTAATGTTCTGTGAGATACACAAATACGGATGATGGGCCAAAAACCCACTCAGGTTTGTTCTTCAAAACCAAGTGTGAGAAAAATAAGAAAAGTGAAAACAAATTCCTAAAGGGAAAGAATTTGGTAGTAGTATTAAAACACCCACACCCACACACCCATACACACACACCCATATACACACACAGTATGGTAGATGGAGTCCATATTTGAACTCCTTAGAATTAGCTTGAAGTAGTAGAATGAATGAGTGTAGACATGTAGGTAGAGTAAGAACTCTTGCAGGCAATGTATACCTCTAATAGCACTTGAATTCTTAGGACAAATTTCATGATTTGGGAGTTTCTTCCAAGACTATTCTCCATAAGGTTATGAAAACTCTCTTGAGAACAATTCCATGTGCATTCTGAAAAAGCCCAGATTTATTTATTCTGCCAGCATAGTCGCTCAGAATAAAGATGTCCATAAGGCAAGGTTGCTCTGAGAGCATTTTAGTGTTTATGTTTAGCAGATGGGCCACAGAGACCGGCCAAGGGATAGAAGTTGACAAGCTTGGAAATTATGCCAGGGCTCATGAAAACAAACGTCAAAAGAGATTTTTGTTTATCAGTATCCAGTAAGTCTAACAAGCGCATATCTATATTTTAGGAACCTCTGGGTACAACCTAATATGTTCATTTTTCTTTTCCCCTAGACTTAATGAAGCTGAGTACAGCGATTGTTTATGTTAAGCTATGTATCCATTTAATTGGAATTAAAATCAATGAAGCTTTAAACAGTCATTAATTCAATTATTCCAAATCATTAACATTTACTGAGAACTGATAGGTAACATACATTCTGAGAATTACTGGAGATATAAAACTGCATATTACATTAGTTCTTTAGTCAAGAGATTCAGGGGCCCTTTGGGAAGATAAGCTTGCAAACAAATTGTTAAACTATACATGAAAAATCCTATCATATACTACCAGGCACATGGTACATTAGTGATACCAAAGAATTGCTCAAGCCAGTAGGAATCAGGGAAGGTTTCATAGACATAATAATCAAGAAAATACATATTTAACAAAATATTCCCACAGGCTTCAAGCACAACCTCATATGCCACAGCAGACCACATTTTGAGATTGTTAAATTTTTGATAGTGTCATTAAGTAATGCTCATTGGAGAACAAAGATCACTTACCTAAAGATACCCTGTCAGAGAGGCGAAAGTTGCTGATGAGCAAGCAACTGTTTGGATTTTTGTGCTTTTCTTGTTATTTTGATGATAGAAGGATATGTCATAAGATAAAGGGAAATTTTTAGTTTCCTGTTACTTTAACAATCCATTGTGTGTGTGTGTGTGTGTGTGTGTGTGTGTGTGTGTGTGTGTGTGGTACTGGGCATGGAACCGAGGGGTCTTCTACCTCTGGGCTTCACTCCCAGACCTATTTTATACTTTTTTGGAAACAGGATCTCGCTGAGTTGCTGAGAGCCTCACTAAGTAGCTGAGGCTGGCTTTGAACCTGTGCGATCCTCCTGTCTCAGCCTCCCAAGCGCGGGGATTTCAAGCCTGTGCCACCAAGCCCGGCTTAATCAAATGTTTGAAATGATTCCAAGGGAAATTTTTGAGATTAGCCAGATGGTTTCTATTCTTTCGATTTTTTTTCCTTCAAAGTCTAGGCATTTTGTATGTAAAATAATCATGAGAGAAAATTTCACCAAAAATGTGAGTGGTTTCAGGTTATTATTACTATTTATAATGTGCAACTTCTGAAACCTCCATGATGAGAAAGCTCAAGATCCAGGCTTCTGTGTTCTGAAGAACCACTTCACAGGCCAAGGTGCACAGCAATTATCATTCACCAGATGGCAGGATGCTAAAAGAATTCGCTGGCAGAGCACTGTGGTACTCTGGTTTCCTAATTGGAATTTCACTTAAGGCCTTCCTATCACTGCACAATTCTGCGATTCATTATTAAGTAACATCAAATATATATGCATACTCTGAACTAGCCTCCGGCACAGATGAAGGTACTTTCCACCAAAACACTACAGAATCTTCGATCTGTCAGGGACTTTTGTCTACCTATCCCTGTTTCCTGTGGAATGCTCCCCAATCTTGTCTTCTTCTGTTTTCTAAGGCAGTTATGTTCATTATACTCTCTTTGGCTTCCTGACTCATAAAAGTAGAAGATCTTTTTTCAATCCTTCCTCCCTCTCACCCACCCTTAACATGATATTAAATATCAGAAACAAAGGCCTTTTGATCTTCCTCCCTCCGCAGCTGGTCTTTCTGATACAGCCTCCTCCTGCCTATTTCTCAGTACACTCGAGGCTCTGCTACAACTAAGCTGTCCTCACCTCTAACACAGTCTATTCTAACTGTCTCCTGTTTGTCTTTTTCTGCCCTCAGTCTTGGCGTGGCCACACTAATCTCCATATTGTCTTAGCATGTTATTTCTAACCTATACATCCCATCCCATCAGTCTATTTAAAAATTCCCATTGGAGATCACTTTTGGCTTACCAGATGGGAAAAAAATGAAAAAAATTAATTTGGCAGAAACTCGCAATTGCTAAGAATATGGGGTAATGGGCACTGTCATGCCCTGGTGGTAAGCCTATTGAATCTTTTTTTTGCTGGGCACTTTTTCATTATTTTTCAATATAAAATATTTTTGAACAATTCCACGGCTATTAATGTTGAAACATTGCTTTTAAGACCAAAATTTACAAATAACCTAAGCATTTAACAATAGAGAAAGTTACAAATATAGCTTGGCATGTACATATAACAGAATATTATGAAATCCTTAAGAAGAAAGGAGATCAAAGTGTGTTGCTGAAGGGAATATTTTCAAGATGTATTCTAATGGAACAAATAAGATTCAGGGCATAAACTCACTTATGTAACATTGATTTTTCAGTGAAGTATCACATATATTATCTCTTTTTGAGCTTCACAACACACATATTTCCACTTTACATGTTCCCAGATGTAAACTTAGCTCATCCTGTAATTCTGGAGACTTTTTTCAATTTTTATTTTAAAATATTTTAGATGTTAGGGTTTCAAGAAATTTGCCAAAATAGTACAGAGGTGTATCTCCACCAGCAGGGTATAAATGTATCTGTTAACCTCACAGCCTTACCTGGAGGATGTGTTTTCTAACATTTAAAAATTTATCATTTCAAAATGGCATCTCAGTGCTGTTTTACATTTCTCTAATTATGAGTGGGTTTGAACATTTTTTTTATACTTTGAGGCTTATTTTTATAGATCTCTTAGGAATTACTTACATCTGTTTCTAGTTTTTCTATCAGATTTTGGGTCCTTGTTTTCTCATTTAAGAAAATATATTTGGATACCTAAAATTTCAGTCTTTTTTCCTCTGGTAAATGTTACAAATATTTTCTACAAGTTTGTCAATTACTTTTTAATTTTGTTTATGGTGCCCTTTGCTATGAAGAATGTTTTTTTCTTTTAAAATTTTATGCAGTCAAGTTTTTCAATTTTTTAAAAGTTGTCTCTGGATTTTGAAAAACATCAGAAAGCCTTTCCCTACTCCAAGATTAAATGTTTCCTTTATCTTCTTTACAACACTAGGGATCGAACCCAGGACCTCAAGCCTTGGAGGCAAGCACTTCTCAGCCCCCCTTCAGTTTTTGCTAGTATTTGTAATGGTTTCGATGTTTACCTTTAGACTGCCCATCCATTTGAAGTGTTTTGAGTTTATTTTCTTTTTCCAAATCACAAGCAAGTTATTCCAGCACAACTTATTAAAATATTTGTATTTTTCATTGTGATTTAAGATGGACACCTTTCAGACGGCCTAATAAACTTCCACATATATTTGGGTCCGTATTTGGGTTTTCAGTTGTTTCTCACTGGTCTATTTATCTTAATTTATTTTCTTTTTGTACTGCTGAGGATTGAATCCGGGGGCATTCGATCTCAGAGCTACACCCCCAGCCCTTTCTATTTTTTATTTGGAAACAGAATCTCACTAAGTTTCTTAGGCTGTTCTCAAATTTGCAAATCTGCAATCCTTCTGTCTCAGCCTCTCAAATACTGGAATTACAGGCATGCACCACTTCACCCAGCTTGGTCTGTTTACCTTATAAATCGGTACCAAGCTGTCATAAACATAGAAGCTTATGTTAAATGTTCATATTTAATTGGGCTAGTTTTCACAGTTTTGAGGGTTTTCCTAAATATATCTGAATGTTTTTAGTGTAAATTTTAGCATCAACTCTTTTCTAGCTGTAAGAAAAAATACATGCATTTATACATTCTTTAGAGACAATTAACATCTTTATAATGCCACATCATCCTATCTGAGCGCAATGGATGGCTTTCCATTTGTTGAAATTTTGCTTTTGTGTCTTCTAGAAAAAAATTTTCTTTTTATAGGCTTTATACATGTCTTTTATATTAATCTTAAATATGCTATTATCTCTATTGTTATTATAAATGAGGACTTCTCCATCATACATCTGTGTGTGTGTGTGTGTGTGTGTGTGTGTGTGTGTGTGTGTGTGTGTATGTGTGAATGGTAGTGGAACCCTCTGGGCTACACTCCCAGACCTATTTTTTATATTTTATTTGGAAACAGGGTCTCACTAAACTGCTGAGAGCCTCACTAAGCAGCTGAGGCTGGCTTTGAACCTGTGCAATCCTCCTGTCTCAGCCTCCCAAGCACTGGGATTGCAAGCGTGTACCACCATGTCAGACTCCATCATACATCCATAGTTGGTTATTATTTGTGTGCTTTGAGTTTTTCAGTTTGTTTATGTCAATTTTATATCTGGCTACATGACTGCATTATTTTTTGTTTGTGTTAGTTTATGATTCTTAGATTTTCTAGGTGTATTATTATGTAGTATGCTGATAGAAACAGTTTAATTTTTTAAAATTATTTTTTTTTTGGTACTGGGATTGATCCTAAGGATATTCTACCTACAAGCTATACCCCTGGCCCTATTTTATTTACTTATTTTTATTTTGAAACAGTGACTCACCGAGTTGCTTAGGGCCTTGCTAAATAGCTGAGGCTGGCCTTGCATTTACAATCCTCCTATCTCAGCTTCCCAAGGCTGGGATCTCCCCCCCCACCCCCTCTCTCTGTACTGGGTATGGAACCCAGGGACATTCCACCTCTGAGCTACACTGCTACACTGCCAGCCCTATTTTTTTATTCTTTGTTTTGAAACAGGGTCTCATGGACTTGCAAAGCGCCTCACTAAGTAGCTGAAGCTGTCCTTGAGCCACAATCCTCCTGTCTCAGCCTCCCAAATCCTGGGATTACAGCATGAGCCACCATGCCTGGCTCTCTTTTTTTTTTAAGTCCCATTCTCATGCCTTTTTTCTTTTCTTTTTTTATTAAATTGCATTGACTGGTAACTCTAGTGTAATGTGAAATAATGGTGGAAATAGTGGCATATTTGGTTCCTGATATGGGGGAACTATTTTCCATTTTTTCCCATTAAATAACTTTAAGGTATGCATATTTTATAATATTGAGAAATAAACTTCAATTTCTATATTTGACTCTTTTTTCATTTTTTGGTGGTACTGGGGTTCCTGGAAGCCCTTCTACCTCCGGGCTACACTCCCAGACCTATTTTTACATTTTTATTTGGAAATAGGGTCTCCTAAGCCAGTGTGCACGGCTGGCTTCGAACCTGCGCGATCCTCCTGTCTCTGTCTCCCAAGCGCGGGGATTGCAAGCATGCGCCACCACGCCGGCTATATTTGACTCTTTTTAATCATTTATGGATGCTACATTTCGTCAAAGTCCTTCTCAGCATCTTTAGTGACAAATATATGATTTTCCTCTTAGATTAATTGATGTGGTATAGGACATTAAGGGATTTCCTAATATTGAACCACTTTGCATTCTTAGAATAAATCCACTTAGTCATTGTGTATTATTTAATATCTCTAGCATTGAATTATGTTTACTAGTGTTTTATTTAGTATTTTTACACATATTTGACAGACATTGGTCTATAATTTTCTTTTTGTTGTTTTCCTCGGGTTTATCTATCAGTGTAATATTTGTTTTAGAAAAGGAACTTGGGAGTTTCCTTTTCTCTGGAATAATTTGCAGGCCACTGAGCTTTTCTGGTTTGGTAGAATTCTTATGTGATACCATTTGAGGTAGATGCTTTTTGTGGGCTAGTTCCTATAGGGGTTCAATAGTGGCCCCCAAGTTGACATTTTCAAATCCTCATCTCTAGAATCTGTGAAAGTGGCCTTATTTGGAAAAAGAAGAGTCTTTGAATCTTTGTGGATATAATTAAGGTGATGATCTCAAGATGAGATCCCCCTGGATTAGAGTGAGCCCTAAATTCTAGGACGGGCTCCATATAAGAATCAGAAGAGGAGAGGGAACAGGACTGAAGAAGAAGGTCATGAAGAAATAGATGTTGAGGTTGGAATTATGGGACCACAAGCCAAGGAATGCCAGGATCCCCAGAAGCTGAAGAAGAAATAAAGGACTCTTGCCTGGAAACTTTCCAGAGTATGCATGCACGTGGCCCTGACAACACTTTGATTTCAGATTTCTGACTCCAAGAACAGTGAGAAAATAAATTTCTGCTGTTTTTAACAATCAAATTTTATCAAAATTTATAATGGCAGTCCTAGTAAACAAATATAACCTTGATTAATTTTGAAACTTTTATAGAGGTTTGTCCTTCAAAAATTTCTAATTCCACTTGGAGCAAACTTTAGCATTCTATGGAATACCTAAGAAGTGATATATTTAATCCCAGTTTTAAAATGTATTTGTGCAGATGTCTGAAAGTTATTCTTTCAATTAAATTTCTTCTGTTTCAATGTATTTTCACATTGACCTTTTGTATTTTTATGCTTTCTTCCTTTCTGGTGATTAACTAAGCTAGTGATATCTTCATCTTTAATTTTTTCAAAAATGTTTTGACTTATTAATAAGAGGAGGTATTGTTTTTCTATATTCTGCCTCATTATTTTCTGTCCTTTTCTTTTCTTTTTTTCTCTTTTCTTTTCTTTCTTCTTCTTTTCTTTTCTTTTGACCTGCTTGGTTATACTGTTGTCCTTTTTCTGGTTAAGATAAAAAACAAATTTTCTTATTTTGTTATTTCATTTTTACTAAGAAAAATGTTCACTGCTATTTATTTTCCTCTGATCACAACTTTAAATATCTTCATGGAGCTTGTTATTTAGTATTTTCATTGTTAAGTCATTATTTACACCCGATTTATTTAGTAGAAGTTGTGTTTTTGTTGTTCTTGGTGGTGGTGGTGTGTGTTAATTTCTATGCTGAAACACTTGTGCTTGGAAACATGAATAAAATTGGCACAGGCCCCCAACTCATATTATATCAAATGAAGATTTATTTTTCTGATTTTGGTGAACTCTTAGTATACTAGAAAAGTCTTAGTCTAAGAAAGGTCAATTACATTCAAACTTAGAAAAATATAAATTTAGTGAATTTTTTCTCTGCTCTTGAAATGAAATATTACAGAGTGAAATAACTAGCCCCATTTTTTCCCTTTGTTTTCTACTGCATCCAAATAAATGAATTTTCTTTGTGTCCTCTTTTTCATAAAGCCCATGGTAAGGTCATTCATTTTGTTTAAAACATATTAGTAGATTGAAAAATTAAAATAGGCTAGATTTAATGTACAAGAACTAACTCAGAAGCCAAATCTTCCTCATGCTTATTAATATAATAAAACTAATTTTATATATAGAAGTGAGTTTTTAGATAATTTCTATGGTTAAATAATATAATATATAGTTTTAAATAATATATAGTTTTGAATATATATTTAAATATATAGTTTTAAATAATTTTAGAAGACACTGATATAAAATTGTGCATATTCAAGTTTCTAATAAATTGTATGACTATAAATTCTCTTGCCTAGCTTTAATTTAATATCTAAATGAAATCTAAAACCAATAATAGATAAACCTAAGGATATGGCAGATATAAGAAATTTTAATTTTAAGCTAGTATTAAAAGGTTTAATTAAATTATGTGAGGATGTTTCTGTCTTTCTTACCATCATAAGAGGCAATGTTGGTTTCCTTAGGTGGCACCTTTCCTGAGTGCTAAAATATATTGTGAATATCTGAACACTGGCCTAATTTATTTGAGGTTGGTTCCAAATGAAGTAAAAAATTAGCACTTGGGAGGCCGAGATGAGAGGATCACAGGTGTTTTGAGGTGAGCATGCAGTAACTTAGAAAGACCTTGTTTTAAAATAAAAATTGAAATAGGGCTGGAAGTGTAGTTATGAGGTAGAATGTCCCTGGCTTCAATTCCTAATACCACAAAAAGAAAAAAAATCAAAGATGTCTAATTTAGCCAGCCGGGTGTGGTGGCGCAGGCTTGTAATCCCCGCACTTGGGAGGCTGAGATAGGAGGATCACACAAGTTCGAAGCCAGCCTCAGCTACTTAGTGAGGCTCTCAGAAACTTAGTGACACCCTGTTTTCAAATAAAATATAAAAATATAGGTCTGGAGTAAGGAGGTTAAAAAGCCTCTGGGTTCCACACCCAGCACCACCAAAAAAAAAAAAAAAAAAAAAAAAGTCTAATTTAAAAAAGCAATAGTAACTGAGTTTTTGTGCTTACACAGGAGAACAATGTAACTAAATATCCAAGGCCTATTAAATTACCAGTACACTATTGTGAATGCTGACATGGTAAGTAGAATAAGTATAGCTAGAGGTGTGGCTCAGGGGTAGAATGCCTGCCCAGCATGTACCAACTCCTGGGTTGGAGCCCCAGAAATGCACACACATACACACACACTTGTATTTGAATAAAAATAAATCAGCATTAACATCATGTTGTGAGAATGTGAAGTTAATGTGAGCAATTTGTAATTAGTAATGTCTGTTGAATCTCAGTGTTGTAGTCTTTATAGCAATCCTATCTTTTTTTGTTTTTGTTTTTGTTTGTAGTACTGGGGTTCCTGGAAGCCCTTCTACCTCCGGGCTACACTCCCAGACCTATTTTTAATATTTTAATTTGGAAACAGGGTCTCTTAAGCCAGCGCGGCTGGCTTCGATCCTGTCTCTGCCTCCCAAGCGCAGGGATTCCAAGCATGCACCACCCCACCCGGCTTAGCAACCCTATCTTTAACTGTCTAATAGCAATTTAACAATTTAGTAGCCTTCTTTGTAGTAATGTGTGCAATATTATAAGACAATTCAAGCATAAAGTCCTGTGAAAATGTTGAGAAAAATATATAGCATCTATAGTATTTTATAAAGAAACTTAACTCCTGGATAAATGTGCCAGGTTTATAATTTAGAACATTTAGTTGATTGTTAATCAAATATAACATGCCCATTAGTTCTTGTGTCCCTTAAGTAAATTATCTAAAAGAGAACATCTAAATAAATCATCTAAACTTTGTTTGGATGGTTTGTGGGATTTGGAAACTGAGAACTAAGATATATAAGATCTTTAAAGATCATTTTTTTCTTTGAGTCATGTTGCCAGAACCACACACGTTTTGGTTGGTGACAAGTGATTAAACATGCAGGTTCCAGATGAAATAGAGAAAGGAAGCAGAATGAAATCTATCTCCACACAAGAAAATCATGCCCCTTACTAATAATGCTTTGACCATATGGGATAAACTAATAGGATTTATAATACCTCAATCCTCTTATTCAGTAAAAACAAGGAAAATACAAATCATAATCTAGGATTTTACTAAGATAAATGAGAGATCATTTGATGAAAGGATCATTGTGTGGAAGACGAGGAGGAGGAAGAATAAAAGTTCTATTTTACTGCAAGAGAAGTTTAGAGGTTCAGTCCATGTTCAGGCCAGGTTTGTGGAGACTAGAGCATGGCAGCAGGAAACAGAAGGAGATTGAAAGGCTAGACTCTCACGTCATGGAGGCTGGAAACAGAGTGAAAATAGGGGGAGGAGAAACCACATAATCCCAAGGCCATACTCATGGGGACCCCTGCTTAGCAACCAAGCCCTACTTCCAACATTGCAATCTTGTTTTGTATAGGTGTGAGGGAGTCATTCAAACCCTTAAACTTCACCCCTAGGGTCCTAGATATCACGGCCATTTCATGATGCAAAATGCATTTAGTCCATCTCCAAGAGTTACATGCTCTTAACAATTTTAGCATCATTCAAAAGTCCCAAAGTCCAAAGTCTTTTTGGAGATTCAAGGTAAATTCTTGACTGTGAGCCTCTGTAAAAACAAGAAGCAAGTTACATACATCTAATGTACAATGGCACAGAGTAAACATTTACATTCCCAAAGGAAAGAATAGGGCCATAGGAAGAAGGAGAGAAACCGGAACAAGATCAAAATCTAGCAGGGTCAGAATTTGATCTTGCAACTCCACTTTTGGCATCTGAGTCCCATGATGGTGAGATATGATTTCCAAAGAGCCTTGGCATTCCCACTGCTATGACCTGGTTGGTTGCAGTGGGTGGCATATTGGCTCTTATATCCTGCCTCTATGGTTTGTAGCTTGAAGCTTTTCCTTGCGGTTCTTCCACACTTTTGGCATCTTTAAATCTCAAGGGTTTTCTTTGTAACCTTGGCTTCATCCTCAGAGATTCACAAATTCTTCCATCTGGGCTTGCTTGCAGGAATTCTGACCCTGCCACTCATTGGATTCATAGGCCTTCCTTTGAAATATGAGGGGAAAGCCTCTATCACCCCTTTTTCTTCAGAAGAGCCAGCATTATGTGAGGGCAAAGATTGGCTGCCAGAAGAAGTGGTCACTTTCTCTCTAATTACTACCAACGGGCCCTTTTCAATCAGAGATGTTGCGCCTGCCTTCATTCAGACCACCACTGGCCCCACCGCCATCGTGACTGATGCTGGGACTGCCTCCATCATGACTTCCACTGCCTCCTTCCTTCCATCCATCTTACTTCTACAGCATCATCTCTCTGGGACTCAGTTTTACATAGGCCTTTCTAACCAAACTATCAATCTATAAAGTCTCTCCATTTCACTTTCCTTTCCCAAAATTTGGTATACAATTTGCTGAATGTGGACATCAGTATTCATAATGCAGTTTGGATACTTTGCTGTTTTGAGTTTCCCTCTGCCAGTTTAATCATACTATGCTCAAGCAAAACGCTCATAAGTTTTTGCTAGAAAGTAGCACGTGTGGCCTCTATCATTTTCTTATTGTGTCCTCTTTGTCCTCTGAAATCTCCTGAGCACAAACTCTACCATCCACCTTTCTATAAACATCCTGGTCCTCCCAACTTTCCCTCACAAGCCAGTTCCAAGACTCACAAAACACATGGTCAAACTTTTGTACCCCACTCCTCTGGTACTAATGTCGGTCTCGGTCAACATTCTCATTGCCATAATCAAAATGACTGACCACACAACTTAGAAAAAGGAAGATGTATTTGCTTATAGTTTGGAGATTTAGAGTTTGAGTCAGGTTCAGGATGAATCTGAGGAGCTCAAGGCATGGCAGGAGGAAGCAGAGAGGAGATTGTAAGGCTCCACTCTCACATTGTGGAGGCTGGAAACAAAGTGAGAGCAGGGGAAGAGGAATCATGGAATCCTCAAGACCACACTGTCAAGAACACCTTCTTAGCAACCTAGTCCTGCTTCCAACATGGCTATCTTATTTGCATGAGGGCTAGGAGGGCATTGTAAATCCAAACAATCACAATAATATGTTATGCATACAATTTACTAGAAACTTCTGGATATTACCAGGTTATCTGAGATATTTCAGAACTGAGGTGTGTGTGTGTGTGTGTGTGTGTGTGTGTGTGTGTGTGTGTGTTGCTGGGGATGGAACCCAAGGTTTCATGCATGCTAGTCAAGTGCTGTCCCACTAACCTATATCCCCAGCCTCCAAAGGAACATATTTTACAATTCTGCATTTTGAACATTTCTCAGTTCTCAGTGATGCACAGTAATGTTAGAGAATTACCCAATTGTTTTATAATCCCTCCAGCTTAAGAGAGTTCCATTTTATGAAGCCCATGCTTCTCCGAACACCTAGTTTTATCTACAGTGCAGTCCAAATGTCTACCACATAACCATTTAGAGTTTTAACATACAAATTCTCTGATTTGAACTACAGTAATACATGCATACCCATGTTTATAGCAGCACAATTCACAATAGCCAAATTATGGAACCAACCTAGGTGATTGGATTACAAAATTATGGGAAATACACACAATTGGACTCTACTCGGTGATAAAGAACAAAATGTTGTCATTTGCAAGAAAATGGAAGGACCCGGAGAACATTATGTTAAGTGAGATTAGCTAGTTACAGAAAGTGAAGGGTCATATGTATTCTCTAATATACACAAGCTAGAGAGTAACTGGGATAAAAGAAGGACTCCAAATAATGGAGGCAAAATCTTAGTGGAGCCAGCCAAGCGGTCTAAGGGAAGGGGAGGGGGGGAAACTGAGGTTCATTAATGGCAATGCTACTAGCCATAGCCTACGTGTACATGGCAATCTCAGTACTCTGTACTGGGAAGGGGAAAAATGGGTAGGCATGGGAGAGGCCACCAAGTACTGCGTGCACGTCACTGTCAACATGATTTACATTATGATGTGATATAATGCACCAATAAAAGCACATTATAGAAAAAAGGCAAAATTCTCTGACTTCTGAAATAATGAAAATCTTGTCATTCTCTTGTCTAGTCACCCTCTTCTTTTTTGACTTTGTACAAATGTACAGAGAGTTGAATAAGTGGTCAGAGGAGATTCACCCCGTGAACAAATATTTGCTGAGAATCTACTACTCATCAGGCCGTGGGTTGATGTTGAAATATTGCTTTAACTCTTTGGAAAAATTCCAGACAGTATGCTTTAAAGGTTCTGATAGAGGAAGAGAATCTTGTTTAAAGAACAAAGCAAAACAAAACAGAAAGAAACATAAAATTCACATCCAATCTGTCTAATTCTGCTTAGGGGAGAACGGCAGCAATGCAGTTGAAGCAAAAATATACCTATCAGATATATTTCTGCCCACAGAAAGAAAATTTTTTTGCTGTTTCCCAATATCTCAATGCTGTAGTCTATACTGTCTATATTTTAAATAAATTTATAATTATCAGGGTGTTTTTACATGGAAAAAAAGATGTCTAAGAAATTTTCACACATGGACAGCCTCAGCTACTTAGGCCCTTCGCAACTCAGTGAGACCCTGTTTTAAAATAAAGAATAAAAAATAGAGCAAGGGTGTAGCTCAGAGGCCGAATGCCCCTGGTACCATCCTTAGTCCCGCAAAAAAAAAAAAAGAATTTTTCAAAAACTCAGCTTCAAGAATAAAATTTCAATTTATTTAATCTTTCTGACTTTTTCCCGAACAATCTTTTCTACCACGTTGATGATATGTATGTTGCTTGTGAAATTAATTGCATACATTTACCTCTTACAGCCATCTAACACAGAGAATCACTATGTCAGTTTACAAGCTGTTCCTTTGATATCTCGTTTCTTCTCAGTGCTGTTCAGTATTCTGGTGCCAGACAACTAGTTCATTCATACCTTCACTCTTACAGAGTGCATGCTGGTGGAAGTGTCTACTCATTGCATTTTGGGGGCATGAGGGAAGAACACTGGGAATTGAGCCCAGGGGTGTTGTACTTTCAAGCTTTATTTCCTGATCTATTTGATTTATTTCATTTTGAAACAGAGTGTCACTAAAAGTTGCTGAGGCTAGCTTTGAACCTGCGATCCTCCTGTCTCAACTTCCCAAGTACTGGAATTAGAGTCATGTGCCACCACGCCCAGCTTCATTGCTTTCTTCTAGGACTTGCAGTCTTTTCTCCCCAAGGTCTACTACAGAATCTGGATGGGGAACTAATCAAAACAGTCTTTCCATATGTCATGAAAAACTGCAGCATTTAAAATTCAGTGTCTATTTGTGGTCCTGAGTTCTTTTGCATGGAGTGGTATATAGAAAGAAGCAAAGAAAAAGAGGTGAAATCCCCTGCCAGCAGGCAAATCCCAGGTCCCAGTCAAATCTGAGACTCAACTCTACTCCTGCTATTAGATCGTGAGTGGTCTCTCTGTCTTCTTTCTATACATTTCCTTGCATCTAACCTAGTCTCTGTCTCCATGAGGAGTTTTTGTGTATGTGTATGTGTGTTACTAGGAGTTGAACCTCAAGGTATTATTACACCTTTGGGCTACACCCAGAACCCCATTTTATTTTATTTTTTATTTTGAACAAGGGTCTGGCTAAGTTACCACATGCTTGCCTCAAACTTGGAATCCTTCTGTCTCAGCCTCCCAGATACTGAAAGTACAGTCATTCACCGCTGCACCAGGCTGGAAGTCTCTTAATTGTAAAGGATTCACTTCTAATCACCATAGTTCAGTATCACTGCTGATGGGTAGACAGTGGGGAACAAAGATAAAGAAGACATGGCCCCCAATCTCAGCACCTTTTATTTACACAAATACTCTCAGGACAGGGAAATGCAAGGTATATTTTACACAATGACCTACTTCTTATAGTACCTAAAAAGGTCAACAGGAGTCTCTCCTGATTCATTGAACTACTTTTCACAATTACAGGACAAAGTATTTATTGACTCATACATTTTCTTTCACAATCTTGGTAAATGTAGGTAACTATATAGGAGTAAATGAGGTGGGTTTAATTTTATTATGTGAAGAGAGCACTTATAATTCTCTACAATACTGATAATATTTTTTGTTATTTAAGAGCTGACATTTCCGTAAAGAAATTAATTTCCTTAGTTGTTACTGATGGTTCAAGGTGCTAGAAGGTACTGCAAGAGACCTTCCCACACAAGGTGCATACATGTATATCAAGACAAAAAGAAAGTATATGTCAAGACTGAAAGGCAATAAAATATTGCCTGTGTTTCTACATATATTATTCTTGCTGAAAAATTAATTGATTACCCCCTCCTTTCACTATTTCATTGTGGCCTTCAACTAAATCTAGGTAAATTCTTACCTAATGAATTAATGGTACTTAGCTCTTGACCTCCAGTTCTATCTTGTTGGTTCTTCTTACTCAAACTCTGTTGTCTTAACCTATAGCAACTATGTTCTAGATTCAAGGCCTAATTATCTATACTGCTAAATACAGGTGATTGGTGGGCAGGTTATTAAAGAATATAGGTTAATGGAACTGGTCTTGTGATGTGCCCTGCATAGGAAACTAGTGAACTAGATATATCTACAGCTACATTAGTTTGCCATGAATACCATTAAAAAAGTGCCAAAGACTTGGCAGCCTAAACAATAGAAGTTTATTTTCGCACAACTCTGGAAGCTTAGAAGTGTGAGCTGAAGGTGCTGATGGGGTGGTTCCTCGGAGGGCTCCCTCCTTGGCTTGTAGATAGCCATCCTTTCTCCATGTCTTCATCTGGTCTTTGTTCTATGCTTGTTGTGTCTCTATCCTCGTCTCTTATAGGAACACTGATCATGTTAAATTAGGGCTCAAACAATGACCCCATTTTACACTAATTATCCCCTTAAACACCCTGTCTCCAAATCCAGTCACATTCTGAGGTGAGAATTTCAAAATGTGAATTTGGGGGATGCAAAATTCAGTTCCTAATAGGTAGCTTAACTATTATAACAGTTACAGATGAATAATGGATGAGTCATTAAAGAACATGTTACTAAGACTGGCCATTTGATGTACCCTGGGGTAGAAATCCTGTCAACTACATCTGTGTACTTGCTGTAGAGTTGGATGAACAGACTTGTGGTTGCCCAAGCCTGGATTCAGCCTTTGAAGTTATTTGGGAATATATATATATTTTTTCTGAAATCTAGCCCTGTTTTAACTCACAATTTAAATTTGCTTAATCCTTTCATGTGTAAAAAAGTATTGACAAACCTAATTAATGTCATGGTTTACAGTAATGTATGAGCAGCGCCGCCAAATTGAATATTTCATGAGGGTTCACTAAAAAGTGCTTTTTAGACTCTTGCTAATAAGGAGTCGGCTACTATGATACCTGTGGGTAGCTATTGTGTTTTTATTAAGCATGGCTCCTTGGAGATTTTTATTCCCTGCTAGACACCAAAAAACAGCCCACTTAGTAGAGTAACTGCTAACCATCAGCTATTAAGCAGTACCACTTTTTAAAAATGAAAAACAAAAGGAAGGCGCTGTCTGGGATACAAGAAAATGTTTTTATGGGTCTCCACAGGATCCTTTCAGGAATGCACGAGGAGGGAAATAAGTGTAAATCTTTGGAAAACCAAGGAGTAATTTAGACAAAAGAATTTTTTTGAATAAAGGGTAGTAAAATCATTTAATGCTTACCATATGATAGACTTTTTGAAGTTAAAATAAATTTTGTTGTTAATTTGTGTTTAATACTTAAGTGTGTGTTTATTTTCAATGTTTATTTTCAGCTTTCAGTGCTTCTCCAAATAATTATTCTGTGCTATATGTCATGTATGTAGGTATGAAAAATTTGAGAATGACGTTAGTGGAATTTATACTGATTAGATCACTTGGTTGTGTAAGGTGGCCCTGGGAAGGTACAGATGTGCTTTATAATCTTCAAAATCTGTAGTATATCACCATCAATTCAAAGAATATAGTATATCCACTAACCACAAAAAGACAATTTAAAGGCAACTTATTAATGCAATACAGATTATACAAACTGCTATAAAATGGAGCATTTTCCATTTAATCAACCATTACATGTGGGTCTGCAAAAAAAAAAATTGGATGAAATTTCTTGTATTCAGAGGAAATAAAATTGGTCAAATGCCATTTCACTGAAATAGTGCCTCTTGATCATCTGTAGCAGCCCAGAAAAAGACTCCAGCTAAATAAAAACTGTATTATTAGAAGCTGAAATAGCTGTTTGGAAAGACTGTCTATATTTGTCTTTCTAGGACGAATGACATCTTATTTCTTGGCTTATAATCCAGGAAGACTGAAGAGGTAAGCATTCATTTGAGTATAGACCTTGGGTAGTTTTAAATAATAATTAAATACGTTTTCTGATCCGGTAGGAAAGTAAGAAGCCCAACACCAGTTGTCAGTTGAAAAGTCCTCCCTCCATATGCCTTGGACAGTCCTTCCTTTAATTCCTGGTGCTCTAAGCATGAAAACTGACACTGCCGCTCTAAGCAGTTTCTTAATTGTGTGTGTGTGTGTGTGTGTGTGTGTGTGTGTGCGCACGCGCATGCAGGTGCACATAGGTACTCAAACTAAAACAGTTCTGCTCATCAAAGGAAACCCTTAAGAACCTAAAGAGAAAGCCTACAGAATGGGAGATTTTATAAGACACCACTCTGATAGAGGGCTAATATCCAGAATATACAAAGAGCTCAAAAGACTCTACACCAGCAAAACAAATAACCAATCAAGAAATGGGCAACTGAATTGAATGGACACTTTACAAAAGAAGAGATACAAATGGTCAAAGACACATGAAAAATTGTTCAACATCATTAGCCATCAGGGAGATGAACATCAAAACTACAATGGGATTCTGTCTAACCCCAATGAGACTGGCAAGTGTAAAGGAGTCAAATATCAACAATGCAATTCTACTCAGCTATAAAGAACAAAATCAGGTCGTTCGCAAGAAGATGGAAAGACCTGGAGAACATGTTAAGTGAGATCAGCCAAGCACAGAAAGAGAAGGGACATATGTTTTCTCTAATATGCCCAAACTAAAGAATATTAGGGATACCAGAGGGACTCCAGATAATGAAGAGGAAACCTCAGCAAAGCTAGAAAGGAAGGGTAAGAGAGTAGAAGGCTGAGGTTGATTAATGGAGGAGCTACACTCGAATATGTGTATAAGTGTGAATGTAGCATGGTCAAACTGGACACTTGTTGTTGGGAGGGGGAAAAGCAGAAACGGGAGGAGGAGGGCACCAAGTACTGTGTAAATGTATGCCATCTTCAATATGATCCACATAAAAATAAAATAATAAAAAACAAATACTTATGTATTGAATTTAAGGTGTCATACTAGGGTTGTAGAGATGACTGAAACTAATGCTCTTGCTTTCAAGAACCAGTAGCTCAGGTTGAGTGAGGGCTGAGCATGTGGAAGGGGTAAGTCGACAGTCAGTTTCCATGGAGCATGGTCACTGCTATCCCAGGACTAAGCAGAGTATTTGCAGAAGGCTGCTATGGGGGCAGCTCACCGAGGTGCCCTCTTTGACCATCCACTGAATTCTTGGCACTTAGAACCTCTTATAGTTCTTCAGTTCTTTTTACAAATAAGGAAACAGATTTATCAGATATAAGAAACTTATTCTGAGCCACACATCTGGGAAATCACTGAGAAGGAATGGTAAATTATTTACATTCTTTACTAAAGCATGCTCACTCTCAGTTGCATTTGGGGTAGACAGAGAGTATTTGAGTATCCCCTGAGTTTCCTTCATCTTTGAGAACCACTCAAAGTACCTGAGAGTACAAGTGTATGAAACTAGAAAACAAGGTACTAAAACTTGACCTCTAGGTGGTCAGATCTCTGGACTAAACTGAAAGGTGTCCTTTCAGAGCTCAGAAATTGCCACGATTACTAAAGAGCCCAGTAGCTCATGACCAGCTCATCTCTTCTTTCAATCACTAATTTACTAAACATTTCTTGATATCTATTTTGTTAAGGAAATATGCTAGGTACTCTAGATGTGAAGATGATAGCAATCGTATTGAAACTAGATATTGGAATTAGCATTTATGGAATGATTACTAGAAAAACAGGTACTATATAAGTGCTTTACATGTGTTAACTCATTGAGTTTATTTAGCTACTATATTAAGAAGTTACCCTCATAACCCTTATTTTAGAGACAAGAAAACTGAGAAACATAGGCATTTTGTCAAATGTAAGAAGACATTAAGGAAGAGAATATGGAATAAGGAGAAAGAAATCTGCTAACATATCTGTCACTTATAGTAAAACACAAAGAAACATAAAGCAATGTATTCAATCCAGGAGAAAAGGAGCAAAGTCAGCTCTGAAGTTGACCTAGAGAGGTTAGAAAAGACTCTCAGAAGGTGATAGCCTGCCTGCCTTCCTTCCTTCCTTCCTCCCTCCCTCCCTTCCTTCCTTCCTTCTTTCCTTCCTTCCTCCCTCTCTTCCTCCCTTCCTCCCTCCCTCCCTTCCTTCCTTCCTTCTTTCCTTCCTTCCTTCTTATTTTGAGTGGTACTGGAGAATGAACTCAGGGATGCTCTACTTTAGAGCTACATTCTCAGCTCCCCCATTTTTGGTTTTGTTTTGAAACAGGGTCATGCTAGGTTGCTGAGAATCTTGCTAAATTGCTAAGGCTGGTCTCAAACCCGTGATCTTCCTGCCTCAGCCTCCCAAGCACTGAAATTACAGGTGTGTGTCCACACCCATAGTGTTAGTTTAATTTAATTCTTGGAGTGAACGGATCTTCACCAGTAGACAAGGAAGGCATCGCGGCTTTCTAGAAAGAAGCCTGAAGCACATACGAAAGGATGAGTGTGTTCTGAGAGCAGCCTATCCATGTAACGTTAAGCCCTTCAGTTTAACTGGATGGCAGATTGGGGAACAGCTGCATTTTCTCTTGTTAAATTTGTAAGAGTAGGAAATAGACAGAATTAATTGGATACTTACTTAATAATGCAATGCTTTCACCATAGAACGGAGTTTGTGGTTTTTTACATTGTTATTCTGTCTCATATTTGATCATCATGGCTGAAAAATTGGCAATGGAAGAATCTCGTCCCCTCCTACCACAGTTCAAGTTAGTTATCACTGGAAGACGAAGGAATCGCACCAATTATAAAAATGGGAGTTGAAACTTGTTGCCTGCTTACATCCAGGCACTATGCTAATAGCTTTCTTATGAATTATTTATGTTTAATCTAATAACACTATACCAGGCCGGTATACTATTAGACTGCATTATAGTTAAGAAAGTTGATGCTTAAAGAGGTTATGTAACTTTTCCATTGTTATTTGACAATAAATCCCAGAGACAAGGGCTTGAATCTGATTTGCTCAACTTTAAAGTAGAAAAGTAAGTGTTTTCGCTGTAAGTGCTGAGGCTAGTTTCAAACCTCCTTTCCTCCTATCTCAGCCTCCCAAGTACTGGGATTATAGAAGTGTACCACCATCCCCAGTATATTTCTATGCCTATTAATTAATTAATTAATTAATTTATTTATTTTGGTGGTGCTGGGGGTGGAACCCAGAGGCTTTCTACCTCCAGGATATACTCCCAGACCTATTTTATGTTTTTCTTTGGAAACAGGGTCTCACTAAGTTGCTGACAGCCTCACTAAGTAGCTGAGGCTGGCTTCGAACCTGTGCGATCCTCCTGTCTCAGCCTCCCAAGCGCGGGCATTACAAGCATGCGCCACCACACCCAGCTTTTCTATGCCTTTTTAAATGGTCCTGAAATTAAAACATCCCTACTGATTTGTGTGTGTGTGTGTGTGTGTGTGTGTGTGTGTGTGTGTGTGTGTGTTTGTTTTACTGGAGATTGAATCTAGGGATGTTTTACCTTTGTGCTATGCCACCATCCATTTATTTTATTTTACTTTATTATTTTATTTTATTGTGGTACTGGGGGTAGAACCCAGGGACTTTTCCAGGCTATACTCCCACCCCTATTTTATACTTTATTTGGAAACAGGGTCTCACTAAGTTGCTGAGGCTGGCTTTGAACCTGTGCGATCCTCCTGTCTCAGCCTCCTATGTGCTGGGATTACAAGCATGCACCACCAGGCCTGGCTTATTTTATTGAAACAGGGTATCTCTAGGTTGCTGAGAGTCTTGCTAAATTGCTGAGGCTGGTCTCAAACCTGTGATGCTCCTGTCTCAGCCTCTCAATTGCTTGGATTACAGGTATGTGCCACCATGCCTGGTTTCCTCTGTTCTTTTAAGTAGCCTTGAATGAACTCTAATACACTGTTGGCTTTTTTAGAGGGCTGGAACTTGAAAATATATTGTTCACTAGGTGGTTTATATGTAAAGATAGGGTAGATGCTGTGGTTTAAAGCTGTGTCCCCAAAGGCTCATGTGTTAAAGCATGACCTCAGCCTGTGTTGCTGTGGGGAGGTAGTGGAGGGGTATGGCCTCAGGGAAGGAAGTGAGGTCACTGGGGATGTGTCCTTGAAGGAGATATTGGGCCTCTGGTACCTCTTCTTCCTCTTTTTTTAATAAAAAAAAACATCAGGGCTGGTGGTGTAGCATAAAGGTAGAATGCCTGATAAAGGAAAAAATGGTGAAAGTATATAGACATCCACTAAATTAATAAGCTTATGTTTCATAATGAATAATTAGAAGCTGTTTTAATAAAGTAGAAAGCCTAAAATGTTCTTTACCACTGTTCTCACATAATATTGTTTCAGTGTAATCGTGTGTGTGTGTGTGTGTGTGTGTGTGTGTGTGTGTGTGCTCGAATTGAATCTAGGGTTTCACTAATACTAAACACATGCTCTATCACTGAGCAACCAGACCCTTCCAATGTAATTAAACAAGAAAAAACATCTGATTATGCATTGGAAAACATTATACCTGGTTCCATCATCCTGGCAGTATGTCCCATGAGAATCACTGAAAAATGATGAGTATCATCATTACTCACTAACATTCACTGAGGGCTTAAAACCACTGTGAAAATGTCACGGCATATTCTATCCTGTTTGATCCTCCTGATAGCCTCACGAGGTAGGGAACATTAAAATCATAACTTATAGATAAGAGAATTGAAGCTTAAACATTTACTTGAGGCTTCAGCGGGTTCACAGTACATTGAGTCAGAGCGGATCTCAAGCCCACCGGGGCCTGAGCGACAGACGATGTCTTCACTACCATGCTTTCCTGTGAGATGGCCAGCTGAGGAAACTGCATGCGTATCACCTTAGGCATTACATCTCTGTCTCTGTCTGTGTCATTGTGGGAAGTGTAATGGGAATGGATCACTTTTTGCAATAGCAACAGAAATGGCATGTAACAAAGGCAAAATGGGGGCAATTAAAAAGACAAACGAAAAAACCTCATGGTAATTTAACCAAGCATGTTATATGGAATTACAAACTCCACTGAGGTGTATGAAGAATGACTTAGATGAGAAGATATGTCTAGTGCTTGGATAGGAAACCACAAGGGTGTCAACACTTCCTAGGTTATTCTATAACTCAACATCATTTAATCAAAATGTAATGGTTCCATTTGCTAAATTTTAATAGATTTTCTAGAAGATAAAATAATACTTGAGAAAGTGATTGAAACCAGGCATGGTGGATTATGCCTATAATCCTAGTATTTGGGAGGTGGAGACAGGAGGATTACAGGGTTAAGGTTAGCTCTAGCAACTTAGTGAGGCTCTCAGCAGCTTTGTGGGACCCTCTTATCAACTAACTAATCAACTAACTAAATAAGTAAATAAATAAAATAGGGATATAATTGCAGCTCAGACCTAGAATGCCTCTGGGCTCAATCCTCAAAACCACAGCAAACAGAAAGAAAGAAAGAAAAAAAAAGAAAGAAAGAAGGAAGTAAGGAAAAAAGAAATTATTGAAAGGAAATAATAATATGGTACTTACCATACCCAGTATTGTAGGCAGTCTGCAGTCTGAATCTCTTCCCACTACTCCTAGTTTATGTAAAGGTGTACTTTTTCCTGTGAAAAAGTATGGCATAAATATGACATATATATATATATATATATATATATATATATATATATATATAGTCAATGAACTAAGTTACCAGGAAAAACACACATATGGTTTTGAATAAAAAGAGGATTCAGCTAGGCATGGTGGCACACACATGCCTATAATCAAAGTACTTGGGAGGCTAAGACAGGCAGATTACAGGTTTGAATTCAGAATGTGGTACTTTAGTGAAAACTTGTTTTAAAATAAAAATTTCTGGGGTATAGTTCAGTGGCAGGGCAGAACACCTCTGTGTTCAATAATGAGTAGCATGTGCATGGGGCACGCACACTCACACACATACCTACAGACACACACATATACAGACACAATAAATAAGTAAGTAAAATGGGGGTATAACTGCAGCTCAGAGCTAGAATGCCTCTAGGCTCAATCCTCAAAACCACAGCAAAAAGAAAGAAAGAAAAAGAAAGAAAGAAAGAAAGAAAGAAAGAAAGAGAGAAAGAGAGAAAGAAGAAAGAGAAAGAAAGAATAAGATAGCATGTAGAAAAAAGTATTCATGCAAAATAACACATTTTGCAGTTTTCTGTACACATAGAGAAAATTCTGGGGAGATGTTCACCAAAATGTTGGCAAATGTCTTTGATTAGTGATACTTTGACAAGTTGTTTAGAGATACTTTGGTGACCATTGTCTTTCTTTTGTACACTTTTTATATTGTTTGCATTTTGTATGATAAGCATGTGTTAACTTCATAAAGAAAAAACTATGCAACCTTATTCAATAAATAAAGTTAGATCCATACACATGAGATGGGGCTGGTCCTTCTGCCTTGTAGGAGGGAGGGTCTGGAGAGGTGGTTGTGAGTGTACCTTTCCACCCACTGTCTTTTATCACAGGAGTTTACACTTTAAGTCATTAAATACCTGACGATTGGTCCAGTAGTTCTTAGATACCATATCAGCTATAAAAATAATGCTGAGACAGAATATTCCCTCTTTCCTCTTTTGAGATCACTGGCATACATTATTTGACTGAAAAATTGTACTGCTGCCTGTGGTTCTACAAAAAAAAAGTCTGCTTTAAATTTCTTGGCTTTCCGGGTGTGGTGGCTCACTCTTGTAATCCCCGCGCTTGGGAGGCGGAGACAGGAGGATCGCGCAGGTTCGAAGCCAGCAGCGCTGGCTTAAGAGACCCTGTTTCCAAATAAAAATATAAAATAGGTCTGGGAGTGTAGTCCGGAGGTAGAAGGGCTTCCAGGAACCCCAGTACCACCAAAAAAAAAAAAAAAAAACATAAAAATAAAAATAAATTTCTTAGCTTTATGGGCTGGAATTCAAAACTGTAAATTATATGATAGTTATATGATAGTAAACTTTGCAGCTATTATTTAAGTATTTGTAGAAGACACTGGTGTATTCAACAAATAGAAAAACTAAAGAATAAAAAATATTACTTAAATGTACAATAAAAAGTGTTATGTTGATGTGAAGCTGCAGAGAGTTTTAGAAAAGTCTTTGAGGTTAGGGGTAGGGGGGGGCTTTCTCCCTGGGGAGCCTTCTGTGAACTACAGTGAGTAAGTGAGTCCTTCCCTCTTTCTAATGTACTATATGGCTGGTGTTTTAGCTTAGACTTAAAAAAAAAAAAAACTACACATCAATATCATTGCTAATATTCTGATCATTATTTTTTCATCAATTATAAAGGTTGCTTTATTTCTTCTTTTATATGTGACTTAAAGAGATTTTCTATATTCTCCCATGTGGTTTAGTTAAGTTTGGAGGTTATAATACTGGGCAGATATGTTTCAGGCTTTTCTTTATATGTGAGACATATTTTATAGAAGTAGTCTGGAGATTATATAATGTAGGAAACCAGTTAAAAGTCTATATGACATTCAAAAACAAGAAACTGGGAGATGTTAATGAAGTAAAATTGTAAAAAGTGATAGGCAATACAATAAGTAGATAATATAGAGAGCTCAAGTAACCCAGCCCTGTCTTATTCTATATCATTTTTTAGCTGATATTTATCTTAATAATTCTCTTTTAGCATTTATCTTTAGCCCAAAGAACCTTACATTTATGCATCTTTCTCTTTGAGCAAAAATCTGTCATTTTCAAAATATTTTTATTTATTTATTTTTGTGGGTCTGGGGATGGAACCCAGGGGCATTCGACCTCTGAACTACACCCCGTGCCCTATTTTTTATTCTTTATTTTGAAACAGGGTCTCACTGAGTTGCAGAGGGCCTCACTAAGTAGCTGAGGCCGTCCGCGAACCACGACCCTCAGGTCTCAGCCTCCCGAATGCTGGGATTACAAGCGTGCGCCACCACTCCCAACTAATATTTTTACATTTATCACCTTATTTCATCTTCACAAAACACTTTTAAGGACACTAAAATATTGTTAGTCCCATTTCTGATGTATATATAATTATCATTATTATTAAATCTTAACTTTATAGTTTAAAAAAATAAAGGATGAAAACCTAAAATCTAAGATAATTTTAGTACATTACAAATACTCCCCTGTACTTTAATGTTCTTCAAATCTTTGACCATCTGTGTAAGTAAAATGAAGCATATGTGGGAACATATATAAAATGTTCATCTCTTCAACAAACATTCCTACTGTGTCTATAATTTCATAAATACCAGGAACGCTGAAGAACAAGAGAGATAGTGTTTCTGTCTTCAAGAAGCTTCCATTCTAGTAGATAAAGTTGTAAACAGATACATAAATATTTGTTTTGTAAGATGCTCATAGATCATTTGAAAAAAATTAGTCAATGCCGGGCGTGGTGGCGCACGCTTGTAATCCCCGCGCTTGGGAGGCTGAGACAGGAGGTTCGCACAGGTTCGAAGCCAGCCTCAGCTACTTAGTGAGGCTCTCAGCAACTTAGTGAGACCCTGTTTCCAAATAAAATATAAAAAAAATGGGTCTGGGAGTATATCCTGGAGGTAGAAAGCCTCTGGGTTCTACCCCCAGTACCACCAAAAAAAAAAAAAAAAATTAGTCATTGGAAGGTCATTCTGTTCTATTAAGTGTGGTCACAAAGTGCATGCCTGAAGGGCTAATATTTGAGAAAGCTGAGTGACCTGAGAATGAGAGCCCTGGGATATGTAGAGGCAGCATTTTGGGAACAGGGAAGTGTGTACAAAGGCCCTGAGACAGGTGTTACCAAAAGAAAAACCAAGAAGGCCCATATGGTTGGAGAGGTCCACAGGTTAAGGCGGTGTTTCTATGAGAGACCATTTGCAAATCTCCCCAGCCTAAGCATGGTGTCCAGGCAACCTAGAAGCTCCCTGTGCCCTTCTGATTGACATAGAAGTGCTCAAAAGAAGTAGATTGCAGAAGGTGGATGCAGAGATAGGTCTTGGTGCCACAGATAGGTAGAGAGCTTCACCAGCAGATGCTACACCAAAGGCCACATGGACCAGAGGCGACAGTCATAGCCTAGCAATTATGGGGAGAGCATTCTCAGTCACTAATTGGATGGAGCTTCACAGGAGGAAGAGGTAGCTGAATCTCCTGAGAATGTAAATTCTCTTGTAGAGGAAATCAGAAAGAATAAAGAGGGGAACAATGAAAAATCAATCAATCAATTTATACAATGAAATATCTGAGTTACTAAGACCCCAATGAGATTATTGAACCTAAAAGAATCAAACCCCTTTGGAATTTTTTTTTTTTTTTTTTTTTGGTACTGGGGATGGAACCCTTCTGCCTCTGGGCTACACTCCCAGACCCATTTTTATATATATTTTTTTATTTGGAAGCAGGGTCTTTTAAGCCAGTGAGGCTGGCTTCGAACCTGTGCGATCCTCCTGTCTCCCCCTCCCATGCGTGGGGATGACAAGCGTGCGCCCCCACGCCTGGCAAACTCCCTCGGAAGTTGTTGAGAGCTCGTTTTGTTTTATTCATCTACTGAGTAGAGACGGAAATTTGAGATGACATCATCTTTGGATTTTGAAGGTGCATGTTTTTGTACATCTGAGTTACAGTTTGCAAGTTTTGCCTCTTGCTGTATTCGTGTCTTTGGCATGCCGCACAGTAAAAAGACTTATCATAAGGCATGTAAGTTGCCATGAGTCCAAACTGGTTAATTTGTAGCTTTTAAACCACAAACCATTCTCAAGAGGGGAAACTTGCCAAATTTCTACAACTCTTCTTTATTTTTATGTCTCTGAAAATTTCCACTCTCACCGTCATGTGGTCAAATTATGGCTCAGATTCCTCCCAGGGCACTCCTAATGCAACTCTGTAAGTCCTTCAGTTTCCAGAATTTACCAGCATCTACCTTGGTTGTCTTGCTTCCCTGGGGTCCGCCCCAGCTCCCTGGTCCTAGATCTTGAGGCAGCTGCCAACATATCGTGAGCTTGTCCCAACCAATATCCATCTATCATCCATGGCACTCTCAAAGCATGAGCTAACATTTAAAACAAGTTCATGTCTGAAGACATGAGCTCATATTCCACCTTTAGTCTAGGACATCCACTCTCAAGTTTTACATGGTTGCCCCCTACAAAGCCTCTCTCTGCTTCTCTAGCACGAATAAATCGTTTGCTTTAAACATGTCTCTGGTCCTCTGGGAGGATGTTCTAAGTCCATTACTGTTTTTGCCGCTTTCACTTAGGTCCCCCCTGAAACATTCTTCTAAACGTTAGTGTCTATGGTAGACCCTGCTTCGTTGCTTCGGTTCTCAGGTACGACTTGGTCTGGGAGCTGCGAACCAATCTGCTTTGTATTGTTCGGAGTGAATAACATCAGCTGCTGTAAAAGAGTCCTGGTGATTTATTTCCCTTTGCAGCCTGAAGCAGGTTGGAGGGCTCCCTTCAATGCAGTCTCTTAAGAATCCTCCCTGAGTCCTTCCGTCGATGTGGCTACATCACCTCAGCATCCTTTGGTCCCAACCATCTAGACAAGCAAAGCATGTGCAAGAGACATTTTGGGGTCAGGCATAAAGGAACATGTACCAGTTCTATCCATGTGTGTGTGTGTAGATATGCCTTCCTTCTCAAAAGTAATTTAACTTTGTAAAGAATGCCCGTGTTTGAAAAGCAGGGAAATATAGGACAACACATGTGTATGGGTGAGCACTGAAAGACCTGCCATTGTCACTCCTTTGGAAACCAAAGATCTGGTGACTATATCTCTGTACTCAAAGAAAACACGGATCCCATCCTTAAGAGAGATGACTTGAAATGCCAAGCAGTCACTATATCCAGCTCAGGCCAGGATCTCAGGTCTCTGGGGTCCTTTCCATTAAGCTGAAATATGCCTTTCCTTGATTTTTCAATCTGCCGGAGGGAAAATAAGTTTTCCCTCCTTCCCCATGTCCTCCCACACCTGATACGCAAATAGCAGTAAGAGACAGAAAAAATGTAGAGAGCCTTTTATTCGGGAAAGGGTAGGAAGCCGCTGGAAGTCACTGGTTCCCAGCAATGCCACAATCTAAACAGCAGGCACTGGACAGGACACTAGCTTCTTGGGGAGGCAGGAGAGTTCTCTGTGAGCTCTTCTTCTGCTCATTAGAAAGGAATGTCCTCCGCAGCATCTTTTATGCCTCTTTTCTCTACCTCATGGGAGGGGTTTTCTATCCATTGTCCTCCCTGTCCATAAGTGAGATGGCTGGTGGGGAGAATCAAAGTCTGACCCTCGCTTGTGGCAGATAAGGGGTCCATAGGAGCATCCACATCTGGTCAGTGAGCCTTTCTCATCTGCAGTCTTGGTTTCCCTCAGTGACAGAAGAGGCTTCTGCACTCTGTGCTTCCAGCCGTTCCCATTCTCCGTCACTACCTCCGAAGTTCTTTTTGCAGCAATTCTCAAGCTTATTTCATTGCTTCTGAATCCCTCTGCCTCCCAGCTTAATGGGTGTTCCCCTGGGGTGCCTTAAACCTCGAGAAGGTCACACTTTTAATGAGGTTATTCCCACAGCTAGCAGTTACTGAGTTAGCACTTTTTTCTCCAAACTTCTTTCAATCTTATCTCTTGCTGCTTGAGGTCCCAAAATTGGTAGTTTTCCAACTCTTACAGGACCATTTTCTGAATTCTCTTTATTGCCTTTTATTCGTGTGTGAAAAGCACTTGATTATTGCCCGTGTGCCTTGTTTTTTTTTATTATATTTTGCTAAACACCAAGAGTAAGAACCCAAACACATGGCTTTCCAGTGTGTAGCTACAAGCCCGGTAAGGACATGACCTGACTTCAGAGACAAAGAAGATAATGTTCTGACCAAAGGCTTTGCTGATTGTGCTTCAGTTTTACTGAGCAGTGTTTACTCCTGCTGTCTTCTCTACAAGATAACAGCACATTTTAGGTTTTTGTTATGGAAGCATTCCACTTCTTATACCAGATTATGTAAGGTTCAAAGGAATGTTTTCGTGTGCAATAAATAAACTAGCAAATCTCAGTGACTTAAACATCAATTTATTAGTCACCTAATAGTGTAACAGTTTCTTATGAAGGAGTTTCTTCCCTAAGTAGTTGCTTAGTGCCCAGATTCCTTCCATCTTATCTCCTGCCATGTTCAACACATGGTTTCTGAAAATGTCCTTGGGATCCTTCCAGCACAAGAGAAAAGAGCACTGGGGCCCCAGCATGACAGCGCACCCCTGTAATCCCAGTGTTTAGCAGGAGGTTGAGACAGGAGATCAGAGGTTTGAGGCCAGCCTCAGCAATTTATCAAGACCATCAGCAACTTTGCAAGACTTTGGGTTTTGTTTTGTTTTTGGGGTGTGTGTGTGTGTGTGTGTGTGTGTGTGTGTGTGTGTGTGTGTTACTAGAGATGGAACGCAGGAGCATTATACCCCTAAGCTATACCCTCAGCCCTATCTTTTTATTCTTTATTTTGAAACAAGGTCTCACTAAGCTGTGGAGACCTCACTAATTAGCTGAATCTGGCCAAAAACCTGGGGTCTTCCTGTCTCAGCCTCTCAAGTACTGAGATTACAAGTGTGTGCCACCATGCCTGGCCTCTGTTTTACAATAAAATATAAAAAGGGCCGTGGTGTAGCACAAAGGTAGAAAACCCCGGGATTATGTTTCCAGCCCCACAGGCACACACACAGAAAGAGCACTGAGATGAAGGGAAACGTGTGGGAGGTTTGATGGGCCAGGCCTGAAATTGGTGCAAATCACTTTCACCCACATTCTAGAACTCAACTACATAACACACACAACCACAAAGAAAGTTAGAAAATTTAGTCTCGCTGTCTGCAGAGACAAAAAGTTTCTATGATATCTTGCTCACATATTGCACATCATGGGGGTCCAGTATGTAAGAATTTAAGCCTCTTGGATAAGATATCATGTATGTACTAGTATTGGGAATGGCCTAGGAAGATTTGAGAGAGCTCTGATTATTAATAAATATATTTCAAAAATCATTTTGTAAAAGAAAAGGGCAGACCTGGGGAAGTTCCTGGTTTCAGCCAGGAAGCAAGCAGCTATTATACTGTAAAACATCTTAGCTAAAAGTAATTAGTAAGTGGAAGAGTAGGGGAGCTAGGACTTCCTCATTCTAAAGACAGGTTTACATAAGAATTGGCATCTAGCTAGGATGGGAGGAGGGGGTCGTCCTTCAGGAAAGGAGAAACCTGGGCGTAGACCAAAGTTCAAGGGGAAAGTCAAGGGGATGGACTTTACCTATGTCAGAATCTCGTAAAGCAAGATGGAGGTTGTCCTGTCTATAAAAAGGCTCTTTTGTGTTTTGTATTTTGGTGAATTCATTCAAAACACCCCCCCCCCCAGGACACTCCTGAGCGACATGGGGCTGTAACTACCTTCTGTATTTCTATCTTTTTAAGAAACTCCTTTAAATCTTCAGCAGGAGTCTGGGCTATTGCATATCTATCCTTAGCTCAGGACAAGGACCTGTGGGTTTTTTGAGGGGAATTGTTTCCAGGGGTCTAACAAAGGTTACGGAGAGTCTTCCCCCAAGCGGTAACCCTTACTCCCCAATAGTAACATTCATCCTTAACCATAACATCTTAAACCATAACAATGTAGGGCATACAAATATCCAGCCATTATTTTATCTCCATGAATTTAACGTAGATAAAATAAATTTTTCCTCCCAAACGGGCTATTGAAAAAAATATTTTCAATGTATTAGACTCAGTTTTTAATTACCTTTATCCCCCATTCTCTAAGCAAAATTATGTCTCTCTAAGGCTGTCTTAGAAATATATATGAAAGACAAAACATATCAAATTATCTCTTCCTCTCTACCTTTAACCACTTTTTATATACTAAGATGGTACACTTTCTCCTAGTTTCCTTTCCTATTAGGGAACACGATTACTGTAATACTTCTTCTACTTCTCTTCCCCTTGTCTCCTTTCCCTCAGGACAGGTGAAATCTTTTGAATGGTGAAATTGGGAAGGCACAGCCTGGGCATGCTGAGCGCAAACTCCCTCCCCTCCCTCTTAGAAGCAAGTGTTTTTACAAAAGAATGCCTTCTCCCTGCCAACCAGCCTCCTTCCTTAAAACCAGAGGTGGATGGCTTCTGTTCTGAGGGTGGCAGTGAAAGAATAAAAATAGAGTTAGGGCGTTTAGGAGGAAGGTAGAAACACCAACTGGGTATCATTGACCATTTTTTTTATTCATACCCATCATCCTCTGGGGAGTCAGCCGGCTGTGGGGGAAGGGACCTATGGGCCATGCATCTGGAGAGTTGCGCATAGTCTCAATCAGCCAGCTGTCGGAGGCACTGATGTTTTATAGGCATGCTGATTCTCTTGTGACATCTGCAGTCTTGTGACTTCTGGAGTCTGTCTCGTGATGTTTGGAGTCTCAAGGCACCAGGAGTCTTGCGATATCTCTGCTTCTGGCTTCTGGGGTTCCACCTCCTGTTTCTGTTGCGAGATCATGTGGGGGAATGGGGGGGGACTTGCTTATCAAGCGGGTGCAGGTGGTCTGCACTTTTCAGAGGGGAGTTTACCCAGTCACTTATGGTAGCATTTGCTTTACTGTCTGCAAACACTAAAGAGTAAGCATAAAGGATTTTTTTAAAAAATGGAGATTAAAATTTACTAATGGAGGGGCTGGGCATAATGGCGCACACTTGTAATCCCCGCGCTTGGGAGGTGGAGACAGGAGGATCGCACAGGTTCAAAGCCAGCTACGCGTGCTGGCTTAAGAGACCCTGTTTCCAAATAAAAAAGTATAGAAGTAGGTCTGGGAGTGTAGCCCAGAGGTAGAAGGTTTCCAGGAACCCCAGTTCCTGGAAAAATTACTCATGGAGTGATAAAGTATTGTTTTGGAACCAGTATTTGGAGTCTTAGACCTCGATGTGTAAGCAAGGTTTATTTATTTATTTATTTATTTATTTATTTATTATTTATTTATTATTTGGTATATTGGTAGTTATACAGAGGTTTTTACTCCTAAGGTCTGGGAAAGAGGTTTTTAATTCCTGGTAACACACAAACACACAGTTTTACTGTGGTTGCTTCCTACATGCAAAAAGGTCTCAAAGTAATGGAATTTGTTACGGTGCCCCGTTGGGCTCCCAAGCTGTAATGGTGTGAGATATAGCTGTGGGTTCTTGTTCTGAGCTATTTTAGAAAAAGAATAGCCCAAACTCTTTTTTTCTGCTGTAAGCCTAAGCAATTTTATTATTAAAAAGACAGAAAGATAGGACAGAGTTAAAGCACTGCATTAAAGGAATAAATGCAGTGGAATAACTTGAAAATAAGTTACTAAAGATTTTGGATACAGAACAGTTTTTATCAAGATATATTATCCATTATCTTGCTTAACTAATAATCTTCTAACCTAGGTGTGAGCATACCCATGAACTCCATGCAGGCCCTTTTTAATGTTTATGGGGATTATGATTATGGGGAATTTTTGCTCAGCCCCAAAGCCTTCCTGCCTCAAGGCAGGTATAGCCCTAGGTCTTTGTTAGGAACAGAATGATTAACAAAGTCAGGGGGTCATTGGTATCTGCCCCCTTTTGACAGGGGCCTATACCCTCTTCCCATATTCTTGGGGGATTTTAGCTTATCTAACATTATATATATATTTATGGTACTGGGGTTCCTGGAAGCCCTTCTACCTCTGGGCTACACTCCCAGACCTATTTTTGTACTTTTTTTTTTTTTTTAAACAGGGTCTCTTAAGCCAGCGTGGCTGGCTTTGAACCTGTGGGATCCTCGGGTCCCAGCCTCCCAAGCTCCGCCTCCCAAGCTTGGGGATTACAAGCATGCGCCACCACACCCGGCCTTGCTATGTTATTTATGATGTAAACCTGTTTTTAGAATATGAAGGCCCTAGTCCCAGGGCTTCTGTCTATTTGCTAAATACTTTTAGTGAGGAAACTCTACATTATAAGAGCTGCCTGAGTGTCTGGAAGTAACCAGGCTCTAAATGCTTTTTACATTTTGAAACCAATTTTCAATATATTAATACCAAATTCATTTTCCAATACATTAATACTAAAGTCATTTTCCAATACTGGCACATTAATACCAAAGGTATTTTAAAAGATATTTTGAAGCCATTTTCCAATATTGGCACATTAATACCACAGCTATTTTCAAGGATATTTTGAAGCCATTTCCCAATATTGGCACATTAATATTAAAGCTATTTTCAAAGATATTCTGAAGCCATTTCCCAGTACCAGCACAGGATTATTCAAGCTTAATAAAAGGCAGGCATTAGCAGGCATGAACCACAGTACAAGACAGAGAATTCTTACCAGTCTTTGATACATGCTGTGTTAAGGATATATGTTTTTCTTCAATTTAAAAGAGTCTGACACTAACATTCTACTTAAAAAAAATTTTTTTTGACACTAGGAATTTAACCCTAAGAGTATCTTCCTATGAGTTATAACCCTCAGTCCCCCCTTTTTTTGGGTAGTACTGGGGTTCCTGGAAACCCTTCTACCTTCGGGCTACACTCTCAGACATATATATATATATATATATATATATATATATATATATATATTATATTTATATATATATATTTATTTTTTATATATATTTATTTTTTATATATATATTATATATATATTTATATATATTATATATATATATATTTTATATATATTTATATATATATAATATATATATATATATATTTTTTTTGGTTCAAATAAAAAATGGCTGGCTTTGAACCTGCATGATCCTCCTGTCTCTGCCTCCCAAGTGCGGGGATTAAAAGCGTGTGCCACCACGCCCGGCTAGCCCTTTTTTTTTCCCCCCAAATATTTTATTGGTGCATTGTACTCAAACATCTTAACAGGTTCTCCAGCCCTTTTTATTTTGAAACAGGGTCTTGCTAAATTGCTGAGCCTGTCTTCAAACCCATGATTCTCCTGTTTCAGCTTCTCAAGTACTGGGATTACAGTTTTACACCAGCATACCCAGTCTATTTTAAATTTTAACCGCTGTAATTAGGTATGCAGTGTTAGACCAAGTTTCTCAAATTCAACCAAGAGCCAGTGAAAAACTTTAGAGGCATTAACACTGAATTCACATGGTTGGTATGCAGACTCCAGAAAAATGGAGTTATTGAAGAGTGACACGCAGGCCTTGGCCTGGCCATGAGGAACCAAGCCTAAGAAATACAGGACCTTTGAAAGATGAGGAAATGCAATGTCTTGAGGAATACATGACAGGATTCCTGGCACAGCTTGGGTGTCGGCATCAACTTAGCCTTTTGCATATCTGCTGAGAGTGATTCTCCAGTGAGCACCTCCTCTCATATTAGCTTTCTTAGGCCTAATAAAATTTCTAACAAGAAGTTGTGATATTAGCCTTGTCATATATTACAAAAAGACTGTTATCTCTTTCTCCTCCCCGAACCCAGGCTCTTCACACTGTGATTGTGTAGATCTCATCGGGAGAATTTCACTTTCAAAAGTCACTAAATATAAAATGAAGAGCCAGGCGTGGTGGAACACGCTTGTTAATTCCAGCATTTGGGAGACTGAGACAGAAAGATTGTGGTTCTTGGCCAGCCTCAGCTACCTAGTGAGGCCTCCACAACTTAGTGAGACCCTTTTTCAAAATAAAGAATAAAAAATAGGGCTGGGGATGTAGCTCATGTTACGGTTTAGACTGTCATGGTTTGGAGAAACTGTCCTCGGGGACCACTGTTAGGATCCCAGAAACTATTCCCATAACCACAGGTCCATGTTCTGGACTTAGGACCAATATACACTAGCCCGATCTCTTGCTGAAGATTTAAATGGGTTTATTATTACAAAGATAAAAATACAGGTTGTCACTGTCAAGGCACCATTAGAAAGAGGGAAAGATAGAGCTCAGAGTAGAGCCCTACACCACGGAGTGACATAGTGGGATGACTCAGAATGAAGTCACCGGAGTTCAAAATATAAAACAGCTTTGTATAGATACAAAGTCCCCCATCTTGCTCTACCATGTAATCCTATGACCTAGGTGCAAGACCAGCCCTTAACTTCCTGCCTAACTGCTGTCATGAACCTGGGTTTCTTTGTTCAGAATGATTTACCCGTGGTATCTGCTCTCCTTTCACCAAGGTCAATTCCCTTCCCCCATACTCTTGGGGAAATCTTAGCTCCTTGCTAGATATCATGTATTATGCAAACCTGGTTTTAGAATGGGAAAGTCCTAGGTCTCAGCTCCTCTATCTACTTGCTAATTATTTTTAGTGAGGATACTTTGCATTATAACTGCTACTTGAGTCCTGGCAGTAACTAAGCCCTAACTGCCCCCTTTTCCTTTACAGATCTGCACTTCCTTTTCTGTAAACTAGTTTTTGAATATATATATATATATATATATATATATATATATATATATCCAAAGTTTCTTTTTCTAAACTTTGTAGGCCATTTCCTAATACTGGTACAGCTCAGAAATTCCAGCTATCCTCAGTATTGAATATATATATATATATATATATATATATATATATATATATATATATGGAACAAACTACTGTGGCTGAGAGTTAGCAAAGATAACATATATTTAGATTCTCAAGGACCTAATGATTTAAAATAACTACTTATGAAATATTTAAAGAAATACAAATACAATAAAAATCATATAAGAATAGAAAAATCATACAGGTGTATGCCTTTAATCCCATTACTGGGGAGGCTGAGGCAGAAATATTTCAGGTTCAGGATCAGCAGTATATGCTAACTTAGCAAGACTGTTTCAAAAGAAAAAAATAAAATAGAGCTCAAGGTGTAGCTCAGAGGTAGAAATCTCTTGGCTTTAATCCCTATACTGCAAAAAAGAAAAAAAAATCACATAGAAGAAAAAGATAATAAAAATAACCAAAAGATTTTAGAAAGAATATTTAAAAGTCTTGAAATAAAAAAAAAATAGTTTTTATGTGAGTGGCATTAGGGATTGAACCCAGGAGCATTCTACCTTTGAGCTATAATAACACAGGGGCATTCTACCTCTGAGCTGCACCTTCAGCCTGATTTTATTTTTATTTGGAAATAGCAGTTCACTAAGTTGCTGGGACTGGCTTTGAAACTGTGATCCTCCTGTCTCAACCTTCCAAGTATTGGGTCACAAGAACTCACCACCACACCTGGCTTAAAATAAAATTTTAGAAGGTGAAAATTTAATGAATATATTAAACTGCATATGGACTATAGCTAAGAAAAGAATTAATAAACTGAAGGATAGATTCATCCACTCAACAAATATTTATTAAGATTCTAGTAGGCACATCCCAGTCTTTTTGCCCATTTAATTAAAAAACAAACAGGCTGAAATGCTTGTCCTTAGGAGTTTATAGTCTCGTGTGAAAAAAAAGATAGAAGATAAGAGCAACTTAAGGTGGAAAATACTGTTAAAAAGGAAAAATTATGTGGATAGAAAGCATTAGGTATTGAAGCCAGGCATGGTGACACACGCGTATAATCCCAGCATTTGGGAGACTGAGACAGGAGGATCATGGTTTTATTTTATTTAATTTTATTTTTATGTGGATCATATTAAAAATGGCATACATTCACATAGTACTTGGTGCCCTTTCCCCCTACTATTCCTCCCCACTCCCAACAATGAATTTCCAGGTTGACCACGCTACAGTCACACTTATACACATATTCAAATGTAGCTCCTCCATTAATCAACTTCAGCCTTCTTCCTCTCCTAGCCTTCCTGTCTAGCTTTGCTGAGGTTTCCTTTCCATTATCTGGAGTCCCTCTGGTATCCCTAATATTCTTTACTATGGGCATATTAGAGAAAACACATGTCCCTTCTCTTTCTGTGCTTGGCTGGTCTCACATAATGTTCTCCAGGTCTAATATTTTGGCTACTATGAATTGTGCTGCTATAAACATGGGTATGCATGGGTTACTGTAGTTCTCTGATTTCAACCCCTTTGGAAAGATACCCAGGTGTGGTATAGCCGGGTTATATGGTGGATTCGTTCCCAGTTTTCTAAGGAATCTCCCACTGATCTCCATAGTGGCTGAACTAGTTTGCACTCCCACCAACAGTGTAAAAGAGTTCCTATTTCCCCACATCCTCAACAAAAAGAGTCTTACTTTTTTCTGAGGCTGTTTTTGAACCAGCAATCCTCCTGTTTCAGCCTCCCAAGTACTGGAATTATAGATACGTGTCTCCAAGAGCAGCATAAGAGGTCTTTATAGATCTGATTTCTCACTACAGCTACCTTTTAAATTCCATCACCTGACCACATTTACACATGTGGTATAGTAATAAGAACCCAGGATTGTCTCCTGAAAACATAGATAGCAATTTCACACACTTCTCTCAAGCAGCCCCCAATGACCCTCTGACTTGAGTTATGAGACTCAGACTCAAGTCAGACTGCCATTTCCTCTTCACACTCAGTAGATAACCTGAATCTTATAGACTGAAACTCCAGTTCGGTCCTCTCTCCTTCCTCCACATTCTCCTCTCACAGTCACCAGTTATCTGCATGTGCAAATGTCCTTATCTCCATCACACCCCCTTGAGGGCTCAGAGAATCACTCTTCCTGGATCCCATCCCCTGCCACCTCATGAGTGACCTTTAATCCTTTGAAAATTTCCCTTTTTTCTGCATATTTCCTCCACATATAAGCTAGTTAAATTTCCAGCTACTTAACATAAAACAAAACAACTACCCCCAGGCCCCTACCCTCTGTGAAGCCTAAACCCTTCCTTGAATTTTTCTTAACACCGTTGGTGACACAAAGTACTGGTGACCTTCCTGGGATCTAAGCATTGATGAACACTCAAAAATAGTCTGATAATATGGTATTTTCTGGAGTAACATAGATAAGTCAGTCACAGGGGTTTGGAGTGCCGGCTATTGTCCTTCCTGTACTTAGGACTCTGGCTACACTATCAGGACACAACTCGTACAACAGAGATTCACTTGAGTAGGGACATTTCTATGAACTGTGTTGGGAAGTTCTTGAATTAAGGAGAAAATGGCTAAATGAAAGTCCCTGATCTTGTTCAAGTCTTGAAAAGTACAGGTGTCAGTTGTATAAGAAATGTCTTCTCTCCTGGGTCCTTCATGAAGATTCTGAAAAAAAAAAAAAAAAAAAAGCCCATGGTGAAGAAAACATGTACATATGCAAAAATACCAATGTCAATATCAATAGTGTAGAGAAGGAGAGGAAGAGAGGGGACTGGGAACCTGGAGGAAGCTCACCAAGTGCTGTGTGCATGTTGGTCTCACTTACGATGAACATGGTGATGTATGATTATAATGCACTGATAATAATAATAATAATAATAATAATAATAGTAGTAATAGTAGTAGTAGAAAAGCTCATGATTGTCACCTCCACAGCAATTGGTGGTCTACTGTCTTCACTAAAATGACAGCAGATGATTTTCTGTATTCCTCTGTTTTGCCTCTGGGAGACACTTGACACCTGCCCTCTCTCCTTCCTGCAACCCTTTCCTTCTGTCCCCTTCTTGGTCCCCCTCCCTGCCTTTCCCCCTGAGATTATTTATGACCTACTCAGTCTCTCTGCCCTGGAATACTCTCTGTTCTTTCCTTAGCTTATTTTTGTCTTCCTCTACAATTTCTATTCCTATGTGTATGTTAAAGTATTTAGGAAGGAATGGATTAATGATTGATTTAATTCACAGTTCACAGTAAGTCTTAAGAAAATGGAGGGAAGGAGAAATTAAGTGTCATGTCCAAGAGCTCACACCTAGTAGGAACTGGAACGATCCTGAACTCAACCTGAATTTTTCTATGTCTCATTTAAATTTTCCAATTTCCATCTGCTGAAAATGGTGTCAGAATCATGTCTACCTCTATATTCCTGATGTGACATCAGGCATATTTGAGTTGGGTCTTTTAATCCTCTTCCTACAGTTCTCTCTCCCTTTCTTATATGATTATTTTTTAATCACCTGCGGGAAGAAAATTTCTCTTGGATGTCATGATGTTTCAATGATAAGATTCTTAGTATAAACGAGAATAACATAAGCCAATGTGCACGGTAGCGCACCGGCGTGTTTCTGCTGCTGTGTGGTGTGCCAGTCCTATGCCTCCCGAGCTCTGGCCCATCCCTCCGTCCTGCCTTGCTCTTCTGGTCCCTGCCCAGTTTTGAGGGATCTATCTCTATGACTGTTGTGTGCACAGAGGAGGAGTACCCCGCCTTTCTTCTACCAGTCTGGGCACTCAGATTACTTGGACCTGGAGGGACAGAGCAGGTCCTGATTCTGACTTCCCACAGAAAGGTTGCAGAAGCAGTGGGGCGGGTTCTGAGGAAAAGGCCTGGCCAGGAGGGTCCTGGGAAGGTCTTGTTGGAGGCCTCTGAGTGCCCGGGATGGTATCTGCTCGACAGACAAACCCAGGCCCATTCCAACTGTAAGCTGTAGGCTCTGTAACATGTGGTGTGTGTGTGTGTGTGTGTGTGTGTGTGTGTGTGTGTGTGTGTGTGTGTGTGAGAAATTGTTTGTGAATATTATTGGATGTTTGAATATAATATTTAAAATCTGATCACTTTCGGCTTCTAACTTAAAAATACTTTTTCCAGGAAAAACACATGTAAACAGAGAGACTTCTATAAATGCCCAGAACAAAAATACCCTGAAACGATTTATGGCACAAATATAGAACTTTGTTTCTGAATATCATGCATGATCTGAATATTAGCTTTTTTTTTCCCTGTAATCTTTCTGGCTTTCCAAATTTTAAAAATAATAATTAAGAGAATTACTCTCATGCTGGGCATGTTGATGCATGCCTATAATCCCAGTATTTGGGATGCAGAGGTTCGAGAATAGATGCATGGTAACTTAGAGATACTTTGTTTAAAAAAAAAATAGGGCTAGGGCTGTAACTCAGAGGTAAAATACCCCTGGGCTCAATTTCTAGTACCACACGAATTTTTAAAAAAATTACCTTTGTAATCAGGAAATATGAATATGAAACTTCTTTCCATTTGTGTTAGGGTTGGTGACCTCTAATTTACCATTCCTCGTAATTAACTGATTTTGTACTGTTGATAATTATTATTAGGATTAGATTTTTACCATAATTAAGATCTATTTTGCTAGTCTTTAACTAGTCACTTTGCTACATTTTTTTAAGAGTTTGTTTAAAAATAAAAGTTTTATAGGAAAATACTTTGGGTATTACTCAATCAGAACACTTTATTCCATCAAATTCTCAAGCCGTTAAGCAAAGAATGAAATCATAATGAGATCATTAAAAAGGCAACTTGGCATTTAAGAAACCATTCCACACACTGTTTAAGACTCTTATCTATGCCAATGAAATCCCAGTGACTAACAGTTTTAACAGTGATGTTATTTGGAAGCCCGAACGTTTCTATCTGTGATATACTCACATTTGAGCAAGGTTTACCAATTCTACTTTGCCTCAGATTTATTGTCTTCATTTATCAGAATGGGAAAACCAGAATAAACGTGAGATGATTGACCCAAGGACAAACACTGTCACCTTAAACCTCTGCCACTAGAGTCTGTTCTTTGGCCTCTCATGAAGTGCTCTCCTCATTAGGACGTATTTCCCATCAAATATGTCATCTTTATTAAAAAGTACATATAGGCTTAACTTCTTTAAAATACAGTCTGTGACTACTACTCACAATTTGGCATTATTTGTACATTTTAATTTGAATTTTGAAAATTACCAAAGTCTTTTGGATGGGGAGGAGGGCATGGGAAAAGGAAGTTGGGTAGAGAGAAGTTATCATATAGACTAAGAAAAAAAATTGGAAATGTTTAGTATAAAAATTCCACCGTCAGTTTTTTCTTGTTGCATCTTTTAATTCCATTTAAATAAATGACCCAAATGTTGTCCCACCTGAGAGTTATTATGCAGAGACTTTGTGCTAAGCTTCCAACATTTGCTTCCGATTTCAGCTGCCAATGTCACAACTTTTCTTCTCACAATTTCCCTTCTATTTTTGCTTTAGTCCTAGTGAAACTATGCGGGAGGTAAAAAGTGAGATATGTTAATATTTTTAAAGTTTGGGTGATATTGGGAGTCATGGAGGTCTTTATATTTGGTTTTAGTTACTTTGTTCGTTTTTAGTTTGAATAAAATGTGAAACAGGACAAAATTCTCTAGGGTACAAGCCTGTTTATTTTATTGTGCTCTGTTTAGTTATTCAAGAAAAAAAAAAAGTCACAGAAGTGTAATCGTTGCCATCTGTTGTATTTGAGTAAAATCTAGCCCAAAAGTCAAAAATAGTCATGGCAACAACTTATGAAAACAACTGCAGTAATATCAACTCACTATGGTTACTGGTGAAACCTTATTTTTCTCCCCAGTGAAGTAAGTTTCCTTTGGGGATTATTTTTAACATTTGATTTATATCATTATTAAGTTTGCCTCCAAAATCATCAAAATCTGTAATAACACTGTTGTTTAACTCCCTGCCCGATAGCAGTTTAGCAGAAATTTCTGTCACTCTGAGTCAAATCTCATCAAAATTCTGTCATTGGAGAATATTATTTTTAAAGAACTTTGTGGGGGAACTTCTTTGGAGAAGAAATGCACGTGTATATGTGCATGGATTTTCCCATAGTATTAAGTGGCAAATGTTACTTGCAGATATAAAAAGTGTGCATGCAAATTAGGTCAAGTATAGGCTTAAAACATTTGCTCATAGAAAGGTATTGCCTTGGGCCAAGGCTTTGTCCATGTTTTTCTTCAGAAATTGTAGTTGTAAAACATCAGGTGGTCTTCGAGACAAACATATTTTATACAAGATTTCTCTCTAGAGAGAGAATAGAGGTATACTATGACACCAGTTGGCTTCTTTTGAAATCAGCAGGGCTAATATTTAAAGACATTCATTAGACATGCCAATGTATTTACTCACTTTTTTGTTTTGTTTTCTGAAAGGGAACTCTGATCGCCTTTACTTAATGACAAAAGAGCCTTCTGCTACATCTGTACATATATGTTTAAAAGTCATAGACTTAACGTTTCTAAATGTTTGCCAAAAGAAAACAAAACCTTGGGGCTGAGTGGTATAGTACTTTCCTCATTTACAGTGAGACCCTGGGTTTGATTCTCAATGTCACAAAATAAATAAATTCCAAAAAATAAAAAAATAAAACATAATCAGAGTTGTTGTGACTATTTGAGAATATATCTAACATAGTTAGGAGACATTCACATGAAACTCACTGTTAAGTGATTTGACTTTTTCCTTACTGTGCTAGGAGTGAAATAACTCTAAAAATTGGAAAAAGCAATTTAAATTTTAGGCCAAAATTTAATACAGAATACGAAATTTGAAGTGAAATAACTTTGTAAGTTGAAGAAAGGAATTTCAATTATGCACTAAATTTTAATTTACAATGTGAAATTAGTATGAATCCTTTTGCTACCTAAATGTATTATGATTTATAAATAATTAAAATTTTAAAGTGCTTTTTTTTTTTTAGAACGACATCTTATGTTCGCCTTATTGCAAATTCTACATTTGTAAAATCTGAATTATTATGATTTACGGTGTTAGCAGGATTTGTGTGTGTCACTCTGGAACCAAAGAAAACTGTACAGGAGACAGAGATATTCGTTCATTTTACACATGTCTTGTTCCATTATGCACTAGTCCGTGTGCCAGGGAGGCACTGTGTGTCCTTCATAAACGAACTGTAAGGAGTTTATTGTCTAAGTCATATGAGGTCAAAGACATACATATTATCGTATACCTGAAAGTAAACTGTAGGACCATATTTTTATTAGTAAACACAATTCCTTTCACTGTATTCTCCATTCCTAAATGTATTTTTCTGCCATTTCTTAGAGTCCATAGATGTGGCTTGCAGATGTTTAGAATGAAAACTTTAAGAGTAACTACATGCTGGTTTGTTTTTTTTTTGCTTTTGCTCTGAAATAATTTGGTTATGCTGTGTAAAATCTGGTAGGTGACTCTCCTGTGTTACAAGATGCTAAAGTGCACGTGTGTGTGTGTGTGTGTGTGTGTGTGTGTGTGTGTGTGTGTACTTCCTGTTGTCTCTTTTTAGTCCCAGAGACAGGAGACTAATTTCCTGCACCAGGATAACCTTCAGACTCTCATCATCAAAGCCACTGATAACCCCAGGGGATTCTTAGATGTGACAAACTTGCTGTTTAATCCTGTGCAGACAGTGGAGCGCTAAAGTGGCTCTATGAGCCACAGGAAGACCCTTCAGGAGCTGGGGAGCTGGCGGAGTTCAGGCTCTGCAGTCGTGACGTTCACCCTCATATAGAGAAATCCTCACTTTACATGTATGAGGTGTGTACCAATAATACTCAGAATTTTAGCAAAGCAGTCATTTATTTTTGCTTGCTAGCATCTTCTCTCTCTCTCTCTCTCTCTCTCTCTCTCTCTCTCTCTCTCTCTCTCTCTCTCTCTTTCTCTCTCTCTCTGGAATTTAGCCATCAATCCTTACAAATAGGAAAGGAAGACTATCAAATGACCTGGGTGATTTCTGATATTGCTGGAGTTGTCATTGGACCAATCTTATGTGCCTAACTTTATTTATCCTAAAATCTTTCCAACTGGGCGTGGTGAAATGCACACCTGTAATCCCAGTGTATGGGAGGCTGAGACAGGAAGATCACAGGTTCAAGGCCAGCCTTAGCATCTTAGCAAGGCCATCAACAACTTAGTGAGACTTATTTTCAAAATAAAAAATAAGATAGGGCTAGGGATGTAGCTCAGAGGTAGAATACCTCTGGGTCCAACCTCCATTAAATATTTTTCTCCCAAGTGTTGTCTTCTTGCAAATGTATTACTTGTGTCCACCTCTCCTGCCCTGCCAACCTACCTGCATTTATATAGATCCCACAGTGAGAGCAATCTGTACACAACTGGGATCCTTGAAACACAGAGTTCACAGACAAGGAGTTACAGGGCTTTAGAAGAAGAAGAAGAAGAAAAAAAAAAAAGAACACTTTTGTTTAAGAAGACTTTGTAACCAGAATAATATTTAAGTTGATATCTGGAGAAACCAGGAGAGGACTTGGCCAGACATGCATAGTTAAAAATATCTAGTAGGAAACAGATGCCAACAAAACCAGTTGTGTGACACATTTTAAGTAGAAAGAATTTGACATAATGAAAGAAGGGCTTACAAAATATACAGAAGCCCTAAGCTGCCTTTCTGGGGAAGATTCCAGAGCATCACAGAACCAACTTGCCAGAATCTTCTCATGCTTCCTCTACGATTGCTGTGGGCATTGCCAGGCTGAAGAACCCCAAGAGAGCTGGCACCCAGCCCTGGAGAGCTGCACCTGCTGGCGTCCAGCAACCCAGGGCCGGGGAGGAGCACGAGGTAATCTCCACAACCTTGCTTCCCAGCAGGGGAAACTGTCCTCCAGCTAACTTTCTCCACTCTAAATATTGTGAAGTACATCAAATTGTTGGCATCGTGCAAGAAAAGAAAAATGGCTTGATTATTTTTGCAGCACCAAAGGAGGACCTTGTACAGGAAAGGCGGTTTACCCTCTTCAATTGCAAATGAGGACACTGAAGAAATACAAATTTTAATAATAAAGTTAGCTATTATGTCATTTATTTATTTATTTATTTATTTATTTATTTATTTATTTTTGCGGGTCTGGGGATGGAACCCGGGGGCATTCTACCTCTGAGCTACACCCCCTGCCCTATTTTTTATTCTTTATTTTGAAACCCGGTCTCACTGAGTTGCAGAGGGCCTCACTAAGTAGCTGAGGCTGTCCGTGAACTGCGATCCTCCAGGTCTCAGCCTCCCGAATGATGGGATTACAAGCGTGCGCCACCACGCCCGGCTTATGTCTTTCATTTTTTTGTGTGTGTGTGGTACTAGGGATTGAACCCAGAGGCATTCTACCTCTGTGCTACACTCCCAGCCTATTTTAGTTTTTATTTTGAAATAAGGCCTCACTAAGTTGTGGAGGCTGGCTGTAAAACTGTGATCCTTCTGTCTCAGTCTCCCATGAATTACAGGGATGCTCCATCATGTCCAGTTTAACTATGTCTTTTTTTTTTTTTTGGTGCATTGTTGTCATACATTTTAATGGGGTACAAGATGGTGGAGGCATACATGCACATATCACACATTTGGTCCTTCCCCAATCCCACCCCATTTATCATTTCCTCCCCCTCTCTCCTTCTCGTGTTTGGCTTATTGATTGACTTTGATATGTTTGTTAATGTACATCATTCACACTAGGGAGTTTCCCTTTCCCCCCTTCCATCACCCTCAGTTATGTCACTTTATTTGCTCATCTAAGTTTTCTTCTTCTTTATCTAGAGTTCTTCCTATGACCCATTTTCTCCCTACCTTCTGCATATTAGGGAGAACATTGCATTGGCAGTATCAGAGAACACGGAGGCTCTTGATATTTACTGAGCAATTAAATGACTCCAACACTATATTGGATACTAGAGCTACACAGATATATCACATAATTTTGAGGAACTTTCAGCTGTCCTTTGGTATGGTTCTACTCCTGCACTTGATTGACTGAACCCTTGAAAACAGACTTTCTCCAGGCAAGAACAGTTTCTGTGAATTAGGTAGAAAATGTTTGGGTTGTTTTTTTTTGTTGTTGTTGTTGTTGTTGGACTGGGGGTGGAACCCAGGGGCTTTTCTACCTCTGGGCTATACTTCCAGACCTATTTTATACTTTATTTGGAAACAGGGTCTCACTAAGTTGCTGAGAGCTTCACTAAGTAGCCGAGGCTGGCTTTGAACCTTGTGTGATCCTCCTGTCTCAGCCTTCCAAGTGCTGGGATTACAAGCGTGTGCCACCACTCCCAGCAGGAAAATTTTTCTTCTTCTTTTTTTTTTTTTTTGGTGGTACTAGGGTTCCTGGAAACCCTTCTACCTCCAGGCTACACTCCCAGACACCTATTTTTTATATATTTTTATTTGGAAAGAGGGTCTCTTAAGTCAGCACAGCTGGCTTCGAACCTGCACAATCCTCCTGTCTCTGCCTCCCAAATGCTGGGATTATGAGCATGCGCCACCCTGCCCGAGGAAATGTTTAATGAAAGAAAAAATGGCTAGTTAGCCAAGTAAAGATCTCAGATTTCCCCAATACTACAGGCAAGAACAGGAGCCTCAGTGTAGGTAAGACCAGCCTCAGGGATTGAATTGTAAACATCCTTTGCATAATTATTTGTCCTGCTGAGGACAGGGTGGTAAGCTGACCCTGGGAGAAGGGACTTACCCTGAAGAATTTAACAGGAAGTGAGCCCCATGGAGAAGATTCTAGAACCAAGATGTGTTCAGACTTTGAAGAGAATTTTGCTTCCCTTGTCTCCCTGATATCGGGAAGACTTGCCTGTCAACTATTATTAGAAATGCCTTTAGCTCATCCTTATTAGCATTAGGACAAGTGAGAGAATGAGATTGTTTAGATGGACTCATTTCCCAAGTTTTTGTTTTTCTTTAACTCAGAACTGGAGGCAAGAGGGGGCTGATACCCTTAAAGATACCTATTTCTGCCGGGCGCACGCTTGCAATCCCCGCGCTTGGGAGGCAGAGACAGGAGGATCGCACAGGTTCGAAGCCAGCCGCGCGCGCTGGCTTAGGAGACCCTGTTTCCAAATAAAAATGTAAAAATAGGTCTGAGAGTGTAGCCCGGAGGTAAAAGGGCTTCCAGGAACCCCAGTACCACCAAAAAAACAAACAAACAAACAAACAAAAACAAACAAAAAAACAATTTCTGGCCACGATGTTCTTTTTGGTGCTGGAGTTACAAGGATAAACAGAACTATGTCACCGGCATAGAATCCTTGTCACGTTAACTTTAGCCTTCTCTGCTTTTAAACCTTTAGTTGAAAACCTATTTAAATAATGTTCAGATAAAATGATTATCTGAACATTAACTTCTAGTTTCCCCATTTGTATTCTTATTTGTAATGACAGAAATATTACAGAGAACTAGGATTAGTGCTGGCATCAGGAGTGGAAAGCTCTACATCTACCAGGCTATCTCAGAAATTTATGATTGCTAGGGTATAGACTGATGGGAGGTCTGGGGGTCAAAACTGAAATTTCCCATTTTGGTGAAATAGGTTATCATAGAGAATTCCTGAAAACTTCTACAGATGATAAGGGTGCCATTGGGAGAGAAAGAAACCTTCCACTTGGACTCATTTTTACTACTGTAATTATATATATATGTATATATATGTATGTATATGTGTATGTATGTACATATACATATATGTGTTTGTGTGTGTACCTTACCTTAACTTTATTTTATTATTATATGGATCATATTGAAAATGGCATACATTCACACAGTACTTGGTGTCCTCTTCCCCCCCTTCCCCTTTCCCCCCTCCCAACAAGGAGTGTTTAGGTTGACCATGCTACATTTACACATATATTCGAATGTAGCTCCTCCATTAGTCAACCTCGGGCTTCTTCCTCTCCTACCCTTCCTTTCTGGCTGTGCTGAGATTTCCCCTCCATTATCTGCAGTCCCTCTGGTATTTCTAATAATCCCCAGTTTGGGCATATTAGAGGAAACATATGTCCCTTCTCTTTCTGTGCTTGGCTTATCTCACTTAACATAATGTTCTCCAGGTCTTTCCATCCTTTTGCAAATAACATAATTTTGTTCTTCTTTATAGCTGAGTATAATTCCATTGTGTATATTTACCATAATTTTGTAATCCATTCACCTGTTGTTGGAGATTTAAGTTGGTTCCATAGTTTGGCTATTGCGAATTGTGCTGCTATGAACATGAGTATGCGTATGTTACTGTAGTTCTCTGATTTCAACCCCTTTGGAAAGATACCCAGGAGTGGTATAGCCAGATCATATATGGTGGATTCATTCCCAGTTTTCTAAGGAATCTCCACACTGATTAAACTAGTTTGCACTCCGACCAACAGTATAAAAGAGTTCCTATTTCCCCACATTCTTGCCAGCATGTGTGTGTGTGTGTGTGTGTGTGTGTGTGTGTGTGTGTGTGTGTGTGTATGGTATGGTACTGGGGATAGAACCCAGAGGCCTTCTACCTTCGGATTGCACTCCCAGACCTGTTTTATATTTTTATTTGGAAACAGGGTCTCACTAAGGTGCTGAGAGCCTCACTAAAGCTGGCTTTGAACCTGTGCGATCCTCCTGTCAGCTTCCAAATTACTGGGATTACAAGCGTGCGCCACCCTGCCCGGCTCTTGCCAGCATTTTAAAATACTTTTATTGGTGCACTGTAGTCTCATATGATAATATAGCTCATAATGGTAGTGGCATACCTGCACACAGCACTTCTCAGTCTCCCTCCCCACGCCTCCCTTCCCCATGCAGGATATTGGGATTCACATACGTACATACTGTTGATGGGAGTGAATTCTTCATTGACTCTCCCTCTCTCCCATCCTTCTCCTAGACCACCTCCCCGGCTCCACCGGAGTGTCACCTCTATTATCTGAGGTCCCTCTTTTATTCCAATTACTGCCTAGTTTCCGCAGTGGAGAAAGAACATACGCCCCTTTTACTCTTTGTGACTGGTTAGCCTAATAACATAATAGTCTCCAGATCCATACATTATCCTGCTAGTGATATAATTTTGTCCTTCTTTATTGCTGAGTGCAATTCTGTTGTGTGCATAGCTCATAATTTTGTAATCCATTATCTGTTGATGCACAGCTAAGTTGGTTCCATAGTTGACTACTGTAATTTAAAGGATTTGAAAGGATTTGTGTATCTGAGGACTTAGGAGCCCCAGGCAACTATAGACCTGGCAGTAGATATTATTTGATAGTTTTATGATTATAGATTAATCCAAAAACTAAGAAATCTAGAATAAGTGAGAGCTTGCCCTGAAACAGGTAGAATACAAAAGGATTTAGCTGTGTCAGCTGATAAAATGGAGCGTGCAGCAACAGTTAAAACCTGTAAGGTTAGCTATGCAAAGTATAGTCTGAAATCCTTCTAATGCAGGGAATCTAAATTTTCATGCAAGATGGGGATTAATAAGGAAGAAATGATCTTATTGTGGTGTCGCATGCCTGCTGTAATCCTAGTATTTGGAAAGCTGACAGGAGGATTGCAGGTTCGAGGACAGCCTCAGCAAGTAGTGAGACTCTCATCAATCTAGTGAGATCCTTTTCAAAATTAAAAAAAAAATAGGGTTGGGGGTGTAGCTTGGAAATAGAATGTTCCTGAGTTCAATCCCTAGTACCCAGAGAGAGAGAGAGAGAGAGAGAGAGAGAGAGAGAGAGAGAATATGAAGAAGTGAGAACAGGACCCAATTATTCTATCTCAGATCCCTAGTCAAAAAAAAGTCAATCAGTCAATCATGTCGGGCGTGGTGGCGCATGCTCAGCACTTGGGAGGCTGAGACAGGAGGATTACACGGGTTCAAAGCCAGCCTCAGCTACTTAGTGAAGTTCTCAGCAACGTAGAGACACCCTGTTTCCAAATAAAAATATAAAAATAGGTCTGGGAGTATAGCCCAGAGGTAGAAAAGTGCCTGGGTTCCAACCCCAGTACCACCCCCCCCAAAAAAGAAAAGTCAATCATTAATTATTTTTCATCTAGTCTATTATATAGAAAAAAAAGAAAATAGGAAAATAGGAAAAAGGAGAATAAAATTTTTACTGCTTCATTTACTTCTCTAACTTGGATTCTTAAAAAGGTAAATTTCCCCCTAAATCATTTTTTTTTTTTGGTGGTACTGGGGTTCCTGGAAACCCTCTTAGGGCTACACCCCCAGACCTGTTTTTATACTTTTTTATTTGGAAACAGAGTCTCTTAAACCAGCGCGGCTGGCTTCAAACCTGTGCGATCCTCCTGTCTCTGCCTCCCAAGTGCAGGGATTACAAGCGTGCGCCACCACGCCCGGCTCCCCTAAATCATTTCAAGTGGCTTCCTAGTCCTTTCTCAGAATAACTTTCCTGTTTTAATATCACACCCTACATAAGGCAAAGCTTAAGATCAGTGGCCACTGATGCCTGGAGAGTTACTTGGGATGGTTGGTGGCTGTAGTTTATGATCGGGGTTTTTGTTGGGTAGCCAGCAGCAGCAGTGGGTGGCCATGAGGGGCCCTGAGCATCCTCCAGGGATGCTGGGAAGGCTTTGGCCCTAGAGCATCTGAGGTCAGTCTTGGAGGCACTGTCAGTGATCAGGAGACTGGAGTGTGGATTGGTAGGGGAGAACATGCAAAGCACTGTGGGTAAACACCATTCTTTTGCCTAACCGACTTTCATTGTGACATCTTCACCACAAAGTTTACACTTGCTGTGTGACAGCTGGATTTTTTTTTTTTTTTTTTTTTTTTGGTGGGGGGCGGTGGCTGGAACTTTTAAACTGGAAGGGTTTCTGACTTCCAGGACATCTCTGAGACTTGTTCCCCTATCACTGAATAACTCAATCCTCCCTGCCTCCTCACTGTTAATCTACTTTAAAGGACTCTACAGAGAAAGAACTCTTGGCTTGGTTTACCATCTTTTTTCTCTTAGCTTTATGGCTTATTTCTGGTGTTATTGCTATTTCCTTCTGATTGTTTCTTTTACATAATTCCTTAAGTTGTATACTTAGCATATTATCTCTCAACATTCCTGCTTCTATAATATAAATATTTATGCTGTTTGTTTCTAATGAATAATTTTCACTTGTATTTGACAACTTACATATGCACTGTGCTCGTTGGATATTAGGTTTAGACATATAATTATTTCCATTATAGTTTCATTATTTACTCATGAGTTATGATGTTTAATTTTTAAAATAGAAATATAAAACATTTTATCTCATTAGTGGTGATTCCTAATGGATACATTCTGATCTGAGGATGTCTTGTGAATTAAGCCAGTTCTTTTGAATTTGAGACTAGTTTCTGGGCGATTACAAGATCATCTGTCTGTTTAATTTGGTAAGCTGTGCATTCCTTAGCAAGCAGTTCAAAATTCTATGCAATATCCTTAGATAAAGGTTGCTAATTCTGCTATTTAAATGTTCTGCAAGCTTCCTGGCTTGATTCGTTTATCCAGCACTGAGACATCTATGCTAGGAGTTCTCACCATGTAGCGGTTGATGATTGCTCTATTTCTTTTTTTTGCTGTTTTAAACCTTTCTGGCTTTATCTATTTATGTTGCTATCCTATTAAGTGCATAAAATTGTAGAAGTATTTTATCTTCATCATTAATTAAAAGCTTTATTATGTGGCAAATCTGTTTCTGTCAAGTCATGCATTTAGTGTTAAGCTTTGTTAGTAGTAGATTATCATCAGCTTTTGGGGCACAAGTATTTACATGGTTTTATCTCATACAATTCTTTTGCATTCAATCTTTCTGGACCATTAAATTTTAGAGTATCTTATAAAAATGTGTAGTTTGACTATTTTATCCAATTGATATGGCATTTTTGTTTTCATTGGCAAACTTAATCCATTTAATGTATCATAATTATTAGTATATTTGCATTTCTTGCTATTATTATATTTTGTGTTCTTTTAATGTTTTATCTTTTTTGTTCCTTTAGATTTTCTTTTCTATTTTCGACCTTATTTCACCCTTTTCTCTGATATAAAGGTGATTTGTTTAATATTTTAAATGGTACCCAATTAATTAAAACATGCAATCTAAGCTTAATGATTTCTAAAGTGAATCGATATCTTCACTTTCCTCCAGAGACTGCTTTAACTATCTTCAGCATAGTTCTGACTCCCACTCAATTATTATTTAGTTTCTATTAAATCTTTCATATTTTTTAGTCCTCAAAGGCTAGGCTTATGTAGAGAGATTCTCACAATTACCATCTTCTCTGCTGATTCTTTTCTGTATCTCAGATCTTTCCTCTAAAATCTTTTCATGTAGTTTTTAATTGTATCTTTAAGAATTTCCTTTCTTAAAACTCTAGTTTCTACATGCAAAATTTTAGCTTTGTCGACATGCAATTTTGCACTAAGATTCTGAGAGACAGTTCCTCCAAATTAAAGCTATTCTATTTCCTTGTTAATTGCATTGCTGTAGTGCATTTCAGCTGAGAGTTTGATTATCTATTATTTGAGCCACCTTTTAGGTGATCATTTATTTCCTTCTGTTTTTAAACTCTATTTTTGATATATATTATATCTTTTTGATATATATTTATATATTTTTGATATATATTATATTTTAAGAGTGGATTTCTCTTTCAAATCTAGTTTAGGATTTACTTAGCTTAACAAATATAACCATGTTTGCCTTTCATTAGTTTGGATTATATTTTTTTCTGATTTCATATCTTTCTGGAACTCTAATTCGGTCAAAACTGTCATTCTGACTTTTAGTATCTTTGTGTTCTTATTTTCTGTAACTCTGCCTTTGTGTGTGTGTGTGTGTGTGTGTGTGTGTGTGTGTGTGTGTGTGTTACTGGGAAATGAACCTAGGGGCATTCAACCTCACATCTATATTCCAAGCCCAATTTTATTTATTTACTTGTTTTGTGATATCAGCATGGAACCAATGGGAATCCTATTCTGGGCTATGCCCCAGTCCTATTTTATTTTTTACTTTGAAACAGGGTCTCAGTTAGTTGAAGAGGACGTCACTAAATTGGGGAGGCTGGCCATGAACCTACGGTCCGTCTGTCATAATCTCTCAAGTAATGGGATTACAGGCATGAAGCACCAGGCCTGGCTTCTGTATTTTAGTTAATAATCTTATTTTTAAGCTAACATGGTTGGATTTTGAAGTTATTGCATGCACACAGGAAAGTGCACAGAACATTAATATATCACTTAATTAAACCATAAAATAATCATTTTTATAATTAACACTAAAATAAAAAGTACAATATTCCCAATGCTCACACAGTCCCCAAATTAATCAGGAATAGTATCAGTTTTGTGAGATCTAAAGTTTATAAAATTGTGAATGCAAACCAATAGTCATTTAGAAAGAAAAATTATAAATATTAAAAGCTTAAAATCTCATATATCACAATCCAGAAGAAAATACAATATTTTTTACTTATATCTAATTATAACATTTTCTTACCTTCAATATTTAACTATAAATTCTTCAATAAACTCTTCATATAAATATTTTGCATATAATTTTATTTTATGTCATTTTTTTTTTTTTTTTTTGGTGGTACTGGGGTTCCTGGAAGCCCTTCTACCTCCGGGCTACACTCCCAGACCTACTTTTACATTTTTGTTTGGAAACAGGGTCTCCTAAGCCAGCGCGCGCGGCTGGCTTCGAACCTGCGCGATCCTCCTGTCTCTGCCTCCCAAGCGCAGGGATTACAAGCTTGCGCCACCACGCCTGGCTATAATGTCATTTTAATATTAAAAAATAACAGTCTTTTCGTCATGGGTGATCAAAAGGTATTTTAAATTAATGATCAATTGGTTGTATAAAGAATGCACATTTAGATATACACAATATTTTCACTATTACTATAAGCTTTCCCTCTGCAGACACAGGAAATTTTGATAAATTCTGTTCCTTGAAAATCACAAAAATGAAAATATAAAAAACTAAAAATGAAAATATATTTATGATGCATTTATAATTGTTTATGTGGCATTATCTGGGATATTATTCTCAAGACACAACTTCTTTTTTCAGTAGACATCCTTGAGAAATTCTCTGCTACAATGTCAAGCAATGAATGTTTAGAAGAATTTTAAATAGACTAGTTTCTGGATCTGTTTATTTTACTTTGTTTCTCTTCCACTACTCAAATAATTTCAGTGCCCAGGACTGTAGGATATACTCAGATTTCCACATGACCCTTGGCCCTTCACCTTAAGTTATGAAATGGAGACTTCAACACAGGGAGTGGTAGAAGAATTCCTAGAAGCCGGCCCAACTCTAGGATGGTAATCCACATTTAATTATGCCCTAAAGTAATTGTAAAACACACACATACATCCCATCATACCCAAACTAAATGAAATGTTCAATTATAGCTTTTTTTAAATGGGTCTCTTTTATGTCCATTGCCTCTTTGAAGGTATCACATAGAAGGTAACTTTGGAATGGAATGAACTATCGTTTTTAACCAATCACATTGAATATGGAATGCATTGAACATGACTTTGTTTTGAATATTATATCTTTTGATATCACATATAGATGACTACGTTTTAGTTTTTGGAGGTGGGTCTTTGGGAGGTAATTAAGTCATGAGAGTGAAGCCTTCATTAATAAGAATAGTGATTTTATGAGAAGATATAGGAAAGAGAAGGGGAAGGGAAGAGAGAGAGAGAGAGAGAGAGAGAGAGAGAGAGAGAGAGAGAGAGAGAGAGAGAGAGAGACTTTCTCTCCCATTTTTAGAATACAAAAAGAGACCTTTGACACCCAGCAAGGGGACCCTTACCCAGCACTGAATCTGGGTGCACCTCAATTTTGAACTCTGTAGCCTTTGAAATGGTGAGAAGTAATTTCCATGGTTGCATCCTGGTGAGAATGGCCAGTATAAAAAAAGAGTCAGGATAGCAGCTGTTGGAGAGGACATGGAGAAAAGAGAACTCTTCTACATGTTGTGGGAGAATCAATGAGTATACCTTTATGGAAAACACGGAGAAAACTCCTCAACATATTAAAAATAGAACTGCCATATGATGCAGTAATACCATTCCTGGGTATATATATCCAAAAGAAATGAAACCAGTATGTCAAAGAAACAGCCGTCCTTCCATATTCATTCCAACACTGTTCACTATAGCCAAGAAATGGAAGCAAACTAAGTTTCCATCAGTTGATAAGTGGATAAAGAAAATACATTATATAATGGAATACTCTTTAAGCCTTTATAAAGAATGAAGGCCCACCATTGTAGCAACATGGATGGAACTTGAAGTCATTATGTTAAGTGAAATAAGTCAAACACAGAAAGACAAATATCACATGATCTCACTCATTTGTGGAATCTAGAAATCTTGATCTCATGCAAGCTGATTATAGAACAGTGGTTTATCAGAGGCTAGGGAGAGAAAGGGTAAAGGAGAAGCAGGAAGTTCTGGCGTGCTCACTGTGGTGTAACAATGGTGACTCTAGGTGACATTTGTGTAGAGTATACATTTCAAAAAGATCGAAGGAAGAACCTTGAACAGTTTTGCCAAAAAGAACTGATAAATGAGGAGATAAATATACATTTATATTTATATTTCATCGGATTTAAATATTCTGTAATATATGCATGTATTGAACATTGCAGGATACCCCACTAATATGTACAATTTTATGTTTTTACATATCAGTTAAAAATAAAATTTTCAGGAGGTTGTGACAGGAGGATCGTGGTTCATGGACAGCCTCAGGTACTTGGTGAGGCACTCTACAGCTCAGTGGGACCCTGTTTCAAAATAAAGAATAAAAAATAGGGCAGGGGATATAGCTTGAGGTTGAATGCCCCTGGGTTCTATTCCCAAACCCACAAAAAAATAAAATAAAATTAAAGAACAAATTTTCTGTTGGTTAAATGCCCCAGATTATGATGTTCTCTCATAGTGGCCTGAACTGACCCAAAGTGGTGGTCTTATTAGATGACAGTTTCATAAAACATCGTTCCACTCAGAAAGTATTCCCAGAGCAAATTCTACCTCCTCTCGTCCCTTCCAAAAAAAAAAAAAAATAACACAACAGAAAAAATGAATGTTAATTAGAGAAACTTTAAGTGAAACTGCTTCTTCATACTGGCTGGCTGTGACTTTGCAGGTTTGGATTACCACCAGGGCCATTGCCCCAAGACCGTGTAAAAGTGGAAACATACCTAGGCGTTTTCTAAGCAGGCAAAAAAATGTTTAGGATGTATTGCATTCATGAGATGTTTACATTTTTTTTTTTTTTTTGTGTGTGTGTGTGTGTGTGTGTGTGTGTTAGGGGGGCTTGGGGTTAAACTTAAAGGAATTCTATTTCTGATCTATACCTCCAGCCATTTTTATGTTTTGTTTCTGAAACAAGGCCTTCTCACTAGGTTGCTAAGAATCTCTCTAAGTTGCTGAGGCTGGTCTTGAACATGTGACCCTTCCATCTCAGCCTCTCAAGGACTGGGATTACAGGCATGCGCCACCACTCCTAAATGACAGGCTTAATTTAAAAAAAAAAATAATTCTAAATTTGTGAAAAATGCTGTATTTCAAATTTAAATGGGAATAAGAAACATTAAATAGATGATTCTTATCCTTGGTTATTTTAATAAATTGCTATTAAAATCTAATTCTTTAGCTGGGTATGGTTGTGCAGATCTCTAATCTCAGTACTTGGGAGGTTGAGGCAGGAAGATTTCAGGTTTGAGGCCAGCCTCAGCAACTGAGGGAGGTCCTTAGCAACTTAGTGAGAACTTGTTTCAAAAGAAAAGAAAAAAAAAAATGGACTGTGGATGTAGCTCAGAGGTAGAATGGCCTTTAGTTCAATCTCCAGTACCACACATGAAACAAAAACAAAAACAGCAATTAATTTGTTTTCGATTCTTTATTACATATTATTACTAAAAGCTTTAGAAAGTGATATTTTTCTTATGCATAAAATACCTAATTGTTTAGATTTATTACTATTTCTTCAAGTTAGACATTAAAATATCTTTTCTGAATATCAGAGTTGTTGATATTTTCCCTTCTCGTTAATTATATTCATTTTCTACTTCTCAGTTGCTTGATCTCCTGCTGGTAAACACAGAGTACAGTGAAAAGATAAAGCTTTGCTTTTGTCCTTTGTTTTACTTTACTTCAAAACATCACTCCATAAGACCAAGATGATTTTTATCTCACATGCTATTTATTTTAGTTTGAGTCCTTTTAAAACCTTCACCTTGATACCATTCAACAGAACAAGCAGTACTCTAGTTTGGCAGCTGTAGATGGGACATGAGACTATCGTTTGTTCCTTCACTATCACAAGCTTCCTGACCACTCCTGAGTTGTTTCTTGGTTTATAAGCTCTCTCTGCCATCAAAATCGCTATTTTGCTTCTCTGACCTAATTCATGTGTCTCTTCAAAACCAAAAGCAAATCTAAAACAACTGGGAGATTGAGTCCGGGCCTCCCCTCTAACTGCGCCAGGCTTGGGGTGATCCTTTTCTGGCTTGTCAGAACAGTCATGTTCGTTTGAATGTTACCTTTCAACTCTTTATTTTTCTCTTCTTTTACTTTTGTTTGGGGCCTCTGGAAATCTGAACCTATGGAAAAGAAAAAGCAAATGCTCTCAACTTTTCTTCCCAAGAATGACTTGGCTCTTACCCTTTCTCTGTTTCTGCAAGGGACACAAAACCTCCGTATGTATTTCATGCAGATCTTTCTCCCCAGAGTTCTTCTATTCCAAAGTAAAGGAAAGAAAAATTTATAGTCATCTGGTGATTCCAACACAGTAATTCAACTTTTGCTTTGTGAATTTTACTGCTTAATATTTTGATTAGGTTTATCTTACTAATCAACATTCTTTTTTTTATTTTTTTGGTGGTACTGAGGTTCCTGGAAACCCTTATACCTCCAGGCTACACTCCCAGACCTATTTTTTTTTAAATATTTTTATTTGGAAACAAGGTCTCTTAAGCCAGCGATGCTGGCTTTGAACCTAGCAATCCTCCTGTCTCCACTTCCCAAGTGCGGGGATTACAAGTGTACACCGGCACGCCTGGCCTCAACATTCTTAATTACACTGGCTATAATGACTATTTTTGACTTTATGATCTACCTAGTCATTGGCACAGTTATGTAAGTAATCGCTATTAATCAAGTATAATCACTCTTAGTATTAGTTCTTCTTCTTCTCCTTCTTCTTCTTATTCTTATTCTTATTATTATTATTTTGGTGACACTGGGGGTGGAACCCAGGGCCTTTCTACCTCTGGACTATACTCCCAGACCTACTTTATATTTTTATTGGGAAACAGGGTCTCACTGAGTTGCTGAGAGCCTCACTAAGTAGCTGAGGCTGGCTTCGAACCTGTGTGATCCTCCTGTCTCAGCCTCCCAAGCGCGGGGATTACAAGCGTGCGCCACCACGTAGTTCTCATTACTGTTATGGTCTTTTTACTTATTTACTGAGCAGTGATGTGGATAGAACCTGTACCTTGAAAACAGGAGGTGGACACTCTTCCATTGAGTTATACCCACAGCCTGACATTTTGTTTCATGAAGTATGTTGCCAACAATCAATAAAACATGTTCCAAAGAGTGGCCATTGGACCAGCAATCTAAATTCAATTCTATGTTTGCCAAAGAGTATGTATATGACCTTATATAAAGTATTAAACATTGTCCAAGCTAATGATTAAGTAAAAAAACATATGCCATTTTTTAGTTTAAGCTAATCTTAGAATTTAAAACTATTTGTTGAATGTGTATAATTTGGGAACTAAGACACATTTTTAATCAAAAGGAATGTCCAACTCGTTGCTATTGTGAGGAGAAATGAGGTTTTATTTATACAAAGCACTTAACAGTTCTTGAAACATACTAATTGTCAATAAATTGTAGTTCTTTGGACTGTCTCCTGGTAGTGATCAGGCTGCTAAATTCCTAGGATGCGGGAACTTACTCTTCATGTACACAATACTTTACTACCATCCCTAGCATTAAACAGGCCAGGATAAAAAATAATATAAAGTTATGACAAAGTGAGAAAATTATAATTTGTATATATTAAACAGGTTTAAAACAAGTCTTAGAGAAATTCTTACACTTTATTTTTTATGTAGGGTGAAAACAATCATTTTATTTAGGAAACAAATGTTTAACCAGGAGTCTGATTTTCTCCTTTCAAATATAATTAAAAAATCAAAAACACTTTAAAATGTAATATAATACCAGGTGCAATGACACATAGCTGTAATTCCAGCAACTTGGAGGTTGAAGTAGGAGGATTGTAATTTCAAGACCAATCCGGGCAATTTAGTGAGACCCTATCTCAAAATGAAAAGCTCAGTAAGTGTAGCTACTGGCTATTTTTCTCAATGTGTTAACATTCTTGTAACACAAGAGAAGCTATAAATTTAGAAAATGTTGAGAAAAGTAGCCTTGAAAAGTATAATCCAAGTAGATCATAATCAATTAGCTAGCTTTCATCTGTCAAAAAACAAATCAAGAGCTAGACATGGCTGTATGCGAGGACAGCAGGTTCAAGGTCAGCAGCTTCGCAGCTTAGTGAGGCCCTGTCCAAAAAAAAAAAAAAAAAAAAAAAAAAAATAGGCATGGCAGTGTAGCTCAGAGATGGAATGCCCTTGGGTTCAATCCCCAGTACCTGCCCCACACATTTGTTCTATTATTTTTGACAACCTGTATTTAACCATCAAGGTCAGGTCTAAATACTGAGCACTGAATTCAAGTTTTGGGTATTCTTTATTTTTCCATCTAGTGTATCCAGACCAGAACACTGGGTTCTCCATCATTACACTACACAAATGGATGTCTTTGAAACTTTGTTCTTCAGTACACTTTGCCAGGATTTCTACTCCCTGACCAGCCCTCCTATCAAAATTCCACTCATCTTTCAAGTCTTAGTTCAAGGTCTGTTCTTTTCTGTTTCATCTCATCAATTTCACTTTTTTATATTTCTACAGCACTCAAGTCTCTATCTTAGTATAACATATATTCAAGTCTGTCTTTTTATGATTTAATTTTATTAATAACATTTAAAAACAAATCATTAGTTATCTTCCACAAAGAAAATTTCAGATCTAGGCAATTTTATAAATGAGTTATACAAACTTTAAAAGAAAAACTATAACAGTCATATAAATATTTCCAGGTAATAAAAAACCAGGACTTTTTTATAATACCAAAATAAGCTTGCTATCAAACTTAGATAATAATAATAAAAGAATAGTAAATTATAGGTCAATCTACTCAAAAATAAGTGTAAAACTTGTTAATAAAAATATTAGCAAATTGAATTCAGGCAACACATAAAAATATCAGCTACAACTCTTATATTTTATATTCAAGGTTGGCTTGATATTAAAAAGTATATTAATGAATTTGATATGTTTACAGTTTAAAGAAGAAAATTCCCAATGCTTTTCTTGGTAGATTACACAAATCATGTGACAAGATTCAAAACTTTCTGAGGATTTCAAAACCTTCCAAATTAGGAACAGAACACAGTATAAACAAACATTCCAGAGCAAATAATATAATGAGAAACTGTTAAGATACATCACTTTTAGAATGAGGAATAAGAGGGATGGTTCAATTTTGTCAATGGTTTGATGTTTGTTATTGCTTAGGATTTCTATATCCCAAAGTTAAGAGTACATGGCAATTCCTACTGAAAAAGACTCAGAGAACCACATATCCCCACCAGAATCTGGTAACCCAGGGGGCATAGGACAGGCAAGACAGATAAACCAAACATACATTGTGTATAGCGCCCTTCTTCATGAATAGCAAATGCCTCAGGCTCCCTATGGGTAGCAAATGTCTAGGACTGTATTGTGCATTATGGTAGTCACTACTGAAATGAGAATGTCTCTTCTCATTCAGTAATCGTCCAGTGGATTTCACTGAATGAAGTCCAAGGACTAGAGAAGGGCATAGAACAATGAAAGTATATTTTAAGTCAGGAAAGGTAGAAGGCAAAAACAGCCCTCCTTGGGGGTGAAGGAAAGGGGCCCCTAAAAGAAAATAACCAGCCAAGTTCTTGGAGGCGAGTTTAAACCTTACTGAAATGTTCCATTTACTTTTTTATGATTGGTCAGAATTGGGGTTTGAGGGGATCAGTTTCTCTTGCACAATTTCAGTCCTGATTTTTGCTTGTTATCTTGTGGGCTGGTGGGCCCAGATCTCCTGCACCCACCAGTCTCCCCCATCCCTGCACCTCACAGAAGGCGATGCGATGGCCTTTGTCCATCCTCCTGTTCCCAGTTCCTCTGACAGCCGCGCTATGTTCATGCAGATTCAACACTTGAATTGCGGGTAGCCTGAATTGAAATGTGCATTTAGTCTAAGATACAACACTGGATTTCAAAGATGGTACAGGTACCTGGTATAAAGTAGCTCAATAATTTTTGATAACATGGTAGTATGTTAATATTTCAGATACATTGGCTTCAACAAATACATTTTTAAAGTCAGTTTCACTGATTCCTTTGTACGTTTTTAAAATGTGGCTACTAGAAAATTTAATATTACATATGTGGCTCTACTGATTTTCATGATCATTTCTGCTGGGCAGCTCTGGTTTGCAATAAATACAAATGAAAGAATGCCAGTTCAGGCTGGAAGGGCTGGAGATAGCATAAATGGGAGGAGGAGGAGGAAGAAGAAGAGGCAGCCCCATCCTGGAAGGGGTCAGCAGCCATCACATCCTGGAGGCCTCAGCTCTGCAGGCTTAGGAGTCTGAGCTGAAGGATCTGGTGTCGTCCACTGGGAATTTCTGGTTCCAGTCTGCGGAGCTTGAGGGGCTGCCACGGGAGCTGTCTGAGGTGGCAGCCAGTTAGGAACTTCTATGGCGCCATGACTGATTGCTGGTGGCTTCCCTAGGCATGCTAAGTTTGGAGCTAGACCTTTGGGGCTGAAGTAGTAATCTCATGCTATTAACAACTTTTCTGTTTCTTCCATTAGACACAGAGATGCTTGAGGAAGTGCTGTAGCTTACCTTCCTGTTCCAAGCTACGTGACACAAAGTGTTTTGGACACGAAATACACTCACTTCAACCTTACTTCCTGAATAAAATTGGAATTCTTATTTCAAAAACTTTCCAAAGGAGCATTATTCTTAATTTTCATTCAGTACTACTCTTCTTTAGGAAAATGAGAAAACAGGACTGTTTAGCTACAAGGTACCACCCAATAGGTGTGGAATACCTTCAAAATGTTCAAGTGCATGAGATTTTAATGTATGTCAGAAATTCTACCATTAGAGTCATTTGCATATTGCATATTGAATTCATTTTTTTTTTTTTTTTGCGATACTGAGGATGGAATCCAGGGGCATCTTACCTCCAAGCTATACCCTCAACCCTACTTTTTCATTCTTTATTTTGAAACAGTGTCTCACTGAGTTGCAAAAGGCCTCACTAAGTAGCTGAGGCTGTCAGCCTACCAGGATTCTCTGGTCTTAGCCTTCTGAATGCTGGGATTACAAGCATGTGCCACCATGCCCAGCTTGAATTTATTTATTTATTTATTTATTTATTTATTTATTTATTTATTTTGGTGGTACTGGAGTTTTTCGAAACCCTTCTACTTCTGGGCTACACTCCCAGACCTATTTTATGCTTTTTAAAATTTGGAAACAGGGTCTCTTAAAGCCAGAGCGGCTGGCTTCGAACCTGCACAATCCTCCTGTCTCCACCTCCCAAGCCCAGGGATTACAAGCATGCGCCACCACACCGGCCTTGAAGAATTCATTTTAAATGGATTTTCACTTTAAGAAGACCTTTAATATATGATCTGTGAAATTCCAAAAGCATAATCATTGTAAACATATTTGAATGTCTTAATTACTAAGTAGATAGCAAAATAGTTCTAATCTTTTACACTTAATTTTTTTCTTGACTTCTCTTACACTAACATTGCTAACAAATAGATTCACATATTGACTGGTGTTATAAAACATCTACCGAATAAAAAAGCTCTGGGAGGGCTAAGAGATCCGTGGGGAATGTTCTCCATCTTCAAGCTGTTTACTATCACATAGGAAATTTAAACCCAGCAATAACTTCAACACCAACAGCATGCGAAAAGTGTGTTAGAAGCTGTAAAAATTCAAGACGGCCAGGTTGTTCAGAAGAGAGGGCTCTCTTCCACCTCAGAAGATCAAAGCAAATATCTCTGTAGAGACAACATCTGGACTGAGTCTTAGCTGGCGAGTACTGAGTAGAATTTAGACATGTGGTGAAACTGCAGAGAACATTCTCTGCAGGCAAGGGGAATGACGGGACCGTGGTATGGTCTTATGAAAATAAAGTTCATTTCTCTAAGCTGAGCAACAAATTTGAGTTTTTTTTTTTAATTTCCTATAAATAAAAGTGTTGTTTACTTTGTTTGACAGGAAAGCACTGAGAAAAGTGAATGTGTCTGATCTGATCAAAGCTGTGCTTTGGTAATTTAAGCTAAGAATGCAGTCCAGGTAACTTGGAAGACTAATCAGGCATTGCATACACTTCAGGGTGTCTTAATAGAGAGTGAGACGCTGGAGCAAATGTGCAAATCGCCAGAAGAAATAATTTAACATGGAGCAACTGATTTTTATACAAGTGATGCATTAAGTAAAAAGATAAGCAAGACCAAAAACCTGAGATTAACAAACTGACTAGTGAAAAAAAGTCCTTTATTTCTTTGTTTCTTTCTCTTTTTCTTTTTTTCTTTCTTTCTTCCTTTCTTTTTTCTATTTATTTGTGGTACTGGGGATGGAATTCAGGGGCATTCTACCTCTGAGCTACACCTCCAGCCCTATTTTTCTTTTTTTATTCTTTATTTTGAAACCGGGTCTCACTGAGTTGCACAGGGTCTCACTAAGTAGCTGAGGCTGTCCGCGAACCTCAATCCTCTGGTCTCAGCCTCCCAAATGCCGGGATTACAAGCGTGCGCCACCGTGCCCAGCTCTATGTCGTTTATTTCTAAGTGAAAACATCATTCAAACATTCACTCTGATTTTTGTCTCTGATAGTAAACCCCTCTTTGACTTTTCTTTAACTCCTGAGATTTTTAAATAATAGTTATTTATTTACTCTTACCAATATTTTGTTTTTCATCTGCGCATTTTTTAAAGCAAAGGTCTTTGATGATCTATCTCTGGCTAAATAGTGCAGATAATTTCTATTTCTTATCTTGCTTGACCTCTCTGAACTATTTGATAATGGTAATTAATCTATCCTTTTGAACTCCCTCCTATCTTAGTTTCTGTGACATGACTATCTTTTTCTTTTTCTAAGGATCTGGCTATTTAAAGAACAATGCTTTCTTAACCTGCTTTCTCTCAACTAGTATTTCTCAACTTTCTGCTTTCAGGCAGAATAGACTACTACCTTTGTCCTCCCATGATCTCAACCATTATTTCTACTGTGTTGTTATATTTTATTATTTATTTACTATAATTTGGGGGATTGAACTCAGGGTGCTTTTCTACTCCCTTTTATTTTATTTTTTATTTGGTAACAGGGTCTCACAAATTTGCCAAGGCTATCACCAAACTTCTGATCCTCTTGTCTCAGCCTCCAAGTACTGGAATTACAGGCTTGTACCACCATGCCTTTATTATTATTATTATTTTTTTACTGTTTTTAAAACAAGTATTTGTTGAGCACCGATCTTTGCCAGGAATTTTATTGATGAATCTGTAATCAGCTCTCTCCACATCTCAGAAGCCTATTTTCCTTCTTGACTTAATCTCTTGATTAGCCAGACTCTGGAAAGATAAGCTCCTCCATTCTGACCTCTCCTTGTATTTGTTCTTATTTCTCTATCTTTTTACTTAGTGAACTATGATATCTTTCCATTAATTGACCCAAACAGAATCCCAGGAGCCACTCTTGACTCTGTCTTTCAGTGGATGACAGCATGGGCAGATGGCAATGACCAGAATCCAGATGTCTTCTTTTCATGACATAGAATTAAATACCCCCTAGAGAGAAAGGAGTGAAAGGAAATTCTTGAAATCACTCTCTTTTTAATAGAATTGGCTAAAATATTATGATTCAAAATTAAAATTGAAGTAAATTACAGAAAAAATATGTTAAAATTTTGCCTTAGTGTAAAGCTTTAAAAATAGGGCTCACATTTGTAAAATTATAGTATACTTCTAAGCATTTTTCAGAAGTGTATTATAACCTTCACAATAAAGCCCAAGGACTCTAGGATGGAAAGCAAGGCCTTTTGCAGTCTGGTTCACATTTACTACTTCAGCCTCATCCCTGGCTGCAATTATCCTTGCGATTTACCTTTAATCACACATGCTTTCTTTGATTTCTATATTTGGTCTTACTTATATTTTCCTAGAATATTCTGTAGCCAGCGTTCATTTGCATGATTTCCATTAATTAATTTGTTTATAGACATTTATAGACTATCCAACCACATGTCTAGCACTACAACCTCAAAGATAGAGAAGCAAAACTCCTTGCTTTCTAGGAACTGGTTATTGATTGTAGGAGGCCAACAGAAAAGATAACTGCACCAATCAGACATGGAGAGAGATATATCACAGGTGGTGTCTCTAAAACAAGGGGAAGATCTTGGAAAACATATTGAAACAGGTAAATGTGTGAAAGCATCATATTAATTGTCCCAAGTTTAATGATGGAGAAGAACCTTCTCATCTTCAGGAGAACGTTTTCTTTCTGTAGTTAATTCTAGGTATCTCTACTGGGAAAACAGTCAAATTCTAAACTAGAGGCAACATTTGAAGTGGGGAGCTTGAGAAAAATAAAATGGCTGTGGCCCCACATGGACCCTGCTGATATAGGACCTTCGGTTGAACATTTCAGTTTTGAGAAAATCCAGAGGTCATTGTGTTGTATACGCAAGGCCGAGTTTTGTTGTTAAACACTCTCAACCAGAGAGCATACAGAGAAAATGCAAACAAGACCTCTGTTGGTAAATGACCTTTTGTTCAGGATGTAGCTTAGGTATCACTCTTTCAGAAATTGTTGTAGGATGATTGTAAATCTGGGATAGGTACCCATAGAAATCTCGACTTAGCTTTATCAAAATATACTGAATCACACATTTCTGTCTTTTTCACTAGATTTTGAGGGTAAGGACAATGTTATTTGCTAAGAAAGTATATCTCATATCTTTGTATGGGCAAAGCATAAACTAGTATCATAAACCCAAGGAATATTTAATAGGTAGTGACTATAATGTACACACAGTGTGTTATGGAATATAGGGACTCAGATTTTGAAAAAGAATAAAGAAAATTGTATTTTGTACACAATGAGACTAAGTTAGATTGGTGGGACTTGAAGACAAGAAATGAGTGAAGGGGATAGACATTGGTTTGCTAATAATTTTTAAAATTCTATTTAAGCCATGAAAATTAGGTTTTAGTTAGATACATACACATATATGTGACATATATTATACACATTTAGAAGTACAAAGGAGGATGAATAACTAATGAAATGACACATCAGAGGTTGTCATATATCTGGAAAGGAAAGAAGGTGAACCAGTGCCATTTAACTCAAGAAAAGTAAAACTTTCATAGTCAACATGAGAAAAGAGTAAAAAACATAGGATAATAGCCCATTTTAGTGAGTGAAAGGACAGCCACGCGGTTCCTCAATTCCTCTTGTAATCTCTAGGAATACAGGGATGACTTTTAATTTCACTAGACTGGAGCCAGTTCACTCTTGAGGCAATCAGTATAGATCAGAGCCCTTAACATGACTCAACACATTGACACCCCACCTGTGGCCCATGGTTGGCCTATAAAAAACCCTCCAGTATCTTTTGCTTGATTGAACTCTGAGAATATAGGCCCATCCCAATTCTGCCCTGCATGCCCATCAGCCATAACCAGCAGGTTTCCTGTCTTTAATGGCTTTGAGATAGCAGTGAGAGGCCATCCCTTGCCACCACCAACTCTCTAGATCAATTTCTCTTTGGGAACTCATTGGTTCTCTTGGAATTACTTCTGGTGTTAGGAGTCAACACTGTCCCCAAGCCCTTCCCTCTGAACAAGAGGAGGGAATCATGGACATGCCAGCAGTGTTCTCTAGTACTGACCCTTCTACTCTTTAGGTGAAGGAATCAGGGGCTATTTATCAAGTCTTTAAATAAATGTCCTTCAAAATTTTTGTGTTTGTCCGTAACCTCATTTTAATGTCTGAATCTGCCATTTTCTGAGTGTCAGCTAAAACCTCCACTTCTTCATCTATTTACCTATCTTTTGTTATTGAGTGCTGGCCTCTTTCTTAGATGTGGAAGTGTTCAGGTTTCCATGGGAACAGACATTTTATTTAAATGCTAACAAATATATCCTTAGTACCAACCTAAATGCTTATTATAAGAGAATAAATAAATAAATAATTTATTGGATAAATGAATGATGAAAACACAGAATAAATATGTTTTCCTGGCACTAAAACTTAAGATAAAAATTTCATGTGGTGATTTTATTTTTTGGTATTGAAAATAAAACCCAGAGGCATTCTATCCCCAAGCTATTTCCCCAGTCCTTTTTATTTATTTATTTATTTATTTATTTATTTATTTATTATTATTATTATTATTTTGGTGGTACTGGGGTTCCTGGAAACCCTTCTACCTCCAGGTTACACTCCCAGACCTATTTTTATATTTTTATTTGGAAACAGGGTCTCTTAAGCCAGCGCAGCTGTCTTCGAACCAGCTTGATCCTCCTGTCTCCGCCTCCCAAATGCAGGGATTGCAAGCATGAGCCACCACGCCTGGCACCCCCAGTCCTTTTTATTTTATTTTATTTTATTTTATTTTATTTTATTATTTTATTTTTTATTTTTTTGTTTTGAAACAGGGTCTCGCAAGGTTGCTGAGAGCCTAGCTAAATTGTTGAGGTTGTTCTTGACCCTCCTCTTACCTCAGCCTCTCAAGTACTGAGATTATAGGACCAGCTCATGTAATATTTTAATAGGAACATATTTAGAGATGGACAGAGTTCTCAACATCAGTATTATATATGTTCTTTTACTTATCCTTAAATCAAGTTTTGTCAAGGAATATATGGATGACATGCTCATTTATACATAACTTTTTAGCTAGGTTTTCTTTAATAATAAAATATGTTATATTTATTTTTCTTAAAGAGTATAAGAATGAATATCAATAATATGGATTTATGAACATCTATATTATTTAAAAGAAGATGTAACTGGTAATAGTATTTAACATTTCATTGAAAATATTGAGATACTATTTTTTTTTTTTTTTTTTTTTTGCGGTACTGGGGATGGAACCCAGGGACATTTTTACCTCCTAGCTATACTCCCAGCCCTATTTTTTTAGTCCTTTTATTTTTGAAACAGAGACTCACTGAGTTGTGAAGTACCTTGCTAAGTAGTTGAGGCTGTCAGCAAACTGCAATTTCCAGTCTCTGTCTCCTGAATGCTGGGATTGCAAGCGTGCGCCACCACACCCAGCTCTTGGAATACTATTTCCAAATCAGAGTACATCTTACTCTTGGAAAGAAACTAAAATTGCAGTATAACAAATTACTCCCAAACTATGAGGTTCCAAACAAAAATCATTTATTATTTCATACTGTGTCTTAGTCAAGAATCTGGTGAGAGAATAGATAGATATCCCTGGCTCCAGATTACTTATGAGGCTGCAGGTAAGTTGTTTGTTGTGACTATGGTGTCATCTGAGGACTAGTTGGCAATGGATAGGGGCAAGGTTTTGTTTCCAGGCATACTCACAGAGCTGCTAAAATGTCTCAGATATGTTTCAAAATTTACTTATTGATAAGTCGGGTCCCCCTTTTCTTCTACGAGATCCCACAGCAGGGACAGAAGCCCGAAGAGGAGATATCATGAGAACACTCCAGATGTCGTGAGGCTGACTCCAGATGTCGCGAGATTAGGAATGTCGCCAGAGAATTGTCATTCCCACACTGCTAGCCCCACCCCAAACCTCCCACTTAAAACACCAATACTAACACTCAGCCACGACTCTGCCAACCGACTGCAACCCTGCTTGGCCGCGTGGCTCAGTCATGGGTCCCTTTTCCCACGGAAAGCAGACCTAGCTTGAAGGCACCGGGTTTGATTAAAGCAGCAGTTTTTGTCTGGTGTTCACATCCTTCGCAACTTCCCAGCTCAATTTCAATGTTATACTTATGTGCAGGGTGTGGTGGCCCACACCTGTGAATCCTAGTACTTGGGAAACTGAGTCAGAAGGATCATAAGTTCAAGGAAAGCCTCAGCAACTTAGTGAGACCCTGATTCAAAATTAAAAAAATCATAAGGGCTAGAAATGTAGCTCAGAAGTAGAATGGCCCTGAGCGTAATCCCCAGTACCACAAAACCAAAAAAGAAATAAGGATGTTCACTCCTGTGGTGGCTAATGGATCTCAGTTTCACAGCATGTGGGCCTCTTCACAGGCTGTCTCAGTATCCTTACAGTAATACAGACCATTCAAAGGAGAGGAAGTCGGAGAGAGAGAGGAGACACCCACGTCGGAAGCTATGACCATTTTATTACTTAAAACTGGAATTAACATCCCTTTTACTTCTGTACTTTGCTCATTAGAAGCAAGGCAGTAAGTTCAGCCCACACTTAATGGGAGAGGTTAGGAAGTATAGGAAGCGGTCTTAGAGGCTGCCTGTGGTACTCATTAGGACTGATCGCCAATGCTAGTTTCCTTGAGAAATTAAAATTTCTACATTATAGGCTATGTAAAAAACTTTAGCAGCAACAAAGCCACTCTTAACCACTTGATTACCTGCACCATAGGTTTCTTTTTCTTATGAACAATACTAAAAAATATTAATAGACTTCTAGGGCAGTTGTTTTTTAAAATGTATTAATAAATATTATATTGAGATAAAGTCCCCGAGTCTGTTGAAGTAAAACCCACATAATAGTTTGCAGCTATCCAACAACTTATCTTTCATATTTTTTTCTCTTTACTGTACTGCAGTGCATATGGGACTAATTTTTACGGTCTTTTTTCTAGTTCATTTATTTTCCCCTTCATCTGTGTCTGATCTGTTTTTCCCCCAACCATTTATTGTTTTAAAAGTTTGATTATTTTTATCTTTTATTTCTATAAGAATATTATTGCTTTAAAAATGCTTCTGTTAGTTTTTCAATGTCTTCCTCTTTCAAGAAAATATGTTTCCTATTTCTTCTGTTGTGTCTTCAGCCACTTGGGGTATAGTTTTACAAGGATACTTCAGAAGGTTTTCTCTCTTCCAAACTTGGGTGTGAGGTACCTCTTGCTGTCATAGCTGATGACTCCTGTTTTGTTAGGTTTGTTTCCTCGTGTGTTTTCTAATTTCTGATTTTGAATAAGGATTTTTTTCCTCCTTAAAAATACTGTGGGCTGTGGGTTGTTGAAAGCATGATGTGCGTCCACATTGAGTTCCTGGAACTTGTTTAAGGCTCATTTTTAACTTTTTAAGCCTGGAGATTATTCTAGTTTTATCCTTAAGGACAGTATAGTACAATATGGCTATGTTTTAATTTGTGTGTGTGTGTGTGTGTGTGTGTGTGTGTGTGTGTGTGTGTGGTACTGGGGGTGGAACCCAAAGGCTTTTCTACCTCTGCGCTATACTCCCAGACGTTTTTTATACTTTATTTGAAAACAGGGTCTCACTAAGTTGCTGAGAGCCTCACTAAGTAGCTGAGGCTGGCTTTGAATTATGCGATCCTCCTGTCTCAGACTCCCAACTGCTGGGATTATAAGCATGCGTCACCATGCCCGGCTGTGTTTTAATTTTTTTAAGGAGAATTTAATTGTTACTGTTTAGTTCCTCACACAAAATCAAATATCCCTGTTATATCCCTAGGCTTCCCTAGGTATTGTCATTTTATGTTTCCCTCCTTTGAAGGGCCAGCCGCTCCTTTTCTTAGCTTATCATAGGGATATTATGTTTAATGTCTAACCTCCCTTGTACCCATGCTTATGGTCATAACCTATATGGGTATTCCTGGAAATAAGGCTTTAACTCAATCTGAGAAACCATTATTCTGATTAAAATATTTATTTATTTATTTATTTATTTATTTATTTATTTATGTATTTTGGCAGTACCTTTAAGCCCAGGCCTCCCACATGCTAGACAAGCACTTTACTCCTGAGCTACACCTCACGCCCTGCATTTCTCTAGCTTTTACATTCAGAGAGATTCTTTATGAGTACAGTTGGTCATGCTGTGGGAACTAGACTAAAGAAAAGATTAGTTTTCTGTTTAACCAATTCCTCCATTTACCTCACTAACAAACTACGTGTCTTCTCAATTTTTAATTTTCCTTATTTTGTCTATCTTGATTTTTAAAATAACCCCACAATTTCAGACTCCGTCCTAAATGAAGATACACATCTATGTTGGGTCATTCATTTCTCCTCCTCCACCAGTTAGCTCCTAGAAGTACCCAGGTACCTACTGTATCATTTTTTACTAGAGTTTACTACTGTGTGCATAGAACAGTACCAGGGTGAGAAGACATAAATCCTGCAGGCTGAAAGAAATGCAATTAAGGCTAAGGCGAATTTGACTGTGGCACTGCGAAACCCTATTCCGTGTGGCAGTGGTGTGGTTTGGTATAAAGAGAAGTAATAGAAATGTTCACAGCAGAGCCGGAGGATACCAACACTTCTTTTGTGTTTTATTACTGAGTCATTACTTGCCATTCTTTACTAAATAAACAAAACAAATTGCTTCCAGGTTCTAAAGTTCAAGAGTTTGGGGACAAACTTAGCAAAGTTTGGGAACTGAAATACTTGAAAATGATATATTATAACCGAGAGACAGAAATTTAAAGGCAGATATTTTCATGCCAATGGAGATTAGATGAGGGCTTTTAAAAGCTGCAAGTATGGTTAAACATTTCCATTCGAAAAGGCTTCAGCAAAGGGCTACAGCTTTAACCACTTACATAACCAAAAGGTGGCAGTGTTCCATTTGGTTTCCTTAGGAAGCTTGTTTTGCTAGAAGTAAATTTTCAGATGGATTCTACCTTTAATTGATTTTTTAAAAAGAGAAATATTAAGCAACACTACTATTAACGAATTGTAAAAATAATGAGTTAGCAGTCCTTTATTTTATAGTAGCAGCATTGTAAGGATTTAATATGCTTATTGATTTGATCAAAACAGCTAAAAAGACAGAGCCATTGAAAAAACTCAACATCTGGGTGTTTCACATGTAAGATATTTTGTTATTACCTGATCTCTTTGGGGCTTTTACTCTACCTTGGATCTGGTGGATTCATTTTATAATACGAGGCAATCAGTGATTTATTTTCGGGTCTAATTAATGAGGGAAGCAGTTTGGGTTTCACATTCAAAACAAGTACTGTGTTTCTGTCATTATGCTTTAAAGTTTTCTTCAAGAAACAAATAATAAATATTTGTAAAAACTGATGTGTAGGTTGGAAATGTGTGCAAATATACAGCTAAGCTATTGATATTATAATGAAGACAAGTAAAATAAGTGAAAAGGAATTCAGTCCCAAATTTGAAATCTGTTCCAAAATCTTAAGCGAAAGCTTACTTGAGGCAAAAATTCTCTTTTACAAGTAAATCCTGGCAAGAATTTGCTTAACAGTCAATTATTATAAACACAATCCAGGTTCCTTAATTAAAATACAAAATATTGGCTCACTCACTTGTTCTGAAATGAGTTATGTCTTATGGAGGCTGCAATTATGGTGGCGCCTTCTAATGCCATTGATGGTCAGAGCCTGTCAGTGTGTGTACAAAAACTCATTTTTCCCCCCCAGAGCCTTACTACAGTGCTGTGGATTGTTCCTTCCTCAGCTAAAACTTGGCATCAACAGTCTAAAACAGAAGTTTGGGTTTTTTTGTTTGTTTGTTTTCTTTTCTTTTGTTCTGGTTTGGTCTGAACAGCAAAAGACTTTCATTTTTATTCCCATAAATGCAGAAAAAAGTAAATTCTCCCATGTATTACAATTACATTCTTCAGCTCTGGAATTTTATCTAAGTTCATTTAGTGTATAAAACGACAAATATTGGGAAATATAATTAATAAACTGTGCACAGCAACTTTAATTTTGAATTAATTTTTAACAAACGCTTTAAATATTCAAATGATAACTATTTTTAGCTGGTGAGCCAAAATAAGTTTTTATAACTGATCTTATGAAAATGAATAAAATCACATTTATTTCTTAGTTAAATGAGTCAAGTGGCAGAGACTTTTAAATGATTCATTCATTTAAAGTTCTTTCAGTAGATAACCTAACCAATGTTTCTAGGACGGATGAGGTCAGACTAGTTTAAATTTCATATCTCTTCTACTTCCTTGCCTCCCAATTGACGGACTCCAAGCGAAAGGCAAATTGCCTAGGGTTGGTCAGTGGGAAAAAGAGGAAAAGTGGAAGTCATGAATTATTTTGTACCTTGAACTCATACTGTGATTATTTACTTCTATATAGTATTTCTCAAGGAATTTCTGTAACTTGAAAAAATGAAATCTCTTTTTGGCTGTCTAGAACTACTGTCTAGATTCATATTTGGTTCAAAAGCACTATCTGGATTCCCATTTGTAATACCTCACCTGGCACACTTAATACACAGTACTGGTTAGTATTGTTGTAGATCATGTGGGCACAGAAATGTTCTTTATGAGATGTGGGTTTTTTTGTTTTTTTTTGGTGGTACTGGGGTTCCTGGAAGCCCTTCTACCTCTGGGCTACACTCCCAGACCTATTTTTTATATTTTTTATTTGGAAACAGGGTCTCTTAAGCCAGAGAGGTTGGCTCCGAACCAGCACGATCCTCCTGTCTCTGCCTCCCAAGTGCGAGGATTACAAGCGTGTGCCACCACGCCCAGCGAGATGTGTGTTTTGATGTTGTTTAACTATAGGTAGATGCTTAGAAAATATTTTAAATAATTATAATAGCTATTATTATTATTCACCGTATTGGAGATTAAACCCAGAAACTAACACATGCTAAGTAAAATCTCTATCACTGAGCCACACCCCCAGCCTTTAAAAAAATTTATTTTGAAACAAAATATCACTAAATTGCCCAGGTTGGCCTTTTATTTACAATCCTTCTGCCTCAGCCTCCAGAGTAGCTGGAATTATTGGCATATCACACTGAGCCTGGCTTAGAAAATACTGTTTAAACAAATGAATGAATGAATTATTTTACTGGGCATCTGTGTCCCAACCACTATACTACGTATGGGAATATGATAGTGCATTAGAAGAAAGGTCTGTTCTCCAGGAAGTAGTGAAATCTAAGGGTAGCTGACATTTATTATGTTCCAAGCTCTATGTGAAATCTTTTTTGTTCTTTTCCTTTCTCCTCTTCCTTCCTTCCTCCTTTCCTTCCTTTATTCCTTTGTTCCTTCCTCCCTTCCTCCTTTCCTCCCTTCTTCTCTCCCTTCCTTCTTTCCTTCTTTTTTTTGTACTGGGGGCTGAGCCTAGGAAGTGCTCTACCTCTGTGTTACATCTCCTGCCCTATCTTATTTTTTAAATTCCTTTTTAATTTTGAAACAAGGTCTTACTTGCTACAAAGTAAGTTTACTTGAAACCAAGTCTTGCTATGTTGCTGAGGCTGTTTGCAACTGGGATCCTCTTGTCTCAGCCTTCCCAGTACTGAGATTACAGGCATGTCCCGCCATGCCATACCTGGGTCCCTCCCTCCCCTTTTTCCTAACTTCTGCCCTCCCTCCATCATTGCTTTCTTTCTTTCTTTCTTTCTTTCTTTCTTTCTTTCTTTCTTTCTTTCTTTCTTTCTTTCTTTCTTTCTTTCTTTCTTGTGCTGGAGAGTGAACCCTACGCCTCGCACATGCTAAGAATATACTCCACCACTGAGCTACATCTCCAAACCAAAGATTTCCTGAATGTATTAATTTGTTTAATTTTTATAAAACTCTACATGATAAGAACTGCCATTGTTCTCACTTTATAGATCAGGAAACTGAGCAGAACATACTTACGTGGCTGTGGAAAGTGGAGCTAGGGTCCACACCCTTAGAATAGGCTTTTAATCACCATGTTACCTGGCCTCTCCATTCTAGTGAGGCAGATCGATTTTTCCCCAAATGTTCTGGATGAAGACCTGTCTCAGGACACATTTTGCTTTGCAGCAATCAGCTCCCTAAGCAAATAACTCTGCGGTAAAAGTTGTTTGCAGAATACTGTATACTAACTCTCCTTCCCTGTCAACCACCATCTCTGTTTGACCTAAATTCTCAGTGGCATGATAAGTGCTTTGGACAACTGTCTGTGAAGGTAGAAAAACTAAACAGGTCTCGATGAGGGTGTTCTGAACACTGGCAAATGTGTCGTGACGATGATTGTTTGACATTTACAAAATAATATTCACATTCTGTGTTGTCTAAGGTTTATAACAATCTTCCAATGTATACATATATACATATTTAATATCCAGTTTTTAAGATGAAGAAACGGAGGCAGAGGCATTAAATGACTTTTGTCACATGCAGCAGAAGAGCAGGAAAATCAGCAGCAGAAAGATTTTCATCGTCCCAAACCCGCATGCTCTCAAGTGTGTAGAGAAAGTTTGCCAGCACCACATGCTAGCAGGCTTGCTTGCGTTCGGTGCCTTTTCCCCCAGCCCTCTATGGGCTGAGTATCACTTACTTGAGACAAAGCCGAGGGGCTAAGGATTTCTCTAATGTTGACTATCTTCTTTAGCATTAAGGGGAAAGTATGGAGCGCCTGCACATTTAAAATTTTCTTCCTTGTGCGGTGGAGGAGCAGTTGATCAAGCCTGTTTTTGTCTTTGTAATTTCTTGCCACTGCACTGGGATATCTAAGAACAGATTTGAGATGAACTGATAAAACGGTAAGGGAGTATCGCAGAGGAGAGAAATTCTGCATATCCCTCAAGATTGTTCCTGAAGATAACGGCATGAAATACTCGGCTTTGTCTAACTTACTCTGTTTGTAGACATAACAACCTGATTTTGGAGAAGGATCTTTCCATAATAATTCTTCCATCTTTTTCTTCCCATCAAGTGATTAAACAGGGATACAAACCTGGGTCTCGGTTTGTCAGTGTAGACCACCGAATAGAAAGGCTTACAAAATTTTCAGTTTTACTGGGCCGTGTACCCACGACTGTAAGTTCTGAAACGCACAAACTTTATTGAAGTATTTTCCATATACTTTCTTATTTAGTTCATTTAGCAACTCTATGTTTTTTGCTTTTGTTTCATTTCCTAGAGGAAAAAAATCTAGATTTGGTTTAAGTGACTCTTTCTTGGTTATTTCTAGCTATGTGATTCAAAGTGAATTTTCCAAAGCTATTCAGACAGTAAGTGGGAAAACTAAGATAAAAATCTAGTTTCCTGGCTGTAAATCCCATGCTGTTTCCTTGCCAAACATTTCTTGCATAACTCATGGAGACAGAAAACTATAAGAGAAGGATTGAAGAATTTCTTTGACATTCTTTGAGCACATGTTAAGTGATAAGGTATAAGGGATGCCTACCAGAAAGATCCAGGTATCTACAAAGTTGCAAAGATAGTGTGCACAGTGTTACAGGGCAGTGAATTTTACGCACCTGCGCTGTAGTCATTGGTTTTATCCTTCTAAGTGATTCTGATTCTGGTGTATTTGGGTGATTTACACATCAGTGTGGTGGGGAGATCAGACTAGTACATTCTTGAGTTTAGAACTACAAAGTCACACACCCAGTGAAGTCTCTAGATTCAGAACAGAAAAATCTCAGAGTATTTGAACTGCTATAGGTTTCCATGGAAATCACTTTTGCCATCGAGAGGACTCTTTAAAGTGTGATCAGAAGTGTTGACATTTTTTTTCTGCCATGATTAATAGATATAATCAGATTGGTCTTCTTCTAATGAGTCTTTTCATTGATTTAAGAAGCATGTTTAAAATTTTATGTAAATATATTCAGCATATATATGAGAAATTACAGTAGAAATTGTAGACCATGTGGCTTAACTTTATTTCCCTAAATGTGGTTGGAAGATAGCATAAAATTGATAAGAATTATAGAGAATTTTTTCAGAAAAATATGGGAAACAAGCCTTAAGAGATCATTTGAAATACAGCATAAAGTAATATTGCATATTGGATTAGCCCAACACATTAAGAAAAATATAATAGAAAAATATCGACAGTAAGAAGCTAGTGGTTTCAACTCAATGAAATTATCTATTATGCTAAGTGTTGACTGACATTAGGATGTAATTTTAATAGTGGTACATGATTAAGGTTATTTCCTTGCATTTTAATTATGAAACCACATAGCTCATTAAAATTTATATTTAATATTATTACTATTGCTACCGTTATTATTGTTATAATTTTGGCCAGAAATATTTAACCAGTTGTGAGTGCAATGAAAGGATCCATATTTGAATCTGAAAACACTGTCTAACGTCAAGCTGATCGGTTACAATATGTGCATCTTAAAACTAAAGTGCAGTTGTGAGACGGGAAGAATATTATCATACGGCAACTTGATGTCATCACCGCTTTGCCAAAATGAACGTCCAGCTACAGAAAATACAACTCTTCTTGAAGGATGAAGAAAGAGCTGGAGACTAGGAGGGGGAGGGTAAGCTGAAGCTCCTTTCTGTAGGAAGAGAGGGCTGGTGAAAGGTGAGAGATACAGAAAACAGTTCCACACTTGAAAGAGCTGAGATAAGAAGGCAGAAAGAGACAAGGCTTTTAAAATGGAGACACAAAGATAAATGGTGAAATGCAGGAACAAAAGATATGAAGAGGATGAAGATGCTGTTTAGAGGCAACCAGTAGACCTAAGAATGCAACTAGGAAATTAGGATGGAAAGAAGATTCAGGGTAAAGGGAAATGGCCAAAATAATCATATAATCATGCATCTCTGAGCAATGTGCATATGTGAGCATGTGTGCGCGCGCGCACACACACACACACACACACACACACACACACACACACACACCCCTCTGGGAACCAGGAACATGGGAACGTTTTAGAATTGAACATATGCTGTATAGGCGTGAAAGTCACCTGTTATATGAATTCAGATGATTAAATTTTAATTCAGATGATTAAATTGAATTTTAAAGTTAGATAACAGGAGGCTTTATTATTTATAGTATAATTCAAGAAGGAACTGCAAATGAGCACAAAGATCAGTGTAATAAGTAGATTCTATATTGAAAGATATTTTCTTAGTTACTCCGACATGGTAGCACTGTGTGTAGATAAATTTGTATTTTAAACTCAGTATTCGAACATAAATATTCAAGAAAATTCTAGAAATAACTCACCCTGTGTAGAACTGGGGCGACATTTTATTTTTATTTATTTATTTGGAGGATTACTGGGGGTTGGACCCAGGAACATTCTATCTCTGAACTATACCCCTGACCCTTTTCATTTTTCATTTTGAAATTAGTTCCTGCTGTGTTGCTGAGGCTGGCCTCAAACCGGTGATCCTCCTATCCAATCCTCTAAAATACTGGGATTACAGGTGTGTACCCCCACGCCCGGCCTGCCTGCTGTATTTATTGTTATGGAAAGTGTCCAATAAACTAGTATTTAATATATAAGTGAGTACAAAGTTTCCCAGGATGTAAGTAATAATTTATTACATACTGTGGAATCTTAACAGCAATCAAAGAAAAATAAAAACTTTTGTTTTAATTTGGAAGCCCTTATTATGATATTTAAACATAGTCTTATTTTATTTTATTTATTTTTTGTGGTACTGGGGATGGAACTCAGAGGCCTTCTACCTCCAGGATACACTCCCAGACCTATTTTCTATTTTATTTGGAAACAGGGTCTCACTGAGTTGCTGAGAGCCTCGCTAAGTAGTTGAGGCTGACTTTGAACCTGTGCGATCCTCCTGTCTCAACCTCCCAAGCGCTGGGATTACAAGCATGCGCCACCACTCCCGGCAACATAGGCTTATTTTATTGCAGTTGTTTACATGTTACCAAGACTAGTATGTGTTAGGGGTTCTCACTTTGTTTACATACTAATCAATATTAAGAACTAATAATGTTTAAGCCTCTTCCTGAGAATCGCTACTTCAATGGTCTGGTGTAGCTCAACCATCTTAAAATGTCCTCATTCCCAGTTTGTGATTCTAAAGTACAATCTGATTTGACAAACTTTGCGTTAAAGGGATGTTCTATGCTTGCAGCTCAAATATTACTGCTGATTAGACATCTCCATTTTTAGTTATATATTTAGTATACTATATATTAGGAAACAAAGTTTCCTCTTGGGTTGCAGAAGATTAATGATCTTAGGTGACGCATCCTCAAATTCCTCTTAATGCTGATGGACAATTTCCTTAATATATTTGGGGCTAATTTGTTAATCTTTAGGTTCATCTTAAAGTTTTCGATGACAGTTCTACGAAGTATTGTCTATTTCCTAAGACAAAACATGCTAAGAAAAAGTAAGGCATTTAGCTAACATATTGCAGATCGCAGTAAGCATGCAATTAAAGCAGTATTGCAAAGAAGGTTTTTAATTTCCTTTAAATTGTCTCATATTGAACATATGACTGGAGACATCTATAGAATTTACTTTCCACTGAGGATTACACCGCTATTCACGAGGATTACTGGGGTTCTTTGGTTGTTGTGCCTTTGAATGAGCTGTCACCTTCCGATAGGTTTTGACTTGGTCAGTATACTGATAGGATGCTTGTAGTCAGTCATCTGCACATGAAGGCGTGGGTTTCAACACTCTTACTTTTTGTGACTCTCTCTAATATGCCAAAGCTAGGGAGAAAAAGGTCATAGGAGGAACTCTAGACTAGGAAGGAGAAACCATAGAAGAGCAAATTAGGTGACCCGAGAGAGATGGAGGGGAAGAGGGTAATTCCCTAATGTACATGATGTACATTCACAAACATGTCAGAGTCAATCACTAAGTCAAGCATGAGAAGGAGGGAGGGGGAGGGAAGGCGTGAGAATTGGGTAAGGGCTAAATAAGTGGTGTGTGCATGTATGCCTCTAACATCTTGTAGTCCATTAAGATGTATGACTTATGACTACAATGCACCAATAAAAAAAATGATAAAACATTCTTCCTTTTGGAACTCTCCTACAGGCCTTATTTAGTGCCTTTTCCCACACCCCACCTTATCCCAGAGTCTACTATATGGTTCATCTTGCTGAGCCTTAGCAGGTGTGGTGTTAACTCCTAATGTTTACTAGGCCCAAAGTGGTCATTTTCTAAGCTTTTTGCATTACAGTGTGGGTCATAAAAGGTGCCACCAAAACAAAACATATAATAAGCTATTGTAATGCAAGGAATGAGGTATTTATGGGTAGGAACAGAAGTAGCTCATACAGGTTCTGGGCAACTTTAATTCAATAGACTTTCCCTATAATAATAGACCAATATATTTTGCAAGTGCTAAACTTATTACATAGTACTTTTCCTTCTGAGTCATGGTAATTATCTAATATTGGTAGAAGTTTGTAGTTAGATTCATAACTATAATAAATGCAACAGGAACCCTTAATAGGCTAAGGAAAAGAGATAACATTTTGTCAAATTGTGAGCTTAGTGAATTCTATGACTACATTTCTAGAAAGAATGAATTGTCCTTAACATTTTTTTGTAATTGTTGATCATTGTTAAAAAATTAGTTGTTTATAACCTATATTGAGCCACTAGCATGTATTGTTTCATGTTGCTGAATAAAATAAATTCAGTTTGAATTTTTTAAATTGACTTCTGCTTCAGCTAATAGATGAAAAAAGTAGAAGTCTCCTTTGATTAGTAACTACAATTAAATAATAATTTTATGCCTGTTAATCAATTGAAATGCAACATCATATAATCATAGACTTGTTACAAGAAGCTTGTATTTTTGGTAGTTTCTAAAGCACATATATACACCATAGAAATACAATAATATTTTTTTTTCAGTGCTGGAGATGGAACCCAGGGGCATTCTACCTCCAAGCTCCACCCCTAGCCCTTTTTTTTAATTCTTTATTTTGAAACAGGGTCTCACTAAATTGCAAATGGCCTCTCTAAGTAGCTGAGGCTGTCCTCAAGGTGCGATCCTCCTGTCTCAGCCTCCCAAATGCTGAAATTACAAGTGTGTGCCAACACACCTGGCTAAAAATACAATAAATATTTGTTAAATTAATAAATAAATTACCAAGTAATCCCAAATGTTGGGTTATTGTTTATGATTTTTTTTAATTACAAAGTGCTTTACAAATAATGGTATTCTTTTATGATTGACTATATTACTAATTATTGATCAACCTAATTGTCTAAAACTTGTCGATATAGATGATGGATAAATATGTGACCAAATAAACTAACCGAATGTTTTGGGGAGAATTAATTGGAGTCTGTCAGATACCATCAGACTGGTGTTCTACTAAGTGTCTAATTTTTAATGATTTTATATTGTCTTCTTCTTCCTAAAAGTAGTTACTAGACTACCTACACTCATGAAATAATATAAAATGGTCTTAGAAACATGGAATAATATGGAGCATTTGGAAGAAACTCATGCATTTAAAACTATTCAGAAATGTAACCTTTCATTAAAAATGATACCAAACATTTCTAAAGGTTTTGGTGACTCTCCTTATTCTTTGTTTGAGACTTTTCCTTAAGATATTGTAACTGGATAGACAAAAAAAAAAAAAAAAAAAAAAATACAGGCTGCCCATGGCTGCAATCCCTTCCAGGTTACTGTAAGCAGATGTATGTCAGATGGTGGTGCCGCCTGTCTTTGGACCACTGCGATACACATCTTCTTCTGTTTCTATGTATGCTATGCTTTCGGCTCTGAGATAGAAAGAGTGAGCTGAAGTCAACTTAATACAGATACTGCTCTGTTATGTCCTTGGGGTTGTGTTCACTGAAGGAATTGTAGAAGGGAGCACCTTCCCTGGATTCGCTCATCGGCCAGACTCTTCAGAAACCTAAGTAGTTGATTGGAGCTTTCCCTCTCCAACAAAGTCTAAGATAGCTTCTGCTTAAAACCTTTAAGATCATATCCAAATGATTTTAGAATATTCTCCAATTTTGAGAGATAAAGTGGGAATGTAGACACCATTGGTATTGTGATTCTATCATTCACATTCAAGGAGAAAACTACAGAAGAACAAAAAACAAAATGGGAAGAATCTTTGAAAACAAAACAGATTTACAAATGTTTCAAACTTCTGTTGAGCCAGTGCCTTTTAAAAAGCCAAAAGAACAAAAAAAGGGAGGAAGGAAATCGATGGATTGGACATGGTTGATTTATATATCCAGGGACTAAAAGTGTCTATTATAATGGGGAAAGAGAAACCTGAACAGAAGGAATGATAATAGAGAAATACTTCTTGCATGGATCGCGCTGTCCATCACCAGGAGGCCTCTTATATTAGTGTATCCCCAGGCAGCTACTACAGTGTAAGAGGTAGGTTTTGACGAAGGCTGCTCTTCTTGAAGTGACCTTATCTTTAGGAACAATTTCTGAGATGACCTGGGTCTTTCTCTCGTCCTCACCCCCCATTTTTCTTTTCTGCATACGCTTATCCAGTACGTTCAATTTCTTGTATAATTTGAAAACGCATGCCCAAACTCTGTAATGTTTTTACTTTGCACTTGCAAAATACATTCATATTCTAAAATCTACCTGAAGATTCAAATGATGTGATGAAATACGTTGACTTTTAATTGAAAGTATCTGACTTTTCATTTAGTGACTAGCATTTCCCCTTTATTCCTGGAAGATTATTTTATTTGCTTTCTCTTGTTGTACATGTTGATCTTTTGGGGAAAAAAAAGAAACGAATGTTTGCCAAATCTAGTCTGAGTTGGAAGGAAAGGTAGGGGAGGGTGGACACTAAAAATTCTGAACAAAAATACTCGCAAGTGATTCCCAATACAAAGAATGGCTGTATGCCAGCGTGCGCAATCGAATTAACATTATATACTGATTGATATTATAAATCATGCTTTGGAGAGTGATTTGTGACACCTAAACTCATTTTTATTTTTCACATGTATCTTAGGGGAAAAAATTCAGCACATATGGAAGATAATAAGAATGGTTTCTTCCTCTAGTGTGGCCAATTTTTACTTTGTAACTCTATGCTGTGCTCTAGAGACATGAAACAGATTCATAATGCTGGCAATTTATTTTAAAATATAGAAGAAAACTGTAGCCTACTTTATGTGGGTTATGTTTTATAAAGGCAGCGACGTTTTTTGTTTTAAAGTAATTGATTTGATTTTGTATCAATTCCGACCAAAAAGTATTAGTTTGGTTTG